>NC_054482.1:14681052-15305635 GCF_017639515.1 Carcharodon carcharias | reverse complement strand
GGGGGGCGAGATTTAAATAGGGCCGAAGTGAGGGGCAAGATCCACCAATGACCAGGACCAAGGCGCCCGCGAGCTCCGCGTGTCCAACTCTTCGCTCTGCGTAAATCTTTCCTGACTGAACACAAGCTGCGTGGTTGCTGACTCCCGCATCCGAGGGATCCGCTCGCCCGGGTTTGCAGCGGAGTTTGGCCGAGTGCCTCAGGCGCCTTACAACCGGAGTTGACAATGTCACCAGTGGGCTGTAGCTAATTACAGTCCAACCGCAAACGCTTAAACTATTTAATTGAGAGAGAAAAAAAAAACACCCTTGGGTGTCTGGTTGGAAAACCTAGACTGCGAGTGTTGGGCGGCTCGGTTCCGCTGTTTCTTTGCATTGGTTCCCTGATGAAATGCGTTCGCCTCGGCTCCTTGTGCTCCTGACACATAACCAAAGGCACTTTTTAAATTGCCCCTTATCAGTGAGATATAGCGAGAGGGTCCAGTTATGTTTACACTTTAGCAAACTCCAACACATAGCAATGAAGTTAGCGGCCAGTTAATGCGTTTTATAGTAATGATGGTGGAGGGATGAATGTTTTATTGGATACTGGGGAAAGATTGTTTAAAATTATTAATGATCTTCCCTCCCCCCTCCCCCCCCCCCCTCCTCTCTCTCTCTCTCTCATTGTGAGAGTGTTTGCGGTCCACTGTCACAGGCGTTTCACTGTGCTCCTGATCTGAAGCAGATCGGGAGCAGCGATAACAAGCCTGACAGACGTGAAGCAGTTAAAAAAAAAGATGAGTTGTCAAAGCTGCCGAGGCACTTTGAGGAGTGTGCAGTAGTTAGCAAAACACCTCGCCCCAAGGCAGTGCCTGTCAAGTGCTTCTGAAATAACGCAGTGGCCGAATTTTATACCCAGATCCTGAGTGGCTGTGCAACCAGGGATCCTTCATCAGTCGGTTTTTGTGTGTGTGTGTGTGTTTTGGCCGTATTTTATAGTTTAATATTCTCACTCGGGTCAGCTTAGTGGAAAATATTATCAGGAGTGTTGAGAGGGTCAGCGACTGCGAGAGGGAGAGACCGGATAGATCCAGCTGTGATTTGGCGCTTTACAGAACGTGAGATTTTTGACCAGGTTCGAATCTTCAGATCATTCCGTGTGTCCGGTAGGAATGTAGGCAGGGGTCTGGGCTCCCGTGTGCAATCGTTCATACAATTGGACCGAGGCAGAACGGCACTTGAAAGAGATGAAGTGAAGCCAGAACATGCGGGAAAAACTCAGCAGGTCTGGCAGCATCTGCAAGGAGAGAAACGGACTTAACGTTTCGAGACCCTATGCCCCTTCAGTTTCAGTTAGCTCTGTTTTTCTCTCTCCGCAGATGCTGCCGGACCTGCTGAGTTCCGCACCCCCCTCCCCCACACCAGCATTTTCTGCTTTTATTTCAGATTTCCAGTATTTTGCTTTTATTTAAAATAAACCACTGACATTTTCCAGCTCCTTTTGTGACCTCGTGGTGTTCCAAAGGGTGGGGCCAAGGTCACTGGGGGATTGGAACAACGGGACAGGAGGTTCCAATTTGATAGGTGGCTGGTAACGGAGCCAGTGCCCGTCAGCAAGGATTGAGATAATGGCCAGCAGTATTTTCAGTTTAACAAGAACTTGAATTTGGACAGGACCATGGGAAATTGCAAAATTTACAACCAATGAAGTGCTTTCAAAATAATGCAGTGACCAGATCATCTTTTTCCATGTACTGTAGGTTGAGGCATAAATATTGGCTATACCAGAAAGGGCTCTCCTGCTTTCTTCAAAATTTAGCCAAGGGATCCTCTGTGTTAGTATGGGAGACCAGAAGTGGCCTCAGTTTAACATCTCATCTGAATGACAGCACCTCCAACAGCCCAGCACTCGCTCAGTACTGCTCTGGGGTGTCAATTTGGATTGTGAGCTGAAACTGGGATTTAAACCCATAACCTACTGTCTCCAAGCTGTGAGTGCTGCCACTGATTCAAGCATTAGTTTAAGTGTTTATATCTCCTCATATATTTCACAACAGCCTTTTGTAGCTTCCGTGCAGATGGAACTGCAGTCATTAAGAGCCAACAGTTAGGTCAAACTTGCACATTGCTAAGATTAGCTCTGAAATTGTGAGTCATGGCAACATAGATGTATGGGTCCAGGCACTGTGTGAAAAGTAACTACCAGTTTATGCTGCAGCCAAGTGCACAGTATAATAAAGGTCAGGGAGTTCCAGATTTTCTTGTCCTGATCCCTCCATTTCTTCACCCCTCCCTCCCTATCTTTGTGACTTTTACCAGCTCATAAACCATCCAGAATACTGCTGGCCTTTGCACATCCCTGTCTACCTTCATTCCTACATTGTAGCTTAAGCAGCCCAGGCCTTACAATCTGGAATTCCTTCCATAACTCTCTCTGCCTCACTACTGCTTTTCTCCCTTTAAGATGCTCTATAGAATCCAACCCTTTGCATAGTTTTTTTTTGTCACTGCCCCCCCACCCGGCCCCGTTAACTCCACATGTGGCCTGGTGTCAGATTCTGTTTGATAATGTTCTTGTGAAGTACCTTGGGATGTTTTGCTTTGTTCAAGGTGCTATATAAGTGTTGTTTGATCCCTAACCAATGCAATGTGAGCTAACCTCAGCTGGATTCCAGGTTTGATTCCCAGCTTGGAACAACAGGAGAATGGAAAATTGGCTTCAGCACCCAGAACGATGAATGAAAGCTGGGAGGGGCAGTGTGATGTGGGGGAAATCGGACAGGATTCCTATTATTGATCAACATCCAGTTACCTCTGCTGTAGAATATATGTGTGGTCAGGATTGGATCGGGGGCAGTGGGTAATAGCTTTGCATCACTCCCTGGGCTGAGGTATCAGACTGTCCTGGTGTCTGTAAATCTATATTCTTGCAAGAGTCAATAACTTCATCAGACTGGGGGAGAATGTTGGAGTCTGGAAAATCATTTGTGCCAAAAAGTTATTCTTTTATTAAATTAATATGAAGCACACATGAAAGAAAGAGCTTGTATTTATTCAGCACTTTTCCACCATCAGGATATCCCCAAGTGCTTCACAACCAAGACATTACTTTGAAGGTGGTCACTGCAGACAAATGTAGCTGTTAATCTTCTTGCAGCAAGGTCCACAAGCTGTAATGTGATCAATGATCATCTGTCGCTGCTGGTGTTCTGTTGAGAATTGAATATTGCCCTGAAGATTGTGGGAGAATCCCTCAGCTCTTCTTGGAATAGAGCCAGAGAATCTTTTACATATGCCTGAGGTGGTTTGAGGGGGGGGGGTGGCGGGGAGGGGGGGGGGGCGATGTTGAATGTCTTATCCAGGAGACTGCTTTTCCAACAGTGTAGCACTCTCTGGATTTCATGTTCCAGTTTCTGGATTGTGCCTTCAATTCATGACTTTCTGTCTACCACACAAAAAGGCTGGCATCTGAGATATGACCATATTCTTGTAAGCAGAGTCTTTCTGTAATGTACCAGGATGATAAAAGGACAGCATCCATAATTTCTGACATATTATAAATAACACAAACCAACATGCAACTGATACTAACTTCTATTATTTGTTTCCTTAGGACTCCTTCATGTTTGTCATCCATGCTAAAGCAGCCAGCAGTAAGTATTCACAAATATAATTTCACAAATCCAAAACAATTAAATAACATTTTCTACCAGAACAATTCTTTTTTATATATAAAAAGAGACAGAATGTGAAGTAGTTTCCTCTGCTTTGAGGCATTTAATTCATATGTCAGTCTGGTGTGTGGGGAGCAAAGCCTTTGTAGCATTAGGTGTGTGTGTGTGTTTGTGTGCGCGTGTGCATGCATGTGTATGTGTGTGTGTAAGAAATATTATTTTACTAAACTCTTGTTTCACACCTCTTCAGAATGTCCCTTAACATTTATTCACCAAAAATAAAGCACATTGCATGTATTGAGAATGCCTATAAGGAGAGTATGAAGGATAAATTGCTCTGGGGATTTTTTTTCCATAACTTTGTTTGACACCCGACATGTTTTATAATCGGCTCAGCTGGGAGAACTGTTTTCCACTTTGTATTCTACGTTGGAGGGCCTTCTGACTTTCTCTCACTTTTCTCCTCTCACAGTCTCACAGGGAAAAGTTACATTCAATTCAAACAATAGTGCCTGGGTGAAGAATAACGCCATTGTGGTTCCATGTGATGGCCTGTACTTGGTTTATGCACATGCAAAGCCCACAAATGTGGACCATCCAACAAGAGTGACAATTAAGAAGGGGGTAGAGACTGACAGTCAAGCAAGCTGGCTTCTTCTGGACTCTGCAGAACAATCCCCCTTGATAACATCCTCGTTGCGTGTTAACAACATGCTTCACATGGAGCTCAACGTATCCACAGAAGATTTTGATGAAGAAGTCTATCTGGGGATTGCCTTGCTTCAAGTCCATCAAGACATAGTTTCCTGCCAGGAGATTATTCAAAAAAGCTGCAAGAAGAAAAGAAGTGGAATGGGTTGTGCCCTTTAACTCCATCCTTTGGGAAATATATTGTGCAATGATTGGAACAGGCAAGATGAGGATGAAATGTACATTGACTGTGGGAGGCTACTTTGAAATGGACTTAAGCTGAATTTAGATCACATTGGATAAAGTGGCAAAAAGGAGGTGGAGGTGTGTGTTTGTCTATGTGTGTGGGGAGGGGGAAGGTGAGTGCTCCATAGAGGGAACTGGCTGCTGAATTGCATTTTTGATTAATATAGAATGTAGAATAGTATATAAGAGACCTAATAGTAGTTAATTGGCCCAATGAAAAAGGAACTGAATCTGTATCTGATGCGAAACAGAGTGCTTGAAGTATTTAATAAACACAGAATTATTCTTTTACCAAGGGAGTTTGGGGCTGGAAACTGATGTCTGCCCCAAAATAGGGGGTCAGCAGTTGGGAAGGAAACTCAGAGCAGAGCAATCAGACAGAGACTCTGGATAGACTGAAGCTTGATGGGCTGAGTGGCCTTATTTTTCTGTTCTGGATTTTCTTGGTGTCCTGGACAGTATTTATCCTTCAACCAACATCACTAAAAAACAGGTGATCTGGTCATTATCTCATTGCTGTTTGTGGGATCTCACTGGGCGGTTCCTACATTACAACAGTGACTGCACTTCAAAAAGTGCTTAATTGGTTGTAAAGCACTTTGGGAAGTCCTGAGGTTGTAAATCACACTATTAAAAAGGGAAGTTCTTTCTTTCGTTTGTTCTATGTTGCCAACTTTCATCACATAATCAGGTGGTGGTAGGTGGTGTGGAGGACAGTGAGTTCCTAGATGTCTTTCTCTTTCACTTCAGAATGTAAAGCTTATTGCACCTATCCCACTCCCAGACTTCAAATTCTTAATATGGGAGTGGCGGTGGTAGACAAGTAAGGGGGCAGGTAGGTGAAATGTTCAATTCAGAGTAAATATGAGATTTTATTATTTTTTAAAAATGTACATTTTTACTACTTGATATTGTATAATGAAATACATGATGCCAAGTATTTTGCCTCACATGAGGGATTGGTACCATATTGAGGAAAGTGACCAAATTGGTTGTTTGTTCTCTAACCTAGTTCATTGCACAAAGCTAGTTTTAATACTGCACTATTGAATGTCTTGCCCAGTCTTTAAAAGTAAAACAAATGCCTCTTTTAGTGACCAAAATTTATTTGAGAGAGATTGCGCACAATCCTCAAAGACCTGTGTGTGTGCTGAGGGAGGAAAATTATAATCTCTGAAAATATCTAGCCTAAGATTATATTCATGAGTGTCTTAGGGCTGCAACATTCAAGGGGCATACAGCAGGCAAAGAAGCCTAGTTGGAATGTAGATTATTTGATCTAAGTGTTGTATTTATTTATTAAATGTATTGTAGTTATTTAATGGGAAAAGTAATAGTGCTTTTGAATAAGAAACTTAATGTTTTGATATTGTAACTAACTTTATTTTTACATGGAACTCTTTTTTGTACTGTTTTGATATGTTTACAAATAAACACAGAAAAGACAGAAATGTTCTCAAGACGTTCTCATTTGAGAAACTTTAAAAAGACTAACCAGGCAGGTAAATTGCACAATGTTTTTGGCACTGTGTAGGCATTGTCCAGTGTTGTAGAAGCCAGCATGAAGACAAACTGGGGACTATTTTGGGCCAACAGTACTAAGGTTTAAACCACTGATGAAGTTTAAGAATCAAAGGAATTGACCTAAGTTTACTTGCCTATCACATTTTTTTTTTGCTTTTAAGCAACATTTGGATAAGGTGACATTTAAAATCCAACAATTCTATAATAAAGCAATGCAATACTGAATGGACATTGTTACACATTCCCATGTGTGAAAAGCCTTTACCGCTTACAGCAGTCCTTGGGAGTCTTTTGCTGTTCCTTGACTTGATCCTGTCTGGATTATGGAGAAGTTACAGCACCAGATCAGGTCTTACTATCTCACTTATGACTCAGTGTCATTTTTTTTGACAACATGCATCATGGGATGTTTTAGCAAGTTTGAGGTACTATATACATGCAAATCATTGTTTGTTAAGTCACTGAATACTGAATACTTTTTGTACTCCAAATTGTCTCATCAGCCAACCACAGTTCCCCAAAGCCCAGGAAGTGTGAATGCACTGAATGTAGGGCAGGCTAGTTAAAAGCAAAATACTGCGGATGCTGGAAATCTGAAATAAAATCAGGAAATGCTGAAATACTCCAGTGGCAGGATTTTACACCAGCGGGATTTTCCAGTCCCACCGAAGCCAATGGACTTTTAAACAGCTCCCCGCATTTGACAGTCCCACCACCGCTGTGACAGGGCTGTAAAATTCCGCTCTAGGTCTGGCAACATCTGTGGCGAAAGTAAAAGAGTTAACATTCCAGGTGGATGACCAAGTTCTGTTGAAGGATCATCAACATTAACTCTGTTTCTCACTCCACAGATGCTGTCAGACCTGCTGAGTTTTTCCAACATTTTCTGTCTGTATTGCAAACCATTACCTAACCATGGAACTTTGGGCACTGGTTGCTTCCCATTACTGCCTCTTAATTTGGTATTGTGTAGTGATTATGGATTGTCACCACAATATTTGTCTGGACACTAAGTGATAGTAGCTCACTGTAGCACCAGGCTTGAAGGTCTGTATTTTAATCTTTGAATTTCAAGTTAAGTGAATCTTTTTCCATATTTATTATTGATTTGTTTTCTTTACTGTGTACCAGACTAGAATAAAGATCTCGGGCACGTTTCATATCTCTGTTTTAAAGGTTTCTCAATCCAATGTCTTAATCATTTGACAATCTCCAGTTCTCGTACAGGGACTGTAATTTTATTTTTGTGACTAAGTTTTTTTTGGTGATGGAATATTTTAGCTTTTAAAGTTCTTTTTAAAATCAATTTGACTCAAAATCATATGATTCTCCACTTCAGAAGTCAAGTTCACTGTCCCTGTCCCACTCTCAGGTCAGGATTTCCCCTTTGCAAGACAATGAAATGTTCAGTTCAGGCCAAATATGGGTTATTTTAAAATGTATGTTTTTACTATGTGATATTTAATGATAAAGTACCTGATGCCAAGTTTCATTTTCATTATAATAGTTTTAGTTTATGCTCCCCATGAGTAAATCCCCAACCGATTTACTTCATCACATCCTAGGAAATGGAATCTCTCACTTCCAAATGAATGGACTGCTTTCCAACACTGGACCAGTCTGAGTCTGAGTGGATGGCATAAAAGCTGTGAGAGAAAGTTTCCTGATTCCAGGAACTATTAGGTACCCACAGTGCATCATTGATCTCATAAGAATGAGGAGTTGGAGTGGTGTCATCTCCATAAGGTGGAGAAGTGCTTGACTCCAAGGTAACTGAGCATTGTCACTCCACTCTTTGGGGTAAGCTTACTTTCTTTCATTTGCGCTTGGTCCAGAAGGTGGTGCGCTAAATTGCAGCAGGACATTGAAAAACTAAGCTTGGAGAGGGGAAGATGAAAAGATGGAACACCCTTAAATAGGGTAGTTCTTAGTTAGAGAGCACAACCAACATACTTGTTAATGATTTTCTGTTGCCTTCAATTAGTCCAGACCAGCAGCCTGAAGGAAGTGTTCTTGTAGAGTAGCTTTCAACCTTATAAAAGTGACAGTGATTTATTTTTCAGTACAGATAACACCATATAACACTTTCACTCTTAAATCTGATGCTCTATTGATTTTTCAAGCATCATTAATAGGATCAAATCATACTTGAATGCATAATATTACAACAACGTTTATATCTATCATTCTTAATGTAATAAAACATGCCATGGTTCGTCACAGAGGCATTATAAAACAAAATATTACACTGAGCCACATAAGGACATGTTAGGGACAGATGACATAAAGGTTGGTCAAACAGACCAAAGGGCTCAACTTGAAAATAATAAAAAATTAAGGTGACTGAGTGAAGCTCCATTTTAAGTTGCTTAATTCAACAAGAGCCAGTGTTTATGGTGTAGCAAATTACACTCTCTGAGTAAAGCAGCTTCTCTTGCGTTCACTATCGGATTTATTGGTGACTATCTTATATTTATGGCCTTGAGTTTTGGTGTCCCACACAAGCGAAAACATCTCTGTGGGAGGAATCGTCCCAGATTTGCATTGAATATGGTGGCGGGTGGGAAAAAGAATGTTTTACCCACTGGCTGAATGGCTGCATTTCATGTCTTATTAATCGTGCATTTTCGGGAAACACACCATTTCGCTGCGGCAGCCTCTGATTTGCCTGCCAACCCGTCACCTCGCCACTTCATCACACCGAGCACCATATTTAAAGTGCAGCCGCACACACACCTCTCAGTGCTTCCAGCCTGGGACTGCTGCACAGAAGACATGGCTCCGAAAGGCAAGAAGACTGCAGCCCCCTGATTCGGTGATGCATCGCCTTTTGGATGCTGTGGAGGCCCCACTGTGAGGTCCTCTTCCCCCGCTCTGCCTGCAGGATGGGCAGCAACATCACCAATCCAGCTTGGGAGGCAGTGGCAGCGGTGGTCAGTGCCAACGCCCTGCAGGAGAAGACAGCCATCCAGCACCGCAAGAGGATGAATGATCTCCTCTGTTATTCCAAGGTAAGTCACTCTTCTCATCACTCTCAACTCACACACTCACAAACCCATCACACATCCACAGGGCCCTCACTCACTGCCGGTTCAAGGGACATCACCATTCACTCTCTCATACACACAACTTCATTGTCCTCATCCTGTCCTTGGGACCACTCACCAACCACACTTGCCAGGCATACTTATCACCTGGCCTGGCAGGTGTCCTCTTCATCTGTATTCAGGCAGGACAGGCTGGCACACACCAAAAGGGTGAGGTCACAGACCGGTGGAGGAATACCCGACATCAAGGCTCTCACATACTTTGAAAACCGAGCCATCCAGCTGGCCGGCGAGGATCTGGACCATTCCTGTGCTGACGGTGAGGTCAGCGGTGCTCAACCAAGTGAGGATCCAGCAGTGCAACATCCGTCAGATAACCATGCTGTGAGTGATGTGTCCTGGTTCACAGGCCACTGCCTTCTACTAATTATACCTCCTTGCTTTTGCAGGCACGCCAGGGAAACAGCTGACAGGGTCCACGACCCAGGTACTTGACTGAAACCCTGGAGACATCACAGAAGAGGAATTTGCTGAAACCCTCATTGAAGATCTGTCACAGTGCTCACCCACATCCTCCACCAGCACAGAGACAGGCACCTCAGAATAGCCTCAGGGTCACAATCTAGTGAGCATATTGCATTGTCTGATCCACAGCAGGTGGTGGCAGGGACTTCCCAGGTTTCTGGCAGTCAGAGGACTGCTGGAGGCCAGAAATCTGCTGAGTCCCAGTCAGATGAAGAGCCTCTGGACTCGGTCATACCTCAGTCACTGGAGCTGCAAAGGCAGCTCTGGAACATCAGGAAGGGATGTCCACTGCATTCCTCAGATTGCAAGGCATGATGGAGGAGTCGGTCTGCATTCAGTCAGAGGTGATAGTGCCGGCATGCCAATGCACTGAGGTCAACACTGGTAGAATGGTGGCTGCCATGGAGACCTTGGTCCATTTCATTAGTCCTCCACTGCTGCGCGGGCTGAACTCCATTGCTGATACCATAGTTGGCCTCCAATAGTGTCAACAGGAGAGGGGTGCAGGGCAGCTCGATCTCACTCCAGCTGCCCCTCCTCCTCAAGGAGTCAGCCAGGGACCTTGGGCACCCACAGGGAGGAGGATCAGCAGATCCACACACTGGGACCATCCACCCAGGTGACTCTGGGAGTGTCCGGCCCACCTGAATCCCCTTTTCCTGTGACCCCAGCAAATCCAGCTCCACAGGCTGAGGCGGGCGTCACTGCCACACAGCAGGACCCCGAAATCAGGTCGGGGCCCTCCAGAAGACATTGGTCAAGGTCAGCACAGGCAGTCCCAGTCAGCAGGCTGCCTCCATCTCCACTGTGGATGTCGGGGGAAGCACCAAGACATAGTGACATTGTTAAGAAGATGCAGTTGCCAGCCTGGGCACGGGTGTTAATCGCTTGTACAATAATGTTCACTTTGTTAATAATCTCCCAAGAATGTCTCCTTGCCTATTGCTCCTTGTTCTGATGAGCAGTGGTTGGGTTGCTCAGATGTGAAACCCTGTTTCCTGCATAAAAAAGGCAGTTGCCTCAGCCCAGGGCCTCCTCCCTGTGCTTTGTGTAACCTTCCCAGCACACTGATGGTGCGCCTTCACAGTCACTGGACAAATCAGTCATGCCTGCACCTCGATGAGGATTATCATTGTTACCAGAATGCCTTGGGCCAGCAGCAGAGAGTTCCGTCATTCTCTCTGTGTAGCCCCAGCACCTTTGAGGGGCGACTGGCCCCCATCTCATCAGCATCTGTGTCTGGTAACATGTGGTCCTGAAGGGTTCAGCTCATGAAGGATGCCACAGGGTCAGGAGAAGTTAAAGTTTCCCAGCTGCACCTCCATGATATGACTCTGTTCACAGAGTGCAAGCGAGGTGCATCAGCAAGACAGGAGTCAGACATTCACTTAATCTATGTGAGGATCTATGGAGTGTCCCCACTGCATGTCGTCATCATCCTCCTGGAATTAGGGACTATGGACATCCGCTGCGTCTCCGTGGCAGGACTCTTATCACAAAGGATATGTGCGCTGCCATCAGCCAGACAGGAGTTAAACGTTCACAGATGCAATGTGAGGATCTATGCTGCCTCCTCGTTGCACATCGTCATCATCTTCCATGAACCTAGCAGCTATGAGGGGATCCTGAGCACACCTGCCTCACCTGGCCGTTGCCATGGCATCATCGCTGTCATCCTCACCATCGGGAACTTCCTCACCCTCATCCCCTTCAACATCTCCTCATCGGAGGAGAAAGTGCAGCTCCTCTATCTCCTCCTCAGCCAGCTCCTCTCCCTGTTGCAGCACCAGCTTGTAAAGGGTGCAGCAGACGATGATGATGTGTGACATCCTCTGTGGACTATATTGCAGGGCTCCACCAGACCGGTCCAGGCACCGGAACCTCATCTTCAACGATTTGGCCCACCACGGTGCAAGTCGCAGTGTGAGCCTCGTTATACCTTCTGTCTGCTGCAGTCTGAGGCCACTACGCAGATGTCATCAGCCACGTCCTCTGCGGGTAGCCCTTGTCCCTGAGGATCCAACCCTGCTGCAGCCTCTCTGGACTCCGAAAGTCACCAGGGATCTTGCATCCTGGCATTCCTGATCCCGGGCAAAATGCACAAAGTTCTGCGCCTTCGTAAAAATGGCATCTGTGACCACATGGATGCATTTGTGGGTGGAGGCTCGTGATGTGGAGCCCTGAAAAGAGACACTGGCGTAAAAATTGAGTGCCATGGTCACTTTGCCCTCTATGTCCCCGTGGCGCCAAATCCTGCAGCAAGTGGCAGACGTGACTGCTCAGTTCCCTGCACACGCTCAGTCTTCAGTGGCATCTGGTCTCAGCCATCTGCGGGAATGACAAGTGCCGTCTATAGACCCTGGGTCTAACTAGGCGCCGACCAGTGACGGTTCTGAAAGACAGAAGCAGCACAGCTAAAAAAGTGCACAGCAGAGGAATTTTGGCAGTATTAAAAGGCATATATGTAACTGCAAGGAACATAGTAAATAAAGCCGATGAGCTGAGGGCACAGGTAGACACATGGCAGCATGATATCATCGTTATAATGGAAACCTAGCTTAAGGAGGGGCAAAAATGGCAGCTCACCATTCCTGGATATAGAGTTTTCAGGCAGGATGGAGAGGGGGATAAAAAAGGTGGGGGTGTAGCATTATTGGTTAAAGAATCAATCACAGCTGTGAGGAGGGATGATATACCAAAATGAAGCATCAAATGAGGTCATATGGGTTGATCTCAGAAATAAAAAAAGGGTAGCCACACTGCTAGATAGGTACTATAGAGCCCCAAATATGGAAGATAGTTAGAAGGGCAAATATAGGGCAGTAATCGGTGGGGACTTCAACAGTTCCAATATCAGTTGGGATACGAACAGTGTGAAGGGCACAGAGGGTGCCAAATTCTTGAACAGCATTCAAGGGAACTTTTTTAGCCAGCACGTAACAAGCCCAACGAGAGGGGACGCAATTCTAGATTTAGCCTTAGGAAATGAAGCTGGGCAAGTGGATGAAGTAGCAATGGGAGGAGGGGCATTTTGGAGACAGTGACCATAATATCGTTAGATTTAGCATCTTTATGGAAAAGGGCAAAGATAGAACAGGAGTAAAAGTTCTAAATTGGGGGGAGACAAATTTTACAAAGCTGAGAGGTGAGCTGGCGAGAGTGGACTGGATACAGCTATTAGAAGGAAAAACTGTGTGGAAGGCATTCAAAGGCAAGATTCTATGGGAACAGTGTAGATATGTCTCCACAAAGAAAAAGAGTGGTACTGCCAAATCAAGAGCCCCCTGGTTATCCAGAAGAATACAGGCCTAGATAAAGCAGAAAAAGAAAGCTTATGACAGTCACAAAAGATTTAATACTGTAGAAAGCCTGGAGGAGTATAGAAAGTACAAGGGTGAAGTAAAAATGGAAATTAGGAAAGCAAAGTGAGGATAAAAAAATATTGGCAGGTAAAATCAAAGAAAATCCTAAGATGTTTTTACTGGTACATTAAGAGCAAGAGAATAACTAAGGAAAGGGTAGGGCCTATCAGAGGTATACATAGTAACTTGTGGGTTGATGCAGAAGATGTGGGCAGGGTTCTCAATGAGTACTTTACCTCTGTCTTCACAAAGGAGAGGGATGATGCAGGCATTCTAGTTAAAGAGGATGAGTGTGGCATATAAGATACAATAAGCATAGTGAGAGAGGAGGTACTGGAGAAACTGGCATCCTTAAAGGTGGATAAGTCACCAGGGCCAGATGGGTTGTATCCCAGGCTGTTGAAGGAAGCCAGGGAGAAAATAGCAGATGTTCTGAGGATCATTTTCCAAACCTCTTTAGATACAGGCAAGGTCCCAGAGGATTGGAGGTCTGTGAACATTGTATCATTATTTAAAAAGGATGCAAGGAATAGGCCAGAAAATTATAGGCTGGTCAGTCAGACTATGGTGGTGGGCAAATTATTGGAAGCAATTCTGAGAAACAGGATAAACTGTCACTTAGAAAGACATGGATTGATCAGGGATAATCAACATGGTTTTGTTAGGGGAAGATCATGTCTTACTAACTTAATAGCATTTTTGAGGAAGTGACAAGGAGGATTGGTGAGGGTAGTGGAGTGGATGTTGCCTACATGGATTTGAATAAGGCATTTGACAAGCCCCACATGGCAAACTGGTCAGAAAAGTGGGATCTCATGCGATACAGGGGAAGGTGGCAGGTTGGATCCAAAATTGGCTCAGTGACAGGAAACAAAGGGTAAAGGTCAATGGATGTTTTTGTGAATGGAAAGTGGTTTCCAGTGGTGTTCCACAGGGCTCAGTATTGGGGCCCTTGCTGTTTGTCGTATATATTAATGATTTGGACTAAAATGTGAGAGGCATGTTTGTGAAATTTGCAGATGACACAAAAATTGGCCATGTGGTTGATAGTGAAGAGGATATCTGTCAATCCCAGGATTATATCAATGGTTTAGCTGAGTGGGCAGAGAACTAGTAAATGGAATTCAATCTGGAGAAGTGTGAGGTAATGCATTTGAGGAGGGAAAACAAAACATGGGAATACTCAATAAATGGGAAGTTATTGAGAGGGATTGAGGAAGTGAGAGACCTTGGAGTGCATGTCCATAGGTCCTTGAAAGTGTCAGCACAGGTGAAGTAGGTGGTCAAGAAAGCATATGGAATGCTTTCCTTTATTGGATGAGGTGTAGAATACAAAAGCAGGGATGTAATGCTGGAACTGTATAAAGTGCTGGTTAGGCCACAGCTGGAATTTTGTGTACAGTTCTGGTCACCACATTACAGGAAGGACATAATTGCTCTGGAGACAGTGCTGAGGAGAATTTCAAGAATGTTGCCAGGGCTGGAAAATTGTAGCTATGAGGAAAGATTGGATAGGCTGGGGTTATTTTCCTTAGAACAAAGGAGGCTAAGGGGTGGCCTAATTGAGGTGTACAAAATTATGAGGGGCCTAGATAGAGTAGACAAGAAAGATTTGTTTTCCCTAGGTGAGGGGTCAATTACAAGGGACCATAGATTTAAGATGATTGGTAGAAAAGTTAAAGGGGACATGAGGAAAAACTTTATCACCCAGAGGGTGGCAGGTGTCTGGAATTCACTGCCTAAATTGGTGGTTGAGGCTGAAACACTCAACTCATTTAAAAGGTACCTGGATCTGCTTCTGAAGTGCTGTAACCTGCAAGGCTATGGACCAGGTACTGGAAAGTGGGATTAAAATGAGCGGCTAGTTTCTTTTTTTGGCCAGTGCAGACATGATGGGCTGAAAGGCCTCTTTCTGCACTGTAACTTTTCTATGGTTCTATGGTTTGCTGTGGCTCTTCAGCGGCAGGCGTGGGAGTCCCAGCCATCCCTTCTTCCTGATGGTGCTGCTTCTCTCTCTGCCCAGCCAAGTGCCTCTGTCGCTCTCTCCTCTGTCATCTCTGCTCTCTGTAAGCCATGAGGAATACAGCTAAGTCACTGGGCTCCATGGCTACTGACAGACTCCTCCTGCAGGATTAGAGAGAGAGAGGCATGTGGGTTAGCTTGGGTGTACTAATTACCTCTCTTGGTTAAGCCTGAAGGCCTCTTATTGCACCCCAGAGAGTGCTGGCCACTGCTTGGATGGCCAGAGTTTAGTGAGGTGCATGGCTGCCTGAAACCCCACCCACCTCCACCCCACTCCACCCCAGCGATTGGCAGCAGCTTTGCCCACTGACTGCATGCTGTGCTCTCAGCTCGGGCGCAAGCGTTCTCCGAACCCGCACTGCAAGGCTGCATTGTTGGCTTGAATCATGAGGAAGACTGGTCCAAACCGTGATGCTGACACTGCAAGGGACTGTGAGCGCCTCTGCCATTGACTGTTCTATGGCCAGCTTTAGCAAGGAGATTGTACAATGTGCCCAGTCGTCCAATTGTTCTGAATTCCACTAAAACACTCATTAGTTTGCAGTCTGTGCCTGAGGGGTGAAAAGCTCTGGAGCACTTGTCCTCCCAATTCTCCTCAACTGCAGTGCATCCCGTACCCCCAACTTGCTTCAACCTCAGTGCAGCCCTTGACCAACCCAACTCTCTTCAACTGCAGTACATCCCTTGCCACTCCCGCCATGCACCCCAACCCCCCACCCTCCCCAAGTCACTCCAACCACAGTGCAGCTCTTGCCCACCCCAACTTGCCTCAACTGAAGTGCGGCTCTTGCCCCCCGTCCAATCTCCTCAACCACAGTGCAGCCCCATGTCCCAGCTCCGCACTGTCAGCCAGCCAGGAAATTGCCTGTGCCTTTGCCTGAATGCACGGCACCTCAATCTTCAGGTCCAGCAGGCGACCTGCGTGAGCACTGTGCAACATTATTGTGGACTCACCTCCGAATTCCACTCAAAGTGCAGCTCGCCAGGCGCATGCCTTATAAGAAAACAAAAACAGAATTACATGGGAAAACGCAGCAGGTCTGGCAGCATCGGCGGAGAAGAAAAAAGTTGACGTTTCGAGTCCTCATGACCCTTCAACATGCCTTATAAGTGCTGTTGTGAAACATGTTGGTGTGATTCCCAGATGATCCAGTGTGGGATGGTGATTCCAGCAAGCAGAGTTTATAATGATATGCAGGCGTATTAAAATGAAGCTTTCAACGTCCGGCGGTGGGAAATGTGGCCCGTCTTTGACAGGCAGAGCGGACGATTGTAAACTGGTTTTACAACGTTGTGAAACCGATTTTTGACCTTCCTGCTATACTGTCTGCTGACGTCCACCATGACGCCCGACGCCAATGAGCATGGAAAATTCCACCCTGCCAAGATTTTTCATAATTTTAAAAACCTCCATCAAGTCACCTCTCATCTCCTTGCTTTCCAGAAGAAATAGCCCCAGGATGAATCATATTTTCCTGATAGGTAATATCACTTTTGAAATGCTAACCTCTCTTAAACTTCAAACTCCATGGACCATAAAATGCCAGCACCGTATATACTCAAGTAATTGTTGATCTCATGTATAAGTTGACCCCCAACATTTGGTCAAAAAAAATCATTAATTTTTCATATATCTTCTATATAAGTCGTCCCCCGACTTCTAACCAAAGAAAACCAACCTCTTTGTACTTACCATCTGCTCGCGGCTGAAGTCGATCTCGTCCTGGTATGAACCTACTCATTGATAGAATCATAGAATAGCACACCACTGAAGGTCGCTATTCAGCCTCTCGTGTCTGTGCATATCAACACTTGGTGTCAAGGCTACTTTTGGTCTCAGGGTGGTTGGGAACACCCCCAGCCTGGCATCCCTGTGACAGTGAGAAGATGGGACAGGGTGGATCTCAACCCTTTGAAATGATTACTCGTGTAAAAGTCAACTTCCTACTTTTTGGCTAAAGGTTTAGTTTTAGAAACTTGACTTTTGTGTGAGTATATACAATAGATAAAGGGAAATATGGGTGGAAGTTCATTATATAATAGTTTAGGGTGATTTCAACCTAGCTTGATTAATGGGAAACTGACGAGAGTAGGATTGGCATCCTAATTTACACCCACCTTACATTCCATTAAATCAATTGCGTGTCAGTGAGACCTTCCTGAATTACCCTCTATTTGTTCGCAAGATTAAGTCATGTCTGCTTTGGTTAAACAATTACATCATTGTATGAAAAATCACATTGTGGCCAAATGTGTTTTTGTTCTATGGCAACATTTGGAATGGTGCAAAGCCATTCCTTATTGGGCCAGCTCCAAAAAAAATATGTGCTGCTCTGTATATATTGTTGCAGCATACAATTCTCAGCATCCCAGACTTTTACAATAGTTCATTGCTTGGGTTAAGGAAAGATCCCTTCACCTGTTAAATGCTAGAAGTTGGAAGATAATCCTTATTCCATCCTCAAACATTTCAAACACCCGCTTGAAAATAGGTAGCACTGCCCCTGGGACTTAAGGTTGCCAGCCTTCCTGGATTGCTCTGGAGTCTCCAAACATTAAAGATTAATCTCTAGGACACCGCTAAGAGTAAGCCAGGAGAAAAAAAAAGAAACACACAGGGGTTTTTAAAAAGCGTGTGTTTTATAAAATACAATTCTTTGAATAGTTTTGCTCACTTGTTAGAAACCTATTGGCCTGGGAGAAAAGGGATATTTTACTGCCAACCATGAACAAATTGGGTAATAATGTCTTCTCACTTTGCAATTAGCAGTGCATGTTGGAACCAATTTAGAGAATGTGGGGTGGGGTGGTTGGAAGTCTCACGATGGCACCTCTTGGAGGATAGCCAACCAGAGTCGGCAATAGGGCTGCCAAATGTGATTAAATGTATTCCTGGAGGTTTTATCACATGACTTGGCCCCATGCTCCAGCCTTTAGTCAGCCAATCCTTGTGACCTACTGCCTACCTACGCCAACTGGAAAGCAAAAAGGCTGAATCCTTCACTCAGGGGGTGGTGAATCTTTGGAATCTTCTACCCCAGAGGACTGTGGAAGCTCAGTCATTGAGCAAGTTCAAGACATAAATCGCTAGATTTCCAGATCTGAATGACATCAAGGGATACGGAGATAGTGGGGAAAACGGCACCAGAGGTAGATGATCAACCATGATCTGTTTGAATGGTGGAGCAGCTTTGAATGGGCCAAATGGCCTACTCCTACTGCTATTTGCTATACTCCGATGTTCCCTCTACTCCCCATACACCCAGCTGGATGATGCTTGACTGGCAGCCAAGCAGCCTTTATTTTCCCATTTTCAATAGTTTTGTATCTGGTAAAGAGAAACATTCATTTTAAAAAAAACTGTCTTTTTTAATGTCCCTATGATTTTTCCCCAGGATTGCACACAGCGGTATCAATTCAATTCCTGGCGACTCCAGGCCAATCCTGGAAGGCTGCCGACCTTAGCTGGCAATCAGACTGTGGCCTGGACATTCTGGCCCGTTGTGGCGGGACCGGTTGTGAGAGATTCGGCGACCCAGCCAAAAGCCTGTGCACTTTCAGTGGGACCGGGGGAACTCCGATGGTAGGTGGGGGTGGGAAATCCCACTCTGTGACTCTGTATTCTAACTTTGGAAAGGTAAAGGAAAATGCAGGCACAAGAGGCAGCATTGTGTTTGATTGGTGTACAGGAACACAAACAATATTCTAGTAAGTGAGCAAATAGAGAAAATGTAGAATTTTGGAACCTTCTGGAATCTCCTCAATGGGCCCCAAATTTTTAGCATATCCTAGTTTGAAAATCTATGCCCTTTATCCAACAGCATATGTCAGACCTACCTGTTCAGATCACAGAACCACAGAATTTTAACGACACAGAAGGAGGTCATTCGGCCCATAATGTCTGCACCGGCTCTCCGAATCAGCATTATGACCTAGTGCCATTGCCCAGTCTTTTCCCCGTACCCCTGCACATTGTTTCTATTCAAATAATCATCTAATGTCCTCTTGAGTGCCTGGATTGAACCTGCCTCCACCACACTTCCTGGCAGTGCATTCCAGACCCGAACCACTCGCTGTGTGAAGAAACGGTTTCTCTCACGTCACATTTCCTTCTTTTGCAAATCATTTTAAATCTGTAACCCTCGTCAAATATCCAACAGTTGCAGAGGAAAACTGGTCTTCTGATCCAAAACCTTGAATCTTGTTGGTCTCCCAGATCTGAAGACAAAGATTGGACCAGCAAAAGGAAGAACATGCATTTATAACAATGACCATGGAACTATTGCCGATTGTTGCAAAAACCCATCTGGTTCACTAATGTCCTGATCTGGCCTACATGTGACTCCAGACCTATAGCAATGTGGCTCTCAAATGCACTCTGACCAAGGGCAATAAGGGGATGGGCAATAAATGCTGGCCTAGCCAGCGACACCCACATCCCATGAACGAATACACAAATAACTTTTCATAACCCCAGGACATCCAGAAGGGCTTTACAACAAATGAGGTACTGTACTTTTAAACCTTTGTCACATAAGGGAATACAACAGCCAAATTGCACACAGCAAGATCCCACAAACAGATAAATAACTAGATTAACTGTTTTATCTGCTTGAGGGACAAATGTTGAACGTGACAATGAGGGCAACTCACTTGCTCTTCTTCAAGCCCTGCAGCATCCTTTATATCCAATTGAGAGGGCAGCCAGCCAAGACAGCACTGCTGACAGTGCACCACTGCCTCAGTATAATGCTGGAACGTCAGCCTAGATCCATGTTCAAGTCTCGGGAGTGAAACATGACTTTCTAACTTTGAGATAAGAGGGCTACCACTGAGCCACAACTGATGCAATAGTTATACCGACCAGGAGCCGGGCATTTAGACAACTGCTTATCCTGCTGGATATCCAGCTCTGAATTTGTTCGTCCAATATTGGAAGCCACGTCCCCATGAAGTGTAAATCAGTGACCAAATCCCCAATGGGGTCTGATTGGTAGAGTAATGGTGAAAGCGCCGGACGAATGTTTTATGCCCCCTCCCCGCCACTGCCGCGAAACAAAATCATAATATATTTGCGGATCAAAGCACATCGGCTTAGTAGGAAATTTCCACAAGAATATCATCAGAGCAAAGCAAAGAGAAAGACGCAGTACAAGAATCTACAGTACTGAAAAAATAATGATCAAAAATGAAAAGAAACACAACTTCCGAAAGACACACGAGAGCCTTTCTGTACATTCCCCCCAGTCATTCACAGAAAGGTGTAAATGGCCGCAAATACTTTCAAATCCAACAGAACCAAACATATTACTTTGGTCTCAACTTTATCAATTGTATTCACTAACAGTGTGGTCCGTGGAATAGACTCTCCTTGTTTACAGGTTTATAATTATTTCCATTGATTTTCAATCCTTTAATGTTACTAATAGGATGCGATCATTCTGTTTGGTTTTAACCGTACTGATGTAATGAGAATCTGGTGCTCACCAGAAATCACGGTCCAGATATTATACGACTTTTGTCAGTGTGCAGGTACACCCTCCTTCCAATCAAGTAGTTTATTATTTGAAAAAAAAAACTTTAACTGCTTGACTAGGCAATGGCTTGGATTTTTTGGCCGGGATTTTCCGGCCCCACCTCCGGCGGATGATGCGCACCCCGCCCCCCACCCCCCTCTCCCCCCGCCACCTCCCCACTTGCAGCGGGACCGGAAGATCCCGCCGGCGGCGTGGACAGGGGTTGTGGGAAGTGTCGCCCTCTGAGAGAGCCAAACATTTGATCGTGAGAAAGCAGAGCTGTGAATTTCATGCAAAATGACTCTCACATTTTCCTAAATAACAGCAGCTGTCACACTGGGAAGTAATTTATGGTGTGTGAAGTATTTTTGGACACCTCTGAAACATGTGATGAAATGACGCAAAAATACTATTCCTCCCACGTTTTGTGCAAGTTTCAGCCAAAGAAAGTCCAGTTTTTGGAAGTTGTTCCCACCTCCGAAATGGATGTTTGCAGCCAGAAAGTTAACAAGCAGAAGTTAACTATAAAATGCAAAGCATGAAAGTGCCATTTTGGCAATGGCACCAGCAAACACATCTTCCCCTCTGCTCCCCTGTTGGTGATGGCAAATTGATTGGATCAGAGCTAGTGGCAGTGAAGGAAGCGTGGGCGGGCGCTTGGAGTGGGAATTCCCCATTCATACACAGCTGATCCTTGGGATATACACAGCTTTCTTCCACCACGCTCGAAGCCATGCTAACCTTTTATTTATGCCTGATTTCTCTCACATTCCTTCTCCTCTGCTATTCTGCTGTAACCTGGACTCATCTTTGGTTCCATTACTGCCACATTACCAGCCCCGTTTTACTAGGGAATCACCCCTGCCTTCCACACTATCACAGACGTCATGACACATCCCCAGCTTCCAATCTTCCTCCCTTTCTTGTTTGTTTTAAAAGCTAGTTTAAAAGCTAGCCATTCCACTTCTGAACAAAGGTTGTTTATTGATTTGAAACAGAAACTCTGCTGATTTCTCCCGCAGATTCTGTCTGACTCATTGAGTGTTTCCTGCGTTTTCTGTTTTTAACTTTATCACCATGAAACTGAAGATGCAGAAAATTTGGATTTATTTGAATACCTGGCGCTATGTGCTGACCACTACCTGACCAACTTGTAGTCGAGGGTGCTTTTCTGAACATACCTTTCTACAAGGGCAGGTGGTTTGCTGTGGCCCAAGTGAAAGGCAAGTCAGCAGCAATGTGACCAAGCCTGTTTGTAGATGAAGGCTGTATCCATTGCTTAATTCAACTGCATCTATAAGGGGTCATAAAGAACGGATGAGAGGCTGAAGCTTAGTCTTAAGGTATAATCCAGTGCAATCCATGTAGAAACGTGTTAGTTTTTATGCCAGCGTGGTCCCAGTGAGACACCCAAGCATTTACCAAGTCCCCATTTTTTTTTCATTCATGGATTCCCTCATCATTGAGGGTAGGGATATTTGTGGAGCCTCCTCCTCCAGTGAGTTGTTCCATTGTCCACCACCATTCATGACTGGATGTGGCAGGATTGCAGAGCTTGAATCTGATCCATTGATTGTGGGATTGCTTAGCTCTGTCTATCGCATGCTGCTTTCGCTGTTTTGCATGCAAGTAGTCCTGAGTTGTAGTTTCACCAGGTTGACAACTCATTTTTAGCTATTTCTGGCGCTGCGCCTAGCATGCCCTCATGCACCCTTCATTGAACCAGGGTTGATCCCCTGGTTTGTTGGTAATGGTAGAATGGGGGAATGCTGGACCATGAGGTTACAGATTGTGGTTAAGTATAATTCTGCTGCTGATGGCCCACAGCATCTCATGGATACTGAGCCTAGAGTTGCTAGATCTGCTCGAAATCTATCCCATTTAACATGGCGGTCATGCCACACAACACGACGGAGGGCACCTTCAATGTGAAGATGGGATTTCATCTCCACAAGGACTATGCAGTGGTCACTCCTACCGATACTGTCATGGACTGGTGGACAGAATGGTGAGGATGAGGTCAAGTATGTTTTTCCCTCTTGTTGGTTCCCTCACCACCTGCCGCAGACCCAGTCCAGCAGCTATGTCATTTAGGATTCAGCCAGCCGGTCAATAGTGGTGCTACCAAGCCACTCTTGGTGATGGACATTGAAGTCCCTCACCCAGAGTACATTCTGTGCCCTTGCCATCCTCAGTGCTTCCTCCAAGTGGTGTCCAACATGGAGGAGAACTGATTCATCAGCTGAGGGGGTGCAGTACATGGTAATCAGCAGGAGGTTTCCTTGCCCATGTTTGACCTGATGCCATGAGGCTTCATAAGACTTGATCTTGATGATTCCCAGGGCAACTCCCTCCTGACTGTACACCACTGTGCCACCACCTCTGCTGGGTCTGTCCTGGTGGTGGCACAGGACATACCCAGGGATGGTGATGGTGGTGTCTGGGACATGATCTGCAAGATGCGAAGCAGTGAGTGTGTCCCCTTTTCCACAACAATCCATCCTATTACACAAGCCCTTGTGATTTCATCATACTTCTATTTCCCATCTATATGCTGTTCTTTGGGAGCACCATTCATATCTGGTACACCGATCAGACCGCCTCTACTTCCCCACCATCTCTCTCAGCTCCTATATTTCCTCTGTGTTGACAGATTGCTTGACTGACATCCAGTCCAGGGTAAGATAAAATTTCCTCTAGTTCAAGTTTAGAAAACCAAAGCCATACCTTTGGTCCCTGCTGTATACCGCTGTTGCCATGCCACCAACTCCTGTTTACTTCCTGGGGCTGAATTAGGCTGTTTGCAACTTTGACTTCCTATTTGACTCTGAACTGAGCTTCCACCTACATAACATCACCCATCTCTGCTAGTCCAACTGCTGCAGAAATCTTCAGCCACGTGTTTGTTGCATCCAGACTCAACTATTCCAATGCTGGCCTTCCATCTTCCCTTAACTTGAGTTCATCTAAAACTCTGCTGTTCATAACTTGCGCCATGTCCTGTTCAACTGTCCACCACTGTGTTCACTGACCTCCATTAGTTCCTAGATCACCGATGCCTTGTGATCTTGCGCCTCCCTACCTCTGCAATCTCCATCTGTGCTACAACCATCTAATAACTGTGTTCCTCTGTGTTTGACCACCTGTGCATCATCTGACTCCTTTTACCCACCATTGGAGGCTGTGCTTTCAGCACCCTACACCCTAAACCCTGGAATTCCCTCCTTATGTCAGGTTGCTGCTTGACTAGTCTGTGAGACAGCTCTCCCAATTTTGGCATGAGCCCCCAGATGTAAGTAAGGAGGACTTTGCAGGGTCGACAGGGCTGGGCTTGCCATTGTCATTTCTGGTGCCTAGGTTGATGTTGGATGGTGTATCTGGTTTCAGCTCGTGCTCAATACCTCCTCAAACCCAAGTGCAGTACTAGCAGTGGCCATTGCTCCCAGTGGCACTGTTGGTACTGGAAAGCTGCTAGCTTCTGATTAACCAGCAGCTCTCTGAGGCAAGACTTCCTGTCCCTGAGTGGTGGAAGTCCCACCTTCAGTCTATTAATGACCAATCAGCCATTAATTGGCTGCAGGGCAGCCATTCTTCTCCACCCACCCATTTTAGCTGGGCGTAGGGGACATGGGGATCATGGCATCCAGTGAAATCAGACCATGCATCAGGGTTGCATCCTAGATTGCAGAGGGAGAGGTGTAATTTGTGGAGGTTTTGGACACAATCTTCCAATCATCCTTGGGTAAGAGGACTGTTACATCTATGGATAAAAAGTGAGCCTGATAACTATAGGTGAGGTGGCTGAACATCAGTGGTGGGGAAGCCTTTAGGACCAATAGTCTAAGACAAAATTGATAATGATGGGCTGATTCTTGAAAGTCAGCATGTATCTGTTAATGGCAAATTTTGCTCGACTAAACCTGATTGAATCCTTTGATGAAGTAATGGGGAGGGTTGATGAGAGGATTGTTCTTGATGTTTTGCATTTGGACTTTCAAAATAATATCATGGGCAGGATTTTATGTCCTATGGGTGGGCACACAGCCGACCGATCAGGCGTAAAATAGTGCACGATGATGTCGGGCGAGGGCGCCGATGTCAGTGCGCGCTCGTGCGATATTTCAGTCTGCGGGCGTGCGCACGAGAGTTGGCAGCATGCCTGCTGACAATTAAGAGACCTATTAAGGCCCTTAATCAATTAATTTAAACCTATTTTTTGCTGCCTGTCCAACTTAACGGTTGGCGGGCGGGCAACTTGGTCAGTAAGCCTGACCCGCTTGAGAGTGAAATGATGCGCGTTGATGTCGGCTGAGTGTGCTGACGTCAACACGCAGTCGCGCGATAGTTTGGTCAGCGGGCGGGCGCCAGAGTTGGCAGCACGGCCCCTGACAATTAACAGGCTTATTAAGGCCATTAAATGATCAATTAACCTAAATTTTTCAGTGCCCGTCCAAGCTAACGGTTGGCGGGCGGGTGAAAAGGCCAAGAGGCCTTTTGCATTTTTTGGGAACTTCATCCACGGCTGGGATCAGGTTTCCAAAAGCAAATAAAAATAAAATAAAAGTTTTACAATTGAATTAATAACATGCCCCTGCTCGTGACAGATTCACATGAGGGGATATGTTTCGTTACACTTTTATTTTCTTTATTTTCCTTTCTTAACAATGCTTCATCTCCCTGGGGTAGCTCTGTGCCTCGGGGAGATTATGAAAAGCTCACTCATGCGCATAGGCGAGGTTTGTGCTCGGCTCGCTTGCACTCCTCCACCCCTCCCCCACAGGCAGCACTGCCACTTGCATTTCACGCTGGGCAGGCCTTTACCGTGAAATTGTGGTCCGGTGCCCACACCCACCACCCCCCCCCACCAAGCCTGCCTGCCAAGGGCGAAATTCTGCCCTGTTATTGTGAGTTAGTCCCATGTCAGGACATTCTCTTCAGGTTTTAAAAATCTTTATTCTTGATTTTAAACTTGTTCAGCTCCCTGAGGCAGCTCCCTCAGTGCACGCTCCCCAAGTGCGTGCGCAGACTTTAGCGCCTGCAGTCCTCCCGCCCCCAGCCGAGCAGTGCTGAGCCTTTCAGTGTGCCTCTCACGGCTAGCCGGCATGAAATCACAGTCAGGGGCCGACCCTAGGGCAGTGTACTGTTTCCTGACCGCTCCCAGGTCCACAAGCTGTGCCCACCCAATGACCCAAAAATCCTGCCCCATGAGTTTTGTCATAGCCCAAATAATTCTCTAAGAATGCACAAAGAATCAAGACTAGACGTTACAAAGATAACAAAAGGACTAAACTAAAGGTTCTGTATCTGAATGCGCGTAGCATTCATAACAAAGTAAATGAATTGAAAGCACACATTGAAGTAAATAAACGTGATCCGATAGCCATTACAGAGACTTGGCTGCAAGATGCCAAGGATTGGTCCTGAATATTGAAGGGCATATGACCTTCAAGAAGAAAAGGAAGCTAAGCAAAGATGGAGAGGTGGCACTGTTAATTAAGGATGGCATTTATGCAATAGTTAGAGATGACAGGAGATCAGGATGTAGAATCAGTTTGGGTGGAGATGAGGAATGGGTAGGAGAAAGAAGTCAATAGTGGGACTGGTCTACAGGCTCCCTAACAGTAACCACAATTCAAGACAAAGTGTACAAGAAGAAATATTGGGTGCTTGTGATAAGGGGACTGCAATAACCATGTGTGACTTCAGTCTACATATAAACTGGAAAAATCAGATTGGCAGCAGTAGCCTGGATGAAGAGGTCTTAGAATGCTTCTGAGAGCAGCATGTTCTGGAACCAACCAGTGTGCAGGTTATATCAGACTTGGTATTGTGTAATGTGACAGGATTAATTAATGACCTCAAACTAAAGTCACCCCTAGGTTGCAGCAGCCACAAAATGATTGAATTTTGCATCCAGTTTGAAAGGGAGAAGAGTGGGTCTAAGACTAGTATTTTAAACTTAAATAAGTGCAACTATGTGGGCATGAAATCTGAGCTAGCTGAAGTGATGTGGGATACTAGGCTAGGGGATAGATCAAAGAGAATCAGTGGCAGACATTTAAGGGGATATTTAAGGATACTCAGAATATGTATATATCTACTATAAAGAAAAATTCTGAAGGGAGGACCCACCATTCATGGTTAACTAAAGAATTTAGGGAAAGCATCAAACTTAAGGAAAAAGCATATAACTGGCTGATCAGATGATTGAGAGGAAGCTAGCTAGGAATGAAAAAGCAGATAGTAAGAGTTTCTACAGGTACTTAAACAGGAAAAGAGTAAGTAAAGTGAGTGTTGGTCCTCTACAGAGTGAGAATGGGGAGTTAATAGTAGATAAGGAAATGGCTGATGAAATGAACAAATATTTTGTTTCTGTCTTCACGACAGAGGATACAAAAAATTCCAGTAATAGCTGTAAATTGGGAGGTGGAGGAGAGAGAGGAGCTTGGTGAATTTACAATAACTAGGGAAGTGGTGTTGAGTAAACTGATGGAGCTGTGGGCTGACAAGGTGGCTAATGAGATAGTAGATGCATTGATGTTAATTTTCCAAAATTCATGAGATTCTGGAAAGGTTCCATCAGACTGGAAAGTAGCAAATATAACCCCTCTATTCAAGGAGGGAGGGAGGCAGAAAACAGAAAACTATAGGTCAGTTAGCAATGTATGTCATGGAGAAGGTGTTAGAGTCAATCATTAAAGAGGTTATAGCTGGGCAATTAGGCACTCGAGGTAACCAAAAAGAGTCAGCATGGTTTCGTGAAAGAGAACTCATGTTTAACCAATTTATTCAAGTTCTGTGAAGGAGTAACATGTGCTGTGGATAAAGGGGAGCCTGTAGATGTACTGTACTTGGATTTCCAGAAAGCATTTGATAAGGTGCCACATCAAAGTCATCGTGCAAAGTGAAAGCTCATGGTGTAGGAAGGAACATATTAGCCTAGATGGAAGATTGTCTGGCTGGCAGAAAACAGAGATTATGCATAAAAAGGTCTTTGTCTGATTGGCAGGATGTGACAAGCAGAGCGCCACTGGGGCCTCAAATTTTTACAATTTACATCATTGACTTAGATGTGGGGAGTGAAAGCATGTTGCTTAAGTTTGCAGATGACACTAAGATAGATCGGAAAGTGTGTGGTAAAGAAGACATAAGGCGTTTGCAGATGGATATAGATAAGTTGAGTGAATGGGTGAAAATCTGGTATATGGAGTATAATGTGGGAAGTTGTTCACTGTGGCAGGAAGAATAAAAAAGCAGAGTATTAATTAAATGGAGAACGACTGCAGAAAGGTGCAGAGGGATCTAGGTGTTCTCGTGCGTGAGTCCCAAAAAGTTATTATGCAGGTACAGCAAGTAATTAAGAAGGTTAGTGGAATGCTATCCTTTATTACGAGAGGAATTGAACATAAGGATGTTATGTTTCAGTTGTACAAAGCATTGGTAAGATTGCATGTCGAATACTGTGTGCAGTTTTGATCTCTTTATTTAAGGAAGGATGTAAATGACTTGGAGGTAGTTCAGAGGAGGTTTACTAGATTGGTACCTGGAATGACTGGGATGTCTTGTAAGGATAAGTTGGACAGACTGGGCTTGTTTCCACTGGAGTTTAGAAGAGTGAGGGGTGACTTGATTGAAGTATATAAGATCCTGAACCATCTTGGTGGTTCTGGAAAGGATGTTTCCTTTTGTGGGTGAGTCCAGAACGAGGGGTCATTATTTTAAAATTAGGAGTCCACTCATAGAGGTGAGGAGAATTTTTTCTCTCAGAGAGTTGTATGGCTTTGGAACTCTCTGGTTCAGAATTTTTAAAAATTCATTCAAGGGATGTGGACTTCACTGGCTAGACCAGCAGTTTATTGCCCATCCCTAATTGCCTTTGAGAAGGTGGCGGTGAGCTGCCTTCTTGAACCGCTGCAGTCCACGTGGTGTAGGTACACCCACTTTGCTGTTAGGGAGGGAGCTCCAGGATTTTGACTCAACGATCCAGAATATTTTTAAGGCAGAAGTAGATTGAGTGAGCCGGTAAGGTGGGGGGATGAGGATGCGATCGTGGCAGGAGAAGGGACGATGAGGGTGGTTGGTGGGGACTCGGAGGCAGTCCCAGACTCTGGGGGTGGGAAGGATGAGAAGAGGTCAATGTGAATGGGGGAGGGATTATTGGGAAAATAGGAAACCTGCACATTCACCTGGGCTTTCTGGAAAGAAAAGGGTTCAGGTTGGTAGGTGACGCTGGGGAGGTGGAAGGTGATGCCGGGGGAGGGGGTGGTCAACAGTGATGGGGGGGACAAGGACATGGGTGACTGGGGGAGGGGAAAGGATGGGGGAGCTGAAAACAAACTTTACACACACATGTTTCTGAACTCGAAAGTGAGAGGAACCTTGTATTGGAGGGGCACAAGTGCTGCATGGGAGTGTGGTCATTGGCTGGGTGGAGATGCAGGTCAGCTCAGATGGACACCTGAAAGAGAATGCCAGCAGCCAGCATTGAAAATGCTCAGGGCAGTGAGGTGAGTGGTAATGGATGAAGGCTCCATGTGTGTGTGAGAGTGCTTGCACGAGGTTCCAAAAGGCCCTGCCACACACACACTCCTCCCTCCAGAGTTACTCGTGGTTCAGTTATGTGCAGCTGAACTGCCAGTTGGGGGGATGTAGGGCGAGGACTTGTGAAGCTTATCAATGAAGCTGAAAGACACCATTACACATTATTCAGTGAGAGTGAACATATTTTCAGGTTATAAAGTGACAAAATATGTTCACCCGTGCAACCAACTGTGATCAGAAATTCTTAACTTTTCTCGGCCTAACACTTCCTCCAGGTGCTGCCGTCACATTCACAGGAGGGATGGACTCGGCCTGTGTAGTGGTCGGCCCTGTTGCCTCTGATGATGAGGATGAAGTTCAGGGGGTCACGGGCAAAGGGGGCTTGGAGGGAAAGGACAGCCTCTGAGATTCCTGAGTGGGTGAGCCAGTGATGTCCAGATGCTGCTCCTCCTCCCTTCAGTTGCCTGAGGGCCCCGGCCTGACTCCTTGAGGGGAAAGAGCACCTGGAGGGACGTCGAGGTGCCCCATTTCCCTCTTGCATTGCCACTGCAGGAATTCACTCATGACTGATGTGATGTGTGCGCGCGTACCCGCTTTCTGCTGGGCCAGGGTGTCCATGGAGTCCGCCTTCCTCCCCATGGAGACCTCCATATGCGGACATGTGGGCACCACTTCATCAGAGAGGAGGTGGGTGCACTCCTCCGACTCGCATGCCACTCTGTTGAGGGTTTCCAACAGCTCTGCGTGATGTTCCCACGCCTTCTGCTGACTCTCCAGGATGAGTTGGAAGGCCAAGTCCAGAGGTTCATCATCTGACTCGGACCTCAACAGTATCTCTTCCCCAGCAGTCCTCCAAGTGCCGGGGAGATCGTCTGAAGCTGCCTCCTCCTGCTGTGGACACATGTCCCTGCAGTGACCACCAGATTGTGAACCCGCACCTGCTCTAGATCTAGGTCCCACCGAGGTGTGTGTCTCTGTGTTGGTGGAGGGTGTGGGTAAGTGCTGTAATGGGTCTTCCAAGCTGCTTATTTCCAGCTCCTCATTGGAGGAGTTTGAGGAGCCGAGGACCTGGATGGAGCTGCGGGACTGGCTGGCTGAGGATGTCGATCATTTGGCAGAGCTTCTTGTGAACCAAAACAGAGATGATTAGTGCATGGCAATGCAGTCAAATGCAGGAGAGAGAGAGCACTCACAGTTGAGTTGAGAGAGGGATGTGCAGAATCCTCATGCGAGTGTTCATCACCAACCTCACCATCACCACAGGCAGGATCCATGTCCTCACCAGTCAGCATGATGACACACTCCTCAAAGTGAGTGAGGGGCTTAATGTGGGCCACTCCACCCCCAGTCTGGAACCTCTCCCTGCTGCTGTGAGCCAGCTTCTCCTGCATGAAAACAGATGGAGAGAGTGTGAACAGGACACATGGCACTGCGTGGAATGTCTGTGTGGTGAGCGGAGCCATGGATGGGATGAGGACAAGAGCTCGAGAGGATATGAGCCTGAGTTACCCCCAGTGCCTGATGGAGATGTCAGGATGTGTGTGAAAGTTAGTGGTGTTGTCCTTTGAGGTATGAGGTCCATGGGAATGTGTGATTGATTTGGGAGTGTGTGTGTTGATATGATGAGAAAGGATGTGAGCATTCATCCTCTTGGTGCACTGGATGGTTGTCCTCTTTTGAAGGGCGTTGGCACTGGCCACCACTGCTCCCCATTTGTGGCCTTGCTTGCTGGTCTTCGCTCAGAACAAGGGTAGAGGATATCGCAGAGGGACTCCACTGTGCCCTGTAGGCACTCGAGCGAGGCGTTGCTATATTTGGGGGCAGCATGTTTCCTCCCATTGACAGCCATCAGCAGCTTCCTATCGCTTGAAGAGTGCTAGCTCTGTGCAAGGGTGGCCTTTAAATATGGTGCCCGGTTTACTGAGGCCTGTAGTGATGGGCGTGGTGGGCGAATCAGAGGCCACTCCACCATCAACCCAGCATGTTTCACTGGAATGAATTATTAATGAAGCGGGACATGCCAGGAATGGGACGACATGGTGTGAAAAGCTGCCTTTCCAGCTGACGGGTAAAATATCATTCTTTCCACCGCTACTGCAATTAGTGCAAATGCGGGACAATTCCACCCTCTATTTCAAAGAAACAGCGAGGAGTTACCTCCAATGTAAAAGCAAAAATATCGCAGATGCTGGGAATTTGAAATAAAAACAGAAAATGCTGGAAATACTCGGCAGGTCCAGCAGCACCTGTAACGAGAGAAATGGAGTTCTGATGTAAGGTCACAGCCTGAAATGTTAACTCTGCTTCTCTCTCCACAGATGCTACCAGCCCTGCTGAATATTTCCAGCATTTTCTGCTTTTATTTGAGTTATCTCTAGTGCCCTGAGTAATATTTACCCCTCAATTAACATCATTACATTGTGTGCAACACTCCAAAAATACTTCAGTGGCTGTAACGCACTTTGAGACGCCCAGACGGCCATGAAAGGTGCTATATAAATGCAAATCTTTCTTTTGTCTTTTTGAAGGAGATGGTTGACAAATGTCAGCATATTCAGTAGAATGTTAATGAACGTAACACAATGGTAGGCAAAACTCAGGTCTCCAAAGGGATCACATGCAGTAGGTTTATGCTGTAACAGGAATTTGAAGATATTAATAATTAAAAAGAGCAGGAGCTTTGAGCAGAAACTGCTTGAAAAGGGAACAAAGGCACTGAACAATTAATTACAAAACAGGAACTCTGAACTGGAGAGAGGAAAACAATCAAGTGACGTTGTGGTCAGCAGTGAATGGAGAGTGAGGAATCAGGGCTAAGTAGTTAACTTATTCTTTATTTTAAGAATGAAGAGCTTATTATCCTTTAGGTAAACAAATAGACCCAAGAAGCTAATTGACGTAAATATATCTAAAGGGACAAAAGAAACAAAGTGGTGAAATCAACAGTAAACAGAAATGATTTTCATGAATTAAATTTCTGCTGTACAAAAATAATCAGCAATTAATTACTAATTTCAAATCAAATGCATCCATCAGAAAAATAATGCTAGGCCTTAAGTGTTTTTGGTTAATTTGAAAAATAAATTATTGCTAATTTCCAAGTAAATAAAAATGGAAATAACAGTGCTCGATGCCTGCGCTGACTAATATGCAGGAGCTTGTGGACTGCAAGGCTGTCCTGGATTCCACATCTGGAGTAAACCTTTTTGGCTTGAGTCACTTGGACTCGGAGTCATTGAAGTGGATGGGGAGCTACAGACAATCTGAGGGAGGAATTTCTGGGCATTTTTATCCAGAACACAACAGGTTCAGGAAAGGGAGGGCATTAGCTAGGAGGATAGCAAGGCCCCAGAAGAGGATGAGAATAAGGTCGTGCTGTCCAACAGATACATTATACTCTACCTGTGAGGACAAGGAGATGGGCTGTGGGGAGGGAAGCTACAGTGCAGGCCAATGCACTGTGCCGCAGAAGGCAATCCAAGGTGGGGGAGGGGGGGCTCAAGAGGAGAATTGAAACGTGGCGCTGACAGGGAATTCTATCAACAGGTAGATAATTTGTGTCTTTTGCAGCCACAGTTGACAGTCCTGAAGAGTGTGTTGCATATCCAGGCCCAGGACAAGGGATCTCAAGGCAGCAAAAGAGGAATTTGGAAAGGGAGGGGAGGTCAATCCAGTTTCCCTGCTGCATGCTGGAACAAACTTCACAGGTAGCAACAGGGACATGATCCTACATCAGGCATTAGGAACTAAATTAAAAAATAAGACCATGAGGGTCATTGTTTCTGGATTATTGCCACAGCCACGTATAAAGAGGCATAAAGATACGCAGATCAAGGGAATTAACAACTGGCTAAAGGCTGGTGTAGGAAAGATGGGTTCTTTGTCAAGGGGCAATGACACCAGTGCTCAGACAGGCAGGAGCTATACTGTTAGGACAAGCTCCACCTGAACCAGAACAAGACCAGTGACCCTGGCAGAAGGGATATGGAGGTGGCAAAGAATTTAAACTAATAAGATGGGTTGTTGAGGGTGAGAGTTTTTTTAAACAAGCTCAAATATGAATGATTCAAGAAAAGAGAGCATTGGACAGACTTAGCTAAGAAACATAAATGGCCAGGGGATAAATAGAGTTATTGAATAGGCATGTAAAAAAGATGGTTAAAAATAAAGTGGAGGAAGTGCTATTAAAAATGAATCTGGACAGCAATGCAGGCAGTGTCTGTAATAAAACAGGGGAACTGGAGAAAATAATGTATTCCAAGGACCCAAATGTAGTTGGGATCACTGAGACATGGCTACAGAAAAATCAGGACTTGGAATTAAACGTTGCAGGGAAAACCATATTCAGAAAAGATAGGGAAGGAAAAGGAGCAGTGGAGTAGCTGTACTTTCGAGATAACATAACGAAAGTGGAAAAAAGTGACTCAGTCATCAGGAAGACAGAAATATAATCCATGTGCATAAGGATAAGAGATAAGACCGGATATATCAAACTGTTAGGGGTATCCACAGGCCACCTAATGCTGAAAAGGAGATGGAGGAAGAAAAACACAAACAAATTTGGGATATGAGTAACAAATGTAGAATAATAACCATGGGAAATTTCAACTATTCCAAAATTAATAGGCCAGAAGAGATAAGTAAAGGGATGGAGTTCTTATAATGTGTACAGGGCATCTTTCTAACAGCAGGCAAAAACCCCAACAAGGGGACAGGCGAGTAGCTAACATAATAACATTATTTACAGGAATGTAGAATAGGTCCAGCGAACTAGAAGTTAGTCAGCTTAACATTATAGTTCCTTGGTCATCACAGAATTGATATGGTGCAAAAGGAGGCCATTCAGCCCATTGTGTCTGCACCGGCTCGCTGAGCATTTTAACTTAGTGCCAATCTCTTGCCTTTTCCCCATAATCCTGCACATTGTTTCTATTTAAATAATCATCCAATGCCCTCTTGAATGCCTCAATTGAACCCGCCTCCACCACACTTCCAGGCAGTGCATTCCAAACCCTAACTACTCGCTGTGTGAATGAGTTTTTTCTCACCTCACATTTGTTTCATTTGCAAAACACTTTTAAACTGTGCCCTCTGGTTCTTGATCCGTTTGTGAGTGGGAACAGTTTCTCCCTATCTACTCTGTCCAGAAACTTCCATCAAGTCTTCTCTTAGCCTTCTCCTCTCCAAGGAAAACAGTCCCAACTTCTCCAATCTTTCCTCATAGCTCAAGTGCCTAAACCCTGGTAGCATTCTCGTAAACCTCTTCTGGACTCTCTCCTATGCGTTCACATCCTTCCTATTGTGTGTCACCCAGAACTGTACACAATACTGCAGCTGAGGTCTAGCCAGTGTCTTATATACGTTCAACAAAACCTCCCCGCTCTTATACTCTATGCCCCTGTAAATGAAGCCTATTTGCTTGTATGCTTTAGAAACAGCTCTCTCTACCTGTCCTGCCACCTTTAGTGACTTATGTACATATACACCCGGCGGTATATAGTTTATATTATATATGTATTATATACATGTTATATATATTATATATATGATGATATATTCTACATCTCTTATAATAGTGTCTCCAAATAAGCAAATAGATATATTGGATTATTGAGCAATAGTCCAATGCAGTAAATATGTGACCATATGGGAATTCTTTATGCTTAATACAAGAGATATGTAAGAAAAGTACTTTATTTAGGTTTTTCAGTAGATTGAAAAAGTAGATTCAAAACTGTTATTTTCAGCAGTTTGTGTAATTGTCCTTCCACATCTACTTCAGAGGTTCTGTCTCCTCTGGTTAAGTAGGTTTACATTTTATGGTCAGCAATGAAGCAATGGTGCTTCTTGCTGAAGAAAATTTCTCCAGGATGTGCTGTGGTTTTCCCTTTTCCCGACTGAACTTCCAGTCTGTTGCCAAGTCAAGGCGATCTCTTGGTGTTCAGCAGCAGTGATGTCAACAAGCAGGATAAGCAATCAATCATACAACATTCCCTAGCAAGCCAGCTGGTCAAAAGCACTGGAATTCCTTCAATTCTATTTAAATTTTCAGGTAGAGAAATAGATGATTATGATTGGATTAAGATAAAAGCTAAAATAAATATAAACAAATGTTAAAAGTTATTATTTCATTTTTCTTTATTCATTCATGGGATGTGGGCATCACTGGCTGGGCCAGCATTTATTGGCCATCCCTCATTGCCCTTGAGAAGGTGGTGGTGAGCTGTCTTCTTGAACTGCTGCACTCCATGTGGTGTAGGTACACCCACAGAGCTGGTAGGATGGAATTCCAGGATTTTGACCCAGCAACAATGAAGGAATGGTGATATATTTGCAAGTCAGGATGCTGAATGGCTTGGAAGGGAACTTCCAGGTGGTGGTGTTCCCATGTGTCTGCTGCCCTTGTCCTTCTAGATGGTATTGGTTGTGGGTTTGGAAAGTGCTAAGGAGTCTTGGTGAGTTCCTGCAGTGCATCTTGTAGATGCTACACACTGCTGCCACAGTTTGTTGGTGATGGAGGAGTGAATGAATGGAAGTGTGCTAATCAAGCGGGCTGCTTTGTTCTGGATAATGTCAAGCTTTTTGAGTGTTGTTTGAACTGCACTCATTCAGGCAAGTGGGGAGTATTCCATCATCCTGACTTATGCCTTGTAGATGGTGGACAGGCTTTGGGGAGCAGGAAGCAGGTTACTCACCATAGGATTCCTAGCCTCTGATCTGCTGTTGTATTCACAGTATTTATATGGCTAGTCCAGTTCAGTTTCTGGTCAATGGTAACCCCCAAAATGTTGGTAGTGCGGAATTCAGTGATGGTAATGCTATTGAATGTCAAGGGGCGATGATTAGATTCCCTCTTGTTGAAATTGGTCATTGCCAGACATTTGTGTAGTGTGAATGTTACTTGCCACTTGTCAGCCCAAGCCTGCATATGCTGCATTTGGACGTGGACTGCTTCAGTATCTGAGGAGTTGCGAATGGTGCTAAACATTGTGCAATCATCAGCGAATGTACCCACTTCTGACCTTATGTTGGAAGGAAGGTCATTGATGAAGCAGCTGAAGATGGTTGGGCTGAGGACAGTACTCTGAGGAACTCCTGCAATGATGTTCCTGGAACTGAGATGATTGGCCTCCAAAAACCACAACCATCTTCCTCTGTGCTAGGTGTGACTTCAACCAGCGGAGAGTTTTCCTCCTGATTCCCATTGACTCCAGTTTTGCTAGAGCTCCTTGATGCCATAGTCAGTCAAATGCTGCCTTGATGTCAAGGGTAGTTACTCTTACCTCACCTCTGGAGTTCAGCTCTTTTGTCCATGCTTGAACCAAGGCTGTAATGAGGTCAAGAGCTGAGTGGCACTGGCAGAACTCAAACTGAGCATCAGTGAGCAGGTTATTGCTAAGCAAGTGCCGCTTGATAGCACTGTTGATGACCCCTTCCATCACTTTACTGATGATCAAGAGTGGTAATTGGCCAGGTTGGATTTGTCCTGTTTTGTGTGTACAGGACATACCTGGGCAATTTTCCACATTGCTGGCTAGATGCCAGTGTTGTAGCTGTACTGGAACAGCTTGGCTAGGTGTGCAGAAAGCTCTGGAGCACAAGTCTTCAGAACTATTGCCAGAATATTGTAGCCTTGGCAGTGTCCAGTGCCTTCAACCACTTCTTGATATCAGGTGGAGTGAATCAAATTGGCTGAAGACTGGCTTATGTGATCCTGCAGACCTCTGGAGGTGACCCCAAAAATATGTACATTTTTATCATAAAAGAGAAATGTGACATTCAACAAATATAAAGTTATCTTTCCAGGTTTAGTGAGCGCACTTAAAAAATAATAATGGCATATTATTCAAGAAACACTTTCACAGCCCAAAGGCTGAATTTCAGTGTAACTTACATCAGCAAATTCATAAATAGAATAAATTATTAGGTTAAAAACATGGAAATATGTAACAATCATGGAGTAATAAAAATAGACGAACAAATTCAGCAATTATCAGGGAAGTGATGGATGGATATTGAGAGAAGGAATGTTGAATTAAAATTATATTAAAATTACAAACCAGTATAACATTCTTACGTTAAAAGTACTGGAGTACATATTGATTTCATCATTTAAGCACTTCGTTGGAGACTCAAAACACATATAGAATAGGGTTATGTCAGAACCTTTCCGTCCTGCATCCTACAGGGATGAATTTAGTCAAACATCTGAGTTGCATTGATTGCTCTGGTTGTGGTGGTGGTAACTGTTAATGATATGTTAATTATATACAAAAGTGAAGGGCATTGTTTAATTAAATACTTGGAGCACATATAAATAGGGGATAACTGGGACACTGGGCATGTAGGAGGAGCACTGTGACACTGAAAAAAGTCAATAAACTCTCAGTAATAAAGGAAAGCTCTGTGCCTTGGTTTCTCCTTCACCAACTGGCTTGAATTCTGTTAACAGCAACCAGTTCTGAAATTGGGTACATTGCACAAAGGAATTTTCCAAACTTAAAGAAATATTAACTTTTCTTGTTTGTAGAACTTCAAGCTTTGTGACTTGAAGGACATTGTTGTATGAATGAAGGTCAATTTCAGCACACAGTTCTGTTTTCTTTTTACCTGAGATGTTTGTGCATGTGTGAGGCTAGGGCGCTAGACAGGCACAGTATATCTGACCAAGGGACAGATGTAGCCAGTGTAGATCAACAACACATCATGGGTAGGGACTCTGAAAGGGATTAGGGATCTGAAAATAAACATCCACTTATTTGTTCTTTTCAGCATACATCACAATGAATCATTTCAAAATAGATTTGGGTGATGACATGACTCATGATTTATACAACTCAAGTATATTCACATCGGTGATCAGCAGCTGCTTCAATTTTATCAGCTACTTTAATTAATCCTTCTCACAGCTGAAGGGGGCCTTGAGCCATCCATGTAATTTTAGTTAAAAACCACACTGCTCTTGAGAAATGAGTTTCGATGGTGGCATGGTGTTTTACAGTTCATTCAGTGAATCTGGGTTGCCATAGCAACTTGCACTTTTTTACATGCCATCACATAGCTGACACGAAATCTTTTCCACCCTTACTGACAGCCACTGGCATATGTGTTGGAACAATTTACAAGTTGATACTCAGCCTGTTTGGTCATGTTATGAAACACACCTTCCTTGTTCAAGTCCTAGTGGGACTCAAACCCAGAGCTTCTGGTTCAGCAGTAAGGATGCTACCCACTGCGAGATTGTGGCATGGCAGCAACATATTCACAGTCACTCAAAAGATGATATTTTGCATTGTTGAATAAACAAGGCTTTGACGAAAGATTATGGTAGGAACACTATTTAATCAGAAGGTGGATGGGGAAGATAATGTCATAATGTCATAAGCTCCTAATGTTAGCTCATAATGAGGTACTGAAATAAGCTTTTTTATCACCTATTAGACCATATTAGTTTTAAGAGCGAAATCTGATCATTTTTGCCAGGCATGAAATATGAACTTTAAAACCACCAACAAATAAAGTATCGATATACAACATATTAGTCATACCTATATACAAATCAAATAAAACTGGAACAGATAAAATATAGTTTACTTTAAAGGTGGTGTGAGTATTTAAACTGCAAAGGTTTGGTATTCAGGTGTTAAAGCAATTATAACTAATTTGGAAATAGGGCTCATCCTAAGACAGAAGGAGTGATTTCGCAAAAGCGAAATGACATTTTCAGTGAGGGAGAAAAGAATTTTTTGTTAGTGTTGCACTGGAGACGATGGAAACTATTTGCTCAGTTCAACAAGTAACTGAAGAATACAAAGAATTGTGCAAGATGTATGAAAAGGTTGCATTATGTCAGTCTGAATGGTCACCTGATTCACTTTTACTTGAGAGCAAGACATCCAATATGGAAAATGAAGTCTCATGTATATTCCAAATCGAAGGACTACAAATGTAGTACTTGCTTTCTGAAAGCGCTTTGTGTTCGCAGCGTAATAAGGATTATAGTCTACTTTATGTACACTCTTTCTCTACACATGTTTCAAGAGTTGAGGTGGTGACTGGGGGGGACAAACCTCTTCCACATCACACTGGTCAGTTTCAGTGGAGTTGCAGACTAGGAGAGAGAGAGAGGGAGGGAAATTCGTGTGCTATTAGTGTGAGATAAGGTCAGAGTTTATTTCACGGGAATACCATTTGTTCCCTTCTCTGATTGTTTTCAGTATTTCAAGTTCTAAGGTCACTGTGGACTCGCAGCTCCTGTTGAAAACAAGGGTAGTTTTCCGAGATGTTCTCCATGGGCAGTCACTGGGTGGTCAAAGATTGTTAAAGTATTTAAAAGCTTGGAACAGCATTTTCACATTCATAGAAGTGTTTAAAAGCAGTTAAAAGTTTTATAATCATTATAAAACACTCACCTGCCTTTCGGTTGAAGACTGACCTTAATGGGTGGGTCTTCAGCTCATGGCATTGCCAAGAAATGTGGCTTCACCAGAATATGCTGTACAGTTCCTCGCACTGGCTAGGTTATACTACAGTCAGAAGTTGAAATTCTTGCTGTAGCCAACAAACCAGGTAAGTTCTCATTTGTCAGTGTGGTGAGTGGTGAATGCGATTGTTTTGCTATTGACTACACAATCAAGGCTCGGATAGATTTCTCACAAGTTTGCAGAGAATCTTTTAAAATATACTTTGCAGACTGCTTGCTGTAGTGCACTATTTAAGTAGGCTGTGCAGACTGTTTGTTCCAGTGCACTGTTTAAGTAGACTCTGTAGACTGTTTGTTCCAGTGCACTGTTTAAGTAGGCTCTGCAGACTGTTTGTTCTAGTGCACTGTTTACGTAGACTCTGTAGACTGTTTATTCCAGTGTACTGTTTAAGTAGACTCTATGGACTATTTTCTATAGTGCACTGTTTAAGTAGACTCTGTGGACTGTTTGCTCTAGTGTACTGTTTAAGTACTCTCTATTTGCTGAGTAAATAGGCTTTGTTTACTGCCACTTATTTTGCTTCTATGAGTCCTGCCCTGTTTAACCAGCCTGTCTTCAGCCAAACAACTGACCCAGTGCAATTCATTGGCTGAAACAATGGTACCAACACTCTAGAAAAGAAGGTTTTGAGTAAAAATTATATTGCCCAGCCACCATAATGGAGCAATGCAGCAAGTGTGCGCATGTACTCAATTTATGTGCTGGAGCTCACCCTTGACTGCAGCAAGACTTCCACTGATTAAAGTGGACTGATGTCTCTTTGCATTCGAAAAATAGAACACCAGTAAAATAGGCAGCTTCGGTTTCAAAAGCTCTTTTAGCAAGGTAAATGGAAGATGATTGCTTTATCCTGTTTCTTCCATCCAGCAGAAAGGAGTGTGCAGTGCTTGGAACTGTCGAGCTGGGAAAGGGTAGTCACAAAAACGCAACAGTAAGACTTGTGACTCCAACTTGCCCTCCAAACCAATGTTATATTCATTTAAGATTGTTGGACTAAGTTGGGGTGTGAAGCTTTAAGTTATGGTGACTGGTTGCTTAACTTTATGCATGCTGCAATGCAAAGATAATCCATGGTTTCTTTTCTCTACTACAAACCATCTTCTCAACTTCTCTCCTCCGCCTTCACCAACAAATGGAAGGAACTCATGGATTTCTTTGGCACATCCTAAGGTTATGAAAGGTTTATGCCAGAAAAAAGTAGTAGATATGGGGAATAGAATTGGTTAACCCCAGAACATGTGTGCGGGGGCTAATGTGTGATTGTCCCACTCAGTGGCTTCAAGCACAGATGGCTTCTCATTTAAAATGATTGCCGTATACAGACTAGCACTGAGTGTGCTGTTTTGGTGGCTGCTTCCTGAGTGGCTGGCCCAATTTCATGAGAGTCAAGCACGTTAAAGCTAACCTGCACTACTTAAAGCCGGACTGCCCCTTGGAAATGAAACTGCGATCTGGCTGGAGCAGGAGCTGAAAATTATTTTTCAAGTGATTTTGACTTGGGGAAACACTCCATAATGACACAACATGGCTGACAGCAGGCAGCAAGGATTAATTTAATGCTGCTCTGGAGATCTTGGTGCAGGAGGTGGAGAGGAGGAGAAATGTCATTTTCCCCATGGGCCAGGAGCCCTGAGAAGGCAATGGGGCCAGCTGGTTGTTGTGGTCAACGTGAGGAGCTTATCCTCAATGCTGCAAGAAGTTCACGGACCTCACTCGAGGGGTCATGGTCAATGAATGTATCTTCGAATATCCTATCAACTGCAAGACTGGCCTTTAATACTGCCAAGCCCCTATACCCCATTACTAACTTACTAACTGGCTCTCATTCAGGATGCATAGCTGACATTATATGCTTCATATTACCCTCACACACGGAACACTGCTGTAGGCCTCAAAGCCACACCTCATGGCTTGCATGCACTGCCTGTTTATTCAACCATGAAACTGACATCATCCAAATAGATTGCACCATACTCACTGAGCTTGGCTTTCTATTGCTGGACAAGTAGCTGCATAACAGGAGGCAGCAGTATTTAACCTATTGGGGAACTGACATGACTGCATGTCCTCACACATTTTAGCATGTAAATGATGGCCGACTCCATGACAGCTCTTACACACCCAGTCGTGATCCTGATGGCTAATGTCTCAGCTTCCATTGTAGCACAAGCAGAATGCACCCAATGTCTGAGTGGTAGTGAAAGATTAGACTGAAGTCTTGCACCCACACAGGTTCAGGCTGCTGCCATCAAGGCCGGTCAGGATCTTGTACACTTCAGTCAAATCACCCCTGGACATGGAAAGGATGTTTCCTCTTGTGGGTGAGTCCAGAACTAGGGGGCACTGTTTTAAAATTAGGGGTCGCCCTTTTAGGACAGAGGTGAGGAGAAATTTTTTTCTTTCAGAGGGTTGTGTGAATTTGGAACTCGCTGCCTCAGAAGGTGGTGGAGGCGGGGCCATTGAATATTTTGAAGGCAGAGGTAGATCGATTCTTGTTAGGCAAAGGAACCAAAGGTTATCGGGGGTAGATGGATGTGGAAATCGAAACACAAGAGGATGAGCCATGATCTTATTGAATGGCAGAGCAGACCCGAAGGGCCAAATGGTCCACTCCTGTTCCTATTTCTTATGTTCTTACGCTCTTAGGTATTTTGCAAGTGGCCTGAAAGAATTTTGTTGGAAAAAAATTTAATGTCACAGTGACCTTCCCAATTGCAGAAAACGAACTTCTGTCAGGTCTCCCACATGAAAGATATGCTTTAAAATGAATCTCATGAGCTATCCAGTACACATTTTCAACAGTCACCCAAGTCTTTTTGGAGGCCTGCCCTATAAATTTCCATGCTTCCCCCTGCCCCCTCACACCCTGGCCATTGTTGACCTTTAACACCACTTAAAGGGATGAGATTCCAGCAACCTGTTGAGATTCTTGTATGGTATATGTGATAGCTGGCTCACATGAAATTCATAAATGATTTGTATCTGTGGGAGAAGGTTAAGCTTTTAGGTTCCAAACTATTAGCTGCAAAGATTTAAACTGTGGTCCTCAACAGGTACCCTGTATATGCAGTATTGCTCATGATTGAACACAAGAACATAAAAAATAGGAGCAGGAACAGGCCATTTGGCCCATTGAGCCTGCTCCATCATTCAATAAGATCATGGCTGATTGTGGCTTTAACTCTACTTCCCCACCTGCTCTCCATGACCTTTGATTCCCTTGTAGATCAAAAATCTGTCTAACTCAACCTTGAATATATTCAATGACGCAGTCTTTATTGCTGTCCATGATAGCAAATTCCAAATCCAAACAACATTCTGAGAGAAGAAATTACTCCTCATCTCCATCTTAAATGGGAGAACACTTATTTTTAAAGTGTGCCGCCTAGTTAATTCCCCCATGAGGGGAAACATGTTCCTTGCAGCTACCCTGTCATGCCTCCTCAGAATTTTATGTTTCAAAAACATCATCTCTCATTCTTCTAAACCCCAATGAGTATAGGCTCAACCTTTCCTCATAAGACAACTCCTTCATTCTAGGAATCAGCCGAGTGAACCTTCTCTTAACTGCCACAAATGCAAGTATGTCCCTCCTTAAATAAGGAGATGAAAACTCCAGTTGTGGATGTCCTCTACAGCTGTACGATGGGAAATGGGACTGCAAATAAGTTGATGGGCCTGCTCTGTCATTCAATAAGGGCATAGCTGATCTTCTTGTGTTTCGATTTCCATGTTGCCACTGCTACAGCTGTAGCAAGAGTTCCTTACTTTTATACCCCCAACCCCCTTGCAATCAAGGTTAACGTTCCATTTTCCTTTCTAATTACTTGGTGTACCTGTATGCTAACTTTTTGTTGTTGAATGATGGCAAGAGTAGTCATTCACAGAGCATGCCATAACTTTCTGCCTGTAAACTGATCAATTGAAAGTTTATTAGAGGAAAAAAAAGCATTGGGTAACTAAAGAGCACTGTGATGCCTCATTAGGCTTCAAATGCTCTCAGCTTTAGGTTCCAAGACAGGACTACTTCTGAGTAAAGACACAGCTCATTTTAAATCCTGGTATCAAGCCAAAAAGACTGCACTACAATACCCAGGGAACATCCTGGGAGTACCTGCCAATACAATACATGCAGCTTTAGTGGTTGTCCAGATTCCTTTTCCTTTGTTCATTAGCCCATTCAGAGCATTGCTGCTTCCCCATCAACTTATTTGCAGTCCTGTTTCCCATTCATCCACTATTGTCACTTCAGTGTTGCTGAGAAAAGACATTTTATCAAACTCATCAAGACAAAGGCAAGAATACCAACGTCAGGGAAAGCAACAACTTTATACTGTATGAGAAGAGAGTGCTGATTGGTTGGCAGTTGGACTCTGATTGGTAGAGGTGTTGCCATGGAGAATGCACCAAATGGTGACTGACAGTTAACTGTCAAGCATTGTTTGAAATTTAAAGCAGACATCTTGACGCTGATTGGTCAAGGCATTGCCCTGAGGAATGAGCCAGCGAATGGATATCACTTATTTTGTTCAGCTAAAAGAGGCACAATGTGTGTACATGTTCCTTCTGTCTGCAAAGGACAGGGCCCTGTGTATTAATATATGTAGCTTCCAGTACACGCAAATGTGCATATTGTGAGCCCAACTGACAATCTTAAATTGGTTGTCAGTGTAATTTTTAGCACACTGAGGATTATTGAGCAAATGTTGTCTAATTGAGGAATCATATATAATGTTGGACACCGTGTTTTGAGTTTTGCAAGCAGGGGTTGGTTGGGTATCTTGCCCATTGCGAACAGCGGAAGGGACATGCTGTTTGATATGATCTGCCAGTCTTTCAGACATACAGCCTAAATACTTAGCATCACACTAGCACTGAAATTCATAGACCACATTACTCATTTGTGTGATAGGCAGAATGTCTTTTTGGCAGTGTCCTGTTAGTGGCAAATACCACTCGTGTTGCATAGAAAAGCGTGAAACAGCTAGCTTCACCTGTTGCTCAAATCTTTGAGACAACTTGCCCTTCCAGGCTAATCTGAGGTAGACTGGGCACTTTTCAAGGCTCAAAGAGACAGCCTTAGGGCCTGTTCATGAGTTTGCGTGATATACAGCGTGAAATGATCCGATCAGGGTAGCCATTATCCCGTAGGATGTCTTTGATGAGCTCTATTTCAGCATCAAGCTGGCATGTTGAGCAAATGGCTCAGACCTTATCTATGAGGTTGCTGATAAGATGAATTTTATAGCGCATGGAAATGTAAGAATCCCAATGCACATATTGACCAGTGAAGGTAGGCTTGGGGTAGACCGTGGTAGAGAATTGCCTGGCAGATTTCTCAACTAGCACATCAAGGAAAGGGAGCTAATTTGACTGCTCCATTTCAAAGGTGAATTTGAGCACAGGATGGAGCCTGTTAAGACATGAAAAAAAATTATTACATGCTGCTACGGATTTAAATATAGCAAACGTATCATCCATATGGTGTGTCCGCAAGAATGACCCAAACCTCCCTGTTGCTTGCCATTTTAACACTCCGCCCTGCTCTCTTGCCCACATGTCTGTCCTTGGCTTGCTGCATTGTTCCAGTGAAGCCCAACGCAAAATGGAGGAACAGCACCTCATCTTCCAACTAGGCACTTTACAGCCTTCCGGACTGAATATTGAATTCAACAACTTTAGGTCCTGAACTCCCTCCTCCATCCCCACCCCCTTTCTGTTTCTTCCCCCTTCCTTTTGTTTTTTTCCAATAAATTATATAGATTTTTCTTTTCCCACCTATTTCCATTATTTTTAAAGATTTTAAAATCTTTTATGCTCCTCCTAACCCCACTAGAGCTATACCTTGAGTGCCCTACCATCCATTCTTAATTAGCACATTCGTTTAGATATATATCACCAACTTCAACACCTATGTGTTCTTTTGTTCTTTTGTCTGTGCCATCTTTTGATGATCTGCTTCTATTACTGCTTGCTTGTCCCTACAACAACACCCCCCCTCCACTTCTCTCCCCCCCCCCCCGCCACATACACACCTTAAACCAGCTTATATTTCACCCCTTCCTTGGATTCATCTAGTTCTGTTAAAGGGTCATGAGGACTCGAAACATCAACTTTTTTCTTCTCCGCCGATGCTGCCAGTCCTGCTGAGTTTTTCCAGGTAATTCTGTTTTTGTATCATCCACATATCTGCAAGGGTTAGGAAGTTAGATGTCACTCCATCAAAGACACGTTTCTGATAGTACCCAACAAAGATGTTTGAGAGCTAGGCCTAGAGGGGTTCCCATGGCAATGCCATCTATTTAAGCATACACAATCTCATTAAAGCAGAACTCAACTGCGTGGGTTGCCGAATTCATAAGTTCAATGAATACTGTTTCACACAACAGTGGCAGGTCTAGATCGCCATGATATCTATGTGCAAATATCTATGGCTTCCTTAAATGGAACATTGGTGAATAGGCTAACAATGTCAAACGAACACATGGACTAACATTGCTATCGATATGCAAGTCCTGTATGGTCTTCGTAAATGTGAGAGAATTCTTCACCGTGTATCTGGAAAATTTGTTTAAAACTGGTTGTAACTATTCGCCCAACCATTTGGCCAATTCATGCTGTTCAGAACCGGTCATAGATAAGACAGGGACATCACTTATGTGTGTCTTGGACAGTCCACACATCCATGGACACTGTGAGCCATGAGGACGAACCCTGTCACATATATCACGCGGCAGCTCATCGCTGTCACACAAGTTCAGCCAGCATTTTTTTTAGCTTACTTTCAAGCAAGGCTGTCCAGTCACGTTGAGCGGCTGGTCCAATGGATAAGAATTTGGACACATCATTAGGATTATAGATAGATGGAAAATGTTGGAAATACAAGCAGATCTGGCTCATTTGTATAGACAGAAATAAAGTTTCCCTTCATCAAAATTGGAAATCATTACAGATGTAACACATTTTATACAAGTACAAAGGCAAGGAGAGGAAGGAGGGGAGGAAAAAAACTAAAAGAAAGATCTGTGACTGGGAAGAAGGCAGGAGAGACCAAATGATAAAAAGCAAAATTGTTAGCAGCAACTGCTTTCTGAGAAAATAAGGACAGAGATTATGATCTAAAGTTGTTGAACTCAATGTTGAGTCTGGAAGACTGTAAGATGTCAAATGGAAAGATGAGGTACTGTTGTATTTCTCGAACTTACATTGAGCTTCACTGCAACAGTGTAGGCCAAGGACAAGTCTTAAGTGGCAGTGGAGTGGAGAATTAAGATGACAGGTGATCGGAAGTCAGGGGTCATGCTTGTGAACTGATTGGAGGTGTTCTGCAAAGTGATCACCGAATCTGCATTTGGTCTTCCAAATGTAGAAGAGACTGAAACATGGGCAGTAAACATACATTACTTTAAAGAAGTACAAGTAAATCACTGGAAGGAGAGTTTTGGGTCTTGGACAGTGACATGGGAGGAGGAAAATGCACAGGCGTTGTATCTCCTGCGCTTGAACTAGAGGGGCTATGGGAGAGGAAGGGCATTGGGGATGATTATTGAGTGGACCAGGGTGTCGGAAAGGGAACAGCCCCTTCAAAATGCTGGAAGAGGAGGGCAAGGGAGGACATGCTTGGTGGTGGCATTAAGCTGGAAGTGGTGGAAATGGCAGTGGGTGATCCATTGAAGGTTAGAGTAGAAGGTGAGGACAAGGGGAACCCTATCATCATTCTGGATGGAAGGGGAAGGGGTGAGAGCAGAAGCATGGGAAATGGCCTGAACATGTTCAAGAGCCCTGCAAATCATGTTGGGGGGATTCCTCAGCTGAGGAAAAAGGAAGATTACTCATAAGCAATTGTCCAGAAGATTGAATCATCAGCATGAATGCGTCAGGGTTGGAGAACTTGGAGGATGGATTGGAAGTCTTACCGGAAGCTGGGTGGGAGAAAGTGTAATCAAGGTACATGTAGGAGTCAGTGGGCTTATAATGGATATTGTTTGATAAACTATCCCCAAAAACAGAGACAAAGGAGTTGAGGAAAAGTCAGAACTGTGAAGCTGAGGGAGGAATGAGAATTTGGAGCAAATTTTCCAGTTGGATGCAAGAGCAGGAAGTGACACCAGGAGGTGAGGGAGGGAATTTGAATAACCATAGAATGTTCCACATATCTTACAAGAAGGCAGACAAAGCCAGTATCAATATGTTCCCATAGCAATGTCTTTTAATTGAAGGAAGTGAGAGGAGTCAAAGGAAATGTTGTTCGATGTAAGAACATGTTGAGCCAGGTTTAGGAGGGTGGGTGGTGGATGTGGACTGATTGGGTTTCCGTTCAAGAGAGATAATAAAAAGAGGTGAGGGAGATTCTGAGTAGGACTGGAACAAACACATATTTCACAAAAAGGCAGGCCAAGCCAGAACCCATACAGGTTCCCATAGTGATACCGTTTAATCGAATGTTTGTCAGTAACATTTTCCAGTTCTGATGAAATACTCATCCACCTGACTTGTTAACTTTGTTTCCTTATACACAGATGCTACCAGACCTTTGTAACTAGGTGTATCTGATGTCTCCCTACAGATCATTCTTATTGCATTTTGTGGATTCAGTATTATATATGCAAATATAGCCAGTTAAACAGAAATTGTCGCAATCCTTTCTGGACAGTCCTCAAAACACACATTCCTGTTTCACTAGTCATTTTTCTGATGAAGGGTCATTCGGATTCGAAACGTTAACTGTGTTCCTCTCTGCAGATGCTGTCAGACCTGCTGAGTTTTTCCAGCTATTTTTGTTTTTGTTTCAGATTTCCAGCATCTGCAGTATTTTGCTTTTAACCCACTCATATCATGGTGGAAACTGATCCCATGTACGTTAAAAGTAACTCCTTAGATACTGTTTTAAGATCAGAGAAGTTGTAGCAGCCTATCATGTGAGTGCTAGCTCTTCCATTGGAGCTGGGTATTCTAATCTCATTTCCCTGCACCTTCTACATCTCCTCTTGTGTAATCTTTCAAATACAGATCCAATTCTGTTCTAAATATGTTGTGGTCTCCTGCAGCAAGCAGCATTACATTCTTTAATATTTCATTTGTATGGGGAAAGATATCCACATGCATCAGAGAATTAATTTTAGAGCTAATCTCAATATTTATCCACTAAATACTTTCTTTTGATGCTGTCCTGTTTACTGTTAGCTGGCAGGTACTAATCTATCTCCTTTAAATAACTTGAGGTGTTAGTCTGTTATTTGATCAGATTTTATTTCCGGTCAACTACTCTAGCTAGAACCCATTAGGGCCCGTTGAAATTTGCTGATTCCATGCCAGCACTATTACCTTTGACTCAGGTTCCTTTATTTCCAACGTGAACCTAATTATATTAAGGCCACTGTTTCCCAAGTGTTCTCCTATTGCTTAACAGCCTCAGTGGGGGCAATTAGGCCTTGCCAGCCTCCAGTAGAATTGCAGACAGATCGGGGCAGTGGGAAAGGCCAGCGTAAAGGCCACCTGAGGAATTTTATGGCCCCCCTCCACTTCTGACTGCAAACCCACCAATGGGGGCCTGTAAAATTCTGCCCCACTACTGTTCACAGAACTCCAAGTGTGGTCTAACCAAGGATCTATACCAACACAACACGACTTCTCTGCTTTTCAATGTCATTCCTCGAGAAATGGAACCCAATGCTTTGCTTGCAGTTTTTATGGATTCACACACTGGGGGCAGAATCATCCCAGATTTGCACTAAGTACGGTAGCGGGCATTAGGGTTAGGGTACAAAATGATGTCTTACCCACCAGCCACAATGGCAGCTTCTCACGCCGCATTGTCACAAACCTGACATATTAATTATGCATCCCTGGGAAACCTGCCTTTTCGAAAGCGGGCTCTCGTTAGCCTGCCACGCCATCCCCTCACCGCTTTGTCACGCTGGGGTGCCATACTTAAAACCCACCGCGCAAAAAGACTGCAGTGATGTGTTCCTCAATCGCCTTTTGGCTGTCGCAGCCCACCGTGACATCCTCTATCCCACTCTGGCCGCAGAGGCAGCGACATCACCAATCCAGCATGGGAGGCAGCAGTGGTCAGGGTAACTCACTCCCTCATCACTCTCAACTCACACATTCACAAACCCATCTCACATCCACGGGGATCTCACACCTCAAGGGACAACACCACTAACTCTCACACACACCCTCACATCTCCATCAGGCTCATACCCTGTCGAGCTCGTGTCCTCATCCTGTTCATGGCTCCACTCACCACACAGACATTCCACGCAGTGCCATGTGTCCTGTTCACACTCTCTCCATCTGTTTTCATGCAGGAGAAGCTGGCTCACAGCAGCAGGGAGAGGTTCCATGCCAGGGGTGGAGTGGCCCACATTAGGCTCCTCGCTTTCTTTGAGGAGCATGCCATTGCGCTGACAGGTGAGGACATGGACCATGTCCACAGTGACGGTGAGGGTGGTGGTGAACACCCACATGAGGATCCTGCACCACATCATCCCTCTCTCAATGCAACTGTAAGTGCTCTCTCTGCTGCTTCTGACTCTGCTGCCATGCACTAATTATCTCTACTTTGGTTCACAGGGAGCTCTGCCAAGCGACCGACATCCTCAACCAGCCAGTCCCTCATCTCCATCCAGGTCCTCAACTTCAACCAAGGGGACACCTCCTCCATTGAAGAGCTGGAAATAAGCAGCCTGGAAGACCCGTCACAGCCCTTACCCACACCCTCCACCAGCACAGAGACACACACCTCAGTGGGACACAGATCTAGAGCAGGCTCGGGTTCACAATCTGGTGGTCACTGCACGGACACATGTCAGCAGCAGGAGGAGGTAGGTTCAGCTGAGTTCCCCAGCACAGAGGACTGCTGGGGAAGAGGCATCCGTGAGGTTCGAGTCAGATGACAAACCTCTGGATTTGAACTCATCCTGGAGAGTCAGCAGGAGAGGGAACATCACCCAGAGCTGTTGGGAGCCCTCTCTGATGAAGTGGTGTCCACATGTGCACATGTGGAGGTCCCATGGGGAGGCAGCGGATGCCATGGAGACCTTGCTCCAGCAGAATGCGGAGGTGTGTGCAGACCTGCTCTCCATCATGGGACCCATGGGTAAGTTCCTGCAGTGGCAACGCGAGAGGGAAACTGGGCACCTCAACATCTCTCCAGGTGCTCCTACCCCTCAATGAATCAGGCCAGAGACCTCGGGCACCTGAAGTGAGGAGGAGTGGCAGTTGGACATGCCTGGGTTATCCACTCAGGAATCTCAAAGGCTGCCGGCTCCATCCAAGTCCTCTTTGCCTGTGACCCCCTCAACCATGTCCTCTGTCTCCGCAAAGGGGGCAGCTGGCTCATGAGTGGTTCTGGAGGGAGAAGTGTGTGCGTGGCAGGGCCTTTTTGGAGCCTTGTGCAAGCACTCTCACATGCACATGGATCCTGCCCATATCACACTCATCACAATGACCTGAGCACATTTACTGCTGCCTACTGTGGTTCACTTTCAGTTGTCCATCTGAGCTGACCTGCATCTCCACCCATCCACTGATCACACCCCCATGCAGCACCTGATCTCGCTACCATGACTCTTATTTCACTTTCAATTTGGACAGCATGGTTTTACTTTAACTCCCCTGTCCTTTACCCTTCCCCAACCATTTCCTTTCCCCCATCACTGTTAACACCCCCCAACATCACCTTCCACCTTCTCTCCGTGACCTACCAGCCACAACCCTTTTCCTTCGGGGATGTCCAGGTGAATGTGCATGTTCCCTTCATCCTGAAAATTCCACCCCCTCACACATTGACCTCCCTGACCTCCTCCTTCCCATCCCCAGGGTCCGTGTCTGCCTCCAAGTCCCCACCAACCATCCTCGCCATCTCTTTTACCGCTACCATTGAACCCTCAGCCTTCCACCTCACTCTGCCCTCAGTCATTCTCACCATCCCTTCGTACCACACCCACCATCAATTTGCTCATGGACAGGCAGTCATGGACTCATCAGACCCTTCCCTTGCACGTTCACCTGGACACCCTGCCCCTCTGGACCCCTTCCCCCGGAACCTCTTTGCCCTGGAACCCCTTCTCCCCCAACTTAGTCCATCCCCCCTCCTGACTCCTTCCTCCAGCCTCACTTCTTCCTCCAGCCTTACTCCTCCCCCCTTCCTGATTCTTTCCTCCATCCTTACTTCTTCCTCCGCCCTTACTCCCTCCCCTCTCCAAACTCCTTCCTCCCACTGGACTCCGTCCCCTTGCAGCACTCCTTCCTCCCCCTGGACTCCCTCCCCTTGCTGCACTCCTTCCTCCCCCTGGACTCCCTCCCCTTGCTGCACTCCTTCCTCCCCCTGGACTCCCTCCCCTCGCTGCACTCCTTCCTCCCCCTGGACTCCCTCCCCTTGCTGCACTCCTTCCTCCCCCTGGACTCCCTCCCCTCTCTGCACTCCTTCCTCCCCCTGAACTCCCTCTGCTCGCCGCATTCCTTCCCCCTGAAAAGTCCGAGGAATACTCTGGTAAAAAAATTTCAACACTCTGAGTCCAATATTCAAGTGGTTCCTTTATTACGCCTGCAGGAAGCAAATGCTGGGCACTCCAGGTGCTTCTCCACCGAGGTTTCAAATGAGCAGTTTATATATTTTTACTATCAGTTACAACTTAATGGCATTAGTTAGACAAAGACCACAGCACAATGACCCCCAATTGGTGGGCTGATAATTGTGTTCTTGTACAGTAATTGCAGTGCAGAGACTGGGCATTGTCCTTTTGGAGACAGCAAAGAATGTGTGTTTGTTCTATACAAAAGGTGTACGGGGGGCTGACTGGATGTGGTTCGAGGCCATCAGATGGTGTGAAATGGCCTTCCCCATTTCTTGATCGAGTTATCTCGCGTCCCAGCCCGTGTGTGTCTCCCATTTCCTAATTGAAAATTTACACCTGAGCCTTTTGTACAGGTTTTTAGCTTTCATGTAAGGATGTGATTGTGTATGCTTCGGCACCCTAGCTGCTGGTCCTGGGTAGCATTTTACAATAAATCCAAATTTTCCGCACCTTCAGTCCCCCCTTTTGGGTGCATAACCGTTAGGTTAAGCTAGCCAATTAATCTGTGTCCAATGGTTCTGTCATGGCTCTGGTGGTACCTATCAGAGCAAGTCCTATGGGCCATGGCATCACCCGGACCTCTCCCCAAGTTTTTAAACTTCCTAATGTCTGAGACTCCTGTCTATCCGGTGGTGCGCAGCCACCAAGACGGGAGGCTGGGACCCTACATTAATATTGTGTCCTGTCCCAGCAGCTGCTGTTGCTCCTTTAACATTATTTTTTCCTATGTCTAAGAGCTTCCTGTGTCTAAGGACTTCCTTCTTACTGGTGTGACATGCTGCAATTCCTCACGCCAATGCTAACACTAGCTGCACAGCGACGAGTATTTGAGAGATTATTCTTATCCAGGCATGTATATCCACATTCAGCCCCCAGTCCCACACTTGCTCCCATATGTAGGATCTCTAAATTGCTCTTCCGTATCATTGATTAGCCTTTTAAACTCCGCCTGTAACACGCAATACTGTTTCATCACCTTTCGTAAGTCACCTTTAATCTTTGTCAAACTTTCAGGAAGGTGGGGAATTGGGGCCTGCTTAGGTTCCTCGTACTGTTCCAGGGTATCGTGGAGTGTGTCGGAGGTGTTGACTGAGACCTGATCCCTTTGTTGGACATATACCATTCGTGTGTGTCTGATAGTAACTGGGAGTCGGGGTTTAAAGCGGAAGTTGGGGGTGGTGATGTTGCAATGTAGGCTCCTGTACGTGTATGACTGCTCAGTATTTGTCACACAGTATTCCCACTTTCCCTTGTCCCTTGTATCCTGAGTGGGTATGATGGTTTTCTCTGTGGGTAATTTCTAACATACAACCCTCCGTTCGGTTGTACCCGCATTCGTTCAGCCCCCCTAGTTCCGACTGGATGGGAGCAAATCAAGAGGCTACCTTTCCTCCTGCACCTGCTCAGCGATACCCTGTGTATGCCCTCATTCTTGTGTATGACATGTCTATGGGGTAGTATTGGAGGGAGTCATTGTCTCGGATTAACCCAATGTTGGTACTGAGGGTGCGGGCCCATGTCTGCTGTGACTGTGGGGATTGCCAATACCATGCCTATCACATTCATTTGGTTTGTGGTGCGCTTCTGAATCATCGGATACACCCTGGTAATTCCTTTCAATGTACAGGTGTCAGTGACGCCTGGGTTCTTGGCCATCCACTGCAACCAGGCACTGTTGATCCAGCCTGGTACCTCCCCCCTTTGGATCTGGGCCAGATTGTGTCTTAATTGCCTGATCATCCACTGGCTGTAAGTGTGGCACTGGTGGCTTTTTTGGGTGCTGTCCTCTTGTCATTCCTCCCTTTCTATTAATTGGTTGGTGGTTTTAGCATGGGTCTCTACAACGTGTACGCTTTCCAATTGAGATGCCACACTCTTGCCCCCTTGTGCCACTGCCATTTCTCCACCCCTCGTTGCTCTTATGAGCAGATGCTTCATGATCCCTTTAAAATTCATGACCTCGGAGTTGATTCTTTGAATGTCGAGAGGGTTTACCAGGGAAGTCCCTGTGTTCACCCCTGTCAGTACATTGTTAACTAACCCTCTCTTCTGGCGGTGGAAAGCAGCATGTCCCCTGAATCTAGTGGCGCCCATGGCATCGGCCACCTGATTAATCGCAGCCTTACTCAGTAATTTGTATAGTTTTCGTAGGGGTGCTTGGTTACTACAATACTCAGGCAGTTGTATACCTGCCAGGTTCATAATTACCAGTACAATTTCACATTTAACATTATCATACAATAGTTCACCGTTGTTTACACTCCCAGTCCATTCTGTGGCTCAGGGGTCATGTCTGGACAAGATAGTCTCTGTGGTGTCATTGTCTCCTGTGATAGTGGGGTGGTGTCAGTCTGGGGTCCACCGTTGTAGTCAACTCTGTGTGTTTGGACCTCAAGATCCAAAGCCAGGTATCTGTCATTCCCAAGTCCTCCTCCCTGGGACAGTGACCCCAGTTGTTGTTGTCCCGGGGTGTTAAGGTAAATTGTGAAAAATCTCTCACACATGGAATCTGGACCTGTGCCCCCCTCGCACATGTCCAGGGTCCGTCCGAACCTCACTGATCTGGAAGCATACTGGGCCTTCATTTTTCCATCAGAGTTCCATGCGAGCTCTGCCCTAGGCTCTCTCCATTGCTTATTCCACAGGATAGTTGCATAAGCCCAGTGCCACACTTGAAGAGCATTGACCTTTCCGTTGTGACATTCACACCTTTTATGCAATATCCATTGCTGACATTCTTGTAGTATAAGCCCATACTGGCTGCTGCTTCACGGTTTACGTTCTGTATACCGGTGGCTGTGAAAGCCAGGGCCCTGGTAATGATTATCGGCACCCAGCTTTTTTCCATCTTGGCATGGAGGTTAGCCGGTTATTGTTATTTCTGTAATGAAGCATACTGCTGGTGACCATCAGGGGTTAGGTCATATATAAGAGACAGCTTTCTCCTTTTCACCCCTCCTTGTGCACAGCCCACAGTGACCCTCTCCGTAGTTGAGGATTCTCCCTTTGTCTTTCGGGAATGAATCCTAAACCACTTGGCTAACACAGTATGGACTGCTCGTTGTCCATTTTCCCCCCACTGCCTGGTAATTCAGTCTTTCTTACTTACATCTTAGCTTTTCAGTTGTGACCAGTGTTTCCACCTACCCTTTCCCCTCATATCGACGCAGGCACATGAATCGCTGGTAAAAGTAATTTTGTACGGTCCAGTCCATTTAGGGGCTGGGGGTGACTTGAACAAACACCATGTCTCCAACCTCAGCCAGTGGTGACAGGGCCCCCCTTCTGTCCTCTCTGCTAAATCCCTGATAGCCTGTTGGTCCTTCACTTCCTGTTGTAATTCCTTTAGCTGTCCTTCCAATTGCTTAATATAATTTTTAATTTTATCTCTCATGGGTCCCATATCCTCGCTTCCAGTGGCTATGTCCTCTGGCAAGCACATAGCCCTCCCAGTCACCAACTCATAAGGAGTTGACCCGGTTGTCCTATTAGGGGTAGCCCTCAGTCACATCAATATGCAGGGGAGCACATCCACCCCTCCCCTATCAGTTGCTGTGATTGCCTTTCCAACAGCTTTATTAATGTGCGGTTCATATGTTCTACCATTCCTGAGCTTTGTGTTTGGTAAGGTACATGAAATTTCTGTTTTACCCCGAGCAGCTCACACGTCCTTTCATAATACTGCCCGTAAAATGCGTTCCTTGATCCGAATGTATCTGTAAAGGGATTCCCCACCTTGGTACTACTTCAAAAGTGAGAACAAAAAACAAAAATACCTGGAAAAACTCAGCAGGTCTGACAGCATCTGCGGAGAGGGATACAGTTAACGTTTCGAGTCTGAATGACTTCATCAGAACTAAGGAAAAATAGAAAAGGGGTGAAATATAAGCTGGTTTAAGGGGGGGGTGGGACAGGTAGAGCTGGATAGAGGGCCTGTGATAGGTGGAGATTGAAGAAGTATTGCTCTATCTTCAAAATTGAGGATCTTTGTGACTGTGGTGGTGCTGCAGTCCCTGGCGGGGAAAGCCTCCACCCACCTAGTGAACTGGTCGATTATGATCAGGCAGTATTTCTTTCCCCTGCTGTCAGGAAAGGGTCCTGTAAAATCCATCTGTAAGTTTTCCCATGGGCTCTTGGGACACGGCTGGTGTGATACCCTTACTTTGATCGGTTTGCCAGGGTTACGCTGGGCGCAAATGATGCATCTCTGACAATACTTGGCTACATCCCTGCCAATGCCAGTCCACCACCAGTTCTGAAGCAGTCTACTGAGCATACTGCCCAATCCGCTGTGGTCTGGTTCGTGATACAGTTTCAACAGAGTGTATTGGAAACAATTCGGGGCCATTGCTAACAACCCTTTCCTCCAAATTCCATCTTTTCCCGTGGTGGCCCCTGCCCTTCTCCATTTTTCCCTCTCCTCGGGATCTGTATCTGCCTGTAATTTCTGCACATTCATCTCCTCTGGGCTATATGCAGCCACCCGGACTATGCACGGTTCCTCTTTCTCAGCTGCCTCTTTGGTCGCTGCGTCTGCCAGCATATTACCCCTTTGTTGCTGGTTTTCCACCTTCCTATGCACCTGTATTTTAATAACTGCTGCCTCTGTGGGTGCCTGAGCTGCTTCCACTAACTCTCGTACTACATTCTTGTGCCTTATGTGACCCCTCCTGAGGTAATGAATCCCCTCCTATTCCATGCTACCATGTGGTCATGGACTACCCCAAATGCACACCGGCTATCAGTATACACGTTCACCCTCTTGCCTGTAGCTGCTTTGGGGGCCTCCGTAAGGTCAATCAGTTCAGGCAATAAGAGCCGACAGGGCACCTTCTAATCCCCCTTTTAGGATAGCTTCTTCATTCTGGTCTATGACTGCCCACCCCAGTCCGAAATTGCCCATTTATGTATCTTCTAGATCCATCCACATAGCGGATCAAATTTGAGTTCTCAAGTGGTTCATCTGAGATGCCCCCCTTCACCTCTTGGTCTAATCTCATCTGACACTGGTGCGGTTCCCCTTCAGATATCATTCTGTCTGCTGGATTAACTTTAGTAGTCCCTTATGATCTGTACGGCCTTATCTTTTGGTAGTAACACAGCTTCCCATGCCACCCATCTGGAGTCTGACACTGCTTCCAGTTTCCCAGTGTTTAACAACTCCACTAACGTATGCTGGGTGTGCAGTATTATTTGCCCAGACATGGTGACAGGTTCACACACCCAGACTGCCCACGCAGCACAGTCTGTCGCTGCCATGCACCTGGCCAGTCCCTTCACTACAGGGGACTGCTGTGTGGAATAATATACTCTGGGTCTCATACTTTCTCCTCTTTGTGTCACTGCTGCATTGTAAAAATCCCCATCTATACTGCTGTAAACGTGGAATGGTTGGGACATGTCGGGTAGCTTGATGGCCGGCGCTGACATGAGACCAGCCTTCAACTCTATATACACTGTCTCTTGCTCTGGTCCCCATTCAATCTTTTCTGTCCTGGGCTTTCCTCCCTTTACTAACCTCTGTATCGATGTGGCCGTTGCTGCAAACTGGTGTAGGAAGTTGCAGCTGTAGTTGAACAGCCCCATGACCTTTTGGACCCCCCTTACTGTGGTGGGGTGAGGCATGTCTGCAGTGGCCATTTTCCTGTCCTGTGGTAGGATCTTGTTTCCCTGACTGCTCTCGTGCCCTAAGTACCTAACCAGTGTTTGCCCTATTTGTGCCTTTTTGGGGTTTATCTTAAATCCAGCATGTTTCAGAGTGCTTAAGACTACCAATAGAGCTCCGATGTGGCTCCTTTCTGATTCTGACGCTATTAGGATATCACCTACATATTGTAAAATTGTACTGTTGTAAGACTCTACGTCGCACTGACTCAGCTTCTCACTCGTGACCTGATGGAAGATGTTCGGGCTGTTGTGGAAGCCCCTGTGCGAGCCTCGCCCAGGTACACCATCTCCCTCCCACTGTGAAAGTGAATTTATCTTGGGATTCCTGGTCCAGTGGTATCGACCAAAATCCATTGGCTACATCTAAAACTGTAAATATTTTATGTTCAGATTTTTACAATTAAAGCACACCTTTGGTTTAGGGATGGCTGTCACGATGGCTACTGTCTCAGTGGGTCTGTAACCTCCTCTGCTGACACCTTTATCTTAGTTTTCCCTATGTGGTTATCTACCCCGCTGGCCCATCTTTCTAGCTCATCATATGTGTTCTTGTCTACTAGCCCGGTGTCTAGGATTGCCTGGTGGGCCAGGCTAAGGCCATCCTTGTACAATTGCATAAACTGTACATCATCTCGGTTTGGTGCAGCACCTACACCCCCATAGTTACAATATGCCTCAAACTTCCAATTACCATATTCATGGGCACCCTCCCCCTCTTCTAGTTTTACCTCAGTCACCATGTTCCAATTAACTGGGGCTTGCCCTAAGACTTGTGCTATTTCTGCTCTAAAGGCTCGGAAATCAGCTTGCTGCTCTGCCTGGTTGTCCGGGCACCAGGGGCACATACTATATTTTAATTGCGATCACGGGATATGGGGGTGGTGATTCCCAACCCACTTCCCATTGTTCCTCATATCCTGCTGTCTGTTCCACCAGTCTGTTCCAATCTACATTATCTGTGTATTGTGGAGCTGCTGGTGGCTGTGTTAAAGCTGGTGAAACTGACATGAGATTTTTTGGCTGTACTAGCTCTTCATTTTGGGATTTGTTGGCCAACATTCCGTTTACTTTCTTATTTAACTCTACATGTTGTCTTAACATTAGGATCCAGGCTTTATCATCTTTGTCTTTTTTCTGATTATCCTACCATTTTCTCTGATCAGTGGGTGAGTCAAATGAGTTCCAATTGTTCTTTATCATTTTGCCTATCAATTTCTTATTTTGTCAGCTAAATGCTGTGCCAGGGATCCCTCTGGTCCTCACTTGAGTTTGTTACTACTGGTCATATCTGGGCAAGATGGTCAGGGTATAGTTGTCGTCAGCGGTATGGTTCTTACCTGGGTCCTCTCTGACCGAACTCATTGCTTGCGACTAATACCGGATGTAATCATAACAATCTATAATACAAGCGTTTCTACCCCACCCTTACCACCCCATGAGCTATTGCCTGGAGCCTAGGTTTCGGATACACAGGGTACCTGACACTTCCTGGGTCCGGACAGAGTCGGATTTAGTATGAATAAAAATGTACTCTTATTGTGACCCGTCCCGGTTCCCATTCGGTGTCCTGCGTCCTGTGTACCCTGCTCACAGCGCCAATTGAAAGGTCCGAGGAATACTCTGGTACAAAATTTCAACACTCTGAGTCCAGATACAATATTCAAGTGTTTCCTTTATTACGCATGTGGGGAGCAAACGCTGGGCACTCCAGGTGCTTCTCCACCGAGGTTTCAAATGAGCAGAGTTTATATATCTTTTACTATCAGTTACAACTTAATGGTATTCGTTAGACAAAGGCCACAGCACAATGACCCCCACCCTCACCCTGGTGGGTTGATAATTGTGTTGTTGTACAGTAATTGTCCTTCTGGAGACAGCAAAGAATGCATGTTTGTTCTGTACGAAAGGTTTATGGAGGCTGACTGGATGCGGTTCGAGGCCACAGATGGTGTGAAATGACCTTCCCCATTTCTTGATCAAGCCATCGCAGGTCCCTGACCATGTGTGTCTCCCATTTCCTAATTGCAAATTTACAGCGGAGCCCTTTGTACAAGTTTTTAGCTTTCATATAAGGCTGTGATTGTCTGTGTATGCTTTGGCACCCTAGCTGCTGGACCTGGCTGGCACTTTAAAATAAATCCAAATTTTCTACACCTTCACCCCTTTCTGAACTCCTTCGCTTACACCCTACACCACTGTTACATCTACCTCCCCAGTTGCCGTCTTTTCCCAAATCCCCCGTCCCAACTTTACCCCCGACGTATTCATTTCCCCCTCCCAACCTCACCCCTGACACCTTCATTCCCCCTGCCGCAACCTCACCCCGACACCTTCATCCCCCCACCCGCCAACCTCACCCCGACACCTTCATCCCCCCACCAGCCAACCTCACCCCAATACCTATCTCCCACCCACCCAACCTCACCCTGACACCTTCATCCCCACCCTCCCCCCCCAACCAACCTCACCCCTGCGAAACCTCTTCCCCTCGCAGTCGATCCTAGGCTTTCCTCTCCCACCCCCTCGACTGTCATCCATTGTGAGCATCAACGGTGACTTTCCAACATCGGTGAGCTGCTTCATGGCAGAGCCATGTCCATGAGAATCCGCCCAGCATGCCATGGACGTTCCTCCAATGTGCCATTGGTGTCGGGCTCCAGCACCTTCTGTTCCTCCGGTGTCCGCTGCGTGAGCAAGGCCCTGGCGGTAAATCCCGACTCCTACACGTCACACTTGTCAAGTCGTATCGGCTGTGTTTTCCCGCCGATGTGGGCGGATGATCCAGTGGGGTGGGAAGATTTTGGCGGGCTGGTCTTATAATGATATGCTGATGTAATACAATGAGGTTCCTGACATCCAATCGCAGGAAACACAGCCCACCACCGATGGGCTGAGTGGAAATTCATTGGTGTGTTGTGAAGATGTGCTTCATACACCTAGACAGATCCCTTCAGTATTCAGCATATCCAGAATGATCATTAAGTGCTGTGCCCTGAGTAACACTGTGCAGCAATAAGGTTAGGAACAGGAGGAAGAATAAGACGCTTAACACAGATAGTATGCGGGAGGAGATAGATAAGGACAAGTAAGGTGATGAGGGCAATGTAGCACCAGCAGCTCACATTGGTGCCTGAAGTGCCAGGGCTGCCCTTATTGACTAAAGTGGCAGGGGATTGAGGGTGAGGAGATAGGAAGGGTGAGTGGCTGCAGGTATCTACCACTATCCTGGAAAACAGCCGGTGCCTCTGAAAGCGCAGGCCAAGGAAGCTCAGCCTCAGTCTGTGCATTCTGTTTCACTGGTAGTACCTCCTTTGAGATGCACCATTCTGGCACTCTGCTCTCTACTATGTCCACTCTCACCTCTAGCAGCATCAGCCCTCTCCCCCACTCTCACCTCTGGCAGCATCAGCCCTCTCCCCCACTCTCACCTCTGACAGCACCCTCTTCCCCACTCTCACCTGACAGCATCCCCACCACTCTTCTCCCTGACAGCACCTCTCTCACCTCACACACTCACCTCTGACAGCAGCCTCCTACTCTGTCCCTCTTACAGCTCTCCCCACTCTTACAGCTCTCCCCTCCCTCTGCCCCTCTTACAGCTCTCCCCCTCCCACTCTCCCCTCTTACAGCTCTCCCCTCTCCCAGTCTCCCTCTCTTACAGCTCCCTCCTCCCACTCTTCCTCCACTTACAGCTCTCCCCCTCCTACTCTCCCCTCTTACAGCTCTCCCCTTCCACTCTCTCCCCCCCGACAGCTCTAACCCCCTTCCCACTCTCCCCACCTTACTGCTCTCTCCTGCTTGGCCTAAATAGCCAAGTGGTTATGGTACTGGGTTTGTAACCCCAAGATCAAGAGTTCAAATCTCACAGTGGCAAACTATGAAACAATGTAACTTCATCTGAAACAGATGGAAACATGTTTGTACTCAAAAGAGTTACAGGAATTGCTCCATTTTTTACTTGAAAAACCTTTTATTTATGTTTTGTTTGCACTTCAGCCCCACGCTCCTGATCTATGGGCACCCAGTGCGGAAGGGGGTCGGGAAGGAGGAGGACCTCCTCGTGAACCTGCTCCTGGGCCTGGCCAAGTTGGCCATTAACAGGTCCAGGCAGTGGGCGATCGACGGGGGAGTCCCGCCCGATTGTTTGTCCCTCTTCCGTGGCTACGTTCGCTGCCGGATGTCCCTGGAGAAGGAGCACGCGGTGTCTGCTGGCACTCTCGAGGCCTTCCATGCTCGGTGGGCACCGCGGGGACTGGGGTGTTTTGTTGACCCCTTTAATCACATTTTGATTTAAAGTTTGTAAGTTTCCTTTAAACTTTGTTCTTGGTTTTACAGCTGACCTGAATTAGGGGCTGTGCCTGATTTATCCCAATTTTGTTAATTTGGTTTTCATTTAAAAGATTATCAAGAGTTCAAATCTCACAATGGCAAACTATGAAACAATATAACTTCATCTGAAACAGATGGAAATGGGTTTGTACTGAAAGAGTTTACTCGAAAGAGTTACTGCTCTCTCCTCCCACTCACCCCGCTCCCCTCACAGCTCACCCCCCCCCCCACCACTCTTCCCTCCCCATCTTACAGCTCACGCCTCTCACAGCTCTTCCCCCTCCTCACTCGTTTCCTTCTTCTAGCTTTCCCCTTCACATCTCCCACCACCCACCCCAGGGATGACTCACCTTTCAAGTTCTCCACCGGAGTTGATCACCCTGGGTCCAGGGGCTTGGTGCGTGATGCAACATTACAGTTAACAAGAGTGTGTTGAAATACTCAGGTTGTGCAATCGCCATTCATCAATGGGCAGCTCGGCTCTGCCGAGGGGGCGCCGTCCAGAAATCCACCCACACTGCCCGAGGTAAGCCGGGAAGCCCACCGACTTGAAACCTAAGCCTTGGAACCTAAGCACGCTCGCCTTCGTGTGGAATTGCAGCTCGTTCCCCGCCCCCCAAAGCCAGGCACTGTCTTCAACTGAAACAGAATTACCTGGAAAAACTCAGCAGGTCTGGCAGCATCGGCGGAGAAGAAAAGAGTTGACGTTTCGAGTCCTCATGACCCTTCGACAGAACTTGAGTTCGAGTCCAGGAAAGAGCTGAAATATATACCAGCTTATATTTCAGCTCTTTCCTGGACTCGAACTCAAGTTCTGTCGAAGGGTCATGAGGACTCGAAACGTCAACTCTTTTCTTCTCCGCCGATGCTGCCAGACCTGCTGAGTTTTTCCAGGTAATTCTGTTTTTGTTTTGGATTTCCAGCATCCGCAGTTTTTTTGTTTTTATCACTGTCTTCAACTGGGCTGCCGGGGCCCCAGTGTTTAGGAAAAATTGAGCTTCGGGACAAATGAGAAAACCGTAGGAGAAAATGAAAAAAAAAGGCCACTGTCTGTACGCCCACCCTGAATAAACACTGCCAGGTTCTGGCTAGGGGGTGGTTGGGGGAGAGACAGGACGTGCTGAAGACTGGCTCTTTTTCTCCCAATCAATCGTATAGACAGGGCGAGACGTCTGAATTGATCAGCCCCCGGATCTCCCCAGAGAGTCAATTGCAATTTTGAGCAGCTCGCCTCAGTTTCCGGTCCTGGTCCCAGTCCCGCCCCCGCGGCGACAGGCGGCGGTGGAGGGGCGGGGAAACGTCAAAATCCAGCTCCTGCGGTTCAGGCTGGCGGGAGTCTCGGCGCGGACGGAGGGCCGCCTGAGTGCGGCGGGATGATCTGCCCACCGAAACCCGCACCGCTCAAGTTAAAGAATGCGAATTCTGACCGCCAGGTTGAACTCCCGATTGACAAGGGTGGCGGAAGGTGCGCGTTGTCCAATCAGTTCCACCCTAACTGGGATTTTGTGGTGTCACTTTCAGGCAGACTTCTTAAAGTGGCAATTATAACCACAGGACCAAAACCTGTCCATTACAACCCCAGGGAGTCAACCTTGGGACAGCGCAAAGCTATGGTTGGGGGAAAGGTTCGGTTTGCGCATTAAAGAAATCAATGTTGTAAAGCAAATAAAACTTTATTTGAGATGACTTGTCAGAGAAAATAATACACCTTCACTGCTTGTTTGTCCCTACAACCACACCAACCCCCTCCACTTCTCTCCCCCCCACCCCCACACACCTTAAACCAGCTTATATTTCACCCCTTTCTTGGATTCACTCAAGTTCTGTCGAAGGGTCATGAGGACTCGAAACGTCAACTCTTTTCTTCTCCGCCGATGCTGCCAGACCTGCTGAGTTTTTCCAGGTAATTCTGTTTTTGTTTTGAAAATAATACACCAGCTACATTCATAGGCTGTGAGCAATTCAGTAATTACTCACATTGGGTACCTTGATACGTGGGGGGATTGGTTCTTTAATTATCTAACTTCAAATGAGTGAGAACACGTCAATCTAAGAATACATTAAACTTTTTATAGAACAGACACATCTCTGTCAAGCTTCTTTCCAAATTCTCTCAGCATTCCATAACGCCACCTCCACAGCCAAACATAACTCCTGACTCAAAAACAGAATTACCTGGAAAAACTCAGTAGGTCTGGCAGCATCGCCGATGCTGCCAGACCTGCTGAGTTTTTCCAGGCAATTCTGTTTTTGTTTTGGATTTCCAGCATCCGCAGTTTTTTTGTCTTTATAACTCCTGACTCATTGTCCTCAGTAATGTTACAAAAGATTGCACAAAACAAATTGATGGTTTCTCCAGTGGCTTCAACAGATGAGACCAGCTTTTCACTCCCCATGTTGATGTGAAACCAAATCTTGATCTGCAGATCCAATTGCAAATATTACATATGAAGACACTGTTGAGGGGTGGTGAAGGCACTGGCTTTGCAGTGTGTTTGCTGACTCTATTTTTCTGAAATGCATGATGAGACTTCTCCATTTGAATCTATCCAGTGCCGTTTGTTCCCATGAATCAGATTGTCCCAGAAGAGTTAATGTCTAAACTAGAGAAAGGTTTTTGTGGGAATTTCTCATCAGCAAAAAGACATACTCCTGGATGAAATGGAACATCTTTTACAATTAAATATCTATATGTAAAATAAATACAAACGACACCCAGCAGTCATGTTTGTGAAGCTTGTTCAATCAGCTGCATGGTTTCAGAATGACAAGGCTCCATTGGTGTGAAGCAGCTCAAGGGTTCACGGTGGTGATGGCAGACATCAGAGACTTCAACGATAAGAGCTGGGGAGAGAGGAGCATGAGGAGGGAGGGGAGATGGGAGGGTAATCTCCATGGCAACCAACTCCACCCCTCCCCCCACACACACCACCCAAGCCGTGGCCCCCTGGAGCCCAGGACCCTGAGCTGCTCTTTATCTCAGCCTAGTTGGTGGGGCATTGGTGGAGGCCGGGGAATGAGGTTTGTGATCAGGGTAATGGTACAAGACAGTGATACAAGGAAGTGGATTATTACCTTTAATGAGCTCTACACTCTGAGCTGTTTACTCATGCAAATTATCTATCAAGGAAAACCTCAGGCCATCAGCCTGGGACCAGGAACATTCTGGCAAATGATGTAACAGTGGCGTCAGTAGGGTATATGATCCCCTGGTGTATCACCGACGTTATGATGAAACAATGCTGACTGAATCAACGTTAAATGGGAAATTACCGTATCACCTTTGGTATGTGGGAATTCCTCATGCAAATCATGTGTCCATCCTCGCAAAGCTGATCTCCGATGAGCATGCTCTTGAAACCAGGTATGTGGCACCTTGCAAGAACTTAGGTGTTACGGATTTTGTCCTGTCACTTAATGTTGCAGATAGATTTTGGAGGGTGGTAATTGACGCTGCATTGCAATGACACAGGACTTCAACTGATTTTTGTCTTAGCATTTAGCCTTTTAGCTTTTTTAAGTTCAGTTTTTTTGCCTCATGTTGTTTGTTTTTCTTTCTCTCCCGTTATTTGGTTTTTGGTTGTTCCTTTGACGTGTGTTGTGGGATGAGAGGGCGTTTGGATGGTGGAATGAGATGATACTGGGGCCAGTGGGGATAGCGAGACGACACTGGGACTGGGAGGGAGTGAGACTACACCGGGACGAGGGGTGGAGCGAGACTACACTGGGACCAGGAGGCAGTGAGACTACACAGGGACCGGGAGGGAGTGAGACTACACCAGGACAGGGAGGGAGTGAGACTACACCAGGAGAGGGAGGGAGTGAGACTACACCAGGACAGGGAGGGAGTGAGACTACACCGGGACAGGGAGGGAGTGAGACTACACCGGGACAGGGAGGGAGTGAGACTACACTGGGACCGGTAGAGAGCGAGACTACATCAGGACCAGGAGGCTGTGAGACTACACCGAGACAAGTGGTGGAGTGAGACTACACCAGGACGAGGGGTGGAGTGAGACTACAATGGGATGAGGTGTGGAGTGAGACTACACCGGCATGAGGGGTGGAGTGAGACTACACTGGGATTGGGAGTGTGCGAGTCAACATCAGGATTGAGGGGGAGAGAGACAACACCAGGTCTGTGGGGAGGGAGCAAGTCTACACCAGGACTGGGAGGGAGAGAGACTACACCAGGACCAGGATGGAATGAAACTACACTGGGACTTGGCGGGGGTGCGGGGAGAGACTACACCAGGACCGGTAGAAAGCGAGACTACACCGGGACTGGGAGGAAGTGAGACTACACCAGCACTGGGGGTGGGTAGAAAGACTACTATGAGCGACTACTTTGATCTACTATGATAGATCCATTCCTTCTCCAGATTCACGAAAGATCATCCTTGGTGATGTCAATCACTGTGACTTGACTTTGAAGGACACTTTATAACTAGAGTAGGTGTTTTTTGTATTCATTCATGGGATATTGGCGTCACTGGGTAGGCCAGCATTTATTGTCCATCCCTAATTGCCCTTGAGAAGGTGGTGGTGAGCTGTCTTCTTGAACTGCTGCAGTCCATGTGGTGTAGGTACACCCACAGTGCTGTTAGGGAGGGTGTTCCAGAAAAGTAACCCAGCAACAGTGAAGGAACGGCAATATATTTCCAAGTCAGGATGGAGAGAAGTCACTGGATCAAATTTTTTTTCTCCACCCTTGACTCTTACAAGTCTTTGATTTGAGCAGGAATTGGAGATTCAGGTCATAGTGCTGTTCATCTCCGTATACATCAACAAAAACTGAAAACAGTAAAACCTGACAGGAATGTGGTTAAAGTTTGGGATAATGTGGCCATTCAAGATTTGCAAATTTGCTTTGATAACACAAAATGGGATATTTTTTTACGGGGGATGATTATGTAAATAAGAGCACAGATATCATGAATGATTATATAATCTTCTGTGAACAGCTTCAAGTCCAAACTAAAATGATTAAGGTCTATCCAAATGGACTAGATCATAAAGGACTTGAAAGCGATAATGAAGGAGAGACAGGTTGCATTTATTGTAGGGGATCAAGACAAGCCCTGATGAATTAAAAATCAATGTGAGAAAGGAAATTCAGAATGTAAAAGATGCGAATAGAGACAGGCTGCACAACTGCTATTGGATAAATAATCCCAGAGATGCAGGGAAGTGTATGCATGAAATGTTAGGCTTCACATTGAAAAAGAGAAACGACCCCTTTTGTCCGCAGATCATCCACGCGATGTTGGCGAACGAATTGAACAAATGTTTTTTTCACCATTTTGAAAGCGATGAATGTAAGGGACATGGGATTCTGCAGAAAGCTTCACTTCGTGAATTAGAGGGATCTTGTGTTACTATCAACACATGGGAAGTAGAGAAGCAATTTAAACCCGTGAATCCACGGAAAGCATGTGGCCCAGGTCAGATCAACAGAAAAATACTTGAGGGGGAGAATTTTCTCCCCGTTGCTGGGGGCGGGGGGAGGGGGAGGGGAGGTTGGACGGGAGCAGGCGTGGGCAGGTGGGCAGGTGCGCAACCAATCACCACCCATGATCGGCTGCGCGCCGCCATTTTATGTGGGTGGGCCAATTAAGGCCCGCCCAGTGTGACGCGCACCCGAAAGCGCTGAGCGCTACCTGTGCGGGCGGGGAGTAGATTGAGTCGGGGCCTGCGCGTGAAAGCACGCAGAAATCTCCCTGAGGCGCAGAGTTGCCTAGGAGGATTAGTTTGATTTTGGAAAATTTTACTAATGAGAAAAAAATTTTGACACACGTCCCCTTCTGTGGCAATGCCACATGTGCTGGGACATATCAATGAATTTGATTAAACTTTAAAAACCTTCATGAAACCTCATCCCGCCCGTGGATGAGGTTCCATGATAAATGCGAAGGCCACCTGGGCTCTTCGCCTGCCCATCTGCCTCAAGGTTGGACGGGCAGCTCAGTTAATTAGTTTAATTGCTGGTTAAATGGCCCTAATAGGCCTTTGACAGTTCGGCGGGCACGACTCCGTTGCGTGCCCATCGAAGTCAAGATCTGAATGACGTGTGGTGATGTCAGGACGCATGCCCAACATCACCACGGATCATTTTAGCCGTCAGGGAGCGGGCCCCACCCCCGCTCGCTGACCCGAAGATTCTGGCCGAGGACTCGACTCATCAGTCGGCAGTTCCTCTCTCCCTGGTCTTTCAGAAATTGTTTGACAGGCATACTGTTCCTTGCAGTTGGTAATCAGCCATCATTGTCCCATTGCTGGGGAGTCGTGGCCTGCTGAGCTGGATGGTTAACGACTAGTTGCTCTTACATCAATGGTCCTGAGGGTTTCGAGCCCTTTGTGTCAAAACATCTTATGGATCCTCTTATTCCACATATTGATCAGTCACAGTTTGCCAATCAACCTCATAAGTCAGTAGATGATGCTGTTCTGACATTGGTCCATCTGATTCAACATGAATAGATTAGGCAACTTTGCTCCTACTACATTTGTTCATTTCTCTTCAGCTTTTAATACTATGCAATTATCAAAAGCTGGAAAACCTTGAAGTCAATCTTACTTTTCTACTTTGGATCGGTGATTTCCTTCACAAGACTCAATCAGCTTAGTTTCCAAGATTTACTCAGAGCTTATATTAATGAATATTAGATATTCTCATGGTTCTGTGCTTTCATCTTTGCTTCTCATCATTTGTACCAATAATTGTTGATCATAGTATAATGACATAACAGTCCTGATGATAGGACACTTTTGGGTTTCATAAAGAATAACAAAGGAAACCATTAGAACTTGGTGGAGAAATTTTCAAAATGGTGCGATAACAATTCTCTTAAACTGAATAATAACAATAAAAGAGCTAATTGAAGACTTTAGAAAAAAAACAGTTGATAATATAGTTCCTGTGAAGATTCATGATGTGGACATTGAAATATTTACTATCTACAAGTGTCTAGGTATTTGCGTGCCTTGCACAGGGATGTTATATTATGAACTTTCATTCAATGTTTTAAAAAATTGGACACAAAACAAGCTAAGATGACTGCCACAAATCACGTGACTTTTAGCATGTAGACTACTGATAGCATCAAGTCTCCAGTAACTACCTAATTAAATATCGACATAGGTGAGGGTACCTTGCAGCCATTTGTGGAATTCACACATTTCATTGTTTAAGGATGGGCCAACACCTAAAGACTATGAAGTTCCAGGCTACCTGTCTCCATGTTTCATACTGGACAAATGGGAAGATCAAAACTCCATGGCCACTATCAACATCCCATTATATCACAATAACATTGTCCATCCAAACTAGACCAGAGTTGTTAACCCAGCAGTCAGGTGATCTAAGCTGGTTTCACCATTATTAACCCAGGGGCAAAATTTTCCATTTTGCGGTAGGGGGTGTAGGGGGATGAGCGCGGGGGGGTGCAGACCCAATCGGCGCCCACGATCGGGTCTATGCCGCCATTTTACATGGCCGGGCCAATTAAGGCCCGCGCAGCATATTTGCCGATTTCTGTGGACAGCGGGAGTGTGCGGGTGCCGGTGGGCATGCACAGACCGGTGGGTCCAATGGCGACCTGGCAGTCTGTTTAAAAAAGGCCTGGCAGCCTCCTGTAGGCTGGTGACAATGGCCAATTTGAGGGCGCACCACAGGGGGTCAGCTGAGCAGGCCAGGCTGGAGGGAAGGGCAAAGGAGCAGGCCAGGTTGCAGGGTCTGCCCCAGGAGCAGGACAGGCTGCAGGGTAGGCCAGAGGGGGGGGTCAATGCGCCCCTCGCTTTTCTGATGGTTGCCTTGCTGCCCTCCTCGAGGAGGTGGCAGCACAGTGGGAGGTGTTGGTCCCCCAGGATGGGAGGAGGAGGCCCCCCCACATGACCAAACGTGCCTGGGAGGAGGTGGCGGAAGTGGTGAGCTCCCACAACATGGTGTGGCGCACCTGGATTCAGTGCCGTAAGCGCTTCAACGATTTGTTATGCCCTGGAAGGGTGAGTACCATGTTGGCGTTGGGCATTTAACCCAGCAGGTAGCCTTAGCCATTGAGGCCCCCCCCACCAAGTCTTACTGTCATGACTGTATTGAATCACATAGGGCATTTTTCCTACGCTGGGTGGGCAAGCAGATAGTGACCAGGCTTGGATCAGCCTGAGTGGTTCATGAGGGGATGAGTTCTCCCCTGCACCGTGTGCTGCTCTTAGTTGCACATGGCTAGTCTGGAGGGTGGTCAGTGCCAGTGTGGGAGACGCCTAGGCTTCAAACTTCCCAGCTCATTGCCCATCCATCCACGGTGAGCAGGGATGTCCGGCGCGACTTCACCTCAGCACAGCAGGTGCCTGTCATCTCTGCGGGCTCCTCTCATGGCGCTCCGGATGAGGGCAACAGCTGCTCCGCCCCTCTCCCAGTGACCACTTCATCCGGTGAGGCTGCGACAACTGGAGCCAGCTGTGGAACTGGCAGCTCCCTCCCAGGCAGGGCCAGCACAGGCTCCACAGGCCAGACGACAACCGCCAAGGTCATCAAGGCCAACAGGACAGCAAAGTCAGCAGGCTGTCTCAGATGCCACTCCCAGCGAGGGGGGCAGCACCAAGACGTAGCAACTGCAAACGGAAATGTAAGGCACGTTAAGCACTCCACAGGTTTCTCATCGGTGCTTTTGTGTTGGCCCAAGATTAGGTCCTTATAATTTATTTTTGCTTGCTTACGGTATTATTTTGCAATTGGGAGAACACCTGATGTTAAAATTAAAAATCAGATGTGTGACCATGGCTCGTTTATTCTGCATGTGTATGTTTAAGAGAAATGTCATGAGTGTTTGTTTGGACATTCAAATTTATGTACAAGGCCCTTAGTTCCGGCTGATGACCTGGCAGATTTTGCACTCAGGTGCCGAGTATGGATGCGTCAGGCAAGGCTGGTCCTGCTGATCCATTTGTGTTGTGCTAGCTGAATGTTCGTTGGATTAAAGCTTCCCAGGTGTCCCTGCCTCCTTGGTGTAGTGCTGGGTCAGCGTCTACCCGCTCATCATTCCCCTGTACCTGCTCATCCTCAGAATCAGTGCTGGACTCATTGTGTGCAGCCGCATCCACTGCATCGACATCTTCATCGTCCACTGTGTTCCCCCCTTTCCAGCGCAAGATTGTGGAGAGCGCAGCATGCAACAACGATCACCGAGACACGAGCTGGGGGGGTACTGGAGTGCACCCCCAGAGCGGTCCAGGCACCGGAAGCACATCTTGAGGAGATGGATGGCTCTCTCCACCACAGCCCTTGTGGTGCCCTGGCTCCTATGGTACTGCTGCTCAGCTTCTGTTCTTGGATGGCGGAGAGGCGTCATGAGCCACCTTCTGAGGGGATAGCCCCTGTCACCCAGCAGCTATCCATCCAGCTGGGCTGGAGCACTGAAGAGCCTCGGCACCTGGGAGTGTCTGAGGATGTAGGTGTAGTAGGAGCTGCCTGGGTACCTTGCACAGACTTGTAGAATCAGCATCCTGTGATCACACACTATCTGCACGTTCATGGAGTGGAAGCCCTTCCTGTTGATAAAGGCACCGGGTTCACCCGCTGGTGCCTTGATGGCCACATGTGTACAGTCTATTGCACCCTGGACATGGGGGAAGCCAGCAATGGCCGCGAAGCCTCTGGCTCGCTGTGTCTGGCTGGCCTGGTCCCAGCGGAAGTGGATGAAGGACAATGCCCACCTGAACAGAGCGTCTGTGACCTGCTTGACACAAGTGTGGACAGCTGATTGGGAGACACTGCAAAGATCACTCGCCGAGCCCTGGAAGGAGCCAAAGGCATAAAAGTTGAGGGCATCTGTGACCTTCAGAGTCACTGACATGGGGTGTCCACCCACAGAGTTAGCGGAGATCTCAGGCCCAATCATCTGACAGATATAGTTGACTGTCTCCCTTGAGAGATGGAGCCTCCTTTAGCACTGCACCTCAGACATATTGAGGTAGCTGCTTTGCCGCCTGTAAACCCTGGCAGCAGGATAGTGGCATCTGCAGCTCCTTCCTCCTTGGAGTACCTCTTGGCCCTGCACCCCTTGTGCCTGGGTCTGTACTCCCAAAGGTGGCTCCCCTGGAGGCCGAATGTGCATTCCTGGCCTCCTCCTCCTTCTAGCCCTGCCTTCCTCCTCAGAGGAGCTGCCTCCAGTGGACATGTCAGGTCCCATACCCAGGCTAATGGGAGGCCTCTGGAAAGCTGCAGGCCTGATAAAGATTCCTGACTGCAGAGTACTGAGCTGAAGGTTAAAAATGTACAGAAAGCTGCTGGAATTCATTCTGAACTGCTACAGATCACACAGGCAAGTTTAAAACACTTTCTCCAATAAATACTCTACAAAGCAGATTGACGATCTCACTGAGCCCTCTTGTCCCGCCCCGTGGATGAGGTTCAGAGAAAAGTCTCTCGCCTGCCTGCCCTTTGTTCCCGTGCACCGACCCAAAGATCGCGCGGGTGCCTAAAAATCGCTGTTGATTGACGAATAAAGGACCTTAACGAGCACGTTAATTAATGGCGGGCGCGTGTCAAACTTCATTGCGCGCCCGTCCAGTGAAATATCGGAATGGCACACGGTGACATCAGGGCCTTCGCCCACATATCAAACTGAAAATTCTGCCCCAGGATGCAGTAGATTCATCAAAACCATCAGTCGTCAGCCAGTCTGAGAACCAGACTCTGAAGCTAGCTGCAACTTACCAAGCAGCCAAAGTACTTAACCGGTTACAGTTTCAAAGTTCACCTTAGAATCCACCTCCTAGATCTTTGGCTAGATGAAACCTCAGAACCTGCTGTGAACCCTTTGCTTTACAATACTCTCACTTCAACGTTAAATCATCAAATACATTCAAGAAACCACGGGCCTGCCACATGGGAGACTGGAAATCATAAATCAGAAACTGAATTAACTGTAATCTGTAAAAATGTTTTTTATTCATTCATGGGATGTGGACTTCACTGGCTGGGCCAACATTTGTTGACCTTTCCTAGTTGCCCTTGAGAAGGTGTTGTTGAGCTGCTTTTTTGAACTGCTGCAGACCCTGTGGTGTAGGTACACCCACAGTGCTGTTAGAAAGGGAAGTGCACCAACTTTATCCAATCTTTGTGTGTGTGTGTGAGGAGTATGTGATATTGCATTAATTTGGGATAAGTGTGTGAGAATAAATAGTCTTCCTTCTTTTAAACTCATGATAGCTTGCTGCTTGATTATTTAATTAGATTACCCCCTGTTGTCAGCCGACCACCCGCAAACCCAAGGGGCATTAGCACAGTATCACTAGACCCTGAAAAGTATGATTTGGACCTAATGCCTAGAATACCCTCATGACTGGGATCAGGGCTAAGCCTTCCTACCACTCACCCTAAGGGACTCCCTAATTTTTCCACAGGCTGTAGCTGGTTGGAATTAATTTATGGAAATGAGGCGTGCTTCCCTGAATTTACTAAAAAAGTCTCTGGAACTCATGGAAGATTCAATGCTGGAATATGTACCGATGTTCCGGGAATAACTCTATATTGCCTGTATGGTGGCCGATTGTCTGTGTGGTGGAACGTTTGAAAGCCTGCCAGCAAGTTATGAAAAGGGAATCAGACAGAAGCACTGAAATCCAAACTCTGCAGTCAAGAGAACAGGCCCTAGTACTACTGCCACTGCCAACTGACCCTTTTGGGGCCAAAATAATGCTCCGTAGCGGGTGGCCAAAAGAATCAGTAAAGTAAATTACTTGATCCACACTCCTGGTGGAGAAAGAAACATTGGTTATGCCACCTTAATATGTTAAAGGAGTATCGCAGCCAGGAGCCTAGTCAACCATAAAATGTTTGCCAGAGGGTAGAGATAGCACAGGACAGCCTGGAAGAGTCAGACAAGGCGGAGGGGCTGGAGGACTCCCAGGTCATACCCTTAGATAAAAGCAAAATACTGTTGGTTGAGGGATAAATATTGACCAAGACACTGAGGAAGACTCCCGCTGCTTTTCTGCAAAGTGCTGTCATGGGATCTTTTATGTCCACCTGAGACAGCTGTCAAAATCTCAGTTTTACATCTCACCCAAAAGACCTTAGTAAGTCATAGTTTGACTTTGACAAGTTTCAGATAGGTGTAAAAGGAATCTCTAAACATCCAGAGAGCTGGACCCTGCCTATTTTAAGAACCTAGATGAGTATCCAGGTATTTGCAACCAGCTGCTAACATCAGAGAAACAATTAATAACTGATTAGCACAACAAAATGTGCATGAGAGGAATTTAATTCAAACTTGGCCTAGCAATTAAGCAATGTCACCAAGGATGGCTTTAAAGGTGCATGGCTCCATTTTAGCAACTAAATATATTGAAAATACTTTTTAGATATCTCTATTCTGACTAGAACCACAAAATAAATTGGTAAAAAAGATTAGCACTGATGGCTCTCAGTGTGAGTTTTTTTTTAATCATTCAGGAGATACAGGCATCACATGGCAAAGGCAGTTATTCATTGCCCATCCCTAACTGAGCAATCCCCAACCGATGAGCCACTTTCTTAAACCTCATGGTACACCTGGTATAGATACACCCACAGTACTTTTAAGTATCAAGTTCCATCATTTTGATCCAGAAATGATAAAAGATGTGCAATACTTTGCCTTACCCGGTGTCCTGTCACTTATGTTATGGCTGGGGGTAGCTTATGGAAAACTAGTTCTTGCTTGACTAAAAGTAAAAGTAGTTGCAAGCATTGTACCTTCAGTTCACTGAAGATTCAAAGCATACAGTTCGACCCATCAAATCAATCATCAAAGTGTTAACAAATGGCTCAGAACCTAAAGTTCTGCTTTAACACTGATAACCCTGCAACTGGATCATTTAGCATAGCAAGGGTTAAAATGGTCACAAAACTATTTAACACTGTGGTTGTCTCAGTAGTATGTCATAAGTTCCTCACTTGCGTAAAACAGCCTGGGACTTTTAGCAGACTTCCACGCTAAGCCTGACAACTCCATGTCAAATATTCAAATAAATCATTTGACCACCAGGACAAAAAGGAGCAACAACATCTTTGGCCACACTGCATATTTTTTTATTACTCTGTCAGGACAGCAACATGAACATTACCTCCCAGTATAAAGCATGTTGTGTGTATTTTAGAAGGCAAAAGGTATGATTAATGTCTAAAGAGCAATGGCCCAAACAAAGAAAACAGTTTGAAAGCAATACTTTTTAGATATCTCTGTTCTGACTAGAACCACAAAATAAATTGGTGAAAAAGATTTGCACTGATGGTTTTCAGTATGAGTACCTTTTTTTATTCATCCGTGAGATGTGGGCGTTGCTGGAAAATCCAGTTATTTTTTGCCCATCCCTAATTGCCCTTGAGGCGTTGAGCTGCTTTCTTGAACCGCATGGTACGTGTGGTGTATATACGCCCACAGTGCTTTTAAATAGGTAGTTCCATGATTTTGATCCAGAGATGATGCAATATCTTTTTCCAAGTGAGGGTGGTGTGTAACTTGCTGTGCACCTTGCAGGCAGTGATGTTCCAATGCGCCTGCTGCCATTTTTCTTCTAGGTGCTTTTGAAGGAGACTTGCCAAGTTGCTGCAGTGCAGCTCATAGATGGTACACACTATGCACTGGTGGTGGAGGAAATTAGTGTTTAAGGTGGTGAATGAGATGCCACTTAGGCAGGCTTTGTCCTGGATGCTGTTGAGCTTCTTGAATGTTGTTGCAGCTGCACTCATCCAGGCAAGTGAAGAGTACTCCATTACACATCTGACTTGTTCCTTGTAGAGGGTGGAAAGGCACTGGGGAACCAGGAGGTGAGACACTCGCTATAGAATTCCTAGTCTCTGACCTGCTCTCATTTTTGTGGCTCGTTTGGCGAAGTTTCTGGTCATTGGTGACCCACCAGCAGGCTGATGGTGGGGAATTCAGCGAGGGTAATGCTTTTGAATATCGAGGGGAGATGGTTAGATTCTCACTTGTTGGAGATGGTCATTGCCTGGCACTCAAGTGGTGTGAATATTACTTGCCACTTATCAGCCCAAGCCAGAATGTTGTCTAGGTCTTGCTGCATGTGGGCACGAGTTTTTCGTTATTGCAGGAGTTGTAAATGGCACTGAACATTATGCAATCATCAGTGAAGATCCAATGTCACTGTTTTGAGGAAAAGCAGGGAAGTTATCGACTGTGTCCTGGCCAATATTTAACCCTGAATCAATACCTGGTCATTATCACATTGCTGATTGTGGAGTTTTCTATGTGCAAATTGACTGCCCCTTTTCCTCCATTACAACATTGACTGCACCTCAAAAGCACTCCATTGGCTGCAAAGCACTTTGAGACATCCAGTGATCAAGAAAGGTGCTATCTAAATGCAGGTTTCTTTTTTATCACATGATCTCATAAAGAAGGAATTAAAGTGGCTGTGAATCACCGTGACCACGGAGAAGTTGTAGAACAAACTATTTTATTAGTAAATCACATTCTATTTTGAATTATACTTTGATGGTTAATTTTGCATTCAACCTTGTATTTCCCAATTTCCATGAAATTCTGAGAAATCATAATTAAGAAGACCCCAGTCATACTGCAGGTCACCATGTAAGGAATAAAACTCAATGGATAAATCCAATTCCCTTATCTCAGTAAGAATTATAAACCCATTTGCCAAGGAAGCTAGCACAAGATGCAGCTCTCTAGGGTCTGAACTGAATAAGTGTCAGTGGAAATGTGGCTAAAGTGATCAGCTAAATGCCGAACTCTGGTTTGAAAAAGCTGAAGATTGTAGGAGGGCATCAAGACTTGGATGGAGTTAAGAATTCTTAGTTTTGATGTCCAAGGACTGAGTGAATTGCAGTAAAAGCTGTATAATGAGTCTTGACTTCAACACTGTGATGGTGTAAGGAGGAGGGGGAACTTGCAGAATGGTCTACTTGAAGCTTAGAGAGAATAAGGGAGAAAGTCCATGATAGTAACAGAATTGTAAAGCATAACTGGGGTTATGACCAAAATGGAGGCTGGAAGATAGAGAACTAGACAAAAGAGATTTTCTTATAACCCATGAAAGATGTGTTAGAAGAATTAGGTATAGGAACAATATTCTATTCTTTCTTGGGAATAGTGACCAAAATGTCAGCTGTGGCTCTCATCTCTGAGTCAGAAGGTTGTGGCTTTAATTTCCTCTCCAGAAACATGAGCACATGATCCTGAGTTACCACTTCAGTGCGGGATCAAGTGAGAGTGCACAGTTGCTGGTGACGACTTTTGGATGAGGTGTTAAACCCAGGCCCCATGTGCACACTCTGGTGAGCCTGTTACATCATTCGACAAAGAGCAGGGGAATTCTTTGAATATCCTGACCAACATTTATCCCACATCCAACACCTAAAACAAATTATCTGGTCATTTGTTTTTTTTTATTTAATCATGGGATTTGAGTGTCCCTGGCTGGACCAGCATTTATTGCCCATCCCTAAATGCCCTTGAGAAGGTGGTGGTGAGCTGCCTTCTTAAACTGCTGCAGTCCATGTGGTGTAAGTACACCCACTAATCATGGGTGATTTTAATATGCATATAGACTGGACTAATCAAATTAGCAAGGGTAGCCTCGAGGGAGAGTTCATAGAGTGTATTAGAGATTGTTTCTTGGAACAAAATGTTGTGGAACTAACCAGGGAGAAGGCTATTCTGGATTTGGTTTTGTGTAATGAGATGGGATTAATTAATGATCTCAGAGTAAAGGATCCTCTAGGGAAGAGTGATCATAGCATGCTAGAATTTTAAGTTCAGTTTGAGAGCAAGAAACTTAAGTCCCACACTAGTGTTCTGGAGTTAAACAAAGGTAACTACATAGGCATGAGGGCAGATTTGGCCCTAGTGGACTGGGCAGGAAGACTACAAGGTAGGACAGATGATGAACAGTGGCAGGTATTTAAGGAGATATTCAATTCCTCCCAAGTAAAATATAGACCAAACAGGAAGAAAGATGGTATGCTGGAGAAAAAGTATCCATGGCTAAGCAAGGAAGTTAAAGAAAACATAAAGGTAAAAACTCAGGCATACCAAACTGCAAAGGTCAGTGGCAGGCTGGAAGATCAGGAAACTTTTAAAGATCAACAAAGGGTTACTAAAAAAATAATAAAAAGAACAAAGGTAAATTATGAAAGAAAGCTAGTGCAAAGTGTAAAAACTGATAGCAAAAGCTTCTACAAGTATATAAAAGGAAAGAGAGTAGCTAAAGTGAATGTTGGTCCCTTGGAGGATGAGACTGGGGAGTTAATAGTGGGGAACGCAGAAATGGCAGAGACACTTAATCAATATTTTGCCTCAGTTTTCACGGTGGAGGACACTAGTACCACCCCAATAGTAACAGGTAGAGCAGAGGGTATAGAGAAGGAGGAACCTAGAACAATCACCATAACTAGAGAAAAAGTACTGAGCAGACTATTGGGATTAAAAGGTGACAAGTCCCCAGGACCTGATGGCCTACATCCCAGGGTCTTAAAGGAAGTGACAGCGGAGATAGTGGCTGCATTGGTAATAATATTCCAAAATTCCCTGGATTCTGGAAAGATTCCAGTGGATTGGAAAAATGCTAATATAAAGCCCTTATTCAAAAAAGGGCGGGGGGGAGACAGAAAGCAAGAAACTATAGACCAGTTAGTTTAACGTCTGTCGTTGGGAAGTTGTTGAAATCCATTATTAAGGAAGTAATAATGGGGCATTTGGAAAGTCAAAATGCAATCCATCAGAGTCAGCATGGTTTTATGAAGAGTAAATTATGTTTGACTAATTTGCTAGAGTTCTTTGAAGATGTGATAAGCAAAGTGGATGGGGATCCAGTAGATGTATTATATCTGGACTTCCAGAAGACCTTTGATAGGGTGCTGCACAAAAGATTAATACACAAGGTAAGATCACACGGAGTTAGGGGTAATATATTAGCTTGGATAGAGGATTGGCTAACCAACAGAAAGCAGAGAGTTGGGATAAATGGGTCTTTTTCTGGATGGCAAGCTGTAACTAGTGGAGTGCCACAGGGTTTGGTCCTTGGGCCCCAATTATTTACAATCTATATCAATGACTTGGATTCAGGGATGGAAGGTACTACAGCTAAATTTGCAGATGACACTAAAATAGGTGGGAAAGTAAGTTGTAATTAAGAAATAAAAAATTTACAAATGGTTATGGACAGGTTAGATGAATGGGTCAAAATTTGGCAGATGAAATTTAACATGGATAAGTGTGAGGTTATCCATTTTGGTCAGAAGATAAAAAGGCAACGTATTATTTAAATGGAGAGAAACTTCAAAATGCTTCAGTGCAGAGGGATCTGGGTGTCCTCGTGCATGAGTTGCTGAAAGCTAGTATACAGGTACAGTAGGTAATAAGGAAGGCAAATGAAATTTTGGCATTTATTGCTAATTGAATACAATATAATAATAGGGAAGTGTTGTTGCAACTGTACAAGGCATTGGTGAGACTGCACCTGGAGTACTGTGCACAGTTTTGGTCCCTTTACTTGAGGAAGGATGTAGTTGCACTGGAGGCGGTTCAGAGGAGGTTCACTAGATTGATTCCAGAGATATGGGCCTTGTCTTATGAGGAGAGACTGAGCAGTTTAGGCCTATACTCGCTAGAGTTTAGAAGGATGAGAGAAAATCTAATTGAGGTACAAAAGATGCTAAAGGGGGTAGACAAAGTAGACGTGGAGTGGATGTTTCCCCTTGTGGGGCATTCTAGAACAAGAGGCCATAGTTTTAGGCTAAGGGGTGGTAGATGTAAATCAGAGATGAGAAGGAATTACTTTTCTCATAGGGTCGTGAATCTGTGGAATTCACTACCTCAGAGTGCAGTGGATGCCGGGACACTGAATAAATTTAAGGAGAAGATAGATTTTAAATTAGTAACGGGTTGAAAGGTTATGGGGAGACGGCGGGAAATTGGAGTTGAGACCGAAATTAGATCAGCCAGGATCGTAATGAATGGCGGGGCAGGCTCGAGGGGCTGAATGGCCTACTCCTGCTCCTAGTTCTTATGTTCTTATGTTCACATTGCTCTTAGGGAGGGAGTTCTAGGATTTTGACCAAGCGACAGTGAAAGAACGGTGATATTCAGAGTAAGTACATTGCTACTATAAAGAAAAATTCTAGGGGAGGACCCACCACCCATGGTTAACTAAAGAAGTTAAGGAAAGCATCAAACTTAAGGAAAAAGCATACAACTCCGCAAAGATGAGTGGCAGGATAGATGGTTGGACAGAATATAAAGAATGGCTGGGAATGACTAAAAGGTTACAGTATGAGAGGAAGTTAGCCAGAAACGTAAAAACGATTAGCAAGAGTTTCTACAGGTACTTAAAAAGGAAATGAGTAAGTAAAGTGAGTGTTGGTCCTCTAGGGAGTGAGAGTGGGAAGTTAATAGTAGATAATGAGGAAATGTCAAAAGAAATGAATATTTTGCTTCTGATTTCACCATAGAGGATACAAAAAATGTTCCAGTAATAGCTGCAAATCGGGAGGTGAATGGGAGAAAGGAATTTGGAGAAATTGAAATCACTAGGAAAACTGAGCAAATTGATGGAGCTGCATACTGGCAAGTCTCTGGGTCCTGATGGGCTACAGCCTAGGGCCTTAAAAGAGGTGGCTAATAAGGTAGTCGATGGGCTGGTGTTAATTTTCCAAAATTCGCTAGATACTGGAAATGTTCTATCAGACTGGAAAGTAGCAAATATAAACCCTCTATTCAAGAAGGGAGGGAGGCAGAAAACAGGAAACTATAGGCCAGTTAGCTTGTCGTCTGTCATGGGGAAATTATTAGAATCAATCATTAAGGAAGTTATAGCTGGGCACTTAGAAGAGCTCAAGGCAATTGGGAAGAATCAGCATGGTTTTATGAAAGGAAAATCATGTTTAATATTTATTGGAGTTTTTTGAAGGAGTAACATGCACAATGGATAAAGGGGAGCCTGTAGATGTACTGTACTTGGATTTCCAGATGGCGTTTGATAAGGTGCCACACCAAAGATTATTATGGAAAATAAACACTTTGTTATAGGGAGTAATATATTAGCAGGGATAGAGGATTAGCTGGCTGGCAGAAAGTATGCATAAATGGGTCTTTTTCTGATTGGCAGGATGTGACGAGTGGAGTCCCACAGGGGTCTGTACTGAGGCCTCAACTTTTTACGATTTACATCAATGACTTAGATGAGGAGAGTGAAGACATGGTAGCTAAGTTTGCAGATGACACAAAGGTAGGTAGGAAAGTGTGCTGTGAAGAGGACATGAGGAGGTTGCAGATGGATGTAGATAGGTTGAGTGAGTGGGCAAAGATCTGGAAAATGGAAACAAAAACAGAAATACCGGAAAAACTCAGCAGGTCTGGCAGCATCGGTGGAGAAGAAAAGAGTTGACATTTTGAGTCCTCATGAAGCCCCCCCCACAACCTTAAACCAGCTTATATTTCACCCCTCTACTATTTTTACTTAGTTCTGTTGAAGGGTCATGAGGACTCGAAACGTCAACTCTTTTCTTCTCCGCCGATGCTGCCAGACCTGCTGAGTTTTTCCAGGTATTTCTGTTTTTGTTTTGGATTTCCAGCATCCTCAGTTTTTTGTTTTTATCTCTGGAAAATGGAGTTTAATGTGGGAAAATGTGAAATTGTTCACTTTGGCAGGAAGAACAAAAAAGCAGAGATTTACTTAAATGGAGAACGGTTGCATAATTCTGAGGTGCGGGGGGGCTAGGTGTTCTAGAACATGAGTCACAAAAAGTTAGTATGCAGGTACAACAAGTAATAAGAAGGCTAATTGAATGCTATCCTTTATTACGAACATAAAAGTAAGGATGTAATGCTTCAATTATACAGGGCATTGTGAGACCACATCTCGAAATACTATGTGCAGTATTGGTCTCCTTATTTAAGGAAGGATGTAAATGCATTGGAGGCGGTTCAAAAGAGGTTTCCTAGATTGATACCTGAAATGAGGAGCTTGTCTTATGATGAAAGGTTGGACAGACTGGGCTTGTTTCCACTGGTGTTTAGAAGAGTGAGGGGTGATTTGACTGAAGTATACAGGATCCTGAATGGCCTTGACAAGGTGGACATCGAAAGGATGGTTCCTCTTGCGGATGAGCCAGAACTAGAAGGCACTGTTTTAAAATTAGGGGTCACCCTTTTAGGACAGAGATGAGGAGAAATTTTTTCTGAGGTTTGTGTGACTTTGGAATTCTCTGCCTCAGAAGGTGGTGGAGGTGGGGGTCATTGAATATTTTTAAGGCAAAAGTAGGTAGATTGTTGTTAGGCAAAGGAATCAAAGGTTATCGGGGTTAGATGGGAATGTGGAAATTAAAGCACAAGGAGATCAGCCACAATCTTATTGATTGGCGGAGCAGGCTCGAGGGGCCGAATGGTCTACACTTGTTCCTGTTTCTTATGTGAGTGGCTTGGTGGAGAACTTGCAGATGGTGGTGTTCCCATGCATCTGCTGCCTTATCCTTCTAGATGTTAGTGGTCGTGGGTTTGGAAACTGCTGTCTAAGGAGGCTTGGTGAGTTTCTACAGTGCATCTTGAGGATGGTACACACTGCTGCTACTGTGCGTCGGTAGTGGAGGGTGTGAATGTTTGTGAATGGGGTGCCAATCAAGCGACGTGCTTTGTCCTGGATGGTGTCAAGCTTCTTGAGTGTTGTTAGATCTGCACTCATCCAGGCAAATGGGGAGTATTCCATCACACTCCTGACTTATGCCTTGTAGATGGTGGACAGGCTTTGAGGAGTCAGGAGGCTAGTCCAGCTCAGTTTCTGGTCAATGGTAACCCCCAGGATGTTGATAGCGGGGGATTCAGCGATGGTAATGCCGTTGAACGTCAAGGGCCAATGGTTAGGTTCTCTCTTGTTGGAGGTGGTCATATTCTGGCACTTGTGTGGTCCAAATGTTATTTGCCACTTATCAGCCCAAGCCTGAATGTTGTTCAGGTCTTGCTGCATTTGGACATGGACTGCTCCAGTACCTGAGTAGTCGCAAATTATTCAGTCATCAGTGAACATCCCCACTTCTGATCTTATGATGGAGGAAAGGACATTAATGGTGCAGCTGAAAATGGTTGGGCCTGTATGTGGGAGATTACTGTGAGTAAATCAGTAGCTGCATTCCCTACATGATAAAAGTGACTGTACTTCATTAGATATAAAGTGCTGTGGGACATTGAGGTCACAATATAATTCCTTTCTGAAATATTGAAAAGGGACAGTGCAAGTCCTATCTGTCCAAACCAAATGTTATTTGCTGTCTTTTACAAAAGGGAAATATTTATTCCCTTGAGTTTTAAAAGCTTAAAAACAGGTGAACTTGCAACTAATGTCATACTTGCAATAAACAGGTCATGCAACAAAGAAAAATTAGAGGGAACATCATTATGGGACCTAAGATATAATCCAGTGCAACTACCCAGCACAGGTCTGAGGGAGCTCTGTACTGTCAGCTTTTGGGTGAAATGGCAGCACAAACTGGATGTTAAAACTGAGGGGAGAATTTACTCCCCGTTGTGGGGGTTGGGCAGGAGTGGACGTGGGCGGGCACACAGCCGATGGCTGCCCATGATCGGCCGCGCGCTGCCATTTTGCGTGGGTGGGCCAATTAAGGTGCACCCAGCGTGACGCTCACCCAGAAGTACTGTGTGCCCCCTGCGCGGGTGGGGGGGGTGCGGAATAGGCTGAGTCAAGGCCTGCGCCCTTTCACACATGCGTGCGAAACAGCGCAGAAATCTCCCCGAGGCAAAGAGCTGCCTCAGAGAGATCAGTTTGATTCTTAAAAATTTTAATAAAGACAAAAAAAAACTTTTTTTAATTTTAAGACTGCGTCACATGAGCTGGGACATGTCAATGCATTTTATGAAAAAATTTTATTAAGCTTTAAAAACATTCATGAAACCTCATCCCGCCCGTGGATGAGGTTTCATGATAAATGTGAAGGCCGCCTGGGCTCTTCGCCTGCCTGTCAGCCTCAAGGTTGGATGTGCAGCTCAGTTAATTAGTTTAATTGACACTTAAATGGCCTTAATAGGCCTTTGACAGTTCGGCGGGCACACACTGGAGTCAGCTGCACGCCCGCCGAACTTAATATCTGAATGACGCGTGGTGATATCGGGAGGCATGCCTGATGTCACGGTGTGTCATTTTACATGTCGGCAAGCGGGGCGTGGGAAGGAAAAAAAATAGGCCCCAAAATCGATGCACACATGCGCAGCAATCTGACATAACTGATACCCACTCATTTTCTGATTGGGTCTGTCCGATTTACACCTCTAAGTAGGTTGGAGCCTAATCAGAAAACCATGTTGACGTTTCGAGTAGGGTCACACGGACTCGAAATGTCAACTGTATCCCTCTCTGCAGATGCTGTCAGACCTGCTGAGCTTTTCCAGGTATTTTTGTTTTTGTTCTAGATTTCCAGCATCCGCAGTATTTTGCTTTTATCTCAGAAAACCATGGTTACTGTCTCTACAAGCTACCTACTTAACAACAGGCACATAGAAACATGGCTGCTACCTCCCTGCTCTGTGCTCTATTGAGGGAGTGTTGTGAAGTGAGGTTTTTTTGGATAACCTGTTAAACTGAAGCCCTGTCTGCCTTCTCAGGGGTATATAAAAGATCCCATAGTGCTATTTTGAAAACAGGCAGGGGAGTCCCCCCACCCTCCCCGGTGCCCTGGCCAATGTTTACCCCTCAACTCACATCACCTGACAACAGATTATCTAGTCATTAGTGGGAGCCTCCTCATGGGCACAAATTGCCTGTGGCATTTCCCAGATTACTACACTTCAGAACTACTGAATTGGCTGCAGAATGCTTTGGGGGTGTCCTGCTGTTTTTGAAAAGCGCTATACAAATTGCTGGGAGTTACGAGTCCTAGGCCCAACCATCTTCAGCTGCCTCGTCAGTGATCTTCCCTCCATCATAAAAATCAGAATTGAGGATGTTCAATGATGATTGTACGGTGTCCAGTTCAATTCAAGTTCTAGGATACTGAAACAGTTCATGCCTGCATTCAGCGTTATTCTGGACAGCATTCAGATTTTGGTTGATAAATGGTAGTATTTGCACAGAAGAAAATTTCAGGCACTGGCTGTCCTAAACTGGAAGCAACTGGTCTGAACTGGCCTTAACTGGAAGCATCCAAACGGGTAATTCTAGCCGGAGTAATCAGAAATCCAATTGAGATGCCCAGTTGGTATCAGCATTTTCTGCCAATTTCAACTGGAACCAGTTGCACTCCGGTAGAGCCAGTTGTTATATGTGCATTACCTGAACTTCAATCAATTGGAATTGAATGGAATCATTTGTCATATCACATGTCTCAAAGTTTGACTTGGCAATTTTATTAAAACTAGATTTTCACAAATTTCCCTTCAGCTCTCTCTCTGTTCTTTTGCTCTCTTTTGCGTTGTACCCTTTATTTCATAAAGTCTTTCCTTGTGATTGTTAAACCTTGCCTCCATTGCCAAGTCATTCAGTGAGACTGAACCTATGTTAACTGCATTCATGTAAAGTCTGCATTATTTACTGTTATTTAGAGTCTTCATTATTTTCCAATCTTCCAAACCCATGACCACTACCATCTAGAAGGACAAGGGCAGCAAGTAAATGGGAACACCACCGTTTGGAAGTTCCCCTCCAAGTCACAGACCATCCTGACTTGGAAATATATCACCGTTCCTTCACTGTCGCTGGGTCAAAATCCTGGAACTCCCTCCTGAACAGCACTGTGGGTGTACCTACAGCACAGGGACTGCAGCAGTTCAAGAAGGCAGCTCACCACCGCCTTCTTGAGGGCAGTTAGGGATGGGCAATAAATGCTGGCCCAGCCAGAGATACCCACACCCTGTAAATGAATAAGAATTATAGTCAGTTGAGTGTAGATCTGTAATTTGTATATGTGTTTTCCTTTACTGCTTTCTGCTTTTCACGTTAAATTTTGTACAGCTGTACTCGAACTGTTATATTCTCAGAGTGTTTTCTCAGAACAAATTTAGAATTATATAACCTCAAATTCTGCTTCAAAATTACAACAGTTTCCATTTAGACGCACACACCCTGTTTTTGCAGAGATGAGTTTTCCATCATATTTTTCCATGCTGATGCCCATGAGATTAAGTCAAATTTGGACACCAGTTCCCAGTTGACAATGGAACAGCTGGTACAAATTCAACTGGAAGTCCCACCTGGGTAGATAGTGCCAGACAATGACCATTTCCAACAAAGGAAGTCTAACCACCTCTGCCATTATTACCATTATTGAATTCGCCACCATCAAATCCCTGAGGTCACGATTGACCAGAAACTTAACTGGACCAGCCATATAAGTGCTGTGGCTACAAGAGCAGGACAGAAGCTGGGAATTCTGAGGTGAATAACTCACCTCCTGACTCCCCAGAGCCTGTTCACCATTACAAGGCACAAGTCAGGAGTGTGATAGAAAACTCTCCACTTGCTTGGATGACTGCAGCCGCAGTGACACTCAAAAAGCTTGACACCATCCAAGACAAAGCAGCCCACTTCATCAGCACCCCATCCAACACCTTAAACATTCACCCCCTACACCACTGACGCACAATGGTGTGTTCCACACTATGGCATGAGGGTGCAAGATAACACTGGAGCAACTCACCAAGGCTCCTTCAACAGTTCCTTCCACACCTGCAACCTCTATCACCTAGAAGGATATGGGAATACCACCACCTGCAAGTACCTCTCCAAGTCATATACCATCCCGACTTGGATATTTAGCATTGTTCATCATTGTCATTGAGTCAAACAACAATTTGGAACTCACTTCCTAAAAGCACTGTAGGTATACCTATACCACATGGACTGCATGTGCTGTAAGTACAAGAAGGCAGCTCATCACCCTTCTCAAGAGTAATTAGGGATGGGCAATAAGTGCTGGCCTAGTCAGTTTGTTAATTAATAAAAAAAATGTCTTTCTTCTTTCTATGGGATAGCAAAGACGAAGGTTATTGCCCAGTTTCTTTTAGATCTGTCCTGAATGTTGAGTGGAAGAATTGTGTTTCAGGTATTTGATGCAGAACTAGTATTATGCATCCAATTGCTAAGATATTGACTCAGGTTACTCTGAACATTTAATAAGACTCAGCAAGAATTTGCTGTTTTGATGATAGAAGGACAAGAGCAGCAGACACATGGGAACACCACCATCTGCAAGTTCCCTTCCAAGCCACTCGCCAGCCTGATTTGGGAAATATATTGCCGTTCCTTCACTGCCACTGGGTCAAAATCCTAGTACTCCCTCCCTAACAGCACTGTGGGTGTACCTACACCACATGGACTGTAGCGGTTCAAGAAGGCAGCTTACTACCACCTTCTAAATGGCAATTAGGGATGGACAATAAATGCTGGCCTAGTCAGTGATACTCACGTACCATGAACAAATTTTAAAAAAGGCCAGGAAGTGTGGTGACTACTGTAACATGAAAAAATGCAGTAGTTAATTCATTTGTATACCACAAGCTCCACAAGCAGTGATCAATGAGACCAGTCTGTTTATTTAGCAATTTTGATCGAGGGATAAATATTGACCTGGACATCAGGGGCAACTTCCTCTAAAATAGTGTAGTGGGATCTTTCACATCCACTTGAGAAGGCAGAAGAGGCCTTGGTTTAAAGCCTCATCCAAAAGACAGCACCTCCAACAGTACAGCATTCCACTGAGAGAGTGTCAGCTGAGGTACTTATGCCCATGTTTCTGGAGTGGGTGTTGAACCCACAACCTTTGAATGCAGAGGTGAGAGTGCAACCATTTAACTAAATTAGAAAATTCACCACCCAAAGGTGACCATGTGGCAGATTTTCCAGATAACACGGGGCAGGTGATTACATTGCAGTATCTCCCATGTAGATGAGGTGTTTGTACAATTCTTCTGGGATCAGAGCTGCAGGGACCTGGCAAATACAATCCAGGGGTTCTGCTAGAATCATGCTGCATGGATTTATACGGCCTTAACATTTGGTGTGTGAATTCGCAAGTACACAAAATTCCTTGTATTTAAACAAAATACTGTGGCTGCTGGAAAAACCCAAAGGGCCTGGCAGCATCTGTAGAGAGAGAGTGAGAAAAACAGAGCTAATGTTTCTGGTCAATGACTTCTCATCAGAACTGGATGAAGTTTTAACAGTTTTTCAACTAGTAAGAGCCAGGGCAAAGGATGGAGGCATCCAGGGAGGGGCAGAGAAGAAAAGGGAAAAGATCTGTAATAGAACCGATGGCAGATTAAAGATGGTGCAGAGCCAAATGAGGGTGAAAATGGGTCAATCAAAGAAACAAAAGATGGGTCCAGAGAAGGCGTCAATGGTAAATGGCAGAGGAGGAGAAAACCATGGAAAAAGTGACAAAGAGGAAAAGGCTCCTGTGGCCTAGAAATGTGGCAAAGGAAGGTGGGTAGCTGTGCTTACATATGTTTTTTACAGTCATCTTGTATGTCAAGGTGTTGGAGCTGGTTACTATGGTGACCTCAGTGGTGGAAAGTGCTCATTATTTAATAAAAATTCTATGCAGAGATACCATGCTCACTTTACATGGATAATTGGGACATTTGCATGACTTCACCTAATATCATCAAATAAAAATGTGTGGTTTGTGATTTTTGTACAGCTTCTGAAATGCTAGTAAAATCAAGGAAACGCCAAGGATATTTTAAAATGCATAAAGAGCAAGAAGATAATCAAGGAAAGATTAGAGACTAAAAAGATAACCTCTGTGTGGTAGCAGGTGACATGGGCACGATTCTCAATAATGCTTTACACCAATCTTCATGAAAGAGAGGGGTGATGCAGACATTGTAGTGAAGGAGGAGGGGGAATGTGAAATATTGGACAAAAAACATACTCGGGGAGGAAATATTAAGGGGTTTAGCGTCCTTGAAAGTAGTTAAATTGCCAGGCCCAAATAAAATATATCCCAAGCTATTAAAGGAAGAAAGGGAGGGAATAATGGAATATCTGACCTTCATTTCCTAATCCTCTCTGGCTACAGACGTGACAGGTGTCAGAGGCTTAGAGGACTGCCAATGTTGCACCATTGTTTAAAAGGGGAGAAAGGGGTAGACCAAGCAATTATAGATTGGTCAGCCTAACCTCAGTCCAGGGCAAATGATTAGAAAAAATGTGATGGACATTATAAATTGTCATTTAGAAAGGCTTGGATTAATCAAGAACAGTAATGGCTTTGATACAGGCAGGGCATATCTAACTAACGTGACTGAATTTTTTTGAGGAGGTAACAAGGAGGATCGATGATGTAGTTTGATGTAGTCTACTTGGATTTTTAGCAAGCCTTTTGACAAGGTCCTACAAGGCAGATTGGTCAGGAAAGTAAAAGTCCATTGGATCTGGGCAATGTTCTCTCTACATTTTTTTTATGCTGGGTGGACTACACACTCCTCTAAGTCCCCAAAGGCAACGTACATTTTAAATGTTACTGAAGTTTCACAAAGTTGTGAGTGCCCTGTTTAGTTCAATATGGGGCACATTCCAGATTGCAGAGGAGCCATGTACACGTGTGCCTTAGAGCGAACATCTTCCCACTGGTCTCATTTTCCTTCTCAAAGATCGGCTTTATCTTCATTCTCACTTGGTCACATAATACTTCCAATCTCAATTGTTCCAGTGCAACTCCCATCCTCCTTCCTCCTTTCCCATCCTCTCTCTCCTTTCACTGATCCCACCCTCTCTCTCCTCACACATGCCCCAATTGGACAGTGCGCCCCCTTTCCTGATACAAGAGTTTTCACTTTCGGGAAGGATGGCCGGAATTTTCCAGTTTCAAAACTAAGTGCTGTGGTGGGCGAGTTCTGCTGGTCAGAGTGGCAGGAAATCACACACGATTTCGTATTCGAAATTAATTAATTATGTAGAGGCGAGTATCTCTCTGAATCAATGTAGCAGGTCAGGAACTGGTTCGTCCTCCCCACTATTACCTAGTGGGGTGGAAGGTCCAGGTGCCATACTTAAACACCACTAGGTCACACACACTTCACTCTCTCCAGCCCAGCTGTCCTTCTAGAGGCCTGTAGAGATGTCGGCTCAGCAGCAGAAGAAGAAGCCTGCCCCAAGGTTTAGCCATGACTCCCAAGAGGCTTTGATAAGAGGAGTACACAGCGATGTTCTTTACGTGAGTGCTGGCTCCAGGAAGCACACCAGCCTCACACCGGCAGCCTGGGAGGCCGTTGCAGAGGAGGTCAGCTCAGCTGACAACCACCCCCCACAATGCAATCCAGTGCAGGAAGAGGATGAATGATCCCATCCGTTCCACCAGGGTAAGTCAATCTTTAGCTCACTCCAGTCTCACACTCTCAGAATGGCATCATGCACTCAAAGGGTTACTGTTCAAGGACCTCGCACAATCTTAACGGGGGACACATATTCGCACTCATTGTCTCACGGACACTTAAACATCACTTCCATCTCATCTATCCTGCTGCATAAACTCTATTCTCAGCCCTTACTGGGGAGGGCTTAGCACACACAGCAGGCAAGCATGCTTCCCAAACCTCTTCTCCATCCCTTCTCATCACATTCAATCCATTTGTCTTCATGCAGACCCAAGCTTGCCACAACAAGAGGGGTATATCTCAGACCAGAGGAGGGATGGTCAACATCCAGGAGCTCACTCCCTTCGAGGAGAATGCTGCCGAGCTGGCTGAGGAGGACAGAGATTGGCTTCTCCCAGCAAACCAGTATGGATGAGCCCTCCATGAGTTGATCACACCCTGACATTCACAGTGAGTGACATGCAATCTTGTATTCAGCCTGCTTATGAACTAAATCTATCTTCTCCCTCTATTACAGGCAGCAACAGGTCCAGGCAGAGGATAAGGGCCAACATAAGCCCCAGCCCCCAGTCCACCTCAGAGGAGGATGATGAGGAGCCAGCTGAGGAAGATCTACCACTGAGTTCACCTGCACCCCCACCAGCACATTTACACACACCTCGGTGGCTCATAGTTCTGTATTAGGCTTGGGATCATTTTCTGGAGAAGGGTGGCGATGATCTTGGAGAACTTGGCCCAGCAGTTTCGCTGGATATGCGCTTGGATCTTCACTCCATGGCTATAGGGATGGGTGGGATCCATCAGTGTCTAGGTGGGGAGGGGGATGGGGTGGTGGGAACCCCGATCTCCCTCCAGGTGCCCGTTCTCCTCAAGGAGTCAGGGAGGGGTCCTTGGGCACCCACAGGGAAGATGAAGCTATTAATGTATATTATTGGAAATTAATTTTCTTTTAAAGTAGGGGTTTAGTTTGTGGGTGTGGCTTAATTGAATTAAAGCCAGCTAGTCTGGGTGCTTTGATGTGTACTAGTTTTAAGATGTAAGAGAGGTAGAGTGCATTTGCATTTTGTTGAATAAAGTATTCAAGAAGGGGAGTGAAATCTGGCACCTAGCTAGCAAAGACCAAGCAATGTTTATATTACTAATAAAATTGGTACTATGAAAGCGGTTTTATTGTTAGAAGAGGTGGAGTTCAAAGGGGCTGATGATATAATGAGAATTTACATTCAATAAGATGTGCTAGGTATAACCGATAGCAGTTTTGTGTGTGCAAAGCAGAGGCAGGTAACATCAAAGCCTGTAAGCCTACCATTGTGTCTGCAAAGGAACCAAAGTGAAAGGAACCTCATTTTGAATTTGTAAGGTGAAAATGCTTTGCCTAGTGTCTGGTTAAAGTCTACAGGTTGTTGTAATGGAGGTTAGTTAATTTGAGGAGTTGTTTAAAGTTATGATAGTAGTAATTTGTAGACACGTGTATATATATAACTAGTGGTGACTTTGGCAATTGCTAAGACTTGTTTGGGAGTAGAAGAAATAACTCTGATTGGGTTGGAAATAATAACCAAAAGTAAGTTAACAGAGTTAGCAGATAAGTTAAAAATGGGGTTACCTGAGAGTGCTAGGAAATCAGATATAATTAAAAGTATAGGATAGCATCTACAGCTGGAAGTAAAACCTGACACTAGTGAGTCACAGCTGGAGGTAGTGAGACTTCAGTTATAAATGATGACGCTTGAATTTGAACAAGTAAAGGAACTGAAAAAACTTGAATTTGAAGCAAAGGACAGAGAAATGGCTTTTAACAGGGAATTAGAAATGATGTAGATAGAGAAGGAGGAAAGAGAAAGAGAGAGAGAGAATTACAACTGAAAATGTTGGCAGTTAAAAAAGAGACACCAGTAGGTGAGGAAGGACTTATCTCCAGAGTAGAACCCAGTAGGGGGGATGTTTAAATTTGTACAAACTCTTCCAAAGTTTGAGGAAAAAGATATTGAAGCATTCTTTATTTCATTTGAGAAGCTAGCTAAACAGATGAAATGGCCACAGACTGGACATTATTATTACAGTCTAAGTTGCGAGGTAGGGCACATGAGGTATATGTTTCGCTATCAGAAGAAATGTCGGTGAATTATGATCTGGTAAAAAGGCTATTTTGAGTGCATATGAGTTGATTCCTGAAGCATACAGGCAGAAATTTAGGAATATAAGAAGACAGTCTGTGCAATTTATAATGAGTTTGAAAGAGTTAAACAAAGTAATTTTGACTGGTGGATATGGGCGTTAAAAATAGAGGCAACTTATGCAACTCTTAGGGAAATAATTCTTTAGTAAGAATTTAAAGAGTCAATCCCTTCAGTCATGAGAACTCATGTGGAGGAACAGAGGGTTGATTCTGTCAAACAAGCAGCAGAGATAGCTGATGATTATGAGCTAGTTCATAGAGCTAAACCTTTTTTTCATCACCCTTTCAAATTGTAAAAGGATAAAAACTGGGAAGGTGAAAGGAAAGTAGGTAGTCAGGGAAGAGTAGCTGAAAGTTCCCAGGAAGTTTTTCTCAGAATAAAAAGGAAGGTGCTGAAGGTAGAAGTGACATTCGAAAATTGAGGTGTTTTTGTTGTAATAAAGTAGGGCATACAAAGTTAGTGTGTTGGAAATTGCAAGAAAAATCTGTTGGGGTACAGAAAAGCTCTGGAAGTAAAAGTACTGTGGGTTCTGAGGTTCAGGCACAGGAACAACCAGTGGTTTGTGTACAGGTGAAACAGGGAGTATCAATGAAAGGGGAAGAAGTGGGGATGTGTTCACAGTTTACTCAAGCAAATTCTGAGGAGCAGGTTGCAGAAATGTTTAAAGACTTTGTGTGTGAAGGAAAAGTCTTTCCATGTGTACAGGGTGGAGTCGGTCAAGCTGTTAAAATTTTAAGAGACATTAAAATGTCTCCTTAATGTTGTGGAATAGTGATATTTGTTGTTCAAAGGGAGTATTGAAGGAGCAGGTAATAATAAGCGGGGTTCATGGAGATGCTTAATCTATTTAGTTGTGGAAGGTAAATTTAAAGAGGAAATGGAAGATAGGTGAAGGTATAGTTGGAGTGGTGGAAAAATTGCCCATTGCAGGCGTTCAGTTTATTCTGGGTAATTGCAAATGTGGGTGATGCCTATGACAGTTGAGCAGCCTGTAGAAGTGTTTTCAACAGAGGTATTACAGAAGGAACAGCCTAGGTTGTTTCCTCATGTGTTGTAATGAGATCAAAAGCTCATAGAGAAGAACAAGAAAAACAAGATAAGCAGGCAGTTCAAAGACAAGAAGAAAGTGTCAAAATCCTATTAGCTGGCACTGTGGTTGATAACATTGTTCAGGAGGAAGGAATACAGGACAATTCAGCTGAAATATTTAACTCAAGGAGGTTAGTGAAGTTACAAAAAAAATGATTCGCATAACAGTTGTATCAGAAAGCTTATTCAGAAACAGAAGCAAAATGTATTCCAGTATGTTATTATCTTTGAAGGGATATTCTAATGAGAAAATGGAGGCCGGATCATGTCTCAGCAAATGAATGCTGGAATGAGGTGTATCGGATTGATGTCCCATTAGGGTATAGACATGAGATTCTGAGGATTGCTCATGAAATTCCAATGGGAGGACATTTAGGAATTAGGAAAACCCAGGAAAAGATACAGAGGTATTTTTGGGCCAGGATTGCATAGGGATGTAGTCAAATTCTGTAGAACCTGTCATACATGTCAAATAACAGGAAAACCACAAGCAGTCATTGAGCTGACTCCTTTAATCCCGTCTCTCGATCTCCCCTCTGCCTGCCATTATTCTGCCTACCCTTCTTCCCCATCCAACCATTTCATACTCCATTACCCCTCTCCTACCTTCTTTCAACCCCTTCATACCCCATTGCCCATGTGTCTGGCATCCTGACCCGCTCCCTCCCTGACAATCGGTCTCAATGCTGGTCTCTGTTTGTACAGCCCTGCCTGAGAGCTGCTGCACAGTGGTGTCCTCCTGGAGCACAGAGGCATCCACCATGAGCAGAACCAACCCTACACCCTCACCAATGTGGCATTCCAGTGCCATTGCAGCGCTGCTGCAGCTAGGCTTTGAATGTTGCACTCACCTGGAGGTCACAAGCGAAGTAAGGGCTGACCGAGGCACACCACTCACTTTTAAACATGTTTCAGAACGGTCTGAGTTCCCAGTGGCGTGAAGCAAGGTTGGAAGGCAGAACATAATTCCAGCAAGTAACATATTTAATGAACATTCATGAGATGATAGTGAATGCAAATGGTGTTCCCGATCAGCAGGATACCTGACCTGTCAACAACTTGTCATGAGAGAGGTGAGGTGAAAGTTGCAAACTGTTTTCCCACCGGCTACAATCCAATTTTTGGCTGCTCTCCAAATTTTCCACTTCTGCTGCCGTAAAACCCGTAGAGGGGAGGAAGGCAACATCCTGCCTGATGATGCAAAAGGAGAAAGGGTCATTGTAAACAGCTCAAGAGTCTGGGCTTAAATCATAAACAGACACAAAAACCGTTTCATCTCATTCATTTGGAATGTAACTCACTTTACCATTGGTCCAGACAATTTCAATTAAATTATGGTTTCCAGGCAGGGATATTTAACTTAATCAGTGCTGTGATGAATAACCCAATCTACGTAATGGGCAGAATTTTCTGGCTGACGTGTGGGTGGCGAAGCCCACAGGTCAGCGTGTAAAAGGTCGTGCGCTGACATCGGGATATTTTGGTGGGCGGGCACGTTCAGCAGCAAGACGCTCGCCCGCAGGCGGGTAGGAGATTATTTAAGATAGCTCATGCACTGGCAGGATATGTGGATTCAGCAGGGTTGTTCATGTTTTCCATGAAGTTTTAATTGCTGAAAGCGTTTTAAAGTTGCCTGTCTGATTGTTAGCAGTTCACATCGACTTCCAAGAGCTTCTTGTGTACTTTGAAACCAGTCTGCAGACAGTAATCTTTATCGGGCCTGCAGCTTTCTGGAGGCCTTCTTTTAGCCTGTGGGTATGGGTTCTGACATCACCACTGGAGGCAGCTCCCTTGAGGAGGAAGGGAGGGATAGAATAAGGAGGGGGCCAGGACTGGATAATCAGCCTCCAGGGGAGCCACCTTTGGGAGGCCAGGCGCAGGCACAAGGGGCGCAGGGCCAAGAGGTTGTCCAAGGTGCAAGGGGCTGCAGAAGATGCCACTATCCTGCTGCCAGGATTTACAGGCGGCGAAGCAGCTACCTCAATATGACTGAGGTGCAGTGCCGAAGGAGGCTCCGACTCTCAATGGAGACAGTCAACTATATGTCAGATGATTGGTCCTGAGATCTCCATGAACTGTATGGGCTGACACCCCATGCCAGCAGCTCTGAAGGTCACAGCTGTCCTCAACTTCTATGCCTCTGGCTCCTTCCAGGGCTCGGTGGGTGATCTTTGCGGTGTCTCCCAATCAGCTGTCCACACTTGTGTCAAGCAGGTCACAGACACTCTGTTCAGACGGGCATTGACCTTCGTCCACTTCCACTGCGACCAGGCCAGTCAGGCACAGCGAGCCAGAGGCTTCGCAGCCATTGCTGGCTTCCCCCATGTCCAGGGTGCTATACACTGTACAAAAGTGGCCATCAAGGCGCCAGCAGGTGAACCCGGTGCCTTCGTCAACAGGAAGGGCTTCCACTCCATGAACGTGCAGATAGTGTGTGACCACAGGATGCTGATTCTGCAAGTCTGTGCAAGGTACCCAGGCAGCTCCCATGACGCCTACATCCTCAGACACTCCCAGGTGCCAGGGCTCTTCAGTGCTCCGGCTCGACTGGATGGATGGCTGCTGGGTGACAAGGGCTATCCCCTCAGAAGGTGGCTCATGATGCCTCTCCGCTATCCAAGAACAGAAACTGAGCAGCGGTACAATAGAAGCCATGGTACCATAAGGGCTGTGGTGGAGAGAGCCATTGGTCTTCTCAAGATGCGCTTCTGGTGCCTGGACCGCTCAGGGGGTGCACTCCAGTACCCCCCAGATCACGTCCCTCTGATCGTGGTAGTCTGCTGTGCCCTGCACAATCTTGCGCTGGAAAGGGGGGACGCAGTTGATGATGAAGACCTTGATGCCCTGGATGAGGCTGCACATGATGAATCCAGCAGTGGCTCAGAGGATGAGGAAGCACAGGGCGATGAAGAGGGGCAGCACACCAACCCGATATTACACCAAGGAGGCAGGAACACCCGGGACAATTTAATCCAAAGAACCTTCAGCTAGCTCCACACACATTGATCAGCAGGTCCAGCATTGCCTGGCGCTTCCACACGTGGCACTTAGGTGCTACATCTTCCAACTCATCAGCTGCAACTATGGGCTTAGTACAGAAACATCAATGTCCACTCAAACACTCATGATATGTCCGTGAAAAAGAAAAATGCAGCACAAAGGAAACACCCTCAGCCATGGTCAGAAAAGTGGACTTTATTATGTCCAAAAAAAAACACAGAATTCTCCATTGCAATAAGAAAAATTTTGTTCCCTATTCTAAGGCCAAGACAAAATCACTGGTGACATACCCGTTGAGTGCCTAACGTGCCTTATGCTTATGTTTTCAGGTGCTACCTCTAGATGCCACCCCAACACTCGGAGTGGCTTGTGAGACAGCCTGTGACTCTGCTGTCCTGTTGGCCTCGATGACCTTGGCGGGCGTCCTCTGACCTGTGGAACCTGTGATGGCCCCGCCTGGGAGTGGCCAGTTCCAGAACTGGCACCTCCCCAGTTGTCGCAGCCTCAACGGAAGAAACATTGACTGGCAGAGGGGCGGAGAAGCTGCTGCCCTCATCCAGAGCCCCCTGAGAGGAGCTCACAGCGACGACTGGCAGCTGCTGCACCGACGTGAGGTCCCTTTCAACCTCCCTGCTCACCGCAGATGCATTGGCACTGAGCGCCAACGCTTGGTGCCCACAACATCTCCCACATTGGGAATGACCACCCATGGCCAGTACCGCTGTGAGGGCTTGCAGGTCAGAGCGTAATCCAATCAGAAGATTTTCCATCCGATTGAACCCCCTCTCCATGAGAGTCACCAATCTCTCATTGGAGGACGTGTGAAGCTCTGCCCTGAGGGTCAAACGTTCACATGCACTCTGCTTGGACTCCTCCATCGCAGAGACCAACTGAAGCACACCCTCATGCAACCCTGCCAGATGCAAACGCACTTGCTGCCACTTGTCCTGCAACTGCTGCACTGGGGACAACTCTAGAGGCACGTCATCAGTGCCGGACTCAGCTTGTGCCTCGTCCCCTGCAGCCCTCTGGCTGCTGGCGCCATCGGCACTCTCTGTCCCTACCATCTCCTCCAGCGATCGTGAAGTACCCTCTCCACTGTGACCCGGGACACTAGCCGACAATAAAGTCCCCACCAAGTGTATGTGTCTCCGCTGGTGGCCTGGCTGGCTAAAATGATGTGCCTCAAGTTGCATGTGTGGAGGGGGGTGCTGCTGGGTTGAGGTGCGGCTCGCTCTGGTGGTGATGCTGAAATTAACCACAAGGACAGTGCATCAGTTAGCGTAGTCAGTTACACCTTTCATCCCTTTCCCTCCCAGCCTCATCCTTCAAGACCCTAAGGAGACGAACATTGGTAGGGTGGAAAAGAGTCAAGAGGAGCCCCAACCATTAGATGCGCATGCAGACAGGCTGGTCAGATGGCCTCAGGAATGCCACATGGCATGTTATGCGCCATTGGAGTGGGGAGAGTGCAGAGGTACCTGACCTGGATGCATTGTGGCCTGGATAGTTGGGAGTGATGAGGAAACATTGCAAACGCTTGCGACATTTGCCGGGGATCACAGGAGAGTGACAGGTCACGTTATTGACCTTCATAGCATTAGGAGGGGCATTTACTGGGTGGGCAGAAGGCAACATTTCCCCTTGGCGCAGGGATGAGTAACGTGGTGGCATCTATTTAAGTTGAGTGCCATGAGGTTCACAGCTGAGATGCTGAGGACCTTTTGGACAAGGTAAATGGGACGCCCTGGCTGAAAGGGTGCAAGAGGTCCCAAACCCCCTGGAATGGAATAAGTCTTTGGCTGTGCAGCAGCAATGCTATGGCATGTTAGGCCATGGGGATAGTGATCACAGATGGGATAATGTGACTTTGGAAGGTGGTGGAGACGCGCATCCTCAAGGGGACGAGGGTCCCTTCTGTATGACCCAAACGTCAGAATGTCTCACTCGGTGAATGAGCATTGTTTCAACATTAACAATTGCAGCAACCATCAGTGGTTTGGATGGTGGGCAGACAGAGTGGATGGGACTGTGGATCTCGAATACCTGCCCGCTGGACCCCAGTCTCGCTGCCCCCGGCCGCCCTGGCCTCCTGACTCTTCCCGAGCTCCATGGCCTGCTCTTCAAATATTGTGAGGCCCTGGAGCAGGGCGTGCCCACCTCCAGTCCTCTGGTGCTCCCGCAGATTGTGTTGACTATTTGCCTGCAGAACAGAGAAGAGGATTTATTGGGGCTGATCACTGATGTAGTCTGCACGCGCACACCGCACCCCAATCACACTGGCCCATCTGAGGTGTCCTGTCCACACAACTGGTGATCAGTTCCCAGAAGATAGTACGGCTGGTCCCAACCCCCTCGCCCAACGGTCAACTTGGACATATTTGGTGTCCATCACTTTGAATAGCACACAGGTCTTAGCGCCCATGGCAAGGAGGCGCAACTAGGTGTGGCGCCAATGCCAGGAGATGGCACTTGGCCACAACACCTTGAGGCTCCCCTTCCACCATCTCATCACCATCAATAAGACATGTGTTGGAGTTCTGAGTATGTGTCTAGCTGCCTCCCCTGCAGGTTGCCCCCAGACTACTCAAATGCCACAAACACCACCATATGCTGCGGGGCAAACCCATCTTCTCCTCAACCGCTAAGGCTGCTGTAAGCATGGTCAGTACCCGTTTGCCCACCCAGCGTGCGCTAGATGCCCAATGCAGTAACGACAGCAAGATGTTGGGGGGGGGGGGCTCAAAGGCTAAGGCTACCTTCTGGGTCAAATGGCCAAGAGTGACATGGTACTCACCCTTCCAGAGCGCAGCAAATCATTGAATCTCTTGCCTGTGCACCACACATCATCATGGGCGCTCACAGCATCACCAACCTCCTCCCACCCCTGGCTGGTGACATGGGGGGGCCCTCCTCCTCCCATCCTCCGGACACAACACATCCTGAAGGCTGGAAACCTCTTGGAGGAGGACAGCAAGGCGTGCATCGGAGAATCGAGGGGCACACTGGGCGACACCCCCCCCCCCCCCCCCCCACCCCCTGCTGGCCTCTCCTGCAGCCTGCCCCCCTCCTCCTACTCATGCTCGTGTGGAACCACAGCTGCCTCGCTCCCTCCCCGAGTGACCATGGTGCACTGCCTCGAGCAGGCTGCCTGGCCACCATTCACGTGGGTGGGCCAATTAAGGCCCGCACAGCGGGTAAGCGACTCCTGTGGAGAACGGGAAAATAGTCGCGGAGGTGGGTTGCCTCAGACTGCCGGTTCCAATGGGGAGCTGGCAGTCTGTTTAAAGAGTGGCCAGGCAGCCTGCTTGAGGCAGTGCACCATGGCCACTCGGGGAGAGAGGGAGGGAGGTCCGAGTGGACAGCAGCATGAGCAGGAGGAGGGGGGCAGGCAGCAGGAGAGGCCAGCAGGGGACCACTGTGCCCCCCTCCCGGTTTTCCGATGCATGCCTTGCTGTCCTCCTGTGAGAGGTGGGCATTCATCGGCACCTTCTGTAAGCGGAGGATGGGAGGAGGAGGGGCCCCCCCATGTCACCAACCAGGTGTGGGAGGAGGTTGGTGATGCTGTGAGCGCCCATGATGATGTGCGGTGCACAGGCAAGAGATTCAATGATTTGCTGTGCTCTGGACGGGTGAGTACCAAGTCACTCTTGGCCATTTGATCCAGAAGGCAGCCTTAGCCTTTGACCCCCCACCCACCATGTATTGCTTTCGTTGCTGCATTGGGCATCTAGCGCACGCTGGGTGGGCAAATGGGTACTGACCATGGTTACATCAGCCTCAGAGGTTGAGGAGAAGAAAGGTTCGCCCCGCAGCATAGGTTGGTCTTTGTGGCATTTAAGTAGTCTGGGGGCAACCTGCAGGGGAGGCCGCTTGACACAACTCAGAACTCCAACACATGTCATATTGATGGTGATGAGATGGTGCAAGGGGAGCCTCAAGGTGTTGTGGCCAAGTGCCATCTCCTGGCATTGGCGCCACACCTAGTTGCAGCTCCTTGCCATGGGCGCTAAGAGCCATGTGATATTCAATTCAAAGTGATGGACGCCAAACGTGTCCAAGGTGGCCGATGGGGGAGGGGGTTGGGACCAGCTATACTATCTCCTGGGGACTGATCACCAGTTGTGTGGACAGGAGCCGCTGGAGGCCTTAGATGGGCCACTGTGGTTGGGGTGTGGCGTGTGCGTGGAGAGTACATGAGCGAGCAGCCCCAATAAATCCTCTTCTCTGTTTTGCAGGCAAAAACTCATCACAATGCCCGGGAGCACCAGAGGACCGGAGGTGGGCGCGCCCTCCTGCAGCGCCTCACAACATTTGAGGAGCAGGCCATGGAGCTGGGGAGGAGGCAGGAGGACAGGGCGGCGAGGCTGGGGTCCAGTGGGCAGGTATTCGAGATCCACAGTCCCAACCACTCTGTCTGCCCACCATCCAAAGCACTGATGGTTGCTGCAATTGTTAATGCTGAAACACTGCTCATTCACAGACTGAGACACTCTGACGTGTGGGTCTTACAGAAGGGACCCTCGTCCCCTTGAGGAATCGCGACTCCATCACCTTCCAAAGTCACCTTATCCCATTTGTGACCACTATCACTATGGTCTAACATGCTATTGGATCGCTGCTGCACAGCCAAAGACTTATTCCATTCCAGGGGGTTTGGGACCTCCCACTACACTTTCAGCCAGTGCGCCCCACATTACTCTGTCCAAAAGGTCCTCAGCACCTCAGATGTGAACCTCATGGCGCTCAACGTAGATGAATGCCACCACGTTACTCATCCCTGCGCCAAGGGGAAATGTTGCCTTCTGCCCACCCGGTCTATGCGCCTTCTTACGGAATGCTGGCCAATAATGTGACCTTTCAATTTCCTGTGATCAACAGCAAATGTCACAACTGTTTGCAATGTTTCCTCAGCCTCGAAATTATCCAGGCAACAATGCATCCAGGTCAGGTACCTCTGCACTCTCCCCACTCCTAAGGTTCATAACATGCCATGTGGCATTCCTGAGGCCATCTGACCAGCCTGTCTGCATGTGTGTTTAAAGTTTGGGGCTCGTCTTGACTCTTTTCCACCTCACCAATGTTCGTCTCCTTTGGGTCTTGAAGGGTGAGGCTGGGAGGGAAAGGGATGAAAGGTTTAACTGACCATACGCTAACTGATGCACTGTCCTTGTTGTTAATTTCAGCATCACCACCAGAGCGAGCTGCACCTAGACCCCGCGGCACCCCCCCTCCACACCTGAGGCCCAACATGTGCAACTTGCGGCACATCATTTTAGCCAGCCAGGCACCAGCGCAGACACACACACCTCGGTGGGGAGTTTATCGTCGGCTAGTGTCCCGGGTTACAGTGGAGAGAGTACCTCACAATCGCTGGAGGAGATGGTGGGGGCAGAGAGTCCAGCAGCCGGAGGGTCTGGCACTGATGACATGCCTCTGAAGTTGCAGGACAAGCGGCAGGAAGTGCGTTTGCATCTGGCAGGGTTGCATGAGGGTGTGCTTCAGTTGGCCTCTGCGATGGAGGAGTCCAGGCAGAGTGCACGTGAAGGTTTGACCCTCAGGGCAGAGCTTCAGGCTTCCTCCAATGAGAGATTGGTGACTCTCATGGAGAAGGGGGTCAATCGAATGGAATATTTCATGATTGGGATATGCTCTCAACTACAAGCCCTCACAGTGATACTGACCAAGGGTGGTCATTCCCAATGTTGGAGATGTTGTGGACACCAAGCGTCGGCAGTCGATGCCCATGCATTTGCGGTGAGCAGAGAGGTCGAAGGGGACCTCACGTTGGCGCAGCAGCTGTCATCGCTGCGAGCTCCTCTCAGGACTCTCTGGATGAGGGCAGCAGCTCCTCCGCCCCTCTGCCAGTCAACGTTTCTTCCGTTGAGGCTGCGACAACTGGGGACGTGCCAGTTCTGGAACTGGTCACTCCCTCTCAGGCGGGGCCATCACAGGCTCCACAGGCCAGAGGAGGTCATCGAGCCCAATGGGACAGCAGAGTCAGCAGGCTGTCTCACAAGCCACTCTGACCGATGGGGTGGCACCTAGAGGTAGAACCCGAAAACGTAAGCATAAGGCACATTAGGCACTCAACGGATATGTCACTGGTGATTTTGTGTTGGCCTTAGAATAGAGTGGTGTGTGTTTTTGTTTTGGACAAAATAAAGTCCACCTTTGTAGCCGTGGTTGAGGGTCTTTTGTTTGTGGTGCATTTTTCCTTTTCACATGTTTATCATGAGTGTTTGAATGGACATTGATGTTTCTGAATTAAGCCCTTATTTGCAGCTGATAAGGTGGAAGATGTAGCACCTAAGTGCCACCTGTGGAAGTGCCAGGCAATGCTGCTCCTGCTGATCTATGTGTGTGGAGCTAGCTGAAGGTTCTTTGGATTAAATTGTCCCGGGTGTCCCTGCCTCCTTGGTGTAATTGCAGGTCATCGTGCTGCCCCTCATCATCGCCCTGTGCTCCCTCATCCTCTGAGCCACTGCTGGATTCATCATGTGCAGCCTCATCCAGGGCTTCAAGGTCTTCATCGTCAACTGCATCCCCGCTTTCCAGCGCAAGATTGTGCAGAGCGCAGCATGTTACCACGATCAGAGGGACGTGATCTGGGGGGTACTGGAGTGCACCCCCTGAGTGGTCCAGGCACCGGAAGCGCATCTTGATGGCTCTCTCCACCACAGCCCTTATGGTACCATGGCTTCTATTGTACCGCTGCTCAGCTTCTGTTCTTGGATGGTGGAGAGGCGTCATGAGCCACCTTCTGAGGGGATAGCCCTTGTCACCCAGCAGCCATCCATCCAGCCGAGCTGGAGCACTGAAGAGCCCCGGCACCTGGGAGTGTCTGAGGATGTAGGCATCGTGGGAGCTGCCTGGGTACCTTTCACAGATTCGTAGAATCAGCATCCTGTGATCACACACTATCTGCACGTTCATGGAGTGGAAGCCCTTCCTGTTGATAAAGGCACCGGGCTCACCTGCTGGCACCTTGATGGTCACATGTGTACAGTCTATAGCACCCTAGACATGGGGGAAGCCAGCAATGGCCGCGAAGCCTCTGGCTCGCTGTGTCTGGCTGGCCTGGTCGCAGTGGAAATGAATACCAATCTGAACAGAGCAACTGTAATCTGCTTGACACAAGTGTGGACAGCTGATTGGGAGACAGCACAAAGATCACCCACCGAACCCTGGAAGAAGCCAGAGGCATAGAAGTGGAGGGCAACTTTGACCTTCAGAGACACTGGCATGGGTTGTCCACCCACACAGTTAGGAGATATCTCAGGGCCAATCATCTGACAGATATAGTTGACTGTCTCCCTTGAGAGTCAGAGCCTCCTTCGGCACTGTACCTCAGTCATATTGAGGTAGCTGCTTCGCCGCCTGTACCCCTGGCAGCAGGATAGTGGCATCTTCAGCGGCCCCTTGCACCTTGGACAACCTCTTGGCCCTGTGCCCCTTGTGCCTGCGTCTGGCCTCTCAAAGGTGGATCCCCTGGAGGCTGATTGTCCAGTCCTGGCCTCCTTATTCTATCTCTTCCTTCCTCCTCAAGGGAGCTGCCTCCAGTTTTCAAAGTATACAAGAAGCTCTTGGAGAGCTTCTCAGAGAGTGGTGAGAGTGTGGAACAAGCTACCATCTGACGTGGTAAATGTGGTAAATTAGACAGATACATGGATGGGAGAGGTCTGAGGGTTATGGACTAGGTGCAGGTCAATGGGACTAGCGGAATAATATTTCGGCACAGACTAGAAGGGCCGAATGGCCTGTTTTCTGTGCTGTAGTGTTCTATGGTTCTAAATCAATGTGAACTGCTAACAATCACACAGGCAACTTTTAAACACTTTCATCAATTATAACTTCATGTAAAACATGAACAACCCCTCTGAGTCCACATATCCCGACATTGCAAAGGTTTTCTTAAATAATCTCCTACCTGCCTGCCCATTGGGCCCATGCGCTGACCCGAAGTTTGCACGGGCCCCTCAAAGTCATGAACAATTGGCAAATTAAGGGCCTTAACGAGCCCTTCAATTAATGGCGGACGAACTGAGCGCGCTCGCCCACCGAAATATTCCGATGTCGCCTGCTGACGTCGGCACGCTTGCGTGACATCAGCGCACTACATTTTATGCGCTGACATGCGGGCTATCCACCCACACACGTCAGCCAGAAAACTCTGGCCCGTGACTTACTGTTCTGCCCCAATAATCACTCTTTATTCCAAACTTTTTGCTTTATGCTGCCTGAACAGAACCAATTGGCCATTAGCCGTGAGCTCCTGTGGTTTCCACTGCCCAATAAGACAGCCCATTGTTAACTCCCTTAGAGCAGAGAGAGCTCCCAGCAGTCAAATCTCTTCTGAATGGCTGGGTAACTTTAATAAGTTCCCTGAATTTTCAATTTAGTGTGTCCAGAAGTTGAATAAATGTTGTCTAAGAGGTCACCTACCTGAAAGCAATTCTTCATATTGGTGTGAAGTGCAGAGGATAGTTACATAAAAATCATATGCATAAAACTAATCCCTCTCCTTTACAACGAACAAATGGTTTCAAGAATTGCACCATCAGGCCAACAAAATAACATAAATCTGTCCTGACTTGATACCATCAAGCATATCAGTGGAATAATAAAATAATAAAATTTGACAGCACAGACTCTAATTGCTAACATAAGCAAGTTTTCTTTACATTGTTCAATTGATCTTATAAGATTATTTTTATGTTTACCCACTCACTTTTTCTGACTTTTAATTGGCGTATAAAATATTTTGAAAACATTTGAATCACATTCTTTTTAATGTCTTCTTAGGCTACACAGTAGATTGCAATGGGAAATGAAGGGGTCAGCGAAACATAGCTTAGCAACAATCCATAGAATGATGGTTCAAATCCCACCAAGGTAACATTTGACTGAGTGTGGTATCAAGGAGCCCGAGCAAAACTGGAGTCAATGGTAATTGGGGAACACTCTCCATTAGTTGCAGTCATATTTAGCACAAAGGGAGATAGTTGTGGTTGGAGGTCAATCATCTCAGTGCCAGGACATCACTGCAGGAGTTCCTCAGGGTAGTGTCCTAGGCCCAACCATCTTCAGCTGTTTCATCAATGACCTTCCCTCCATCATAAGTTCAGAAGTGGGGGTGTTTGCTGAAGATTGCACAATGTTTAGCACCAATTGTGACTCCCGAGATACTGAAGAAGTCTGTGTCCATATGTCACAAGACCTGGACAACATTCAGGCTTGAGCTGATCAGTGGCAAGTAACATTCATGCTACACAAGTGCCAAGCAATTACCATCTCCAATAGGAGAGAATCTAACCATCTCTCCTTGACATTTAATGGCATTACCATTGCTGAATCTAAAGTTGTCAACATCCTGGGGGTTACCATTAACCAGAAACTGAACTGGGCCAGCCTTAAAAATACTGTGACTAACAGAGCAGGTCAGAGGCTAGGAATCCTGCAGTGAGTAACTCACCTCCTGATTCCCCAAAGCCTGTCCATCATCCTAAGCCACAAGTCAGGAGTGTGATGGACTTCTCTCCAGTTGCCTGGGTGATTGCAGCTCCAACAACACTCAAGAAGCTCGACACCATCCAGGACAAAGCAGCCCACTTGATTGGCACCCCATCCACAACATTCACTCCCTCCACCACTGACACATGTGGCAACAGTGTGTACCATCTACAAGGTACACTGCAGCAACTCTACCATGGCTCCTTCCACAGCATCTTCCAACCCTGTGGCCTCTACACCTAGAAGGACAAGTAGAGCAGATACATGGGAACATCACCGCCTGGAAGTTCCCCTCCAAGTCACTCACCATCGCCACTTGGAACTATATCACCATCCCTTCACTGTCGCTGGGTCAAAATGCTGCAACTCCCTACCCAACAGCACAGGGGCTGCAGTGGTTCAAGAAGGCAGTCCACAATCACCTTCTCAAGGGCAATTAGGGATGCGCAATAAATGCTTGCTTTGCTAGCAATGCCCACATCCCATGTACGAATATAAAAATCTTACAGCACAGAAGGGGGCCATTTGGCTCATCCTACCTGAGTGGGATATTTGAAAGAGCTGTTCAATTTAGTCCCACACCTCATGTGTTTTCACAAATAACCCTGCAAATTTGTCCTCTTTAAATACACATCCCGCTGCCTTTTAAAAGTTCAAACAGAATCTGATCCCACCATCCTTTCAGGCTATGTGCTCCAGATCTAAGCAGCCCTTTCCATGACGGAAGTTCCCCATGGGCAGGATTTTTAGGTTGTCGGGCAGGCAAGGCGGGCGAGCCTGGGACCAGCCAGGAAATGGTTCGCTGCCCGCGATCGGTACCCCCCCCCCCCCCCCCCATCAACCGTGATTTCACGCAGGCTCACCAATTAACAGCGGGCCAGCGCGAAATGTGCGCTGAAAGGCTCAGCACTGCCGGGATGGGGAGAGGAGGGGGGCAAGCGTTGAAGTCTGCGCAGGCGTTGGGGAGCGCACACCAAAAGCTCCCTGGAGCCAGAGGGCTGCCTCAAGCAGCTGAAGAATTTGGAAGAGAATGTAAAGTAAAGATTCTGAAAATCTGAAAAAAAACGACCGCACGTAGGACTCACTCACATGAACATAAACATAATAAAAATTATGTTGAAACGTTTTTAGCTTTCTTTTTAAATTAATGTCGGGAACCACATCCTGCCCAAGGGTCAGGCTTCCTCAAAAATGCAAAGGCCGCCTGGCCGATTCGCCCGCCCACCAACTGTAATGTAGGACAGGCAGTGAAAAAGCTCTCAATTAATACCTGAGTGGCCTTAATAGCCCCCTTAATTGTTGGTGGGTACTCTGCCCAACTCTCATGTGTGCCCGCCAACCGAAATATCGTGCGAGTGCACAATGACATCAGGACGCTCGCCTGACGCCATCGCGCGCTATTTTACGCCCAATCGGGTTGGGCACGCGCCCGCCCGTGGGGTGTAAAATTCTGCCCCTTATTTCCCTCTAGTTCTTTTTCCAATTATTTTAACTGTATGACCTTTGGTTACCAATCCATTTGTCAGAAGAAACAGCTTCTTCCTACTTTCTCAACTAAAACCCCTCACAATTTTCAATTTGGTCTTCCATACCCTTCTCTTCTTTAAGGGGGACAGTCCCAGCTTCTTCAATCTGCATACATAGCTGAAGTCCTTCATCCCAGGTGTCATCCTAATAAAGCTCCTCTGTACCTTCATTAGGGTCTTGACATCTCCTTAAAAGTGTGATACTGAAAATTGACTACAAAACTCCAGCTCAGATTTAAGCAGAGCTTTGCAAAAATTTAGTATGAGAGCATTATTTTTTGTATTCAGTGCCCCTAAAGACAAAGGCTGTGTTTATTTGTGGTGAAACACTAGCGGATCGGGGTGCATCTTCTGCACATGCTCAGAGCAGCATTAAAACAAACAAAACAGAATTACCTGGAAAAACTCAGCAGGTCTGGCAGCATCGGCGGAGAAGAAAAGAGTTGACGTTTCGAGTCCTCATGACCCTTCGACAGAACTTGAGTTCGAGTCCAAGAAAGAGTTGAAATATAAGCTGGTTTAAGGTGTGTGTGTGGGGGGCGGAGAGATAGAGAGAGAGAGAGGTGGGGGTGGGGGTGTGGTTGTAGGGACAAACAAGCAGTGATAGAAGCAGATCATCAAAAGATGTCAACGACAATAGTACAATAGAATACATAGGTGTTAAAGTTAAAGTTGGTGATATTATCTAAACGAATGTGCTAATTAAGAATGGATGGTAGGGCACTCAAGGTATAGCTCTAGTGGGTTTTTTTTTATATAATGGAAATAGGTGGGAAAAGGACAAACAAGCTGACTTGACACAGACCCAACAATAAAATTCAAGTTATCCATTTTTAAGTCTGTGTAATCCTTAACCAATTGCAAATTCTTATATCTTGTGCACCTTTCATTTAGCAACTATAAAGCAATTCAGTAATGAAGGTCTATAATCAGAAAATTTCAGTAAATGCGATTTTCAACTTCCAATATGAAGGATTGATTGTAATATTTAGTTTAAGGACATGTATTTGGTAAAAATCAATTTTTAAAAAGTTGACAAAAACCTTCAGGATACAGTGTGGGATTGAAATGATGACTGGGATTTACAGGCCTATTGTGTATCAATTGAGCTACCTAGGCTGTGTAGAATTTCCCTGCACAAAGTCATAACACACTGGATCTAGCCTAAGTGTTAAGGAAGGAAACAGTTAAAGAAGTTCAATTGCTAATTATTAGGTTGTTTAACTAAATACCATTTGGCTGTATAAAAGGGATAACAGCTAAGTCTGGTTTGGTTGGTGGGGAGTTTTATGACAAATAATAAAGCTCTGTCTTGATTTTGGTCTTCATTTCCAAACAACTATTAGAACTTAACAGTTGTTGCAGAGGATGGTTCCTGCTTGTAAGCAACAAGATTGGAAACTAAGCTTTGGACAAAAAATTGTATTTGGAGCTAACTTTAAGAGCTGAGTGGTTTTGAGTCACTCAGAAAAACCCCAGAAAAAATGGCTGAATCAAAATGTAGAGTGTCGGGGTGTGATTACCCACCAATGTTTTGAGTGTCAACCATATGACCAACAGAAAATGAAGTAACTATATGGACATGGGTTATGTCCTTGTCAAAGGAAAAAAAGCAGGGATGGCTTTGGCTCTCTTGCTACCATATGAAAGCAAAATAAGATGCAAAGCATTTTTGGAGTTGGAGCCTGAGCCTTTGGACATGGATGAAGGTTTGGAAACTTTGTTAGATTTTACAGATTAGATCTATCAAAAAGCTGATTTATTAGGTGCTTATGAAGCATAGTCTGATTTTGACAAATTTAGAAAGTTGGAAGGTTCCATAGAAGATTACATAGGAATTCAACAGGCTATACGCAAGATTGCAAAAGTCGGTCTAGAAATTTCCCATTCGATGTTGATTTTCAAGTTACTGGACTGTGCCAAAGTATCAAATATGGACAGGCTTCGAGTTTTAATGGGAGTTAAGGTTGCAGAAACACACACGCTGCCAGAACAGATGTCAAAATGCTCTAAAAAAAATTCCTCGGAAAACATTCCTTTCTGGCAGTGGTCATGGTGCAAATGAGCCGTTCAGCGGTAAGACAGAAAATAGAGGAACCATGTACTTCTCATACCCATGTGTTCATGATTGTGAGGACCAGGTAGCTGAAGTTGACAGGGTATCTGAAGGTGGAGACAATAATTTGGATGAAGAAGATGAAGCAATTTGTCCTAGAGGGTAACTACCAAAAGCTGACATTAAAGTTACATACTTGCAAGAAGGGGCCAGTTAATGGTGGGATGCGATGATTTGTAGCTAGAGCAGGGAAAGCCACTGGAAAATTTAAAAAGTGGTTAAATGTATGAGATAAAGGTCAGGAGGTTAGGGCTATGGATTGGGAATATGAAGTACAAAAATGGAAGGCATGGAAATGCAGTATCAGTTCAGACAGTGGGTCTGGAAGCGAACATGTCTCCAGGAAGAGATTGTGAACGGTTGAAAGAACATCTATAAATGAGAGGAAGATCAAACAGTAATAGTCTGGAGTGTGACAGAAGGCAGGTTAGAGGATGTAGCTTAACAAGGTCAAGGAATATGGCACAGACTGGTAACGTTACAAGGAGCAGAAGCCATGTGATTGAGAAGTCTTAGTAGCTTCAAACAAATTAGAGGATAAATTAATAAAGGGTGTGAACCAGCAAAAACTACATAGTTGGAAAGAAATTTGGGTATACATAAGAGGTGCCAGATAGGGACATCCAGCTCTTTCTCAGACAGAAAAGGTGCTTCCTAATGGGGCTTATAAAGCTAAAGCCAGGCTAGTGACACAAGGGTTTGAAGAAAAATTGGGTGACTGGAATATAAGAGTAGATTCACCTATGGCAGGGAAAGTTATGCTGAAGATCCTTTTAGCGCTAGTTACAAATGCTTGGGAAACAAGTCCATTGATAGTAAAGCTGCCTTTTTGCAGGGACATCAGCTTCAAAGGGAAGTTTTTCTCTATTCACCAAAAGAGGTGCCAAACTTAGATGGGGCTCTCTGGATGCCAAATTATTGCATATACGGTTTAAATGATGCCTCTAGAGCTTAGTATTTCTCAGTGAGGTCAGCTTTGTTAAAGTTGGGCTGTCTTCAGTTGGAAATTTGAAACCGTTGTCATTAATGAGCTCAGAATGGAGTTTAAAGTTGGAAGTCTGGCTTCTGGTGCATTTTTAGGTACTTTGGATTGGATATCAGGCAGAGTGGATCATGGGTACTTTTACATCAGCGATCTTATTTAGAGAACATCAATCTCATTGCAAGTAGTCATGGCAGAGCCTCCCAGAAAGATACAGCGGCTTCTGAAACAGGAAAAGACGAACTCAACTGGCTAGACAAACAAGGCCAGATGTCAGTTTTAATGTCTTGGAATTAAGCATTAAAGTGAACAATGCTAAAGTTGAAGAAAACATTTGGGCAAAAAAAAAAGACAAAATTAAAAATGGAGCAGTGTGTTTTGAAATTCCCATCTTTTGGTGATATTAGAAAAATAAAACCGTCTGAAGGAGTCTGTCTTCGTTTTGGACATCATTTCAAAACAGCTATTGGAACTTAACACCTAAGGAGGGCTTTAACCTCCATTTCAACACCTAACTACATTCACAGAATCACTCAGTGTAGAAGAGGCCCTTCGGTCCAACAAGTCTGCACCAACACATGAGAAACACCTGACCAGACCTACCTAATCCGATTTAGCAGCACTTGGCTCATAGCCTTGAATGTTATGATGTGCCAAGTGCTCATCCAGGTACTTTTTAAAGGATGTGAGGCAACCTGCCTCCACCACCCTCCAAGGCAGCACATTCCAGACCGTCACCACCCTCTGGGTAAAAAAGTTTTTCCTCACATCCCCCCCCAAACCTCCTGCCCCTCACCTTGAACTTGTGTCACCTTGTGACTGAGCCTTCATCTAAGGGGAACAGCTGTTCCCTTTCCACCCTATCCATGCTCCTCGTAATCTTGCACACCTCGATCAGGTCGCCCCTCAGTCTTCTCTGCTCCAACGAAAACAACCCCAGTCTATCCAACCTCTCTTCATAACTTAAATGTTTCATCCCAGGTAACATCCTGGTGAATCTCCTGTGCACCCTCTCCAGTGCAATCATATCCTTCCTAAAATGTAGTGACCAGAACTGCACACAGTACTCCAGCTGTGGCCTCCCCAAGGTTCTATACAACTCCAACATGACCTCTCTACTTTTGTAATCTATGCCTCGATTGATAAAGGCAAGTGCCCCATATGCCTTTTCCACCCCCCACTAACATGCCCCTCTGCCTTCAGAGATCTATGGACACACATGCCAAGGTCCCTTTGTTCCTCATAACTTCCTAGTGCCATGCTGTTCATTGAATACTTCCTTGTCAAATTACTCCTTCCAAAGTGAATGACCTCACACTTTTCAGGGTTAAATTCCATCTGCCACTTATCTGCCCATTTGATTATCCTATCTATATCTTCCTGTAGCCCAAGACACTCAACCTCACTGTTAACCAGCCGGCCAATCTTTGTGTCATCCACAAACTTACTAATCCTACCCCCCCCCCACCCCCCCCACACATAGTCATCTATGTCGTTGACATAAATGACGAATAATAGGGGACCCAGTACAGATCCCTGTGGTACGCCACTGGACACAGGCTTCCAGTCACTAAAGCAGCCTTGTGTCATCACCCTCTGTCTCCTACCACTAAGCCAATTTTGGATCCACCTTATCAAACTACCTTGTATCCCATGTGCATTTGCCTTCTTTATAAGTCTCCCAATGTGGGACCTTGTCAAAGGCTTTGCTGAAATCCACATAATCTACATCAACTGCACTACCCTCATCTACAACCTGGTCACCTCCTCAAAAAATTAAATCAAATTTGTTAGGCATTGATCAGTGGGACTGAAGAGGACATTCCCTCCAATCCTGCAACTACCACATAAGCCAGTTGAAGAGGAGAAACTACAATCCCTGACCACATAGCAACCAGAGAGACTCAGACTTCCTTTTACCGGTTTTAATCAAGCATATGCAAGCGAGCCGCAATCATTCCTAAGAATGAAGACCCAGCTCCCAGACTGATTACATTTCATTACTTTTGTACTTTTTCTTATCACAATACATTTGAGTACATTTGAATATATCCAATCGGTAACCTACACATAGATACCATGTTAAAACTATCCTATTGAGTATATAAACATGTGATTTTGCTAACCAATTATTCTAAAGGGTGTATACATAATTATATTATCCAATCAGAATTAAAACACATGCAAAGGCCTTGGTTCTCACAACTCAAGGCTGCTTGTGTTTCATCAAAGACCTCTCTTGTCTTTGTATGTCCTCCCATATCTAAGCTAAACTATCTGCCCTGTCCCTATCTGAGAGAGGAGTATACCTAAACTCACTTTATGTTATGTTTTATCTCCAGTCCAGCTCTCAAGGCTTCAACACACCATTGTACCACTTGAGTAGTTCTGTCTGTGCTTAGATATTAGCTCATCTCTTGAAACTTTGTAAATCACACAAAAATCAAAGCCCCTTCGTGTGCAATGTCCATCTGTCCAATAGGTTTAGCATCCATGGCTGCATGGAGATTTTAAGTATGTTTAGCAAATTTTTACTGTGTGCTTCTTTTTTATTATATTTATATATTTAATTTCCCCCTAACAGTCCCCCTTTAGGCCCTTGGCAAAACCCAAGCTGGCCACATCTTAAGTTGAGAATTCCTCTTCTGGTCCTTTGGGTGGCCAGTTGTCCAGACCGCCAAAGGAGTCCTAAACTATCTGGTTGTATAGCACCACTTTCCCTTTTCCTGTCCACCCCCTTGAAGTATGCATAGGTATGGGAATTGATGCGCACCTTTGGTTTGTTGCTCTCTGTGCCTTAAGAGTACCTTTCCAGGTTTTATGTTGGTATCACAAAGTAAGTCCCCATAAAGGAACTCAGCCATTGTGTTGAGGAAGCACTATTGCCTTAAATTCTTCCTGAATCGGTAAAGCGGTGAATGTAACTTTGCTTGTGTTTGTAAATACCTCCAGCGTTTGACATGAGTACACAATGTAATTTCTTGATTCTGAACAACAGTCTCTAGTACTCATCAGTACCATGTCTTTTACATAGGATATATATATCCCCGTATCCCCACATGGAATACTATCCTCCCTTTATCTGCTCCTAGGGACTCGAACCTCTCGCTGTTTGGATGATCTTCTTGGGGAGTGACCATAATAAATTTTATAACTTCATTCTCTCTTCCACCTTGGGGTTGTGTAATCACCAATTCCTGTCGCTCCTTGTGTAAATTTGAGGTTTAATTGGTAAACTAACTCGAACATGTGTTTGGGAATTGTTCCGAACCTGATATCCTCGATGTCGGATTTTACCCCATCAATTAAGTCTCCTGCTAGCATATCACATGCCCTCCCTTTGGCTTGTGATTCGATTGTGTCTATTATCCCATCTGCTGTCTGCCTAAGAATCCATAGCAGACCCTCTCCTTGTAGCTCCACGGATGACAGGTCATATCCTGTCCCGTGCGCACCATAGTGCAGTCCTTGGGTGGTCTCAGCAGCCACCCAGGAGGCATAATCATTTCAGTTATTGATCTGATCTGAATTAAGCTTGGAATTGGCATTCCCAAATAGACCTCCAACTATTCGCAGCAACTGTCAGCATCACGAGAATGCTCTTGGTTGAAAATCTGGTTGAAAAATTTTAATCATTTTAGAGCCAATTGGATGCTGTTAGGTGGGATGGGGAGCAGGTCTTTTAAGGTCACTCTGGATGGGTAAGGTAAGCTGCTGGGCTAAATGGCCTTTGTCATCCATAATCATCTTGCAAACAGTGGGTGGAATCATGGCTGAAGTTCTGTTTATTTTATTGCTAAGGGAAGTTTACTGCGAGTGAGATTTGTGGGCTGAAATTGCCAGGAATGGATAATGGTCTCGTAGTGAATTAGTAACCTGCTTTAATTAGCACATTATTCTGAGTCTTTTCCATTGACGTCAATCTTCTCCTATTTCTCTACCTACCTAATATCCCACTCTTGGTGGTTTTGAGTTTTTTGAAGTATTAAAACACGGGACAGATGAGCCACTGTGTGAATGTGGAAAAGTCCCTTTGTCACAAAAGGTATATGGGAGTGGCAGATCTTGAATAAGCAGCCATCCATGGACGATCAATAGGGAAAGCAATGTTTAGAACATGCCCTAAAAGCCACCTTGAAATGCCAGAGACATACGAAGTTTTAAAATTTTCTCAGTAACAACCCTGAAATCAGCCAATCGGACATATCAGCTCTACATTATTTAAGAAACATATTTTTTAATGCAATGAGTCAAACAAAAAAGATTACCATCTGCCGTCAACCACCCAAGAAACTATTATGAAACACATCATCGATATAAAATAGTTGTAATCTGAGAAATCTATAAGTAAAAACAATGTGATCCATTTGCATTTCTTGAGAATTTTAAAAGTTGGTACAAGTTCCTGCAGTCAGAAAAGAGTCTTGCAGCCAATGAACTATCTTGAAGTATAGTCAATGCAGTAAAACTGACCGTCATTAAAGCTGGTCAACCATGAAGCTGTCCAAAGGTCTTTCCTGCTCTCAGCAACTGTCAGGTTTTTAAAAAGATTATTAACCGTCAGTTAAACTGATGGCTGCTGAGAGTGGGGACTGACAACTACAGCAGTGACTGGAGGAGCAGCAGAAAGGAAAGACAGAGCTCTCGTCCAATCGCAGATTCTGTGTCTCCCACATTGAATCTATGCAAGTCCGTCCTTTTGTTCTTTTATTTCTGGTGATTTGCTTGCCGAGCTGGTTTTCCAGTGGCTCTGTTCCTCTGTCCCTCATGCTGATTGATCTGTAAAGGTAATCTAGCAACGCATTTCATTTTGTGTGTGTGTGGCAGGGGGTGGTGGGGGGGGGGGGGGGTGTGGAAAAATGAACAAGTTATAACATATGGGACAGATCTGCAGCATGAGTGTACTGTTGAGAGCTTAAAGCTCTCATGTTATCTTTCCTTGAGTGCAATCTATTGGAAAACCAATGAGACAAGAAATCCAGTGGTCAATTCAGTCATTGATCCAGCTCCTCCAATCCAAGGTTCCCTCCCTCCCACTCTTGCTGCTCATAGATTCTGTCTCTGGTGCAGCAGCGAGAGCAGGAGGGAGGGAACCTGTGATTGGAGGAGCTGGAACAGTCATTCTGCATGGTGGCCAGTTGGAACAGCAAGGAGTCGTTCAGTAGCACTGAATGATTTGTGACAACATCTTCTGGGAGGCCAAGGAGAAAATGAAAGTACAGGTGGGAATTTCTGCCAGTAGTGAGGCTGGAGCAGCCCAGGGAAGCTGTCTCTCAACCTCACACCAGGCCAGACCCAACTGTCGTCACAGGCAACTCCCAGGGAACTGGAACTTCTAGTGACAGTTATCTTGAGCGAGGTAAGTGAGTGCTGTGTCAATGTGTCCAGGGAGGGAGGAGGGAGCTTAGGCAGCAACAAGTGAATGGGATTGTCACCTCTTCTCCTCCTCTCTCTCCCTTCTACAACTCTCCAGCAATGAAACAATGTGAGCTGTAGGGTGGGGCAGTCCTTCTTTCCCATATATAATAGGTAGTCAAAACATATAAAACAAAACCTGAAAGGATTTTGGCAATCTGGGCTGTAAGTAGTGAATCTTTTCCCTCAAATATGAACTTGCCCACGATGCTATGTTAATAAGGGCTGAGGCAGTCACTGAAATCGGTGTTATCATCTGCTCAGTGTTATAAATAACTATTTTCCTGTCAAATTAACAATACCGCATGATGCTGTTAAAATAAAATTTGTACTTTTTAAAAATTTTAATAGTCATGTTGGGATCACCGGTGGGGTGCACACAAACTAACGCTACATTATATCATTGCTGCTCTTAATATTAATGACCAATGTTGCATATATAATTGGATCATCTTTGTAACCAGATGACGACAATGGGCATTGTCATTTTGAGGAGTGATTGGTGAATCTTGAAAGGGGGAAAAAGCATGATTGAGTGGGAGGGGGAGGGGAGGGGAGGGGGAGGGGCCTGGAAACAAGAGAAGCATGATTTCTCCCCCTACCCTGACGTAAGCCCACTGACTCCTACAGATATCATGACTAAACTTTCTCTCGCCCTGTTTCTTTTAAAGATTTGACTTCAGTTTCAGGTTTTCCCTCTTCATTGCATCTGTCCTGATGATGTTAACTGCCATCCAGTGTTTCTGATATATCTTCCTTTTCTGCAATGAGGATAACACCCCCCTCCCCCCCCCCACCCCCCCCCCACCCCCCACCCCCCCCCAACCTTGAGTGACAGGGTCCTCAACTTCTTCATCCTTTTTCATGCTCTCATTCCTTCCCCTCCCTCCCAGAACCACAAAAGGTCCCCATCCCTCCCCCTCCCCCCATTCAATGGATCATCCTCTGCCATTTCTGTCACCTCTAGTGTCATGCCACCACCAAACTCATCTTCCCCTCCCAAGACATCATCCTGGGCAAGTTCAGGCAATGCAACAGCTGCTGTTTTACTCCACCCCTAGGAGCCCAGTGGCATTCACTGTTTGTGATGTAGCTTCTACCAAATGAAGATGGGGCTGATTTACTATCTCTGTCAGTCCATTAGCATAGCCATGAGCTCCAAGCTTCTGGACACTTTAATTTTAAAAAAATATTCGTTCATGGGATGTGGGTGTCACTGGCAAGGCCAGCATTTGTTGTTGAACTGAATGGCTTGCTAGATCATTTCAGAGAACATTTAAGAGTCAACTACATTGTTGACACACACAGGCAGATTTCTTTCCCTAAGGGGGCATCAGTGAAGCAGATTGGTTTTCATGATAACAGCCAAGATGTTCAGATTTATTAATTGAATTTAAACTCCACCATCTGCTATCATAGGATTTGAACCTATGTCCTCAGCTTAGATTCCTGGGTTATTAGTCCAGTGCATTACCACTACACCACCATCTCCCCTTAATTTACTACTTCACCCTCACTGTAGGCTCTCTGCCTTAACAGTGACTAGACTTCAGAAGGACTTCACTGGCCGTGAAGCTCTTTGTGAGGACTAGTGGTCCTGAAAAAGTGCTATATAAATGAAAGTCTTTATTTTAAAAAAAATCATTTAGCAGCTTTTTGTTTTTCACTCTTTCACCAAAATAACACCCCATTCCTCCTTCAGACTCTTTCTCCCACCCCACCTAACCTGTTGTATCCCAGACTTGATTTCACGTGACCTGACCACTCCTTGGGCAATCCTAGTTTCTGCCCTGTATTTTGGGCAATGATCCAACTACTGAAGTAAAAGACTATCTGGCGCTCCGCTGGGCTTTACATGGCCATAGGGGTAAATGCTATTTGACTGTAAACATGCATTCAAAGGATCTGGCGGCCTGCTCCAATAGAAAACTATATATAAACTATAAATTATAAAAATATAAGCCAAAGGCTGTTTCCTTCTCACTTGGGTCGCGTCAACTAAAGTCGAAACCGGACAACAGGAAGCCAGGCCAAAAAATAATCCAATTGTTCCAACGATGATCAAAGAACTGGTCCAGTCACTGACATAAAGTTACACTGCAGAAAAAAGAGTTCTCAAAAAATAGGGATTTAACCTGTCAGCTATCCACCGAGGTTCCTCCTCCCTCTCCTCGGTGTAACTTTCCGAGGTAAGAATCCAAACAGTAATCGGGACGAAACTGCCGTTTAAACAAATGGTGCGCCGAAATTCAAAAGAAGAAATCGTGAATTCCGCCAGCCCCTGGTTTCACCCTCAGCTGCTTTAACGCATCCTACAGGGGAAACTAGTGCCCACGTTTCCAATTTTTTTTATTCCACGATGGCAGCAGGAGATTTATAACTTGTATGCTGTAAAACTACCCTCGGCCGTTTACCTGCTGTTTTCGTTCGACACCTTGAATTCGTGTTGACGTAGCCTGTGTGTAAAACGTGCCCAAGCCTTTTTTTTTAAATATTTCGCAGGCATATTTGTGCAACTGTACTCGCCGCTTGTCTGCAGGTACCTCCTGGCCTGGTAAAGCAGTTTGAGAATCTGCTAGTGCGTTAAAACAATATCATTTTGCAGCCACTAGCAGTGCAGAGCTGATGTTATACGTGAAAAGGCTCAGAATTGTTAGATTTCATTTTTTCTCTCCCAAAAATGTACTTAATTAATTAAATTTATAAAAGCGCATAATGATCAAAGTTGACATTACATTAAGTGCAAAACAAATCAGTTTGTTTCAATACTGTGTGTGGCACCTTGAGGTGCTTCACCACATTTAAATTACAGTTAATATTTGTAAATATTAACAGTCCTGGCACAGTTTCCAGGCCTGCGCTGTAATAGGGTGGGAGAGCCTTAGACAGTGGCCTTTTCCCCCCATTGTACCTCTGTGGCAGATGCCCTGAGCTTTAGGGTGTCCCTTATCACACCCTCCAAGGTGCCCCTGGACCTTGGAATGTGCCAGTCTGCAACACACAGTCCTCAACAACTCTGTTCACTGGAAGACCAAGTTTTGGACAGATCAAACAAGTTTCTTCTACCAGTTGATGGTCCTTCAGCAGCAGTTGATGTTTAACTTGCATCTTTGGGAACAGCCGAGCACAGAGTCCTGTGTTATGGAGCTGCTATGGATGAACCTTGGCTAAAACCTTTTTCCGGTTGTCAGATTTTGCTTCGTGCGGAGTCATCCTGGATTAATTACATGACAGACAATGCAAAGTAATTTGACTACTTTAAGGAAAGGGGTTTAGGGCCAAACATTGGCCTCTCACTAAAGCCATGTCTTTCATTGACATTAAAAAGCGCAACTTTCAGGCATCCTCATAACGCAAGTTAATGATTTCTTATGGGGTGGTACTGTGGAATTTGAGAGATGTTACTTATAAGATATAAAGTGGAACTTAAGATTGGAAGTCAGGTTTCAGGGGCTTTTAAGTATATTGGTTTAGACATAAATCAGAATGGGTCTAGAGTAACTTTGCTAAAATAATCAATATATTTAGTGTTATTCATATCCCAGTTAATTGTGCTAGGTCATCACAGATTATAGCACATCTAAAGAAGAAACAGAGCAGTCACAACACTTGATTGGTCAGTTGAATTGATTTAAGCCTCAGACAAGATTGGATGCTAGTTTTGATGAATTGGAACTAAGTACTATGATGAAGCACCCTAAAGTCAATAATGTTTTAAGGGCAAATAAAATATAGAGAAATGCATACTAAGGTTTCATCCTTGGGTGGCTCAAAGAACATGAAATTGGTTATTTTTATTGATGTTTCTTATGTCAACCTTCCTGATGGGTATTTGAATGCAGCTGGTTTCATAATATCTTTGGTGGGTGGAAATGAGAAATTTTTTATTTTGGTAATCTAAACCAAAATTATTGTTAGAAGTACTTTAGCTGTGGAAACATGAGCTCTTGTGGAAGCAGTAGTTATGGAATGCTATTTTTCAAATAGTTCGGAGGAAATTCTATGCAAGGGGTGTACTGAAAACATTGAGTGTTACATAGATAGTTGTTCCTTATGGTATAACATTCATTCTACAAAAAGTGTAAGTTGGAGAAAAAAGGTAAGGATTGACCTTGCTAGCATGAAACAAATGTTAGAGAAAAGGAGATCTCCAAGACCAAATGGATCGATGCAAGTTATCAATTGTCTGATTGTTTCATGAAAATGAGTGCTTGTGCCAAAATATTATTGGGGGTCCTAGAAGAGATGCATATTGTAATCTACAACTTTATAGAGAATATGGAAGATAATTTTTTCAATTTGTTTTGAAATATTGGTAGTGAATATTTTTTCTCTTTTGTAAATAAATCTGTTAATTGTGTAAATTAGGGCTAAATTGGGGGTGGGGGGAGGGAGGAAAGCAATCATTGGATAATTACCTGTGCACATAAGTGGTGGGATGTAGAGTTAGGAGCTATACATTTGTAATGTCTCACTTTGTGAATAAATCAGAAACTGAATAAAGCCTGACTTCTGGTCTCCTTCTTAAAGCCAGTTGGTGAAGGAGGTGAACATCACCCATATGTATAGAGACATTGTGAGCAGTCCTCTGCCAGGGACATCAATCTTGGTGGGTTGGAAGGCTTCACCTTGTGGCATAGGCTGTATGGTATACTGGATAGATGAGCTCAGCTGGGCTGGAAGTTCTTGCTTGTCAATATTTATCTTGTAGTTTTGTGTGTAATGTAAATCTCTTTTCCTAAGTTAGAATGAAACCCAAGAGATTTGCTCTGAGCTTGCTATGCCCATTTTAAAAGCACCTTTTAATTATGGGGATAGGTTGGACAGCCAGGAGTTTTCATTTTGAAGAAACGTAGGCTTAAGAGCCTATGTTTAAGAGCTTAAGAGCCAATTGAAATTTTTAAAAGGATATAATGAAATCAATTTAAATAAGGTATTCAAAACAGATGGAACATTAGGGGGCATATCGATACAACATGTGAGCAAAGAATTGGATGTGATGCCAGAAAGTATATGATTTGTTTTTGTCCCGTGAGTTAATTAAGTTTGCCAAGTTTTTATATTATATGATCTCATATATGCTAGGCAAAGTTCTGCAGAGAATTATGTTTATAAAGTTGGCCAGAGTTTGTTTTTTGCCTTTTTTCCTGGGAAGTTTCTATTACAGCAGCCCCACTAATTGCCAGTATCAGGTTTGCTGAGGACTGAGTATCAATGTGCACCCACCAGCCCCCCCCCCTCCCTCTTCTCCCCACCACCAATCAACTGCAACAGCTTTAAATGTAGTAAAATTATAGAATTGTGGAATGGTTACAGCACAGATGAAGCCCATTCAGCCTGTTGAGACTGTTCTGGTTCTCTCCAAGAGCAGATCTAGCTAGTTGACCTCCCCCATATTTCCCACTGCCCTGAAAATGTTCACTTTAAGTACTTATCCAATTCCATTGTGCAAGTCACAATTGAATCTACCTCCACTGCCCTTTCAGGCAGCACATCCCAGATCATAACTATTCACTGGTGGTGGGGGTGGGGGAATTATTCTTCAGGTCATCACCGTTGGTTCTTTTGCCAGTCATCTTAAAACTTTGTTCTCTGATTCTAGACACTTCTGGGAGCAGTTACTCTGCATTTACTATGCTTAGACCCCTCTGTAGTATAAAAGGTTAACAGATGGGATATACTAATGTATGGTGTAGTTTACAGTCCGTCTAAAATCAAAGCCCCATGCCTAGAGTCCCAGACAGAAGAGTCCATTTCAGAACATGGTGGCAGCTGTGGAGACATGGATATAAAAACCACTTTTTGTGGTTCTTTAAAAACACCAGTGAGGAAACCTTGAAAGCAGCTTAAAACATTTCAGTGGAAGAAGGAGGCACACTGGAGAGAGGTAATGATGACTGTACCTGATAAGCAGTCCCTGCCCTTGCCCCACCTATTTGACAGCCTCAAGAGTCTGCAGAGAGGCCAGCAGTGGGAATTATGGAACATCATTTCCTCTAGTACCGAGCAGCAATAGGCCTTCATGAAAAGGAGCCAAAGCTTCAAGTTAGTTCCTTTCTTCATGCAGTAGGTCCAGTAGCAGATGACATTCTCCTAAGGCAGGAGTCCACCACAGACTGTCCATTCTTAAAGCCTTTGTGATACCTTTTTTGATCCATCACAGAACCCCACTATTGAGCAGATGGTTCAGTGCATGATGCACCCCTAACTCCGGGTGCCAAATCAGGCTATAATTTGGGATGACTCCGAGGCTCCATGTGACTCCATTGACTGAGTAGGCCCATGGGCTGTGCTTCCACCACAAGAAATCCCACCAAACTGCACAAAAAGGCACAAAAGCATGGCGGCATAAAAAAACAAGCCTAGATGCCAGGGGTTCAATGCTTCCAGTGTGACAATTTCATATTTCCAGCATTTCTGCAAATCCAGTAATTCTAATGGAAGTTGAAGACCAGAAAGAATTTATGAAACACATTCCTTCCAGAAGTGGAAAGTCAAGCAAAAGATGAAATTAGAGTTCCTAGGGGAAGTAGCCTTCATCCAGGCTAGCTGCAGTCCAAATTGAAGGCTTCAATACTACTTTTAAAATTGATACTAGAGCTGCTGTTAACATATTAGCAGATGACCTCAGCTGGCTTCAACCAGTGACCCTTTATCCATCAGACATCAAATTACAAAGTCCAGTTGGCAAAGACCTTCCAATCAAAGGCAGGATTATTGCTCCTCTTTGCTACAAGGGGTGGCAGATTGTTGATTCTCTCTAAGTTCTTCTTAATCATAGTACATCCCTATTGAGTGGCAATGTTGGCATACTTTTAGGAATCCTAAAAAAAAACAGATGACGCTCATCATTTGAACGACTCAGTCTTTCATGCAACAATCTTCAACCTTTTATTTAGAATTTGAGTAAGTTTATACATTCAGCAGTAAGTTCCTTACTTTCACAGACGCCATCCACTAGACCAGGGCAGACACAGAAGTCATGAACCTCTCAGCTCTTCACAATGAGGAGGCGGTGGATACAGAAGGCACTGTAACAGATGGTGGCCATCCCTATGTAGACCTGCTGGACCAAAATTGGCTCTTTCGAGAGAATGATGAGGAAGAATCACTTGGAGTTTGGAGTGATCTCTTGGAGATGACATCCTAGAGAATAAATGATCTTTCCTGTTGATGGCTGCACCTAATGAAGTCTGTCTTTTTAGAAGAATCAGTTGTGCTTTTAGTGGCTAAGCAGCATGTAGATCTTAATTCCACTGAACCTACCAATGTATTGTCTACTTATCTCCTGTTGTCCATGAAGAGTCTTCCACAGAGAATGCTTTGCCTGAGTACAGGTCGGAGTCCATCAAGGATCACACTGCTCAAGAGCTGGTACCTTCAAGGGGTGAAAGTCAAGTGCCAGCCATACTTCAGTCCCAGCTGAAAGTCATCTTCTCTCCAGAGCTGGAGGTCAGCACAGAAGCTGCAGCAGAATCTTTAGCACATCTGTAGCTGTATAATCCTGTACAGCAATTTTGTCCCTGAGTTGATTGTCTACAGGAAATTCACCTCTTTACAGAATATGATGCCGTCATGTCTCCATATCCTCAAATTCTTCCCATTGTCCACCGTGGAGCAACCTTGTACAGAGAGGTGTGGCTGTCATACCACTGCCAACAGAAAGTAGATGGTCCTCCTGGAAAATCATCTCTTTTCCTGACAGCCCTACTGGAAGTTGGTTAATTTTTTCCTTTGTTGTCTAAGTTAATTGAAATCGCGGATTTTCAATGCTTGAAATCGCGGATCTTCAATGTCTTTTCAGTCAGCAGTGAATGATACAGCTGTGATAGTCTTCCCTGGAATCGAAGATTATTCCTTTTCTGAAGCTTCTTCCCAGAGTACTTTTTGAAGGAGCAACAAGTTCTTCAGTGTCCTGAATTCTTCTCTTCTAGGCTCAGAGGGTCTAAAGGTCAATGCTCTTCAGTCTTCTCTTTTGGATCAGTCTTTTGTTAAAGTCTTTGTCCTTACAATTCAGTCATCCTGTAATCTACACTCTGCTTCCCAGCTACATTGACAGCAATGCCAATAAAATGTTGTCCTATTCAGCAGATGATGACATCCTACCAGATGCAGAAGAAAGCCCTCATGTCTCCAAGATGTTTTCGCTAAGGGCCAAGAGTACTGGAGGGGAGAAAATCCCCCAGGGCTGTGACTTGGAGGGAAAGAGCTGGAGTCGAGTAAAATCTGTAGTTGTAAAAAAGGGTTACAGAAATGTAATCTTAAAATTATAAGACATAGTTTCATGTTGTTAAAAAGTAGGATAGCATATTTGAGGGAGGTGTAGCATAAGGATTAACAGATGGGACATATTAATGTATGGTGTAGATGTACCACTGAACACCAGTCAGGTATGTGTTTGACTCTTGAGAGGTTGGAATCATGCCTAGGAGTAACGTATCAACTCTGTAACCTGTTTGGATGTGGTACTAATAAAGAAAATGTGAAGCAGATACCAGTGTATGTCTACTAACTAAGTCCCATTCCTCCTCATTACCCAGAAAGCAGGACATACCTCAGAATACCCTCAACTTTTCTCCAAGGAGAACCATTCCAGCTTCTCCAGTCTCTCCACATAAATAAAGTCCCTCATTCCTGGAACCATTCTAATAAATCTTTTCTGCACTCTCTTAGTTCTTCAAGCCCTTTCTGTAGTGTGGTGCCAGAAATTGAGCACATACTTCCAGGTCTGGTTGAACCAAAGGTTCTTCATAACTTCCTTGCATTTGAACATTACGTCTCAACTTATAAAGCAGGATTGTGTTTTTTTGAACCACTTTCTCAACCTGCCTTGCCACTTTCAATGATCTGTGTACTGTACCCCAGGCCTCTGCTGTACCCCCTTTGGAATTGTACCCTTTATTTTATATTGCCTCTTCTTTGTTTCTACTAAAAAGCATCATGCCACACTGCTCCACATTAAATTTCATCTCTCATGTCCACCCATTCCACCAGTCTGTCTTGAAGTCTACCACTATCCTCCTCACTGTTCATGACACTTCCAAGTTTTGTGTCAAAGTTAGCAAGCAGCAAGCAATTAGGTAGGCAAATGGCACATTGGTCTTTATTGAAATGGGATTGGAATACAAGAATAAGGAATTATTGCTACAATTGTATAGGGCTTTGGTGAGAACACACCTGGAATACCATGTGCAATTTTTTGGTCTCCATATTTAAGGAAAGATGTACTGGAAGCAGTACAGCTTATGTTCACTAGATTGGTCCCGGGGATGAGAGGCTGAGTAAATTGGGTCCAGACCCTCTGGAATTTAGAATGAGAGGTGATATCATTTATACATACAAGATTCTGAAGAGCCTTGACAGGGTAGACACAGAGATTGTTTCCACTGGCTGGGAATCTAGAACACGGGGGCATAGCTTTGGGATTAGCGGATCATAATTTAGGACTGAGATGAGGAGAAATTTCTGAGGGTTGTGAATCTTTGGAATTCTCTATCCCAGTGAGTTGTATCATTGAATATATTTAAGGCTGACGTAGAAAGATTTTAGTCTCTCAGGGAATCAAGGGATTGAGAGAGCAGGTGGGAAAATGGAGTTGAGGCAATTCAGCCATGATTGTATTGAATGGCGGAGCAGGCTCGAATGGACATATGGTTTACTTTTCATTTTCTTATGTTCTCATCAATATATATCACTGAAAAGCAATGATCCTAGTATTGAACCAAAGTGCTTCATGGGAGAGTTATCAAACAAAACTTGGCATCACACCACAACAAAAAATTAGGTAAGGTTTCTATGGGATGAAAACCTGCTCAAGAAGACATGTTTTAAGGAGTATCATGGAGAGGTGGAAAAGCTTAAGGTGAAATTCCAGAGCTTAGGGTCTAAACACAGCTGCCAATGGTGGAGCAAAGCAAATCTGGGAATGCAGAAGAGAAACGGAGTTCTTACAGAGAAGTTGTCATGGAGGGATGGAGAGTGTCATCCCAGCCCTGCTCCATGTGTTGCATGTGATACTTGTAAGGCCACAACAATCCATATCTTCAGTGAGATGAAATGGTTAGCTTTTGGTTCAGAAACGCATTGTCTAAATCGCGGATTCCCAAACTGTGGATCATGACCCCCAGTGGGATTGTGGGACCAGATTTCGGGGTCACAAGGTCTGAGACTGTAATGGTGGCTGCAGAGTGGCCCCAATGGAACTCTTGCAATAGAGCCACTTTGCTAGAACTATAACTCCCCGGCTGGTTGTTATGAGATGTGCTGGAGCCAGCCTCCATTTTGCTGCCTTGAGCTTGATCCAGTGGTATTCACTATGCTGCCCTGGGGTCACTTGTCTTCCCTGCAGTGTGCTCACCCCCTCACTGCCTCTCCTGCTCCCTCACTCGGTTCCTCTCGTCTCAGCTCCTTTCTCATGAGCCCTCGTTCACAGTGAGGGTTTGGGAGAGGGTAGCAGTGAGTTGGGATGGGAGGGATGCGGCAAGTGGCAGAGAGTTGGCAAGCAGGATGGAGATGCCAAGCTTTGACATCATGGAGGGGGGTTGGGGGGGCAAAGGAATTCTTGGTTGCTGGGGATCAATTTGGGCAAAGTTCAGAGTCTTCAAATTGGTATCGTAACACCCACCACTCTCTCAGCTCCCCACCCTCCCCTCACTCTGGGGTCACGTCAATTTAAAAGCATTAAAATGGGGTCGGGAAAATGTTTGAGAATCACTGGTCTAAATAAATCTAAGTTCCATAGCTGTAGCATCTCAATACCCATCATCCGTGCTTCTGCACATTCCTTTTGGCCATTTCAGGTAACTTTTTCAGTTCGTTTTAAGGATGGCAGCTGTGAAACATAAATAGACTGAAAACAGCGATCAATAAAATTACATTTATTTAAACTAACCTTAGAATTTTATGACATAGGAGGCCATTCATCCCATCACACCTTGATAGAAGGTGTAGCAAAAGTTATTTTTCTAGAAGAAACTGGATATATGGTTTCAAGCTATAGTTCATGTAGCTAGTGCTGATTCACTGCATATCCTCAAAACAGCATAGGGTGGAGATCATGGCTTTAAAAATAATGAATTATGGGTGGCATAATCTCCTGGTTTTAAGGGAAAAGGAGATGAATTTTCCAGAAATGTATTTCTCCCTAAATTGACTTTAGATTTTTAATTTTTTTTAACCAATCCCAGAAGGTCACAGGGCAGCAGTGATGTGGTACATGTTTTTATAATTCATGATTTTTACTGCATCATGACTGCGCCAGCTGGTCTTTTTCTGCATTGCACCTTTCATTTTCCATGCCCTTTGGTGACTGACTTTACCAACTCTATCAGATTTCCCTCTACCATGGAAGAAGCCTGGTTTCTTCAATCTCTCTTCATTCCTGGAGCCTCTCAGACCTGGTATAAGCATAGTGATAATTTTTGGCAGCCTCTTCATACCCATACTAAAGCACACCATCCAAAACTGGATGCAATTTTGTGGGTACTAGCAAAGCAAGGGCCCTTGTGCTGATCTTGAAGAAAGCTGCCACAAAGATTTGGCAATTTTTGTTGTGAGAATTTCCACTTTCCAAATAACAGTTTAAATTTGGCACAGTCAAGAGTGTGCACAGCTTGGTGTGCAGCTGCAGTGATGTCAGCAAGCAGATATGCAACATTTTGGCAGTTTCAGGTAATTTTCAGTTAGCTTCAAGCATGGCTCCTGTCAGACATAAATGGACTGACATAGACTGACAACAACAATAAATAAAGTTGTATTATTTGGATTGAATCACAGAATCATACAGCACAGGAGGTCATTCAGCCCGTCACACCTACATTGGCTCTCCTAAAAGAATTAGGAAAAATGAAGAGAGCATGAGTTGGGGTGTGTGTCTGTGTGTGTGTGAGAGAGAGAGAGAGAGCAAATTTTGAAACCAACTGTTGGATTGATTCTGATCTGGTCTTGAGGCCGATTCCCAGACCCTTTCCTTCTGCTTTGTAAGTTTTGCAAGTATATATCAACTTTATAAAATCATTCTGGTTCCTGTTGCATTGCTGTTTCAGGTAAAATATTCCATACCTTGGAGAAAATGCATTTTAAGTTTTCACATACAACATACCAGGAACCTAAAAGCAGTTAAAATCTTATTTTTAACTTAAATTTGAGAAAGTGAAATAAATGTGTGACTACATTATGATAAGCTAAAATAAAGATAAACAGACGTAAAAGTAATGTTTTTAAAAATATAACTTTTTTTCTATCATATTGGAGAAGTTTGACATTCCAAATATAAAAATATGAAGTTAGCTTCCAGGACTGGTAATTTACCAGTTGGCATGCCATCAAAAACTCAGTTTTTGCCTCATTCCACAAGGTGTAACTATTCCCTGGGATATTAGAGTGAAACCATCAAATAAAAGTTGATGTTTTCACCAAATCATGATTGCTAGGGAGATTGCAGTCTGTGGGGAAACTCTACAGTACACCCCATGAATGAGTGTGGAATCATTTATAGCACCCTCTAGATTTCCATCGTATTCTGTGAATATCTAAACTCCTGAAGTTATTGGGAGTTTCAGTAGAATAATGACAGTGAATGCTGGCAGCAAAATAGAGGCCGTTATTCTAATTGCAGTTTATGCAATGCCTTGCACAGGTTTACCTGTACTTTTGTACTCCACAGCCCTATTTGTAATAGCTTTAGTAAATTCTCAGTTGGAAAGATTTTTGAAGTGTATGTAATGGGGAATACCAATTTCACGGTTTGTATAATCTCTCATTTTTCCCATTTAAATTTAATCAATTTTCCTAATGTTATTTACAATCCATTACACAATTAATCATGTTTCCTTCCTGTATGCCATCTGCAAACGTTTCCCAAGTACTCCTCAGCCCAAGTCCAAATTAACAACAATTTGTGTTATTATGGCACAAATGATGGCAAAAAATGATGGGAAAAAAGGTACACTACAGGACCATTATAAAGCAAAATTTGACACTGAGCCATTTAATCCAATAGTTGCATAGATGACTAAAAGCTTAGTCAAAAAGGTAGATTGTCAGGAACATTGTAAGGAGGAAAGAGAAGTAATGAGAGAGAGAAAGGTCTCTGGAGGAAACTCCAGATCTTTGGGGCTTTTTGGATAAAGGCACAGTCACCAATGGCAGAGTATTAAAATCTGGGAAGCTCTGGAGGGCAGAATGAGATGAGCATAGAGATGAGGGCTATGGGGCTGGACAAGATGACAAAGATGGAGAGGGGTCAGGCCATGGAGGGATTTGAAAAGGACATGAATTTTTAACTTTAAATGTTGCTTGACTGGGAAGCAAAGAAGGTTAGTGAGCACAGGTGTGATAGGTAAATGGGACTTGACGTGAGTAAGTACATGGGCATCAGAGTTTTGGATGACCTCAAGTTTATGAAAGGTAGAATTTGAGAAGCTGGCCAGCAGTGCATTGGAATAGTTAATCTAAAGAAGTGGATGTAAGTTTCTGCTGCAGCTGGGCAGAGGCAGAGTTGGGTGATGTTACAGAGCTGAAAATAGGCAGTTTTAGTAATGTCATAGCTATGTGGTCGGAAGTTCATCTTGGTGTCAAATATGATGGTTTAAAAAAGTCTAGTTTAATCTTGGACAATTGCCAAGGATAGGAATGGAGTCAATAGCTTGGGAACAGTTTGAGGGGTCTGCAGACAATAGTTCTTGTCTTCCCAATATTTAACTGGAGGAAATTTCTGCTCAGCTGGGACTGGATGTTGGATAAGCAGTCTGATAATTTAGTAACAGTGGAGAGCTTTATGAGGTGTTGGCGAGGTAGAGCTCAGTGCCATCAGCATACATGTGGAAACTGGTGTGTTTTTGGGTGATGTCACTAAGAAGCAGTGTGTAGATGAGAAATAGGAAGATCCAAGGATAGATCCTTGGAGGACCCAAGAGGTAATGGTGTGGGGGAGGGAAGAGAAATTATTGTAAGTGATACTCTAACTACCATTACATAGATAACAATGGAACCAGGTGAGAGCAGACACACCCAGCTGGACAATAGTGGAGAGGCTTTGGGGGAGGACAGTGTGGTCAACTGTGTCAAAGGCTGAAGATAGGTTGAGAAGGACAGGGTGGGTTTACCTTTGTTACAATTACAGAATGGCATTTGTGATTTTGACAAGAGCTTTGGCAGGTGTGGAAACCTGATTGGAGGGATTCAAACATTGAGTTCTGGGAAGGATGGCAGGGATCTGAGGCAATGCATTCAAGGACTTAGAAAATCAAATATGTATATATGTCTGTGCACATGTATGTATATACATCGGTCTACAGAAATGCACACTGCTGATGCAAATCGGTTGAGGTGACTATGCGTTAAGTGTATAATACATAGGAACAATGGCCTCAGTACCAATTCCGAGGGAACACCAGTGTATTTAACCCTCACTCAATATCCCATGCTGTCACATGCTGCTGCATTCCTGATGGGGGGTCGAGCAGTGCTGGCCCTGCTAATTATGTTGAATCAATTTTCTCGTAAAAATCAGTGGGCTGGGGTCAATGGGGAAATCCTATGAATGCTTACTGTACACAGTGAGAGTTCCTCCGCCTCCCCTTCCCCCACAACTCCAAACAGTTTGACAAATTTCACCAGGTTATTTGTTTGATACTTTCGCCTGGGTGGTTGTGCGGGGATTGGGTTTCACTACTACTGCTGTTAATTGCCCTTTGTACTGTGGATTCGTTCAGATCTGCCTTTGGAATATTCCTCCTGCTGGTCGATTGCTGCTACTTCCGCCTTCACACAAGTGGAAAGCTGCCAAGTGAAAGTTCCTTTAGGGTTTTCTCAGTTTCACTAACAGGATTGAAAGACGGCAGACTGTTTGCCGGTGTGTGGGAAGTGTGGTAAATCGCACCAGATCGAGATAATTTGCATATGGAGGGGATGTCGAGGGATGGATATATATATAAGGTGGGTGCTCCTCATCCTCCACCAGTCAAGTTGCAGCCCAGCTTCCATGAAGACCCTACTCCCCTTGCTCACACCGGGTGAAATGACCAGGGACGTGATCGCACCTTTGAGTGAGGCGAAAGCCCCACCAGAGGCCCGTGGGAAGTGCCCCAGAGTAGTGTTCTATTGGTTTCTGGTTATAATGATAACCATGGCCCAGGTTCTAGCTGGAAGTTGTCTCTCGTTTTACTTCCTCAGCAGGCATCTGGAGAATGCGGTGCGTTTTATTCGCCACACTTGCTGCTCCCTTTCTGTATAATAATCAGCATCATCGTCCAATAGGTTCTAATGGCTCTTTCTTTCAACAGATACCCAAATCAGAGAAATGTATAACTCATTGGATAGCTGGTAAGTATACATATTTGTTCAGCGCTGGCGCTGTTTCTTCCACCTTATTGCTGCTCCCCTTTTAATGTCCTAGCGTTCTGGTGCCAATAGTGTGGTCAAAAAACATAAAATAAAATGCGTGCTAGAAATGCTCATCGGGTCTGGCACCATCTGTGGAGGGAGAAAGTCAGTTAACGTTTCGAATAGAATGTGTCTTCTTCAGAGCTGCGTAAAAGTTTGGTGAAAATCTTGGGGTGCAGAATAAGCTGGGCTATCTGCGGGGGGCTGGTGTTTCATTGTTGCAGCTTTGCAAGTCGTGCCTCCTTTCAGAAAGGCAATGCCTTCAGAGGAAACCCGGGAAGGCATCAGTCGCAGGGCTGAAGGAGAAGGGGATTGGGCCAGTACCAGCACGATGGGCCGAACGGCCTCTTTCGGTGCAGTAAGGTTCCAGGATACTGCCACTCCACTTTAAGTGATTAATTAGCCTGGAAATGACTGAGTGAGTGGAACAATGTTCGCATCAATGTCCTTGCCTGCGATTTTAGCAGAAATGCTAACCCATTGATAATTAAACGGGTTTGCACACCGCACCACAGGGAAGCTATGCCAAGCGTGTTAATGATGTAGATGAAAGCAAAATATTGTGGATGCTGGAAATCTGGAATAAAAACAAGAAATGCTGGCAAAACTCAGCAGATCTGTGGAGAAACAAGAATGAGTCCTCTTCAGAGTTTCCACGGATGCTGCCAGACCGGCTTGAGTTTTCCCAGCATTTTGTTTTTATTTTAACCATCTGTGGGGAACTCCAGTCGCTGAAGCCAAGGGAGCTGGCAATTGTATTAATCTCAGTGGGGTGCTGTTAGGTTCCACACTGTTCTGGCAGACACATGCGGATTCCTGCTAAACTACTACAATGATGTGAGCTGACAGTCACTGCAGCTCCTTAGGTAAAATCCTGGGCTGGTCCTGTTGCTCGAGAGCTGCAGCTTTCATTCTGCATTGTCCATTGCAGAAGGGGTTGGGATGGATGGGAATGCAGATGGTTGGTTCCTCTTCTAATAATGAGTCCGCTTTGACGACTCTGCTGTGAAGCCCGAAATTCTCGCAGCGGCCGTGATGTTTGTTAGGCATGTTCTGTTTTTGGAGATCGGGTTGGTTTTAATGTTGAATAATATTTGCAGACTGGATGATGCGGTTAATCACAGTGTGATTACAGGTGCGGCAAAGTACTTTCTAATATTGCATAAAAAACTAAAAAATGCTGGAAATACTCAGGTCAAACAGCATCGGTGGAGGAGGTTTAAGATTCAAACATCTTAGTTTTCCCCACCCAATGCTGCCCGACCTATTGAGTGCCCCGCCCATCCTGTGTTTGGATTGTCAGTATCCGCAGCTGCTTTACTTTAGTTAATGTTTTCCAACGTGATATTCCAGGTGCTGCTGCAAACACATTAAACGCGGTTGGGTTCTTGGATGGCAAAAGATCTTCTCACGTGGGTCTATGTGAAAACGGCACTGTAACTGCAGGCACATGGTTAGGGCTTGTTTGTTGTTACTCGTCAAGGAAGGGAGGCTGGATCTCGCCGCCTTCTTCACACGAGTGTGGCTAACTCAGTGAGGGAAGCACAGCCCACGCTGTCCTGTCTCACAAAGCAAACAACACGCACACTGGTTGTGAGTCAACTGAAAATGCTTCCTTACGCAATCACTACGTTCGAAACATGGCTTGTTTTAAAGTTAAAAGGTTTCGGACCAAAAATAAAAGCATCGTATCCGCTAAAAGGGTTTTCTCAGTAAAGTGCTCCGTAACAATCCACCCGTTTTTATTTTGAGGGGGTTGGGTATGATTAATCTGTGCGCCAAGTTTGACGCTCTATAATGTTTTGTGTTGAAACAGCATCCAGATCGCAACAAAGAATAGGTGAGAATCAGATACTCGCGTGGGAGACCTCTGTTGGTAATGTATACACTGGAACCTGCACAACGTACAACGAGACTGAAAACTCATTGGAAATAAACATGAATGGCTTCTACTTCATCTATATCCAGGTGATGTTGGAGGGTAATTGGAAGAATGTGGAACTCAACATAAACAATCAAAGCACAGAACATTCACAAAGCTCAGGAGCGCCGCATTCTAACACTGTATACTTTGGGAGCACGCACAAGCTGCGAGCAGGGACAAAGATTTTGGTCAAATTAAATCCTGACCGTGTTCTGGCAGGCGAGACACAAACATTCCTGAGTCTCTTTCAGTTATAGAAAGGTCTCCGCCTTTTTCAGACGACCGTAGTGCTGGACCCATCAGCAAACGCAAGAGGAGTACGGCACTCCAGTTATGACGTCATGTTACCATTGCACAGTGTTCAATATTGGGTCAGCAATGTTGATTTTTCTCTCATTGTAATGCATTACTTGTAACATGGAGAATTGGCTTTCACGAATAACGAGCGACGTTGTGAAAATCAGTGTACGGTCACAAATCATCCCTTTTTATAACTGTAAAATTTCTGTAAATAAACGCTTAAAGTAAATATTTTTAACAAAATGCTGCTGTTAGTATTTGGGCTTTTATGAATTGCACAACCGAATTGAGTGCATCAAAACACCAAAACCAATGTCATCCAATTAATTAAAACTCATTTTAAAAGGCTAGCTGTATTGGTATTAGCATATCTTGTGCAGGACGTTATTGAACAGGCATGTGTTATTAAGGGGATTGTGGAAATAGGACATTATGGGATATAGAAGACGTATTTGCATTAATATTGTAGAGGCCAAGGCCAGAATCTTCCGTTCGGGTCTTTAAGTGCAGTGGCCGGTGCAGAAGTGGGAGTGATTTCTGCTTGGGGGTGGGGGTGGGGGGTGGAAGGTGGGGCGGAAAGAGGGCAAGGGACGCTGACCATACGCGATCTTGTGCTGTTCAGCTTCTTAATGTACATCAGCAACAATCTCGCCTATTCTCGTTGTCGGGGTCAGGCAGGAGGCAGTTGCCTTACGGGGTCAAAGATCCGGGCACCATATTTAATGGGCGCCCAGGCAGCCCTCACTATCCCTTCTACCTTTACCCGGCCACTGCTCCACCCCTCCCCGCTACCTCCTCCTCCCTTCCTTGGTCATCCTCCACTCAACTTGCACTGCCACCACCCCAAGCAGGGGCTGACATTCACAGACACTCCCCAAAGGGGACAACGCAGCGGTAACTCAGCGTCAGTCATGGACAAAAGTCATAAATATAAAAACAAAAAAACTGCGGATGCTGGAAATCCTAAACAAAAACAGAATTACCTGGAAAAACTCAGCAGGTCTGGCAGCATCGGCGGAGAAGAAAAGAGTTGACGTTTCGAGTCCTCATGACCCTTCGACAGAACTTGTCGAAGGGTCATGAGGACTCGAAACGTCAACTCTTCTTCTCCGCCCATGGACAAAAGTCAACCTCGCCAGGTGCGCACCACTTGCATCTTTTAGTCGTAAAAGTGAACGATTTAATTTCTCGCTGGCGGGGAACTTAATTTGGAGGAGAGACTTAATTCCGGCGTGGTGGCCCTTTAATGAGCATGCATGAAATCCTAATGCATGTGAAAGGTTTAAGATTGAAACATCTTTAACCCCCCCACCCCCCGGAGAACTTAAAATTCATCCAGCTGTCAGGAAACAGATTTTTGGCTTCGCGTTAAATTACGTTCCCCTGCTTGCTAAGCTTGCCACTGCTGGTGAGACTTATGTGTAGTATGCGGTTTTTAAGCACAGTTAAAAATTACTTTATAATACAGACTTTAGGAGGGCTGGAGTGTGAGTATTACACATCAAGCAGTTAGGTACCTTCTGTTTAAGAATCATTGAATCACATAGCACAAATGGAATCCAGTCCACCAATTGTGCATTTACCGACTTTGACAGTGATACAATTAGTCCCAATCCTTTACTCTTTCATCATCGTCCTCTATTATCTTCCTTTTCAAGTAGCAGTCCAAATCGTTTTTGAAAGTTATGATCAACTTTGGAGAGGGAGAAAAACGAGAAGGTAAAGTTAAAGCATCTCATGTTGTACTTGTTTTTCCAGTATCATGCTGCAATGGAAATGGGATTGACTTTTGATCATTTATAATCGGTCTGCACAATCACATCTACAGACTTTGCTTTTGTGCCCTTATCTGCATTAAACCCATTATCTCTCTCATCCTAGTCATCCCCCTTGGTATGCCCTTTTAAGTCTTGAATATTTATGGCAGACATTCGGTTTTGCCATCCATCACCAGATTTGACTGGAACACATTGTTTGGTCCCATTTTTTTCTGTTAAAACTGCTCACTATTTTGGGACCATCTGGAATGCAAATATAGCCTCTGGCTACTTTTCTCCAAGACCAGCTATTTTCTTAACCGCCCCCCCCCCACCCCGCCCCGCCCCCCCCTCTCTCCTTCACCCTCAACTTCAATAGCAAGTGAGAGGAGCTCATGGACTTCTTTCGCATCAAGATTATATTTACCCCTTCAGGTGCCTCTGCCATTTCCCTCCCCTCCTCTGGCCTGCCAAGCCAAAATTCCACTAAGGTTTTCCCTTCACCCCAAAAATCCATCCTGCTGTGTAGGTTTCTCTCATATCTCCCCCCACACCCTCTAGGTTCCATGAGACCCTCCTCCTGCTCCCTCAAACCTATAACCATGAAATTGTTGACCATCCAACTTCTTGTCTGGCCCCCATGTTAGCTCATTTTGTTTATGCTACCCTCCACCTTAAATACAATGCACAGCCCCCAACCCCCCAACTATTTCAAATGTGTTGTCATTACCCTACTCAAAAAAAAATCCCACTGACATTGCAAACTATCACCCCATCCCAAACTACATTTTCTGTTTTTATGTATGCAGGTTTTGCTGCATATATATAATATTTTTATCATAAAACATTCCAAGTCACTTCACAAGAGCACAGGCAGACATAATAATTGGTCAAAGGTTTTAAGAAGCATCTTATGGGATGAGCGAAAGATAATGGAATGGTTTAGGGAGGGAATTCAGAGCCTAGTACTCGGTGACTAAGTACAGCTGCCATTCGGGAGGGAAGTAATCCAGAGGTACACCAGTACTGGAGAAACGCAGAGTTCTTGGAGGGTTGTAGGGCTGGAAGACGTTACAAAGATAAGGAGAAGGCGTGGCCACAGAGCATAACTGTAGGCTGGACCACTAATTTTAAGTCTTCAGAGGGAAAAAAAATTGCTGAATATACTTGCCGAAGCAAGGTAACAAAATGGACAATAGCTTTGCGTTACTCCAGTAATCCTAAGTAAACGGACAACGCTGTTGAATTTAATCCCCCAAACAATGGTAAGCATCCTGAAATTTCATGCAATTAATAAAGAATTTGACTTATCCAGTCACTGGAATCTGTGGCCCTGCTTTTGGAATAAAGACAGGCTGCTTTCTGGTTTTGGATTCCACCCACTGTATGCTCCATTTCCTTATCCATCAAATTTTCTGGCTGTTTTGTCAGGCACTAATTCCTATATGTTTCTATATCCTATATGCATATATGCCAAATGCTTTGGAGACTTGGACAACCTATAGCAGGCACCTCAAAGCACTGGATAAGTACCACGAGTAGGGTTGTCACAGATCCCCTGAATCAGGGCTAAAAAAAAGCGGTCCAAAAGCAGCATTTTCCCCCAAGCCAACTTGCCCAGTATCGAAGCGCCAATCACTCAAAACCAGCTTGGCTGGGAGGGTCATGTTGTTCGTATGCCCAACAACAGAATCCTGAAGCAATCGCTGTGGTTGAGACTCCCAGGAGGACAGTGGAAACACTTTCAGGATGTCCTCAAAGCATCCCTGGAAAGATCACACATCCCTGCCAACTCATGGGGGACCCTGGTTTCTGACTGACCGAAATGGACAATGTTCATTTGGGAAGGCATTGAACAAGTCAAGGGACTTCATCAGGAAGATGCAGAGGTGAAGTCGAGACCTCAGAGGTAGTGCATAAACTTTCAAACAACCCAACTACCTAACCCTGTCAGCACCACCTACTCCACATGTGGCAGAGTCTGCTTATCATGCATTGGACTTATCAGCCATCTTAGAACTAATCAAGCCTGAGTGGAAGCAAAGTCACCCTCGATCCTGAAGGACTGCCCAAAAAGACAGATCCAATAAATACATTAATATAAAAGCGAATATGGGATTATGGATTATTACACTCAGTTGATAGTCAGATACTAGATTTGCAACGCCCTCAATGTATAACTTATAGGCTTGAAAAGTATTAAAGCTTCAGGTTAAAAACAAATTATTCTCTTATGAGAACCTAATCTCCATCCCGTGTGTCAAAATGTCATCGATTAAATCAGAGTTAACTGCCTCACCAATGAGTAATGCATGTCCCAACAACCATAGAAAGGCTGACTGAGAGGAAATGTTACGTATTCTATCTGATTACCAATTTTTACAATTGAGTTTAGGACTCCACTGGTATTAAACCCTGAAGGCCTGGGGAAGCCCCACATGCATGCGGTGTGTTCAGTGAGTTGTGAGCCTTGAAATGTGGTGGCCTGTTCTGACCTTGAAGGGAAAGGGAAGTGTAAAACATATCACAGAACCTTTCATCTGTTCAAATAACACAATTTCAGGAGAAACTTTGGAACAGTTATAAACTTTTACTTTTCATACCTATTGGGTGTCAATCAGTATCCCTCACTAAAAGCACAACAACAACCAGCATTTATATAGTACCATTAATATGGTGAAATATCTCGAGGAGCTTGAGTACCAGAGCACTGAAGCAAACTGCGACGTTGGTCTGAGCTCTGCCCAGAGGCAGGTAACCTGGAATTTTTGTGGGCTGTTTAGCTCAGTACCACCAATTGTTATCGGAACTTTGGAATTGTTGGACAGTAAAAAGCCAAGATCATTTAGTTCACCATCCCAATAGTTGCATGACAAAATCATAAAGGAGTCATTGATTAATAATAGCAATCAATCTCTATTAATTAGTCTACAACAGAGCCAGGCCCGTAATGAGGAACACCCCAGTGGAGGAGATCTTTGGAACCATAGGTCCAAAGTCACCTTTTTCTCCCAAGCATGTTACACCTACCACATGTCATGACGAGATTACTCACAAACTGTATCACAAAATGCTTTTTCCTGAAAGGAATATATCCACTGCCCCATAATTCTACTCTCAATCATCAGTAAAGTGATGGAAGGGATCATCAATAGTCCTTTCAAGTGGCACTTGCTTAGCAATAACCTGCTCACTGATGTTCAGTTTGGGTTCTGGCAGGGCCACTCAGCTTCATTACAGCCTTGTTTCAAACATGGACAAAAGAGCTGAATACCAGAGTGAGATGAGGGTGACTGCCCTTGATACCAAAGCAGCATTTGATCAAGTATGGCATCAAGGAGCCCTATCAAGACAGGAGTCAATGGGAATCGGGGGAAGGGTCTCGCTGGTTGGAGTCATATCGAGCACAAGGGTAAATGTTTGTGGTTATTGGAAGTCAATCATATCAGTTCCAGGACATCACTGCAGGAGTTCCTCATGCCCTAGGCCCAACCATCTTCAGCTGTTTCATCAATGACCTTCCTTCCATCATTAGGTCAGAAGTGGGGATGTTCACTGATGATTGCGCAATGCTCAGAAGCATTCGCAACTCCTCAGATACTGAAGCAGCCCATGTCCAAACATAGAAAGACCTGGACAATATCCAGGCTTGGGCTGACAAGTGGCAAGTAACATTTGCACCACACAAGTGCCAGGCAATGACCATCTCCAACGAGAGAGAATCCAACCATCTCCCTTGACATTCAACGGCATTACCATCACTGAAAGCTCCACTATTGACATCCTGGGTGTTACCATTGAAGATGCAGAAAATTTGGATTTATTTTAAATTACTAGCCAGGACCTGCAGCTAAGGCACCAAAGCATACACAAACATTCACAGCCTTACATGAAAACTATAAACTTGTACAAAGGGCTCAGCTGTAAATTTGCAATTAGGAAATGGGAGACACAAGGGCGGGGACACGGGATAACTCAGTCAAGAGATGGGGAAGGTCATTTCGCACCGTCTGATAGCTATCTTCAAAATGGACAATGCCCAGTCTCTGCACTGCAATTACTGTACAGGAACACAATTATCAACCCACCGGGGTGGGGGTGGGGGTCATTGTGCTGTGGCCTTTGTCTAACGAATACCATTAAGTTGTAACTGATTGTAAAAGATATATAAACTCTGCTCATTTGAAACCTCGGTGGAGAAGCACCTGGAGTGCCCAGTGTTTGCTCCCTGCATGCGTAATAAAGGAAACACTTGAATATTGTATCTGGACTCCGAGTGTTGAAATTTTGTACCAGAGTATTCCTTGGACCTTCCAATTGGCGCTGTGAGCAGGGTACGCAGGACGCAGGACACCGAATGGGAACCGGGACGGGTCACAATAAGAGTACATTTTTATTCATACTAAATCCGACTCTGTCCGGACCCAGGAAGTGTCAGGTACCCGGCGTATCCAAAACCTAGGCTCCAGGCAATAGCTCATGGGGTGGTAAGGGTGGGGTAGAAACACTTGTATTATAGATTGTTGTGATTACATCTGGTATTAGTCACAAGTAATGAGTTAGGTCAGAAAGGACCCAGGTGAGAACCATACCGCTGATGACAACTGTACCATAAACAAAAACAGAAACAGAAATACCTGGAAAAACACAGCAGGTCTGGCAGCATCGGTGGAGGAGAGCACAGTTGATGTTTTGAGTCCTCATGACCCTTCAACAGGAGAGAGCACAGTTGATGTTTCGAGTCCTCATGACCCTTCAACAAGTCCTGTTGAAGGGTCATGAGGACTCGAAACGTCAACTGTGCTCTCCTCCGCCGATGCTGCCAGACCTGCTGAGTTTTTCCAGGTATTTCTCTTTCTGTTTTTGTTTTGGATTTCCAGCATCCGCAGTTTTTTGCTTTTATCTTTGACAACTATACCCTGACCGTCTTATCCAGATATGGCCAGTAGTGACAAACTCGAGTGAGGACCAGAGGGATCCCTGACACAGCAGTTAGCTGACAAAATAAGAAATTGATAGGCAAAATGATAAAGAACAATTGGAACTCACTTGACTCACCCACTGATCAGAGAAAATGGTAGGATAATCAGAAAAAAGACAAAGATGATAAAGCCTGGATCCTAATGTTAAGACAACATGTAGAGTTAAATAAGAAAGTAAATGGAATGTTGGGCAACAAATCCCAAAATGAAGAGCTAGTACAGCCAAAAAATCTCATGTCAGTTTCGCCAGCTTTAACACAGCCACCAGCAGCTCCACAATACACAGATAATGTAGATTGGAACAGACTGGTGGAACAGACAGCAGGATATGAGGAACAATGGGAAGTGGGTTGGGAATCACCACCCCCATATCCCGTGACCCCAATTAAAATATAGTATGTGCCCCTGGTGCCCGGACAACCAGGCAGAGCAGCAAGCTGATTTCCGAGCCTTTAGTGCAGAAATAGCACAAGTCTAAGGGCAAGCCCCAGTTAATTGGAACATGGTGACTGGGGTAAAACTAGAAGAGGGGGAGGGTGCCCATGAATATGGTAATTGGAAGTTTGAGGCATATTGTAACTATGGGGATGTAGGTGCTGCACCAAACCGAGATGATGTACAGTTTATGCAATTGTACAAGGATGGCCTTAGCCTGGCCCACCAGGCAATCCTAGACACCGGGCTAGTAGACAAGAACACATATGATTAGCTAGAAAGATGGGCCAGCGGGGTAGATAACCACATAGGGAAAACTAAGATAAAGGTGTCAGCAGAGGAGGTTACAGACCCACTGAGACAGTAGCCACAGTGACAGCCATCCCTAAACCCAAGGTGTGCTTTAATTGTAAAAACCTGAACATAAAATATTTACAGTTTTAGATGTAGCCAATGGATTTTGGTCGATACCACTGGACCAGGAATCCTAATATAAATTCGCTTTCACAGTGGGAGGGAGATGGTGTACCTGGGTGAGGCTCGCACAGGGATTCCACAACAGCCCGAACCTCTTCCAACAGGTCATGAGTGAGAAGCTGAGTCAGTGCGACGTAGAGTCTTACAACAGTACAATTTTACAATATGTAGGTGATATCCTAATAGCGTCAGAATCAGAAAGGAGCCACATTGGAGCCCTCTTGGTAGTCTTAAAGACACTGAAAAATGCTGGATTTAAGATAAACCCCAAAAAGGCACAAATAGGGCAAACACTGCTTAGGTACTTAGGGCACGAGAGCAATGAGGGAAACAAGATCCTACCACAGGACAGGAAAATGGCCATTGCAGACATGCCTCACCCCACCACAGTAAGGGGGATCCAAAAGGTCATGGGGCTGTTCAACTACTGTCGCAACTTCCCACTCCAGTTTGCAGCAACGGCCACATCGATACAGAGGTTAGTAAAGGGAGGAAAGCCCAGGACAGAAAAGATCGAATGGGGACCAGAGCAAGAGACAGTGTATACAGAGTTGAAGGCTGGTCTCATGTCAGCGCCGGCCATCAAGCTACCCGACATGTCCCAACCATTCCACGTTTTCAGCAGTATAGATGGGGATTTTTACAATGCAGCAGTGACACAAAGAGGAGAAAGTATGAGACCCGTAGCATATTATTCCACACAGCAGTCCCCTGTAGTGAAGGGACTGGCCAGGTGCATGGCAGTGACAGACTGTTCTGCGTGGGCAGTGACAGACTGTTCTGCGTGGGCAGTCTGGGTGTGTGAACCTGTCACCATGTCTGGGCAAATAATACTGCACACCCAGCATATGTTAGTGGAGTTGTTAAACACTGGGAAACTGGAAGCAGTGTCAGACTCCAGATGGGTGGCATGGGAAGCTGTGTTACTACCAAAAGATAAGGCCATACAGATCATAAGGGACTACTAAAGTTAATCCAGCAGACAGAATGATATCTGAAGGGGAACCGCACCAGTGTCAGATGAGATTAGACCAAGAGGTGGAGGGGGGCATCTCAAATGAAACACTTGAGAACTCAAATTTGATCCGCTATGTGGATGGATCTAGAAGATACATAAATGGGTAATTTCGGACTGGGGTGGGCAGTCGTAGACCAGAATGAAGAGGCTATCCTAAAAGGGGGATTAGAAGGGGCCCTGTCAACTCAGGTAGCTGAACTGATTGCCCTTACGGAGGCCCCCAAAGCAGCTACAGGCAAGAGGGTGAACGTGTATACTTATAGCCGGTGTGCATTTGGGGTAGTCCATGACCACATGGTAGCATGGAATAGGAGGGGATTCATTACCTCAGGAGGGGTCACATAAGGCACAAGAATGTAGTACGAGAGTTAGTAGAAACAGCTCAGGCACCCACAGAGGCAGCAGTTATTAAAATACAGGTGCATAGGAAGGTGGAAAACCAGCAACAAAGGGGTAATATGCTGGCAGACGCAGCGGCCAAAGAGGCAGCCAAGAAAGAGGAACCGTGCATAGTCCGGGTGGCTGCATATAGCCCAGAGGAGATGAATGTGCAGAAATTACAGGCAGATACAGATCCCGAGGAGAGGGAAAAATGGAGAAGGGCAGGGGCCACCACGGGAAAAGATGGAATTTGGAGGAAAGGGTTGTTAGCAATGGCCCCGAATTGTTTCCAATACACCCTGTTGAAACTGTATCACGAACCAGACCACAGCGGATTGGGCAGTATGCTCAGTAGACTGCTTCAGAACTGGTGGTGGACTGGCATTGGCAGGGATGTAGCCAAGTATTGTCAGAGATGGATCATTTGCGCCCAGCATAACCCTGGCAAACCGATCAAAGTAAGGGTATCACACCAGCCGCCTACCAAGAGCCCATGGGAAAACCTACAGATAGATTTTACAGGACCCTTTCCTGACAGCAGGGGAAAGAAATACTGCCTGGTCATAATCGACCAGTTCACTAGGTGGGTGGAGACTTTCACTGCCAGGGACTGCAGCATCACCACAGTCATAAAGATCCTCACTTTTGAAGTAGTACCAAGGTGGGGAATCCCTTTACAGATAGATTTGGATCAAGTAACGCATTTTACGCGCAGTATTATGAAAAGGACATGTGAGCTGCTTGGGGTAAAACAAATTTCACGTACTTTACCATCCACAAAGCTCAGGAGTGGTAGAACATATGAACCGCACATTAATAAACGCTATTGGAAAGCCAATCACAGCAACTGGTAGGGGAGGGGTGGATGTGCTCCCCTGCATATTGATGTGATTGAGGGCTACCCCTAACAGGACAACCAGGTCAACTCCTTATGAGTTGGTGACTGGGAGGGCTATGTGCTTGCCAGAGGACATAGCCACCGGAAGCGAGGATATGGGACCCATCAGAGATAAAATTAAAAACTATTAAACAATTGGATGGACAGCTAAAGGAATTACAACAGGAAGTGAAGGACCAACAGGCTATCAGGGATTTAGCAGAGAGGACAAAAGGGAGGCCCTGTCACCACTGGCTGAGGTTGGAGACATGTTGTTTGTTCAAGTCACCCCCAGCCAACCAGGTTTTGCCCCTAAATGGACTGGACCATACAAAATTATTTTGACCAGCAATTCATGTGCCTGCGTCAATATGAAGGGAAAGGATAGGTGGAAGTGGAAACACTGGTCACAACTGAAAAGCTATGATGTAAGTAAGAAAGACTGAATTACCGGGCAGTGGGGGGAAAATGGGCAACGAGCAGTCCATTCTGTGTTAGCCAAGTGGTTTAGGATTCATTCCTAATCTGGAGGACTGGCCATCCGAAAGACAAAGGGGGAATCCTCAACTATGGAGAGGGTCACCGTGGGCTGTGCACAAGGAGGGGTGAAAAGGAGAAAGCTGCCTCTTATATACGACCTAACCCCTGATGGTCACCAGCAGTATGCTTCGTTACAGAAATAACAATAACCGGGTAACCTCCATGCCAAGATGGAAAAAAGCTGGGTGTTGATAATCATTACCAGGGCCCTGGCTTTCGCAGCCACTGGTATACAGAACGTAAACCGTGAAGCAGCAGCCAGTATGGGCTTATACTACAAGAATGTCAGAGATGGATATTGCTTGAAAGGAAAGTTGTAACTGATAGTAAAAGATATATAAACTCTGCTCATTTGAAACCTTGGTGGAGAAGCGCCTGAAGCGCCCAGCGTTTGCTCCCCGCAAGCGTAATAAAGGAACCATTTGAATATTGCATCTGGGCTCTGAGTGTTGAAATTTTGTACCAGAGTATTCCTCGGACCTTTCACCATTGACCAGAAACTGCACTAGACTAGCCATATAAATACTGTGGCTACAAGAGAAGGTCAGAGCCTATCCATCATGCAGCGAGTAACCCACCTCCTGACTCCCCAAGCCTGTCCACCATCTACAAGGCACAAGTCAGGAGTGTGATGGAATACTCTCCACTTGCCTGGGTGAGTGCAGCTCCAACAACACTCAAGAAGCTTGACTCCATCCAGGACAAAGCAGTCCATTTGATTGGCACCCTGTCAACAAACATTCACTCCCTCCACCACCAATGAGCAGTGGCAGCAGTGTGTACCATCTACTAGATGCACTGCAAAAACTCACTAAGGCTCCTTCGGCAGCACATTCCAAACCCATGACTGCTACCTTCTAGACAGACAAGGGCAGCAGACACATGGGAACACCATCACTTAGAAACACCATCACCTGGGAGTCCCCTCCAAGCCACTCAACATCCTGACTCGGAAACATATCGCAGTTCCTTCACTGTCGCTGGGTCAAAATCATGGTACTCTCTCCATAACAACACCCACACCACATGACTGCAGCGGTTCAAGAAGGCAGCTCACCACCACCTTCTCAAAGGCAATGAGGGATGGGCAATAAATGTTGACCTAGCCAGCGAAACCCACAGCCAGTAAAAGAATGAAAAAAAAATCTAATTTGCATTTGGATGAATCAATATTAATTGCTCCCTTTGACCTAAGAGGTCTACTGATCTATTTGAGGGCTTAATCTTTATTTATATACAAGGCAAGATACAATCTTGTTTACTTCAAAGATCTTGCCAACTTAAACCTGTGAAACAAATGCATGGATCATCAATATTAAGATAGAAATATTCAAGTCAGGTATGCCCATACTTACATTGGTGGAAAATGGTGGCTTAGTGGTAATGTCACTGGACAGGCTAATGCTCTGCGGACATGGGTTCAAATCACACCTTGGCAGCTGATGGAATTTAAATTCAATTGATACAATCTGGAATTGAAATCTAGTCATAATAATGGTGACCATGAACCATCATTGATTATAAACCCATCTAGTTCCCTAATGTCCTTCAGGGAAGGAAATCTGCCATCCTTACCTGGTCTGGGCTACATGTGACTGCAGATCCAGAGTTATGTGGCGGACTCCTAACTCCCCTCTGAAATGGCCCAGAAAACAAGCCACTCAGTTCAAAGGTAATTAGGGATTGGCAAAAACTGTTGACCTTGCCAGTGATAGCTACATCCCATCAAAGAATAAATAAGAAAAAAACTGAGTGGCTTGCTAGGCCATTGCAGAAGGCTATTCAGTTAAATAGTACCAGGCTCTATCTTCATCTCCAACTGTCCCACCTCCAACCCCATTCCCTCTCCAAAGTACTTTAAGATGTGATGTTTCCCAAATCTATGCCCATTTTACCTGGAATGCCATGCTTACATTCCTCCAATCAGGTTTACACCCCTGCCACTGTGTCGGCACAGCTCTTATTCGAGTTACAAAAGACATTCTATGTGGCTGTGACAAAGGTAAACTATCCCCTCGACCTTCTCAAACAATCACCAGCCTTTGATATCGTTAACTACATCATCCGCCTTCAATGTCCCTCTGCCGTCATGTAGCTGGGAGGGACTGCACTCATTTAGTTCCAGTTTTATCTATCTAATCGTAGCCAGGGAGTTATCTGCAGTGACTTCTCTTCCTGCTCCTGCACCCATACCTCCGGTGACCCCTAAGGATCCATCCTTGGTCCCCTCCTAATTCTCATCTCCATGCTGCTCCTTGGCAACATCATTCGAAAACGCATCAGGTTCCGCTTGTATGCTGAACAAACCCAACTCTACCTCACTGTTGACATTCAAAGAATAGTCAACCTCTTTCCTTCTCTGGTTGATAACGATATGCTTTGAGCAAGAATCACATAATGGTGGAATATACAAAATAGGCTTTATTCATATACAGCATGGATGATCAATCTATACTGTATACAGAAAGTAACTTTTGATTTCTGGTTCAATCTTTCAAGCCCTTCAAAGAATTGTTGACAACCAGGCTCCTTTATACACCTTTTGTCTACAGCAAAGGTACATGTCACAGAATAAACCATAATGGCATATCTGAGCATGAATCCTTTGAAAACAACCTCTTCATGTAAATCGTCATACTTGTTTGTAAAAGATGATTCTCTCAAACAAATCTTCCTGAATTAACTGTTCTCAAATCCTTTAAAGAGAAGGATTATAACCATTATCCTTCTATACCCACAGTTAATAGATCCCTCTGCCTATGTGTTATTAGACTAGTCACTGTGTAATCACTCACTATTGATGTTATTACAGTCAATTATATCCTTGAACAAGAATTTCTCATAGAAAATACTCAGCCATTAAAGCAGAAGATAAACTATGTTTTCTCCTGTTGTTATCTTGCCCCGAAAGTTATCGTGCACATCTTGGAAAGCTTGGTACTTCAATATACACGAAAATTCAATTATTAACACTTTGCTCCCCAAAATTTCCAACATGTAATTCTCCAGGATGTTCAACATTAACCACCATCTTTATCGACCCCTCCGCTGTCTTTGATTTGTCTTGTTTCTTTGCTGAATTCCAGTATTGGATAAGCAGAAATTTCTTCCAAATAAATATGGGGATGGTTGAACCTATTGTTTTCTGACCCCACCACAAAGTTTGTTCGCTAGCTACTGCCTCCATCCCTCTGCTTCATCATTGTCTGTGGATGAACCAGACTGTTCACAACCTTGGTGTCATTTTTGACCCTGAGATGAACTTCCGACCATATATCAATGTGAATACCAAGACTACCTATTTCTACTTCTATAATATAATCTGAGTCCATCCCTTCCTTAGCTTTTATGCTGCTGAAACCCTCATCCATGCCTTTGTAACTCTAGCCTTATATTCCATCTCTCTTCAAGTTGATTTCCCATCTTCTACCCTCTTTAAACTTAAACTCATTGAAAACTATAGAGCCCATATCCTAACTTGTACCATATTCTGTTCACTCATCACTCCAGTGCTTGTTGTCCTAATTTGGATCTGGGTCTGGCAATGCCTTGATTTTAAAATTCTCATCCTTCTTTTCAAATTCTTCCATATCTTCACCTCTCTCTATCTCTCTGTATTCTCCTCCAACCCTAAAACCCTCCAAGGTCTCTGCACTGCTCCAAATCTTCATTTGTGCACATCCCTGATTTTGATTGCTTCACTTTTGGCAGCTATGCCATTAACTGCCCAGGTTCTATGCTCTCAGATTCCCTCCTTACAACTCTACACCTCTCTCCTCTTCTTTCCTCCATTAAGAAACTCTTTCAAATCAACCTCTTTGCCCAAGGTTTTGGTCATCTATCCTAACATAGCCTTATGTGCTTGATGTCAAACTTAGTTTGATAACACACCTGTGAAGAATGTTGGGCCATTTTATTATGTTAAATATGCTATATGAATACAAGTTTTTGTTGTGCATACAATCAGATGGTGTTTAGTGCAACTCTGGAGGTTACATCAGAGTGTCTAGTGAAATGGGATTTATAATTCCATAAGGCAATGATACTATGCCCTACGTGTGAAATGATTTTGGCCAGTCTCAACCCAGCTACAAGTGGGTGTGGGCCACAGCACAAAATAGCCTCCAGTTCAACAATCTGACTCAGAGAGGATATAGAATAGAAGATATCAGAAATTATCACACTGGTGCAGTTGGATGTTGTCTGTACTTGGACCTGAGGCACATTGTTGGATAGAGTAGTATTGTTGGGTAGAAAGTATTATTCTGCGCCTAACTATTCTTTAAGTGAGGTAGGATATTTAAAGTTGGCTCTGTGTGGGGTCAATAATGCTTCCCATGTTACAGGTATGAAGGCTGGAGAGATACAATATAACTGTGATGCCTGATACATCAAAGTGTGTACAAGTGCAAAAGCATTGGTAATTTGTGGATGAGACTCATTAAGCTCCTGTCTTTCATTTCAAATCAAGCAACTTCATATTATGACATATTTGTGCCATGCCTGATGCTCGCCCAGTCTCCTTGTCCTGTGCACCTTCCAGCTCTGCCTACTGGCACTCTCCCATTGCCTCCTGCCATGTGCAATGCTCCTTGGCCATCTACTCTTGCCAGAAAGCCAAGGACACAAACAAGCAGCCAGCAGTCTTTCACTCAATTCTGATTGGTGGAATTCTGGCCCTGGTTCTTCAAGTGCATCATCAGATTGCTGGAAAATTCTGCAAATGAGCCACGCTTGCACCAGCAGTGCTAACATCCTTAATGAACAATAGAATAGAATTAAGAAAGAAGAAAATCTCACAAGAATACCCAGGGTTGCCAACTCTGGTTCAATGTATTCCTGGAGGTTTCATTACATTATTTTCCCCCATACTCAAGATAGTCGTTGGCCAACACATCAACCCTTGTGACATACTGCCTTCCTACACCAATTGGAAAGCAAAAAAACTCAGAACTCAATTGGATGATGCTTGACTTACAGCCAAACAGCCTTTTTTCCTCCCATTTTCAATAGTTTTATTTCTGGTAAAGGGAAATGTTCAAAGAAAATCAAAAAATGTCCTGATACCCTTTCTCCAGGGTTGCACACAGCGGTGTCCTTGAGATTGATCTTCAATTCCTGGAGACTCCAGGCGAACCCTGGAGAGTTGGTAACCCTAACTAAGGAACTCTTCTCTGTTTAACAACTGCTAAACTTAAATAGCTTTCTAATTATTAGTGTGGCCTGCCAGTTGTTTTATTTTATTTTGAATTGTGTGTTTCTGGGAAAGGAAGACATTTAATGTTGCATCTGTGGAACTCAATTTACTCACATAGAACATCCTAGCCAGATGTCACCACACTGAGGGTAGCTATCTACAAAACATTGGTTCCTAAAGCAAGTTTCTTCACATTCTACTATTTAACTGTTATTATTATTAATATTATTTAGTATCCAGGAAATTAATGTAATGTTCCAGCCATTTTAGAGCACTGTCATTGTCAGCAGCTAAACTGCATACATCACCAGGTAGTTTTGTTAGTGGGTCAGTTTCAACAACAAAAGATGTTGAAAGCAATGACTTGAGCCAGTCCATGTGTCACAGATGCTAGTAGCAATCTGCTTTTTTGTTGAGTTTCCCATTCTTCATATATGTCTCTGGAAAATAAGTGTCAGCAGGCAGGTTGACACTTTTTAATATTATTTGTGTTTGGGATGTCATCTTTGCTGGTAGCATCAGCATTTATTGCCCATCCCTAACTGCACTTGAGAAGGTGCTGGTGAGCCACCTTCTTGAATTGCTGCAGTCTATGAAGAGTCCAGTGCTGTTAGGGAGGGAGTTTCAGGTCTTCTGATGCAGCGACAGTGAAGATACGGTGATATAGTTTCGAGTCAGGATGGTGTGTGACTTGGAGGGGAACTTCCAGGTGGTGGTGTTCCCATGCGTCTGCTGTCCTTGTCCTTCTAGATGGTAGAGGCCGTGGGTTTAGAAGGTACTATCAAATGAAGCTTGGCGAGTTGCTGCAGTGCATCTTGTAGATGGTACATACTGCTGTCACTGTGCACCAGTGGTGGAGGGTTTGAATGTTTAAGATGGTAGATGGGGTGCTGATCAAGTGGACTGCTTTGGCCTGGATGGTGTTCAGCTTCTTGAGTGTTGTTGGAGCTGCATTCATCCAGGCAAGTGGAAAGTATTCCATCACCCCCTTGATTTGTTCCTTGTAAATGGTGAACAGGTTTTGGAGGGTCAGGAGGTAATTTACTCACTGCAGAATTCTCAGCCTCTGACCTACTCTTTTAGCCACATTATTTATGTGGCTAGTCCAATTCAGTTTCTAGCCAATGGTATCCCCATGATATTGATGGAGGGGAATTCAGCAATGGTAATACCATTGAATACCAACAGGAGATGGTTAGATTCTCTTTGGTTAGAGATGGTCATTGCCTGGTACTTGTATGGCGCAAATATTACTTGTCGATTATCATACAAGTGGCACCACACAAGTGCCAGGATTGCTAGCAAAGCTTTGCTCTCATCAATGTTTTAATTTCTCTGTAGGGAATAAATTTCACAGTCGAAATAGACTGATGATTGGAAGGGAATTATTATTGTCATTTGCAGGGCTTCAGATGAAGGATTTCTGTGGAAGAGTTTCCCTTCCCCACCCTTTACACTTGCCCACATTTCACTCCTGGGTAGTTATGGTTGGGAGGTGAAGGTGGGAATGAGAGTCACCTGTGGTTTGCAGCTATCCAGTTTGGAGTCTTGACTGATAGGTATATATTCATTTTGAGAACCTCACTCTGACATGATTCATTTTGACATGATGTAAGCTGTATGTGGTACGCTTATTTTAAAATGCGGAAAATTGTGGGGAAGAATTTTCCGGTTGGCGAGCGGGGGTGGGGCCCGCTCGCTGAGGTGTAAAACGACGCGCGGTGAATTTGGGTGGGCGTCCCGATGTCACCGCGCGTCATTTAGATTTTCAGTTCGGCGGGCGTGCAGCCAAGTCAAGGCCTGTTAAAAACTAATTAAAATAGGTAAGTGAGCTCCCTGTCCAACCTTAAGGTTAGCGGGCAGGCGAAGAGCCCAGGCGGCCTTCACATTTTTCACGAAGCATCATCCATGGGCGGGATGAGGTTTCATGAAGTTTTTATAAATTAAGTAAAGTTTTCCATTAATGTTCCTTGACATGCCTCAGTTCATGTGACACTGTCACATGAGAGGATATGTCTTGTAATATTTTCTTTTCTGTATATAGCTTTTAAAAACTTTAACTAATCTGCCCGAGGCTCCTCTGTGCCTCTGGGAGATTTCGGCGCTCTTTAGTGCGCATGCGTGAAAGAGTGCAGGTCCTGACTCAGGGAATCCCTCCCCCGCCCGCCTGTACAGGGAGCGCACACGTAAAATGGTGTTGCGGACCCAATCGGGGGCGCCGATCGGGTTCGTGCCTGCTCCCGCCTGCCCCCACACAGTCCCCTCAACGGGGGTATATTTCTAACCATGAAGATTTCAACACTTTAATAATATGTTGCTTTATATAGCTCCCTGGGTGACTAAAGATAGAGTCATAGAGGTCTACAGCACAGAAAAAGACCCTTTGGCCCATCGAGTCTGTGCCGGTCAAACAAGTATCTAACTATTCTAAGCCCATTTTCCAGCACTAGGCCCATAGCCTTGTATGCCATGGCATTGCAAGTGCACATCCAAATACTTCTTAAATGTTATGAGGGTTTCTGCCTCTACCATCCTTTTAGGCAGTGAGTTCTAGATTCCCACCACCCTCTGGGTGAAAAAATTCTTCCTCACATCCCCTCTAAACCTCCTGCCCCTTATCTTAAATCTATGTCCCCTGGTTATTGATCCCTCTACCTAGGGGAAAAGTTCCTTCCTGTTGACCCTATCTATGCCCCTCATAATAACACCTTGATCATGTCCCTCCTCAATCTCTTCTGCACCAACGAAAATAACCCCAGTCAATCCAATCTCTCCTCATAAATAAAACTCTCCAGCCCAGGCAACATCCTGGTAAATCTCTTCTGCACTCTCTCTCTAGTGCAAACACATCCTTCCTACAATGTGGATTCCAGAACTGCACGCAATACTCTAGCTGTGGCCTAACCAGCATTTTATACAGTTCCAGCATAACCTCCTCGCTCTTATGTTCAGTGCCTTGGCTAATAAAGGCAAGTATCCCATATGCCTTCTTAACCACCTTATCTACTTGTCCTGCTACCTTAAGGGACCAGTGGATATGCACACCAAGGTGATCCTTGGTACTTCCTAGGGTCCTATCATTCATTGTGTATTCCCGTGCCTTGTTTGTCCTGCCCTAGTGCAAAACCCCACACTTTTCCGGATTAAATTCCATTTGCCATTGATCAGCCCATCTGACCAGCCCGTCTATATCCTCCTGTAATCTAAAGCTGTCCTCCTCACTATTTACCACCCCACTAATTTTCATGTCATCCGCGAACTTACCGATCAACTCTCCTACATTCAAGTCTAAATCGTTTATATATACCACAAACAGCAAGGGACCCAACACCAATCCCTGTGGAACCCCACTGGACACAGGCATTCGGTCACAAAAACACCCCACGACCATCACCCTCTGATTCCTGCCACTCAGCCAATTCCGGATCCAATTTGCCAAATTGCCTTGGATCCCATGGGCTCTTACCTTCATTATCAGTCTCCCATGTGGGACCTTATCAAAAGCCTTGCTGAAGTCCAAGTAGACTACGTCAAATGCATTGCCCTCATCAACACACCTGGTCACCTCTTCGAAAAATTCAATCAAATTGGTCAGACATGACCTCCCCTTAACAAAACCATGTTGACTGTCCTTGATTAATCCTGCCTCTCCAAGTGTAGATTAATTCTGTCCCTCAGAATTGCTTTCAATAGTTTCCCCACCACTGAGGTTAGATTGACCTGTTGTTCCGTGGTTTACCCCTTCATCCCTTCTTGAATAATGGTACCACATTGGCTTTCCTGCAGTCCTCTGGCACCTCTCCTGTGGCCAGAGAGGTATTGAAAATTATTGCCAGTGCCCCGCTATCTCCTCCCTTACCTCACTCAACAGCCTGGGAGACATTTCATCCAGGCCTGGAGATTTATCTATTTTTAATCCTGCCAGACCACTTAGAACCTCCTCTTTTTCTATGCTAATTTCTTTAATTATATCTCAGTCCTTCTGCCTGATTTCCATACCCACATCAACCCTCTCAGTTGTGAACACAAGGTATTCATTTAGAACCCTACCTACTTCTTCTGGCTCCACACACAAATTACCACTGCAAATTGCAAAGGAAAGTACAAAGGAAATGTGAAAAAAGGAAATAATAGGGGTCAGGAGAGAATATTCGGATAGATAAGCAGCCAATGTGTAGGGAACCCAAAATGTATTTTATAAACACATAAATAGTAAACAGGTAGTCATAGGAAAGGTAGCTGTTTAGGAGCCAAACAGGAAATCTTCTTGTGGAGGCAAAGGGCATTGGGAGGCACTAAATAAATATTTAGCATCTGTCAACACTAGGGAAGAAGAGGCTGCCAGTAAAAGAGGAGGCAGCAGTGATATTGGAAAGGATAACAGCAAGGGGAGGCATTTAAAAGGTTGGCAGTCCTCAAAGTAGAAATGTTGCCTGGTCCGAGTGGGATGCATCTATATTACTGAGGGAAGTAAGAGTGTAAATTGTGGAGGCTTTGGCCACATTCTTCCACACCTCCTTCGATATGGGGTTGGTGAGATGGAGGACTGTAATTGTTACACTCTTATTCAAAGAAAAAAATTTGTATTCATTTACGGCATGTGGGTGTTGCTGGCTAGGCCAGAATTTATTGCCCAACCCTAATTGCCTTGAGAAGGTGGCGGTGAGCTAACTGCCAGAGTCCCTGTGGTGTAGATATACCCACATTGCTGCTAGAGATGGAGTTCCAGGATTTTGACCCATGGGGAAGGGATAAATGCGGTAACTACAGCCTAACATTACTGGTGGGGGAACCTTTAGAGACAATAATCTGGGACAAAATTAATTGGCATTTGAAAATGCATGGGCTCATAAGTGATTTGTTAAAGGAAAATCATTTATGTTTTGCCCATATTTTTCCAAATTCCAATTATTTTATTCCCCATTATTGACTAACTTGGACAAGTTATAATGGAGAGGTTTGATGAGGGTAAAGCAGTTGATGCCATGTATACAGACTTTTGAAAAGCATTCTTCAGGTTCTTTCTTCAGGTACTATCCCTTCCCCCTTCAAATTTGCCATCATCACCCTTCTCACAAAAAAAACTTTAAGCCCCCACCATTTTTGCAAACTGCTGCCCCATCTGCAGCCTCCCTTTCCTCTCTGAAGTCTTTGAACACATTGTCCTTCCCAAATTTATCTTCTCCAGAACACCATGTTTGAATCCCCCCAATCAGGTTCCCACCCCTGCACAATACTGAAACAGCGCTTATCAAAGTCTAAATTCCATCCCAACTAACTGTGACAAAGGTAAACCTTCCTTCCTCATCCTTCTTGGCCTGTCTACAGCCTTTGACATGGCTGACCACCTCACCCTACTCCAATGCCTCTCTACCCCCGTTGGGTGGGACGGCTGTCACCTGGCTTCAAACTTACCTGTCTTGTCATAGTTAGAGTATCACTTTCAATGACTTCTTTTCTTGCTCCTGTAATGTTACCTCTGATGTCTCCCAAGGATGGATTCTTTGCTCCCATCTGTTTCTCATCCGCTTGTTGTGCCTTGGCAACATCATCCGAAAACACAGCATCAATTTCCACATATATGCTGATAATACCCAGTTCTACCACACCATCACCATTCTTGATTCATCTACTATTACTAAGTTGTCAGACTTATCCGATATCCAGTAATGGATGAGCAGAAATTTGCTCCAGTTAACTATTGCAAAGATCAAAGCCACAAACTCTGTTCATTAGTTACTGACTGCATCCACCTCCCTGGCAGCTGTCTGAGACTGAACCAGACTGTTTGTAAACTTGGTGTCAGATTTGACCCCAAGATGAGCTTCTGACCACATTTTTGCATCATCATGAAGTCTGCCTACTTCCACTTCATTAATAACAAAAACAGAAACAGAAATATCTGGAAAAACTCAGCAGGTCTGGCAGCATCGGCGGAGAAGAGCACAGTTGACGTTTCGAGTCCTCATGACCCTTCAACAGAACTCAATATTTTTGTTTTTATCCACTTCATTAATGTTGCTTGACTGTGTTTCTGTCACACCTGCTGCTGGAAACCTCATCCATGCCTTTATTACCTCTAAACTTGAATATTCAAAAGCACTCCTGGCTGGCTTTCCATTTTCTACCCTCCCTAAACCTGAGGTTACCCAAAGCTCTACTGTTGGCGTCCTTGCTCGCACCAAGTCCCATTTAACTATCACTCTTGTGCTCGCTGACCTATACTGGCTCCCAGTTTAGCAATGTCTTGATTTTAAAGTTCTCTTCCTTGTTTTCAGTTCCCTCCATGACCTCATCCCTCCTATTGCTATAATCACCTCCAGCCCCTCCATTCTTTGAGATACCTGCACTCCTCAAATTCTGGCCTCGTGAGAATCCTTGATTTTATTTACACCACAATTGATGGCTGTGCTACTGGCTGCCAATATTCTAAGCTTTGGGATTCCCTCCCTAAACCTTTCAACATTTTGACCTCTCTTTCCTACTTTAAGACGTTCCTCAAAACTCATCTCTTTGCCCAAGCTTTGGCCATCTGGCCTAATGTCGCCTTGAGTGGTTTGGTGTCAAATGTGCTTCATAACACTCCTGTGAAGCGCCTGGGTTGTCTTATTGTATTAAATGTACGATATAAAGACAAGCTGCTGTTGTTTTACTAAGTACCATGTAATGGATTTGTTGGCAAAATGAAAACCTATGGTATTAAAGGAATAGTGGTTATATAGATACAAAATCCTGGAACTCCCTTCCTAACAGCACTCTGGTGTACCTATATCACATGGACTGTAGCAGTTGAAGAAAGTGGCTCACCACCACCACCTCAGCATTTAACAAAGGGCAATAAATGCTGGTCGAGTCAGCGACGCCCACATCCTGTGAAATAAAATAAAGAAAAGAAGGCTAAAGGGCAAAAGGTAGAGTTTAGTGGTGCATGGTTGTTTTCAGACTGGAGGAATGTACATAGGGCTGGCACTAGGTCACTGCTCTTTCTGATATCTAATGGACTTGGGTATACAGAATCTAATATCAAAACTTGCAGATGGTGCAAAGCTCGGAAATATATATCAATGAGGAGGATGGTAACAGATTTCAGGAGGGCATAGGCTGATTTGTGATACATCACATGGCAGATGTAATTTAATGCAGAGAAGTGTGGCGTGATACATAAGAAAGATAAGAAGAGGCAATACAAACTTAACGGTATAATTTTAAATGGGAGCAGGGACAGAGAAACTCAGGAATATATGTGCACAAGTCTTTGAAGGTGACAGGACATATTGAGAGAGGAGTTGGCAAAGCATAAGGAATTTTGGGTGTCATAAATAGAGGTATTGTGTCTGAAAGCAGTGAAGTTATGCTGAACCTTTATAAAGCTTTGGTTAGATCACAGAGTACGGCATCCAATTATGGTCACCACACTTTAGGAGGGAAGTGAAAGTCCTTGAGAGAGTGCAGAGATTTACCAGTGTGGTTCCAGGAATTAGGTTAGGTTGGAGAAGCTGTGGTTGTCCTCCTTAGAGCAAGGAAGGTTTGGGGAGATCTGTTCGAGGTGTACAAGATTACAACAGGTTTAGATTAGTTGGCCAAAGAAAAGATGTTCCTATGAGCTGATGTTGCAAGGACTAGGCGACATAGATTTAAGTTTTTGGGCAGTTTAAAAGAGGGGGGATATGAAGAAGAGCTTTTTTACACAGCACATGGTAATGACCCAGAACTCGCTGCCTACAAATCAATGATTTCAAAAAGAAATTAGATGAGCACTTAAGGGAAATAAACTTGCAGGGCTACAGGGATAGAGCAGGGCAATGACTGGATTGCTCTAGAGTGAGTTAGCATGGACTAGATGGGCCCAATGGCCTCCCTCCATGCCATTATTCACTCTATAAGTTTAAATCATTTCCAATTACAGGAGGATTGGTAACCAGAGGACACAGGTATAAGGTGATTAGCAAAAGTACCAAAGGTAATATAAAGGAACATTTTTGTTGTTGTGACCTGGAATGCACTGCCCTGAAAGGCAGATTTAATTATAAACATTTAAAAGGGAATTGGATAAACAGTTATAGGGAAGCAGCAGAGGAGTTCATTTAATTGGTTAGCTCTAACCAAGAGCTAGTAGAGGTATAAAGGGCTGAAAGGCCTTTTTCTGTGCTGTATTATTTTATCATTCTATGATTAGACAAATTACTTGAGACACAAGATAGAGAAGTGGTACTTCATCATATTCTTCTGGAGCTATCTTCCCCATTAAATTATTAAGTCAGCCAAAGTTTATTACTGTTTTACTCTGTATTGTATGTGCCCTAAATGAAGGGAGGAATCATTATTGGTTTCACGGATGACACTATTTCAGTCATAATATTTTTAAACAACTTGTCTTTGAACTGGAGCAGGATGCAACGTGAATGATGGCATTTAGGTGTCAGTGAAACAAAGGTATATGAACCAAGAAAACAGAAACCATGCAGACTGGTGGGTTGGTAAATAGATCTAACCTTTGCCAGGTTACGCAAGATCTATAGATAAACTCAGCAAAGTGTAAGTTGGAATGCAGGCACAGATACCAGCGAATTTGAAGTGTGTTGTGTAGCAAATACCAATTGAATGCTGGGATTAAGTTTCATTTTGAATATACATTCAAGTAGATAGCCAAGAAATTGACATGATGGCTTCACACACCCACAGTTTTTTTAACTGAATAATAGACGCTCCTTATGAAAAGTTTAAACATTATACAGTAACAGCAAATCAATGTCACTGTTGTCCAACAGAAATAGCTGTCTCGTTACAAGTGTCACTGGATGATTCTGCTTTAACTACTGCACTAACCCCGGTTGAAACCCCTCACAGACACTCACACAATACAGGTCAATGAAATCACTTGGTGTATTGCTTTAACAAGTGCCAACCACCAATGTTCCTCCTAATTTTTTCCATCCTATGTGTGAAATAAATTTTCTTGTGTGCACCAGCATCAAGGTCATGTGCGGTTGTATGCCACCAGTTCAAACAAGAAGCCTATTTGCCTTTGTTTAGACACAGCTGTTAAAAGGGTATGCTGTAAGGAACCTTCATAGCTTGTCTTAAACTAACAAAATCTCACTATGCTCACCTGAAACACATTCAAAACTTTACTGAATTCAAATTTACTAATTAGCTCACCAGTTGACAATCCACTGCAGTACTTTGATGATGTAAGCACTTCCAGAAACTCAGTCTATATAAAAGAAAGAGATTATATTTATATAGTGCCTTTCACCGCTTCAGGATGTCCCAAGAGGCTTTACAGCCAGTGAAGTGCAGCTATCCCTCATTTAGCATTCTTATTATGTTCCTAAAAACAGTGTGTTAAACAAAAGCGTGCTAAATGAAAAATATTTTCCCATAAGAAAACATGTATAAGGGCGGGTTATGCTCCTGAATTGTAATTTTTACATTAAAAACCTATTGACTGCCTTGAACCTGACTGGCTCAAAAATCCTCTTACTAACTCATAATAGCTTAACAGTGCTTAATAGCTTACCAACTCTTAATAACTTAACTCTTGCTCGCCACTTCCTGCCTCCAGCTCCCCTCTCCTGATTCGCCACCCCTCCAGCTCGCCGCCAATCCAGACTCACCGACCCTCTCACTCGTCGCTTCCCTCCCACCTGCCATCCCTCCTGACTCACCATTTCCCTCCTGAATCCTCCTGCTCGTCACCACTCCTGAGCACAAGTGATTCTGTAAATCCTCGCATCTCTGCTGCGATAACATCAGTCAAATTACATCAAGTTGCACCTCAGAAACAAATATTTGTTGCCCACAGAACTCACAGTCCCTCAGAAATTACTCACTGGTGCACGCAGCGAGTCGGACAAACTCCACAGTTCCTCAAATGGCTGCTCCTTCTCTTTGCCATCTCCCCCTTCCAGTGCTCTCTGTCTCTTCCTGTACTGTCGTTGAGCAAGCTGCCAGCCAATCAGCTGTTGCCATGTGGCCTGGCTGGCTGCATCAAGAGGGATCAGGCACCAATGGAAATCTGGCCGTGTGTGCCGCCAGAGCTTTGCGAAGCATCGATTGGCAGAGCAGCAGGATATTTTCCACATGCTATGCGCGCGGTGTTAATATTCAACTGCATGGCACTTGATGGACCGGCGCATGTGTGCAACTTAGAGAGAGAACTTAGCCCACTGCCATTCAAGGCAAAGTTGTGCAGTCTTCCTCTTTCACCAATGTCAGGGAGTCAGACATCAACTCAGCTGATGCAGCACATCTCACTGTTGCATCTTGGTGATTGCTAAGAATAATTGGCTTGCCATAGTCAAGCTGGGATACAAGAAGGCAGTGGTAACTCTCAGAACTGGATAATCACCTTCAGCCAGGGCATTTTGCCCCCTTATGAGCACAGAGTTGGCATCAGTCACGCATCCGCTTTGGAGCATCAGCAGACCCATCTGCAGTCCACGTCTGTGCAAGGAAAGCAGCTCTATTGGTTCCTATGAGGCAAAGGAATTGGGTCTCTCACGAATGAAAGACCAGGCAGAAATTGTCGAAATCAGCATATCCCTTCGAAAATTTCTTTGGCAAACTTTGAATCCAAGGAGCATGATGATTGCTTTCAAAATCCTCATTAGCTGCACGCAGCTGAAAAGTGAGTCAATTGTTGATCTTCCTTTTGCAGGTGAACTGTTTCAGCTTTTGCTTGGACATAATGCAAGAAACATGACAAACCATTTCTCATTCTCATGCAATTTCATGTTCTGTTCATTCAGCTGGCTATTGGCTTCGGTGGGAAAGTACAGACTATACTCCCAAGCTTTAATCACTATTTGAAAGAAAAAGTCCAGTTTGCTTTGAGACATTAGGCCATAGTCACATCTTCCCTATCAGATGGACATATAAGACCTCCTTTTTTTTTGACAAAGAGCAGGGAAGTTCACTGACCTCTACCTCGCCGAGGCTGAGCGCCAACTCGCAGACGCTTCCTCCTACCTCTCCCTGGACCATGACCCCACCACTGAACATCAAACCATTGTTTCCAGGACTGTCACTGACCTCCTCTCCTCTGGGGATCTTCCTCCCGGAGCTTCCAACCTGATAGTTGCCCAACCTCGGACGGCCCGCTTCTACCTCCTACCCAAAATCCACAAACAGAACTGTCCCGGTAGAACAATTGTATCAGCTTGCTCCTGCCCCATGGAACTCATTTCTCGTTATCTTGACTCCCTTCTCTCTCCCCTTGTCCAGTCCCTTCCCACCTACATCCGTGATTCCTCTGACACCTTACGTCACATCAACAATTTCCAGTTCCCTGGCCCCAACCGTTTCCTCTTCACCATAGACATCCAATCCCTCTACACCTCCATCCCTCACCAGGATGGTCTGAGGGCCCTTAGCTTCTTCCTCGAACAGAGGCCCGAACAATCCCCATCCACCACTACTCTCCTCCGTCTGGCTGAACTTGTTCTCACACTGAACAATTTCTCCTTCAACTCCTCTCACTTCCTCCAAATAAAAGGTGTGGCTATGGGTACCCACATGGGCCCCAGCTATGCCTGTCTCTTTATGGGGTATGTGGAACATTCCTTGTTCCAGTCCTACTCCGGCCCCCTTCCACAACTCTTTCTCCGGTACATCGATGATTACTTCGGTGCTGCTTCATGCTCTCGTCGGGACTTGGAAAAATTTATTAATTTTGCTTCCAATCTCCACCCCTCCATCATTCTCACGTGGTCCATCTCTGACACTTCCCTTCCCTTCCTTGACCTCTCTGTCTCAATCTCTGGTGATAGACTGTTCACCAATATCCATTACAAACACCGACTCCCACAGCTACCTCGACCACAGCTCCTCACACCCCGTTTCCTGTAAGGACTCTATTCCATTCTCTCAGTTCCTTCGCCTCCGTCGCATCTGTTCTGATGATGCTACCTTCAAAAACAGTTTCTCTGACATGTCCTCCTTCTTCCTTAACCGAGGTTTTCCACTCACGGTCGTTGACAGGGCCTTCAACCGTGTCCGGCCCATCTCCCACGCATCCGCCCTCACGCCTTCCCCTCCCTCCCAGAAACATGATAGGGTCCCCCTTGTCCTCACTTATCACCCCACCAGCCTCCGTATTCAAAGGATCATCCTCCGCCATTTCCGCCAACTCCAGCATGATGCCACCACCAAACACATCTTCCCTTCACCCCCCCTGGCAGCATTCCGTAGGGATCGTCCCCTTCGGGACACCCTGGTCCACTCCTCCATCACCCCCTACTCCTCAACCCCCACCTATGGCACCTCCCCATGCCCACGCAAAAGATGCAACCCCTGCCCCTTCACTTCCTCTCTCTTCACCGTCCAAGGGCCGAAACACTCCTTTCAAGTGAAGCAGCATTTTACTTGCATTTCCCCCAACTTAGTCTACTGCATTCGTTGCTCCCAATGCAGTCTCCTCTACATTGGAGAGACCAAACGTAAACTGGGCGACCGCTTTGCAGAACACCTGCGGTCTGTCCGCAAGAATGACCCAAGCCTCCCTGTTGCTTGCCATTTTAACACTCCACCCTCTCTCTTGCCCACATGTCTGTCCTTGGCTTGCTACATTGTTCCAGTGAAGCCCAACGCAAACTGGAGGAACAGTACCTCATCTTCCGACCAGGTACTTTAGAGCCTTCTGGACTGAATGTTGAATTCAACAATTTTAGATCTTGAACTCCCTCCTCCATCCCCACCCCCTTTCTGTTTCTTCCCCCTTCCTTTTGTTTTTTCCAATAATTTATATAGATTTTTCTTTTCCCACCTGTTTCCATTATTTTTAAATCTTTTATGCCCTGCTAGCCTTTCCATCCCACCCCCACTAGAGCTATACCTTGAGTGCCCTACCATCCATTCTTAATTATCACATTCGTTTAGATAATATTACCAAAATCAACACCTCTGTGTTCTTTTGTTCTTTTGTCTGTAACATCTTTTGATTATCTGCTCCTATCACTGCTTGCTTGTCCCTACAACCACCCTAGCCCCCCAACTTCTCTCCCCCCACCCACACCCCCCCCACCTTAAACCAGCTTGTATTTCACTCCTTTCCTAAGATTTACTCAGTTCTGCCGAAGGGTCATGAGGACTCGAAACGTCAACTCTTTTCTTCTCCGCCGATGCTGCCAGACCTGCTGAGTTTTTCCAGGTAATTCTGTTTTTGATTTGCCTTTACTCTTTGACTTGGGCAAACCCAGGAACTCCAGAACAGGTGCAGCAAAACTTTGGCCTGCAGAAGACCTGCCACCTTGTGGCAAAGATAAAAATTCACTCCTTAACTCCTTGGGTGCCAAAAGCTACTAATAACCCTTTTGAGGCAGACAGCTTTAAATACAACATATTTGATATATAGAGGTGATGATAAATTTGCCCATTGTTTAAATTGGGCTGAAATCTGTGATTCAAAGTAGAAAACTGAAACCATAGGTATAGTTTTACAGGTAGATCTGACCACCTCAGCCGTCTACTCTGAACACACAAAATCAATGCAATGAAAAAATGCAATTTCTATCAAAGGAGCAAGGTGGCTGAAACAATCAAAGAAACATCACCTTGTCCCCAGATGTAAATTTAACTTTATGTGTTGGCAATTCCAATTTAAGATTCTAATACACTTTCCGCACTTGAGTTGAAATGTGGGCAAAAGAAAAACAAAGGGAAAAAAAGAGTTCAACGCTTATTTTCTGGTTGAGTCCAACCATTTTAAATGATAAATTCCAGGCCGCTCCTAAAAATGCATGTATATGAAACAGTCCAGCTATTGAAAAGAAGTTATTAAGTAATCTAACATGAAATCTGAAATATCCAAGGTTGTTAAAAGATAACTTCTAATTGCTTTATAACAAGGGATTATGTTTATGTGGGTAATTTATGAGTGAGTGAGTACTTAATGTCATTGTACTGATGGCATTTTGATACCTGGGTTAAAATTCGATAAGGCCCATGAATGGGCGCAGGGATGGAGATAAGTGATTACCCCGCATCCAGTGCATGTGAAACAGGCAGCATGAAAACTCTTGTATAAAAGCAAAATACTGCGGATGCTGGAAATCTCGAACAAAAACAAAAATACCTGGAAAAACTCAGCAGGTCTGACAGCATCTGCGGAGAGGGATACAGTTGACGTTTCGAGTCCGTATGACCCTTCATCAGAACTAAGACATATAGAAATGAGATGAAATATATGCTGGTAAAAGGGGGTGGGACAGGAGAGCTCGACAGGGGGGTCAGTGATAGGTAGAGGCCAAGAAGAGACTGCCAAAGATGTCATAGACAAAATGAGGTGGTGATATTATCTAAAAGATGTGCTAATGGGGACATTAAAGGAAGCAAGCTAGTGGCAGATGGCCCTAGTGTGGGTGGGGTGGGGGGAAGGGATCTAAATGGGCGAAAAGATGGAGATGAAACAATAGATCAAAATAAATTTAAAAATATGAGGGAAAAGAAAAAATATAGTGTAAAAAAAATTATAAATAATTGAAAAAAAAAAGGGGATCGGAAAGGGGGTGGGAATGGAGGAGAGAGTTCAGGGTCTAAAATTGTTGAACTCAATATTAAGTCCGGAAGACTGTAAAGTGCCTAGTCAGAAGATGAGGTGCTGTTCCTCCAGTTTGCGTTGAGCTTCACTGGAACATTGCAGCAGGCCAAGGACAGACATGTGGGCATGAGAACAGGATGCTGTGTTGAAATGGCAAGCGACAGAGAGGTCTGGGTCATGCTTGCGGACAGACTGAAGGTGCTCCGCAAAGTGGTCACCCAGTCTGCGTTTGGTCTCTCCAATGTAGAGGAATGTAGAGGAACACAAAGCTCTTGTGTTGCCTGCTTACCCCCAGTGCTAAATGTGCTGCTGAGTGAGTGGCTGCGCTGTCTGCAGGGGGCCCTGGTTTATGAGAGGTTAGCACCAATCAGCGATAGAGCACATCTCTTGCAGGGAAGATGCAGCTCTTGCTGCAGCCAAGTGCTGCAAGTGCATGTCAAGGCCTTTCTCCGCATTGGAGTAATGGAGTGGCTGCCTTTGCTGTCAACACCGTGCATGTCACTCTGTGATGTCATTGTGAGCAACAAGAGCAGGCAGCAGCCAGGATCAAACATGGCACTGCTCAAATCATCACAGCCCTGTTTTAGGCAGCAGCGTCCATTTATCCGTCCTCAAGGCGTCCTTAATGGCTCCCATAATGTTAATACAGCTGTTCTAAATCCACTGGATGGAGAAAATACCCCAAACTTTACTATATGAGTATATATCCAGCCAATTGTTTAAAATTGTGGTGACACATTTTCACCCCCAGTGGGGCAGAAGTGGTTTAAATAGACTGTTTGGAGAAAAGTCCCGGATTGCACCTGTTTCATTCAATGTGTTACTTTCCCTGCATATGAACTTTCTCCAGTTTCAAGATGAATGTGCAGTTTTTATAGAATAATATAGTTTCATAGTGTCTCTGAGAAGGACTGCGCGAGGATGTACTGATGTCACTGCACATGCACAGAGGGGTAGTGGCAGGCTAGGGCTGGGTGCAGTGGAGCGAAGGCATTGCTTTTCTGCATATGTATGGACCAGTACACATGTGTAGATGGGTATCAGTAGCCATCTTGCATGGCCATCTCTTATTGGTAGGAGACATACAGTGTAATGGAGCACCAGGCCAGAGGCAGGGCTCTCAGATTCTCAGATGCAGGCCTTAGTGCAGGAGGTGAAAGGGAGGACCGAGGATAACTTTCCACTTGGGGCCAGGAGGCTCTGCAGCCAATGCACTATGAAGGCAATAGGAAAGGATAGCCATGGAGATCAATGCTTGGAGTCTGGATCAGCTGACCCAAATAGTGTTGAAAGAGTTCAATGACCTCACACAAGTGATCAAGGTCAGGGAATATATCTTCAAATCCCATCTCCTACCAACAGTACCATCAACCTCATTGTCTGCTCAAGGCACCACATCACTATCAATCACTCATCATCAATCTCTAACAATGAATAGTCATAACGAACATATGCACTGCTTGTACACACATACCCACATTTATCTGCTTCCACATATTGCCAGCTATTAAACTAATACAGGCAAATGACCCAAACTCTTTGCAACACTGACCCACTGACGGTCTATCATCTAGGATGATGGTTATGTTCTTGCCTAAAGCACCTTCTCTAATCCCACTTCACCCTCATCCTCAAATTTGGTATGAAGTCCAAGCTGCAGATGATGCAACCATGCATCTTTTGATCCCACCACCACTTCCTCCTCTCGCTTCAACCCTCTCCTTGTGCTTTCAGAGGCCCAATGGCTTCTGCCTGCCTGGCCAGTGGTTTCTGAGGTTGAAGGCTCAGGTAAAGAGCAGGGCTACGAGAAAGAAGCTAGGATTGCTGAGGCACAGACCAGGGGGAGTGCCAGTAGCTCCATGGAACATGAGCCTGCTGTCCTCTTTCAATATGATAGCATTCATGCAGCCACCACCGCTTCTCCACCTTTGCTGTTGCCTGTTCCTAACAGCCAGCCCAGACTGCTGCAGTCTATGACAAACGAGGTGGTGCTTGAAACTGGGCCATGACCACTGGTGCAACCACTAGGCAAACTAGGTGGTCGCCTAATGTGGCAAAGTTTGGGGGCGGGGGGGTGGGGTGTAGCAAAAAAAACTGAACTGAAACTACATAGAGCTTTAAAATGATATGAGAAACTTTAATGAGTGCCTGAAATTTCCACAGATGAATCCGAAATTCTGGAATTTCCTGAAACAGATCTGCCTACTCCCCCACACTTGCTCATTCAACCTCAAATGACAGGTACCCCATTCCTGCTGTGCTCTCTGATCCACCAATCACAGCCCCCCCTTTCCATCCATGCTCACTGATCCACTAATCACAGCCCACCCTTTTCCTCCATGCTCACTGATCCACCAATCACAGCCTCCCCTTTCCCTCCATGCTCACTGATCCACCAATCACAGCCTCCCCTTTCTCTCCATGCTCACTGACCCACCAATCACAGCCTCCCCTTCCTCTCCGTGCTCGATGATCCACCAATCACGCTTCCTCTTTCCCCACACCACACTCACCCCAGGTGCTCGCTGGTCCAACGATCACAGCCATTCGTTTCCCTCTAATGTGCTCGCCGACCATCCAATCATAACTTTCACATTCCATGCAACCACTCCCCTCCCCGCCCCCCACCCCACCGTACGTGCTCGACAATCCACCAATCACAGTTCCTCCCCATTTCTGCTCGCGCCGGTTACCTAAGGGTTCCACGTTTTCAGCTAATCAGAGAGTTCCCGTGTGAGCTCGTGGCGACGCGCGTGAGGAGGTTTTCCGAGAGGTGCGGGAGCCTGGTGCTGGAGAGCAGTGGGAGGCTGACCTGCTGATAATAACCACCTGTGAGTTTGGTAGCTTTTAGCGGGCGTGTTAGAAGGGGGACTGAGGGGGAGGGGGAGGGGGAGGTGGGTAATTAAGTGTTGGCGCCATTTTACTGTGTTCATTTTCGAAGGTTAACTTGTGAGGGGAGGGATGCAAAGCTGCAGGTGCACCGACCGGGTGGTGCAGCTAATATTCTTGTATGGGCCCTGCCGGCACAGCCAGTAGCCTTTGATCAGCCACTGTTGAGTAGGATCCACACGACAGGTACTAAAGGAAAGCAGAGAGGTGAATAGATCCAGTTGGTAGTTATTATTGGAAGTGTTGTTGAATAAAGATGGTGTGGAATGGTTGATTCTTCTTGTCTTTTATTTCAGGAGTTAGGCCCTAGGGGGTGCCGTGATGGTCCATAACACATTGATGGAAAGGTGGGGATCTGTGGAGGACTAGCGATCAGGAGGGAACCGGAATCTGATGAGTTGTTCGTGGACAGCCTGCCTGGAGCAATGATGTCCCAGATGCTGCCTCCTCCTCCTGGAGCAGGCCCTGTGCCCTCAGAAACGCCAGGTTGTGGAAGATGCAGCAAACCACCACAATTGCAAAAATCCACCAGTGTTGGAGGGTTTGTTGAGTAGGCCAGCAGCAAGACCATTTTTTTTTTAACATGGCGAAGGTCTAAACGGGTGGTGTGTGTAATCACAGTCTGGCTGCCGTTGTAGGAGCCCTGTCCGCTTATGAGCTGTTGGTGGAGGGGAGCCAACAGCCATATGCACAGTAGGTGGCCCTTGTCGCTGAGCAGCCACCTAGCAATTCGGTGTGGTGGTTCACAGATTGATGGAACTGCTGACGGGCGCAGGATGAAAGCATCATGACTGCTGCCAGGATAGTGGGCATTCACCAGCGTGACGGCCTGTGCGTGGATGCACACCAACCTCATGTGCAGGGGGCGGAACCCTTTCTGGTTGCAGCATATCTTCCTATTGAGATGCTGTGTGTGCAGAGCCATGTGTTCTGCAATCAATGGCTCACTGTCCCACTGGCAATATCTATTAAAGCCACATGTCCACTCCTCCTGCCTCTGTTAGAGGGAAGACTCTGAAGACCCATCATCTTACGTTTAGCTTCTCGGCAGCCTCATGGATGAAACGATGCACGGTGAACTGAAAAATGTTGGCACTGTTGCTGGCTCCAGTTTAGAAGAATCAGCTGGTGTAGAAATTCAGGCAAACGGTGATCTTCATGGCCACTAGAAGCACCATCCTCACCCTGCTCTGTAGGTGCAGGTCTGTTTCAAGAAGATGGCACAGTTCCTTGATGGCCTCCTTTGTGAAACATAGCTGGTGCAGGCCAGCAGAAATGCTCTCTGAAGATCTGAGGTGAGCACGAACTCCTGTTGAAGTTCCTCCTCCTCCATTTATAAACACCTCTCTCGGTAGCCTCAGTAGTGGCAACAAAGTTTCTGTTCGGAGGTCTTTCAAATGCAACACCAGTCCCTTCTGTGAACCCCATCTAGCAATGCAGTTCACAGAACTTCCACTAACTCCACTCCTCACCTGAAAGTTACATGGTAACCCCGTAAATAGTGCTAGTGGGGGCAGTTCCTGCAAGCAGCTGAATGCATGTTCAGCTGTGCATGTATATAAGGGAGGGCATTAACAGGACTTGCCAGGTCCAAAATGGGACGCCCTGCGCCAAATCAGAGTTAGATACCGACTGACGTCATGACCTGCATGGGATACTCAGGCTGGAGAGCTTGAAAACATGGCAAATGGCCGTACTGGAAGTTGTGAGAACTTGATGAACTACTGTGTTTTCCATCTTCTGTTTCTGTAGTGTTGAAACCAGTGGGATTACGAAGTCGAATTTTGCAAACCTCGAGTCATGTTTAGTGACTAGGTATTATTTTAAGGAGGCATTAACATCTAAGTGAAGTCTTTGGCAGGACCAAGTACTAAGACCATAAACATAGCTGCACAGGCTGGCTATACCTATGCAGAATTATGCTTTCATGCCACCAGAGTATTCAACACAAAAAATAAAATGAAGTCAAAGCACTTCACAATATTTAACGGCTGTAAGCTTTGTTGAAGCTCCAGTCCTCACTCGCGCCATCCCCTTCTCAGCCTCCTGCCGCGCTCTAGTATCAATGATCTGCAGAGATGGGAACTTCTTTCCCCCAGAACAGATAGAAAGTCTCCTTGCTAAAGCACTGGGAACATCGGTTTGGATTAGAGGCGGGGAGATCTCCAGGGGTCCTGGATGATATTCATCCCTCAATCAACAGCACCAAACAGACGATCCGGTCATTTAACTCATTGCTGTTTGTGTGTGAACTGGCTACCACATTTTCCTCAATTACAGCAGTAACTTTGCGTCAAATGTACTTCATTGGCTGTAAGGCAATTTGGGATACCCTGAGTGGGAAAGATGCTGTATAAAAGCAAATTTGTTCTTCCTTAATAAACCGATTGCCATGCTGACAGTACCAGTGCCGGTATATTCTACAGGTGTGTGATTTTGAAACACTGGTAACGTGTAAGCAAATGACAAATGATTACATGTGTGGCAAAAGGTACAAAAAGCAGGAAGAGAAAGAGAAAGTTTGTTAAATTGGTTTCAGACTTACTAAAAGTATAATTGAATGTTCATTTGAAATTTGAACTAAATTGAAAAGTATGAGTAAATTGGAACAGATGACTAATAAATTATCTCAAGGTAAAAATATTACCTCACTTCTAATCTGCAGATTGAAATGGACAATTAGTTCTGCTCATGACCAAAACTGATATTTTCAGTTCATATAAATGAATGTTCGTGTTATATCAAACTTAACGATGAATTCTGACACGTGGCTTATCTTGATAAAACTTCGGATTACAGGAAATATGTAACAAATACCACAGGTATGAAGCTGAGAGACATTTCTACTTTTACACATAATTGGTTTCAGTGATAGTTTTATCTCTTGATTAACTGCCACATGTTTGCTCTTTCTTGCTGTGTAAATTCCCTTTTTAAGTAATGAAGTTAATTATGTGGATTGACGTCTGTTTTGTGTTAATTAAATAACCAAGGTGGGCAAGTGTTCTAGAAAGACAGGTTGCCTTCCATATTGCCATGCTAAGTCATCAGCTGGCGAATTGGTCTCCTTTGCAATTCCTCAAGCTACCAGTTTCCAGTTGTAGCTAGGTTACCTGGGCACGCACAAAGGGGTGGTTCCCCCATGTGGGAGGAAGTATACAACATCCATCAGTTGGGGATTCCAAAGCAGTGAAAGATCATTTGCAAAAAATAATGTACTTTGACACAAGTGGTAGAATGTGTTAAAATTAATCATGGCTTAAGACTTCAATTTAGCATCATTAGTTGTTTTGCAACATGTGGTTTTTTATTCTGTAATTTCAAGCTGCATCTAATTCCCCTGCTGGCCGTCCACTGCTTTTCCTATTCTCCTTTGCTCTGACAATCCTCTTTACTTCCTCATATACACTGACACCCATGACTACATCCTTGACCTCACCATTACATGAGGTTTCACCGTCTCCCTGATCTCAGTTATTGCATTCATTCTTGGGATGTGGGTGTCACTGGCTAGGCCAGCATTTATTGCCCATCCCTGGTTGCCATTGAGAAGGTGGTGGTGAGCTGCCTTCTTGAACCACTGCAATCTATGTGGTGTAGATACACCCACAGTGCTGGATTTTGACTCAGCAAAAGTGAGGGAATGGCAAAATAGTTCCAAGTCAGGATGGTGTGACTTGGAGGGGCACTTGCATGTGGTGGTGTTCCATGCATCTGCTACCCTTATTCTTCTAGGTGGTAAAGGATGTGGGTATGAAAGGAACCTTGGTGAGTTGCTGCATTGCATCTTGTGCACTGCTATCACTATGCACTGGTGGTTGAGGAAGTGAATATTTAAGATGGTGTACAGGGTTTCCAGTCAAACAAAATGATTTGTTCTGGATGGTGGTGAGCTTTCTGCATGTTGTTACAGCTGTATCTGTCGAAGAAAGTGGACAGTGTTTCATCATACTCTTAATTCCTTCTTCTGGAAGGCAGAGAGGCTTTGGAGAGTCAGGAAGGGTGCTGCAGGATGCTCAGTGCCTGTTGACATTTTGAATTCAGTGTTAGTAGATATGAAAGCCAGCAAGGTAAAAGTTTTAATATATGAACGTAAAACATATGAATCCGGAGCAGGAATAGGCCATTCAGCCCCTCGAGCCTGCTCCACCATTCAGTAAGATCATGGCTGATCTGATTCTGGCCTCAACTCCACGTTCTGCTTACCCCTGATAACCTTTGACTCCTTTGTTAGTCGAGAATCTATCTACCTCTGCCTTAAAAATATTTATTTACCCTGACTTCAACGTTCTCTGGGCAAGAGAGTTCCAAAGACTCATGACCCTCTGAGAGAAAAAGTTTCTTCTCACATCCATCTTAAATGGGAGATCTCTTTTATTTTAAAACCATGTCCCCTGCTTCTAGTGTCTTCCACAAGGGGATCATCTTTTCAGCATCCACCCTGTTAAGTCCCCTCAGGATTTCATATGTTTCAATAAGATCACCTCTCAGTCTTCTAAACTCTAATGGGTACAGGTCCAGCCTGTCCAACTTTACATTGTAAAATAACTCCCCGACCCAGTCCTAGGTGTCAGTCCAGTGACCCGTCACTGAACTGCTTCTAATGCATTTGTACCTTTTCTGAAATAAGGAGACCAAAAACTGTACACAGTATTCTAGATGTGGTCTCACAACGCCCTGTACAACTGTAGCAAAAGAATCCTACTTTTGAATTCCATTCCCTTTACAATAAATGACAACATTCCATTTGCCTTCCTAATCACTTGCTGTACCTCTATACTAAGTTTTCCTGAATCATGTACAAGGACACCCAGATCCCTTATTGCCTCTGAGTTCTGCAATCTCTCTCCATTTAAAGAATATGCTGCTTTTCTATTCTACCTGCCAAAGTGGATAGTTAGATGGGTAGTAAGAAAGACAAATATTTGTTTCTTGACTTTAAATTCTCACTATGTTAAGAACCTCTTCCTGAGAGACGGGTGAAACTTATCACATTTCCTTGGCAAACAGATTTGCTTCTAACATATTTGGTATGTCTTATGATTACACTGACCAGCTGTCAATGGATAACTCTAGAACAGTAGCCACTGATTGAAAAGGCCAGTGTTCACACCTGCATTTTCAGTCACAGCAAAGTACGAATTAAACAGTAGAGTTTGGCACTTCTCCGCATTTGTAGGTAGTACATTTTCAGATAGTTCAGATTGCCAGCTTATCATAAGAACAAGAACATAAGAACTAGGAGTAGGAGTAGGCAATTCAGCCCCTTGAGCGTGCCGTGTCGTTCATTACGATCATGGCTGATCTCATTTCGGCCTCAACTCCAATTTCCCGCCCTCTCCCCAATCAGACTGGCTTTGCTTGGCTTCAGTTTAACCAAAGGTTGTTTGTGTTTCTCTCACATCTTAGAATAACAATGCAGAACTCTGTTCTCAAGAAAGAAATGGTTGTTAAAGCATAATTGCTGACCTCCTTTGAAATACCAAAACAATTGCTGCCATCTATGGAATGTTTTGTATAATTATAAGCATGAAAATGGGTTGTTTCTATCATAACCTTCCTTTCAATTGCGACGTGACTAAATAAAGGATCCTGATCGCAAAGCGAAAAATGGCTGATGCTGGGCATCTCATACAAAAGCCTCAGTAGGTCAGGCAGCATTTGTGAAGAGAGCAGATAGAATTAATGGCCTGAATTGGACTGTGGGCATCGGGACATCGTCATAGGTTCATAAGATCATAATAAATAGGAGCAAGAATAGGCCATTGAGCCTGCTCCACCATTCAATAAGATTACAACTGATCTGATTGTGGTCTTAACTCCACTTTCTTGCCTACCTGCCATAACCCTTGACTCCCTTGTCGATGAAAAATTTGTTTAACTCAGCCTTGAGTATATTCAATGATCCAGCCTCCATTGATCTCCATGGAAGAGAATTTCAAAGACTAATGACCCTCTGAGAGAAGAAATTCCTCCTCATCTCCATCTTAAATGGGAGATTCCTTATTTTTAAAGCGTGCCCCCTAGTTCTAGATTTCCCCTGTGAGCAGAAACATTCTGAGTCTATCCTGTCAAGCCCCGCAGGATCCTATCTGTTTGAATCTTCATTCTTCCAAACTTCGATGAGGCTCAACCTACTCGATTCCTCAGGAACCATCCTAGGAATCAGCCAGTGAACTTTGAAACATTTAGATCTCCTTCAGCTGTAACAAAGGGCAGAATTTTCCGACCTGCCCGCTGTCAGGATCGTCTGGTCCTGCTTTTGGCTGCGCCGCTAAATCTCCTGCAGAGGGTACTGGCACGATGTGCTGGAAAACCCTGGCCAAAGCCTTGGGCTCCCACTGTGCAGCAGCCTCCTCTCGTTTGTCAGGGTGCGGACACAACAGGGGGACTTGTGGCATTGGCAAAATTGCTGTGTTGCGGCAATAAATGCCATTAAGGAGCTCCTTCATTAGCTTGGCTCATTCCCGCTGTTGCCAGCTGGGTTACCCTCACTGCTGTGCGCCCACCTCCTGTAAAAGTGCGAGGAGAGAGCATGTTAGGGAGTTGGTCTGATGCTTTTTAGTGCAATTTTCTTGGACCCCCCCCCCCCCTTCCACCTCCAAAGATGTTTTCACAGGGCTGGAAAAATCCTGCTTCATGTTTCACATTGATGACCTTACATTGGAACTGGAAAAGTTAGAAGCCTAATGGACTTTACGCTAGTGAAAGATGATGGGATGGTAGTGTTTCAAAACAAAAAAGGTCTGTGATAGGGTGGGATGCAAGGGAGATTAAATGAGAGGGTTCTCAGTGTAAGGCCAAAGGGATTGTCGGTGGGACACGTAAAGAAACTGAAGATGTGTCTGGAGGAGGTGTGAATGGAAAGGTCATGAACAGCCAAAAGTAGAATAAAGGGGAAAAATAGAGAGAAAAACCAAAACCTTCAAATTGAAAGGGAACTAAAAGATACAATCTAAACTTGTTGAACTCAGTATTGAGTCTACAAGATGTGGATTCAAAAGTTGAGGTGCTGTTCCTCGAGCTTATGCTGAGGGTCGTTGGACCACCAATACGGGCCGAGTGCTGATGGCTCAGAGCGGGAGCAAGGTGGAGAATTAAAATGACAAGTGACAGGAAGCTCAGGGTCATTCTTGTGGACTGAATGGAGGTGTTCAGCAAAGCAGTCACCCGCCCTAGTCCCCCCGTGTAGAGGAGACTATATCGTGAGCAGCAAGTACAGTATAGCAATTCTGCAGTTAGGGTCATGGTTGAGTTCTTGATAAGCGTGACTTTAAGCGAAACAATGTGAAATCAGTCAGATTTTTCCACAAGAATCAATGTATAAACTGGAGTTACAACATTTTTTTAGACATTTCTTCTTAAAAGAAAGAAATTATAAGCTGTAATATTGTACATGTACAGTACATTCCTAAATCAAATAACTTTTAAAATAAATTTCTAAATTATAAGATAATATTCACCAGTGTGTGAAGTATGTGGAGCTTGTTTGTAGAAGTGGGGTGGAGAGGCAAGTGGTGGACTTAATACGAAATGATGCCCCGCTCCTTGCATACACATGGGGCTGCATTTTCTGGTTGGTGAGCGGGCTGTAAAATGCGTAAAATAACGCAAGGTGAAATTGGGCGTGCGTCCCAAAGCCACCCCGTGTCATTTTGATTTTCAGTTTGGCGGGCACGCAGTCGAATTGGCTGCATGCCTGCCGAACTGTCAAAGGCGTATTAAGGCCAGTTAACGAGCAATGAAAACAATCAACTGAGCTGCCCGCCCAACCTTAAGGCTGATGGGCGGGCTAGGAGCTCAGGCGGCCTTCGGTAAAAAAAATGAAACCTTATCCACGGGCGGGATGAGGTTTCACGAGGGCTTTAAAGTTTGTATAAAATGTTTAAATAAAAGAAATTGACATGTCCCAGCTCATGTGACAGTGTCGCATGAGGGGACATGTCAGGAACGTTTGTTTTTCTGCCTTTGATGATTTTTTGAATCTTGAGCCGATCTCCCTGAGGCAGCATTTTGCCTCAGGGAGATCTGTGCCCTCTTTCGTGCGCATGCGCAGGGAATCCCCCCCTGCCTGCACAGGGAGGGCTCAGTGTAAAATGGCAGCGTACCCCCGACTGGTCATGCCGGTTGGGCACCTGCCTGCTTGCACCTGCTCCTGCATAACACACACACATACACACCCACCCCCCCCCAACCAATGGGGGCAGAATCCTGTCCATGAAAACTAACTACGAGCTGTTTCATACATAATATCCACACAAAGTGAGCGCCCAGCACTGAATATACGTTACTGTGGAGGTCTGCAGCTCATTGCACCGCAGTAACATCTGTACTACTCCATTACCATAGGATTTTCATGGTCCATTATTTTTTTTTCTATATTCAACCACCTTTATTGCCCATACTGATGCCACCTATGAAATAATTTCTAATTCTAGATCCACTTTGTTGCAATTTTTTACTGCATATCCTCCCTACATTTTTCTTTTTATTTCTGCAAGAACACCTACTAGAAAGTTGGAACAATTGGCACAAACACGAAGTAAGTGACATAATAGCAAACATTGCAAAATTAAAAGGAGAGTTTCTTCTTGTGTCAGTGATGTTATAATGAAACAATGTTGACCGAATCAATACTAGGTGAGGGAGTACTGTAAACGAAATCGAAAAAAGCCCCTGTAAATTGTTTCACCTGGAAGGAGTGTTTGGGGCTTAGAACAGTGGGAATGGAGGAGGATGTGAAAGCACAGGTGTTGCACCTTCTGCACTTGCATGGAAAGGTACTGTGTGAAGGAGAGGGGTTTTGGAGATGACTGAGGAGTAGACCAGGGCCCTGCGAAGGGAAGAGCTCCTTCAGAATGCTGAAAGGGGAGGGGAAGGTGCGCTTGCGGTGACATCACACTGGCGGTGGCAGAAATAGGCGAGGAGAAATCGGTAGGTTGACTTAATTGTATGGATTATTAGTTCTTTACTGATATGCTTTAGTTCTGTGCTCTTGCTCAAGCGTATATACATTGTACAACATTTGTCAGCTTGTTCAGTTGGTAATTTTAATGCCTTTGAGCCTGAAGATTGTCTTTCAAGGCCTTGCTACTGAATCAGTCAATGCAGCATTCTCTCAGTACTGACTCAACTTAGGACCGAAGGATTGTTGGATTGCTAGGTGGACCAACTTTTGGATAAAATATTAAACCAAGTGTGTGTTCTCAGCTGGATGTGAATGTTCCTGTGGCTTGATTTGAAGAAGAGCATGGAGGCATCCCAGTATTGCTCCCTCGATTATTGTACCATTAAAAGAAACCAATTATTTAGTCAGTCATTTGTTTGTGTGATCTCATGTGTGAAAGTTGCTTCTGCACTGACTGCACTTCAAAATAAATCCTTGCCACAATTATCTCCTTTTTCCCTGAGGTTTGCAAATGTCCACACATGCACCAGGCTTTTGTGTAAGGATCAGGAACCTTGATTGTTTTGTTTCCTTCCCTTCCCTAACGTGCACTTTTGTACACTGACCCACGTCCACAACTGAGATCAGCTAACTCATGACAGACTGTGTGTGGACTGAACACTGGGACTTTCCTGGTCAATACCACATCACATTATGTACTTATCCATTGGGACTGTCCCCTAGTTAGAATTTTTAAAAATCTGTTTAAAATAAAAACTCTCAACCCCAGCACAAATAGACAGGTTTGAAATGACCAACACAAGGGATGAAATCGGCCAAGAATTCTCTGAACTGTAAAAAAAAAAATTCCAATAATAGTAATGTCATAATCAGAAAACTGAACAGTGAACTTTTACACAATTGGATTTTTTCCTTCCTATTGCCTTCTCCTCTACAACAACAACTAGTACCTTTTAATGTAGTTGAACATTGCAAGGTGCTTCACAGGTGCATAATCAGGCAACATTTGTCAGCACATTTCAGGAGGTACTAGGAAATGTGACTGAAAGTTTGTTCAAGGAAGTAGGTTTTTTGAAAGGTCTTAAAAGAAGCTGAGACAGAGAGGTTCAGGGAGGGAACTTGGCTGCTAAAGGCACGATGGAGAATGGTGGAGAGATTAAAACTGGGTATGCTCAAGTGGCCTGTTTTGGAGAAATGCAGCAGTCTTGCAGGGTTGCAAGGCTGGATGAGGTTACAGAGGTGGGGAGGTTGAGACCATTGAGAAATTTAACCAGATTAAACCAGATTTAACAAATTTATATTTGTGGTGTTGTCAGATGAGGAGCCAATGTATGACAGCGAGCACAGGGGGGATAGGTAAATTAGTCTAGCACATTTTCTGATGGCTGGAGCAGCAACTTGCTCCAAGCACTCTCTTATTATTTTTCAGCTTACTGCTTGCAACTTCCTGGGTGGTGATGGATCCATTGACTTTCTTTTCCCCCTGCCAGGACGAACCCTCCCTACACTTAAACAGCTCAGCTAAATTCAGGGGAAACTAATGTTGCGAAGGTTCTTTCTCCCATTCAGTGATGTAATAGACTGATATCTGCAAATGGGACAACCACACCTTAAGCAAATGTCTTTCCTGAATTGTTACAGGTGCAAATGAAATTAAATTCAGGTTAGGTAACCAATGCAATGTGTGTCAACATTAATTGTGCTGGGTTTTTTTTTAAACTCACTTTCACTCCTCCATCAGTGAATTTCTACACACGTCAAAACCACTTTCTGTTTACTTGGTTTGACTTTATATGAACCTGCCTCTCCTCCATCTTAATGCTTACTGATCCTTATCACTATTTGACACCTAACCACTCCTTCCTCCTCCTCCTCTAGACTTTTTTTTTCCATTCCTTCAGCTGGTTTTGAACACAGCAGAAGAAATTTTTCAGTAATTTTAAATTTAGGCATCAGTGTCAGTCCATCTTATTTAAAACAATGAATAAATTTAACTGTTAGGCCAGTCCTCAATGGGCCAGTGGAGAAATGCATCATTGATGCAGTATTGAGTGTTGAGCCAACCCTGGAAGGAATCTAGGATCAATCCCCCAACCTGGGCTGGGTTAGCTAATCCCAGACTGGCTGAGGTGTGATCAGAATTTTCAAATGTTAAAAACTATGTTCCTGTCTCATGAGGCTGAACCTTAAAAAGGGGCATACAGCTTGCCACCAACCTCCTCCTCTCCCCACCTCCCGGAAGAAATGGTCCTGAACCTAGCGACACTAAACAAGGCCGCCCCCGCAGCAATAAAGGGTGGCCTTAAGGAGGTGTGGCTTGGAGGAAGTCTGAACCTTGAGAGCTGCCCGTCCATTCTGTTTGGCTGGCAGTTCCAGCAGCACCAGAACTCTGTAGTGGACGCTGCTAGTACTGCAAGTAGGTCCTGGCATATAAAGGTCATGACTTCTGGGGTTTTGGATGAGGTATCGGGGAGCCTAGGGAAGGGGTTGGGGGTGGGTTTCAGTGGCCAGGCAGGAAGCGACAAAGGGGGGTAGCATCTTGAGGGGGGGGGGGGTGTCCCCAATGTGCACACACCACCCTCTGAAGGCCGTACACCCCCTCTTCCCAATTTTTTAACCAATTGCGTTAAAGTCTTCCCACTTCTGCCCATTTGCTCACACCAACCACATTATTGCATGGGCAGCATAATGTTTGGGTCAGTTGGTTTGCTGAAAAACTCAATTGCCTGTTCATATTTTTTAAATGGAGGGCAAGTTGCCAATTTCGGTGCCTTCCCATCTACTGTTTTATGGGGAACGGGTGCAGGCCGGGCAAACAGGTGGTGCGCTAGCCACCTGTCATGTTTTACATGCTTCCACCCCCACTGAAAACATGTCTGATGTGGGGCAGTAAAATTCATCCCATACTTAATATTGTCATCAGATTTCAGGCTCCCTCACCAACATATTAATATCTTTAAAAAAGGCAAACACAGGAATCATTTGTGGAATAATCTAACAATTAGAGAGGGTTCAGATCAAATGGTTCCCACAATTAAAAAGGGTGGGACTCCCTAGACGAGAGTCTCACGTTTGAGAGCTTCTGACCAAGTAGATTGGCTGGCAGCTCTGTAGTCAGAGCAGTGCCAGGTTCGGGTGGTGGCCATTGCTGGGACTACAGCTATTCCCTGAAGATGAGGTTACATGGAAACCAGACTGAAAGTAAAGTCTGGGGTACTGGAGGGGCCTGGCTGGTAGGACCCAGCAAGAGGGGTAAGGAGACAGGGACTAGGTTTGAAAGGCTGGGGGACATGGTTAAAGAGAAGATATGGCCTGGGGGGCAGGAGGGAATGCCTCTGATGGGCACAGGGGAGCCCCAAAAGGAGGTTCCCCCCTTTCTTGCCCGAAACCAGCATACCCAATAAAACCTGCTGGGCTGCCTGCTTGGCCTAAGTCTCCCCATACAGGATAAAATAGCAGTGGGGGTGGGATGAGGCACTTAAGTGGCCATTGAATGGGAAACGGGTCGGGGGTGCAGGTGGAAAGTTGGTAGGCAGGGCCCGTGATGTGTTTTAGGAGCCCTACCCCCACCATCTTCAAACAAATGGATAACTCAGGAAAAAATAGGACCAATTAGAGAGCAAAAAGATAAGTTAAATGTGGCGCTGGAAGATATGGGCATGGCTCTTAATTGATGTTTTGCATCTGTCTTCATTGAAAGAGGCAAGTGATGCAGATATTGTATTTGTGTAGGTACACCCACAGTGCAGTTAGGGATGGAGTTCCAGAATTTTGACCCAGTCACAGTGAAGGAACGGGGATATATTTCCAAGTCAGGATGGTGAGTGGCTTGGAAGGGAACTTCCAGGTGGTTCCCATCTATTTGCTGCCCTTTTCCTTCTAGATGGTAGTGGTCATGGGTTTGGAATGTGCTGACTAAGGAGCCTTGGTGAATTCCTGGAGGAGTGTGAAATATTGGATAGAATAAACAAAGGAAATATTAAGTGGATTATTATCTATAGGAAGCTAGGTAAAGGTGGTGGGATAACACTGTTAATTGAAGAGGGCATTGGTGCAATAGTTAGAGATGACCTTGGTTCAGGACATCAGGATGTAGAATTGGTTTGGGTGGAGATGAGGAATAGTAGGGGGAAAAAGTCATCATTGGGAGTGCTCCACAGGCCCTCCAACAGTAACAACAACATAGGACAAAGTATTCAAGAGAAAATATTGTGTGCTTGTGATAAAGGGATGTCAATAATCGTGGATGATTTTAATCTACACACAAACTGGAAAAATCAGATCGGCAGTAGTAGCTGGGATGAGGAGCTCTTAGAATGCTTTCGAGAGAGTTTCTTGAAGCAGAATGTTCTGGAACCTACCAGAGAGCAGATTATATTAGATTTGGTATTGTGTAATGTGACAGGATTAATTAATGACCTCAGAGTAAAGTCACCCCTAGGTAGCAGCAACCACAATATGATTGAATTTTGCATCCAGTTTGAAAGAGAGAAGAGTGGGTCCAAGACTGGTATCTTAAACTTAAATAAGGGCAACTATGTGGGGACGAAAGCTGAGCTAGCTGAAGTGAACTGGGAAACTAGGTTCAAGGATAGATCAATAGAGAAGCAGTGGCAGACAATTAAGGGGATATTTCAGAGCTTTAGAATACTCATTCCTACTGTAAAGAAAAATTCAAAGGGGAGGACCCACCATCCGTGGTTAACCAGTGATGTTAAGGAAAACATCTAACTTATGGAAAAAGCATACAATTCCGCAAAGCTGAATGGCACAGCAGGCGATTGGACAGAATATAAAGAACGGCAGAGAAGGACTAAAAGGTTACAGTGTGAGAGGAAGCTAGCTAGAAATGTAAAAACGGTTAGCAAGAGTTTCTACAGGTACTTAAAAAGGAAAAGAGTAAGTGTGAGTGTTGGTCCTCTAGAGACTGACAGTGGGAAGTTAATAGTAGATAATAAGGAAATGGCAGAAGAAATGAACAACTATTTTGCTTCTATGTTCACTATAGAGGATACAAAAAAAATTCCAGTAATAGCTGCAAATCAGCAGGTGAACAGGAGGAAGGAACTTGGTGAAATTGAAATCACTAAGGAAATGGTACTGAGCAAATTGATGGAGCTGCATGCTGGCAAGTCTCCGGGTCCCGATGGGCTACATCCTAGGGGCTTAAAAGAGGTGGCTGATGAGGTAGTCGATGGGCTGGTGTTAATTTTCCAATATTTGCTAGATTTTGGAAAGGTTCCAACAGATTGGAAAGTAGCAATTATAACCCCTCTATTCCAGAAGGGAGGGAGGCAGAAAACACAAAACTTATAGGCCAGTTAGCTTGACATCCGTTGTGGCAAAGTTATTAGAACCAATCATTAAGGAGGTTATAGCTGGGCACTTAGAGGAACTCAAGGCAATTGGGAAGAGCTAGCATAGTTTTGTGAAAGGAAAATCATGTTTAACCAATTTATTGGAGTTTTTTGAAGGAGTAACGTGCTCAGTGGTTAAAGGGGAGCCTGTAGACGTACTGTACTTGGATTTTCAGAAGGCATTTGGTAAGGTGCCACATCAAAGATTATTAAGGAAGATTAAAGCGCATGGTGTAGTGGGTAACATATTAGCATGGATAGAAGATTGGCTGACTGGCTGGCAGAAAGCAGAGTATGCATAATTGGCAAGATGTGATGAGTGGCACCCTCAACTTCTTACGATTTACAGCAATGACTTAGATGAGGGGAGTGAAGACATGGTAGCTAAATTTGAAGATGACACAAAGGTAGGAAAGTATTATGTGAAGAGGACATGAGGTTACAGATGGATATAGATAGGTTGAGTGAGTGGGCAAAGGTCTGGCAAATGGAGTTTAATGTGGGAAAATGTGAAGTTGTTCACTTAGGCAGGAAGAACAAAAAAACAAGGTACTAAAATGTAGAACAGCTGCATAATTCTGAGGTGCAGAGGGATCTAGGTGTTCTAGTACGTGAGTCACAAAAAGTTAGTATGCAGGTCCAGCAAGTAATTAAGAAGGCTCTTGGAATGATATCCTTTATTATGAGAGGAATTGCACAGAAAAGTAAGGATGTTATGCTTCAGTTATACAGGGCATTGGTGAGACTGCACCTCGAATACTATGTACAGTTCTGGCCTCCTTATTTAAGGAAGGATGTAAATGCATTGGAGGCGGTTCAAAGGAGGTTTACTAGATTGATATCTGGAATGAATGGCTTGACCTATGAGGAAAGGCTGGAAAGACAGGGCTCGTTTCCACTGGAGTTTAGAAGAGTGAGGGGTGATTTGATTGAACTATACCAGATCCTGAATGGCCTTGACAAAGTGGATGTCAAAAGGATGTTTCCTCTTGTGGGTGAGTCCAGAACTAGGGCACACTGTTTTAAAATTGGTGGTTGCCATTTTAGGGCAGAGATGAGGAGAAATTTTTTCTATGAGGGTTGTGTGACTCTGGGATCTCTGCCTTAGCAGGCAGTGTAGGCGGGGCCATTGAATATTTTTAAGGCAGAGGTAGATAGATTGTTGTTAGGCAAGGGAATCAAAGGTTATCGGGGTTAGATGGGAAAAGGAAATCGAAACACAAGCAGATCAGACATGATCTTATTGAATGGCAGAGCAGCCTCGAGGGGTCGAATGGTCTACTCCTGTTCCTGTTCCTATTTCTTATGTTCTTAAGAAAGTAGGTAAGTTGTCAGGTCAGAATGAAATCTAGCAGAAGCAAGGGAGGGAATAGGGAGACTCTGACTGTCATTTCCCAATCCTCTGGCTACAGGTGTGGTGCTAGAGGACAGCTAATGTTGTATTGTTTCAAAAAGGAGGAAATGATAGACTGAATAGGCCAAGATATAAAAGCAAAGGACTGCGGATGCTGGAAATCCAAAACAAAAATAGAAATACCAGGTCTGGCAGCATCGGCGGAGAAGAGCACAGTTGACGTTTCGAGTCCTCATGACCCTTCAACAGAACTAAGTAAAAATAGGAAAGGGGTGAAATATAAGCTGGTTTAAGGGTCATAGGCCAGTCAGCCTAATAGGACAGTCAACCTAACCTCTGTGTTAGGTGAAGTATAGGAAAAAAAATCTTGAAGAACATAATCAATTGTTATTTAGGCACAGATTAACTAAGGATCTTCAGTATGTATTTGTCAAGGGAAGGTCACGGTTTACTGGGCTTGACAATTTTTTGAGGACGTTGATAAAGGCAGCATTTTTGATGCAGCGTACATGGATTTTAGTAAGGCTTTTGACAAAATCCCACGTCCAGACATGGTATCCAAGACAATCTCAGGATTACTCCCAGTGCCATATGCTAGTGAATATAAGAATAGGAAGATTGAGCGGTTTAACATGTGGCTGGAGAAGTGGAGTAGAAGGGAGGGCTTTAGATTTCTGAGGCACTGGGATCGGTTTTGGGGCAGTTGGGATCTGTACAAGAAGGACGGGTTACACTGTAACTGGACTGGGACTAATATCTTCGCAGGGAAGTTTGCTAGTGCCGTTGGGGAGGGTTTAAACTGGATTGGCAGGGGGCTGGGAATCTGAGGGGAAATTCAGAGTGCAGAGGAGAAAAACAGGCAGTGGGACGTAGAGAAATATCAACTGATACCGAGGATATATCAGAGTTGCATCAGGGTAGATAGAATACTTGAGTTTGATTACATTAGAGAAGGTAACAGTAAGTCATTAGATGCGTCAGAATAAGCGGAAAAGTAAAAAAGCTTAAATCGGGGCTAATGTGCACGTATGTGAATGCACAAAGTGATTAATAAGATTAGTGAACTGCAGGCACAGGTTGACAAATGGAATTATGATATAATTGCTGTAACAGAGATCTGGCACAAAGAAGTGTAGGACTGGGTGTTAATATTATTATTAGAGGTCTAGATAGAGTGGATGGTAGGCACTCATTTCCCTTAGTGGAGATGTCAATAAGCAAAGGGCATAAATTTAAAAGTAATTGGTAGCAGGATTAGAGAGGAGTTGAGGTAAATTTATTTCACCCAGAGTGGTAAGGAGTCTGAAACACACTGCCTGAAAGGATGGTTAAGGCAGAAAGCCTCATTGCATTTAAAAACTACTTGGATATGCACTTGAAGTTCCATAACCTACAGGGCTGTAGACCAAGAGCTGGAAAGTAGGGTTAGGCTTGGTAGGTCATTTTCAGCTGGCACAGACACAACAAAATTACCTCTTTCTGCGCTGTAAATGTCTTTGTGACAGGAATGCTTCTTTATTTGGTGCTAGAATGGAGAATATGGACGGAATCATCTAAGTAAGTGGGAAAAGGGCATTTTACCTGCCCGCCACAATAGTGGCTTTTTGCTCTGTATCGTGCTTATGCCAGCGTGCCCCGAATCATTAATAATGCATTTATGGGAAAAATGCCAGATCACTGGCAGGTGGGCTCGGATTTGCCCGCCACGCTGTAACCTCAGCGTTTTCCTTGCTGCGGGCGCCATATTTAAAGCGCACCAGGGCGCAGCCTACTTCAGGCCTTCAGACCAGGGCTGCTACAGGTGACAGATGACCCCAAAAGCAAAGAAGAAGTCAGTCCCCAAATTTAGTGATGCCTCTCTGGGGCACCTGCTGGACGCAGTGGAAAGTCACAGGAGATCCACCAGGATGAGCAATCCTGTGTGAGAGGTGGTGGCAGCAGCGGTCAGCACCAATGGACCACAGAGGTGGTCAGCCATCCAGTGCAGGAAGAGGAATGTTCCCAACTATTCCGCTAGCGTAAGTCAACCACCTCATCACTTAACTCTCACACTCACAAGCCCACCACACATCCAGAGGGATCTCACGCCTCAAGGGACAACACCACTAACCCTCACACACCCTTTAATCTCGCTCAGACTCATACCCTCTGGAGCTCATGTCCTCACCCCATCCATGGCACTGCTCACAAAACAAATACTCTACACAGTGCTGTGCACCCTGTTCACACGCTGTCTGTTTTCATGCAGGAAAAGTCAGCTCTCAACAGCAGGAAGAGGTCCCAGACTGGGGGTGGACTGGTCCACATTAGGCCTCTTACTCAGTTCGGGGAGTGTGCCATCGTGCCGATTGGTGAGGGTGTGGACCGTGAGATCGACAGCAAACACCCATGTGAGGAGCCTGACCCCATCATCCCCCTCTCAACGCAACTGAGTACTCTCTCTCCTGCTTTTGACTCGGCTGCCATGCACTAATTACCTCTATTTTAGTCCACAAGAACCTCTGCCAGGTGACTGACACCCTCAGCCAGCCAATCCCTCAGCTCCATCCACGTTCTCACCTCCAGCCAAGAGGACACCACCTCCATTGAAGAGCTGGAAATAAGCAACCTGGAAGACCTGTCACAGTGCTTACCCACACCCTCCAACAGCACAGAGACATACGTTTCGATGGGACCTAGGTCTAGAACAGGCCTAGGTTCACGGTCTGGTGGTCACCATTCGGACACATGTCTGAAGCAGGAGGAGGCAGGTTCAGCTGAGCTCGGAGGATTGATGGGGAAGAGGCAGCTGTGAGGTCCAAATCAAATGTTGAGCCTCTGGACTCGTGGAGCTGTTGGAAACCCTCAACAGAGTGGCACATGAGTTGGAGGAGTGCGTCCACCTGCTCTGTGCAGAAGTAGTGCACACGTGTATGCATAAGGAGGTCTCCATGGGAAGGATGGCGGATGTCATGGAGACCCTGTTCCAGCAGAAGGCAGCAATGCATACAGACCTGAAATCTATCACGAAAGCCATAGGTGATTTCCTGCAGTGGCAGTGAGGGGGAAACAGGGCGCCTCTAGGTCCTTCCAGGTGCCCTTTCCCCTTAAGGAGTCAGGCTGGGGCTTTCAGGCATCTGAAAGGAGGAGCAGCAGCAGCTGGACACGCTTAGGTCATCCACTCAGGAATCTCAGTGCCTGTCCCCTCCCTCCGAATCCCCTTTGCCTGTGACCCCCTCAACCTCATTCTCTGACACTGCAGGGAGAGCAGTTGGCTCACAGGAGGACAGCCAAAGCAAGCTGGTACCCTCGAGGCCTGTGCTCTCCAGGGAATGCACACTGAAGTCATCAGGGGTAACAGGGCACAGGGTGATTTCCACCCCTGGTGCGGATGTCAGGGCAGCACCAGGAAGAAGTGGTAGGCCTAGAAAAGTTAAGAAATTATGATCACAAGTGGTTGCATAGGTGAACTCATTTTGTCACTTGATAATCTGCAAATATATTCACTGTCACTGAATAATGTGTAATGGTGTCTTTCAGCTTCATTTACAGGCTTCATGAGTCCTTGCCCTGCATCCTCTCCATTAGAAGTTCTGCTGCATGCAGAGTGGTTCTGGAGGGAGAACTGTGTGTGACACGGCCTTTCGGAGCCACGTGAAAGCACGCTCCCATGCATGTGGCGCCTTCCTCCAACGCTGCCTGCTGGCGTTCTCTTTTTAGGTGTCCACCTGAGCTGATCTGCATCTCCGCCCACCCACTGATCACACTGCCATGTAGCACTTGTGCCTGTCCAACGTGAGGCTCTGCTCACTTTCGATTTGAAAAACATGGTCGTCAAGTTTCTCAAACATCCCCCCATACTTTCCCCTCCCCCAGTCACCCATGTCCTTTCCCCAATCACTGCATCACCTCCTACCTCCCCACCGTCACATACCAGCATGGACATCCTGGAAAGAAGAGAGTTCTTCCCACCCCCAGGGTCCGCGTCTACCTCTGGGTCCCCATCAACCACCCTCACCGTCCCTTCTACTGCTACCGTCGCACCCATACCCCCCCCCCCCCCAACCTTCCAACTCACTCTGCCCCCATCACGTTCATCATTCCATCCTACCACGCCCACCATTAGTTCGCTCCCCAGGAGGCAGTCATTGATTCCACAGTCCCCTCCCATGCATGTTCACGTGGACATCCCCCACCTTACTTCCTCCTCCACCCTTGCTTCCCCCTCCACCTTTACTCCCTTTTCCACTCTCACTGCCCCCACCCCAAGGAACTTATTCCTCTTCTGAACTCCTTTCCTTAAACTTTCCTCCTCCATACACCTAACTCCCCGGGTGACGCATTAGCCCCCAGAACACCCTCCTACACCGCCCCCACCCCCCCCACCCACCATACTGTCTCCTCCCAACTTCATCCCCCACCGATTCCTTCGTTTGTCCCCCACCCCACCCCTGCCCAACCTCCTACTGGTCTACCTTACTCTCCCACCCAGTACATCATCCTCTCCCACTCACAGATGCCCCTTCCTCTCCCCCCCCCATGGGCTGATCATCCGTGGCAGCCCATAGCCAAGACAGTGTTGTTCCGAAGCAGACATGAGGCACCAACAGAGACCTCTCACCTTCTATGAGCTGCTGCACAGCAGAGCCAGGTCCATGAGAATCCACCCAGTATGCGATGCATATGTGTTGCTCCCGTGTGTGGTAGCTGTAGGGCTCCAGCATCTTTTGCTCCTCGGATGTCCGTGATGTGAACAAGACCCTATTGGTTAGTCCTGACTTCTGCATGTCACACTTATCAGGGCCTGTTCTGGGCTGGTGTGTTTTCCTGCTGGCATAATGGAAAATCTGGAGTGGGGGACTATTTGGGTTGGGCGTTACTTTGCATCCTATTAGCGGGTTGCAAAGCAGGTTCGCACGGCCCTCCAGTGGGATTGGTGTTCCTTCATGGCAGACAGCATCGGATGATCCTGTTTTTTTCATGCCGGTGTGATACCTATTTTTGGCCATCTTGGCATGTTGTCCCCCACTCCGATGCCAACAGGGCTGGAACATTCTGGCCTATGTCATTGACATAATCTGTAAGCTTATGCCAATTGGCATGTTTATAACCAGCACTTATTGGACAAAGGCCAAAAAGTGAAATATTTTTATTACTAAATGTTTGCACGTATAAGTGAAGACGGTTAACACCCAACGGGGAATCTCCCGCCTCAGTCCCTCCTCAAAACTTGGGTGTGAAAATCAGAAATGGTTATTTCTTGTATGTTCTATGATTGACAGAAGCTTATGGGGGAGTAGACCTAAAAAATTCACAAGTATTTTCTGGGCACACCAGTTCCATTACTTTCTGTTTTTTTTTACACTCAATACTTGAAATAGTACCTATTAATACAGTAAAGACCAGAAATTACTGTTGCTGTTACTATTTATTTTAAATGGGTTAACTCCTCTGCTAAGATAACAAAAAGGACCACAAGTCACTGAAATGTGTTAGATGCTCATTAATTGATGTTGGCAACAGTGATTTCATTTCCAGCCATTCATCCATGAGGCTAGAATCGTCAGCATTTGTACAAGCTACCTGTAATTCTGATCCCAAAAGATTATTCCTACACTTTCTTCCATTAATACAAAGCAAGGTACGCTTTATCGCTAAACTACGCAACAAGAAATATTTCCCATATCACACCAGCAAGTGGACTGTCAAAAAGAAGACCTTGCCTTTCACAACTGCAGGAGATACCAAAGTGGTCTATAGTTGATGAAGTAGTTTTGTAATGTAGGAAGTACGAGAGCCAATTTGTGCACGGCAAGCTCCCACAAACAGCAACAGGTAATGATCAGATAACCTGCTTTACTGATGTTGATTGAGGTCGACCCCTTATCCTGAGACCATGACTCCTGGTTCCACATCTAACAGTTCTCATCATCTACCCTGTCGAGCCCTATATTGGCTTAGTTGCAAAGTCATGGTTCCCCTATTGGCATCAGTGGCTCTTCCTATTGCCAACTTCTAATTTTGAATTGCCAATGATTTACTAATCTGTTCCCTTGGCTCTCTTAGTACTATGACATTCCTGTAGTCAGCCCCAAGTATTAATTATTATTGAGCTCTTTACGCCCATCTTGAAGACATTGAAGTGTGTAAATTTGCATCGATAATTTCCATTAAAGCAGGGTATTTTGAATACGGTGCACAGCTCTGGTGTTCACTTTACAAACAGATATGGAGGCAATGGAAAGGGTGCAAAAATGATTTACAAGGATGTTACCAAAACCATCAAACCTTCTCTTAATCTTCTCTGCTCTAAGGATAACAAACCCAGTTTCATAGAAGTTTTAGCATAACTGCCTGGCTGTAGTACTCAACGCCTCTATTTATAAAGCCCTGAATCCATAAACTTTATTAACTGCTTTGTTAACCTGTCCTGCCAACTTCAAGGATTGTCCACAAGACCTTTCTGTTCAAGAACCCCCTTTAAAATCGTGACTTCTATTGTCTCTCATTCCTCCTACCAAAACGTATCAGCTCACTTTTTTTAATGTTGATTTTATTCTGCCGTGTGTCCATCTATTCCATCAACCTGTTCATCAGGCAGGATTTGTCCTTATCAGTGTTGTCTATGACCTCCTGAATACATTACCATTTTCCTCATTGTTTACTAAATTTCCAAGTTTTGTTGTCATCTACGCATTTTGAAATGGTGCCCTGTATCCCCAAATCCAAGTGATTAATATATCTCAAAAGCAGCAGTGGTTCTAGTACTTAACCTTGTGGAACAGCCAATTCACCAAAACTCTTTGTTTTCTAACTGTAAGCCAATTTTATATCAAGCTTCTACTGTCCTTCTTTTATCCATTTTAATTTTGTGAACAAGGTAAATATGTAACACCTTATACACAACATCAGCTACACTGCCCTCATCCTGTCATTTCTGTTCGCTCAAAAAAAATCAACCAAATTAGTCAAACATGATTTGCCCTTTAACAAATCTCCTTTAATAGTTTGTACTTAAGTGGCTGTCCCAGATTATTGTTTCTAAACACTTCATCACTGCCACCATTAAATGGACCAGCCTGTAAATTCCAGGTTGATCTTCCTCCCACTTTTTCAAGCGAAAGTGTCGCATTCATAATCCTCCAGACCTCTAACATCACCCGTCTATTTGAGGAGGATTGCAAGATTGTGGTCAGCACCCTACAATTCCCACCCTAACTTCTCTCAGCATCCTAAGGTGCATCCCATCTGGGCATGATGGTTTATCCACTTTAAGTACTGCTAGTCTTTTTACTACCTCGTCTATCGATTTTCATCTCATTCAGTATTCTGGCAATCTCCTCATTTACCACACCTTTGGCAATGTTCTCTTCCATGGTAAACACTAGATAGAACACAAATAGATCTTTATCAGCCCCATCACTCCTCTGAGAAAGTTTTTGCAGATAATATGGTTACAGAAGATCTTATTTTCTTGTTAATGTTAGATGCCAATCTACTCTTGTATTGTCTCTGACCTTCTGATTTCCTTTTTCATTCTCTTTGTCCTTTTCTTTGTTTTCAGCCTGATTCTCCCTTCTATTATCAAACTGATGTCTGTCACATACCCCTTTTTCTGCTTCATCCAGTTCTCTAATTCTTTCACCATTTCAGGAATGCTGGCTTTCGTTGCTCTCCTTCTCCCCCTTGTGGGAATGTTCCTAGACTATATCCTGACCACCTCTTTAAAGGCCATTGATTGCTTCCTTCTATTTCTGCTTGTCAGTCATTGACACCAGTTTACCAGGGAACAGGCTCCCCTTCAAATCATTGAAATTATCCCTCTTCAGTTAATTATTTAAAATTCTAGATTGTTGCTTGACCACCTCCATAACTAATTTAAACATTAGGATACTAAGATCACTATTGCTGAGATGCTTCCCACTTGACCCATTTCATTTCCCAGGATTAGGTGTCTCCTTCCTTATTGGGCAGAAAATACACTGATCAAAAAAGGTCTGCTGAACACAATTCAAAAATTATTCCTGCTCTCTGCCCTTAAGAAATCACTGTCCCATTCAAAATTGTGTAGCTAAGTCCCATTATCAGTACTGTATAATTCATACACCTCTTCATAATTTCCCTTCAAATCTCTCTTATTTCCTCTCCACTATTTGGAGGCCTATAAAATACAACAAGTAGTGTGAAAACTCATTTATTGTTTTTTAACTCCAACTAAATAGATTCTGTCCTTGGCTCCTCAATGTTATTCTCTTTCCAGCACTGCATTTCTTTATTTAATCAAAACCGCTACCCCGTCTCTTTTATTTCCATCCCTATCTTTCCTAGAAACCTTTTACCTAGAAATATGTAGGATTTGATCCTCTCCTTTGTTGAATCAGATCTCTGTTATTGCCATAACGTCATATTCCTTTAGGGCTATTTGCATCTGCTGTTTACTAATCTTATTAACCATACCTCACTTACACCCACGCATTGCAAATCTAACTTAGACCTCTTTGTATTCTCTATGATCCTGACTATTTCTTATTTCTAACTCCAACTATCCCTTTGTGCACCTTGTTTCTCCTTTTTTAATGCTAAAACTTGGTGCTCGACCCTTTCAAAGTTAACCTCACCATGAGGATATTGGCTCAGATGGAACCTGTCCTCCTTGAACATGTCCCTCCTTCCTTAGGATTGATCCCAATGTTCCAAGAAACTGAAATCTTTCCTCTTGCACCATGTATTAACCTGCCATATCCTCATATTTCTACTCTCACTAGTGTGTGGCACTGGCAGTAATCCAGAGGTGACTACTTTCTAAGCCCTGCTTTTTAACCTTAGCCTCGCTGAATATCAGGGGCCGTGGCATTAGGTGCTTATTTGGGTATAATTTTCCCACTTAAGGGCTTCAATTAGCATCCAGGCGAGAAGGCCATCCATAAGCCTTCCTGCTCCAGACTGGGTGCAGGTTGGATGGCAAGGCTTCCCCAGCAACATCCTCCCACCTGATTAAATGTCCCCCCCCTCGCCGCCACAAAAGTCTTCACTGGGAGGCATTAAATTTTGTCCCTAAAGACATGTTAATGAGGCCCAGGTATCAAAATGGCCTCGATCTCATGCCAGCAAAGATAAGCAGGATAACAGGCCTGCTACTCACTAATCTGCCAGCTTCACTTCTACTGGCACCAGCTTTTTATTCTTTTAATTTGCGGGCCTTAAAACTAAATTTTAATTCTCAAACCGTCATAGTGGGATGAGTCACCACATTCTTTGCATTATCACACCATACCAATGGACTTTATTTATCGATTTACGATTCAATAGATCTGTTTGAAAGTTTATAGCCTAAGCCAGGATCTGATGCCTTATTTATTTTATTGCTTTCCAAAGTCAAATGATGCATTTAGTGGCTGGTTACCTATCTGTCAGAATAGCGAAAAGGAGCTTTTGTTTGACCCCTGTCACAGGGTAGGTAAAGGCGCACTCTGGCTCATAGTGAGCATCGATTCACTTAAGGAATTTATCTGAACTTCAAGAAAAATGTCTAGTACAAAAAATGCAAAAAGGGAGGTGAGCCTTCAGGAAAATGAACACATGGGCAGAATTTTGCCCTTGTCGGGTGGGCGGGAAGCTGACCACCGCCTGTGATCAAGGCTGGAAGGTGATTTCACACTGGCAGGCCAGTTAAGGCCCGCCCAGCATGAAACATGAGTGGCGGGCGAGGGGAGGAGCTGCCTCAGGGAGATGAAGAGAGTTTAAAAAACAGAATTAATAAAGAAATGAAAAATGTAATAAAACATGTCGTCTCATGCGACTGTTACATGAGGAGGGACATGTTATTAATTACATTTTAAATTTTATTTTTATTTGCTTTAGGAAACCTCGCCCCGGCTGTGGATGAGGTATCCTAAAAAGTGCAAAAGCCGTTTGGCCTTTTCGCCTGCCAACCTTAAGATTTGGACGGGCAGCGAAAAGTTTTGTTCATTTATCTTCTTAGTGGCCTTAACAGGCCTTTTAAGTGGCCTGTTGGCTGCCGACTCCGGTGTGTGCCCGCCAAACGAAATATCCGCCACTACAAGTTGATGCCGGGATGCTCACTGGAGCGTGTGTCATTTTACACTCGAGCGGGTCAGGCGTGCGCCCGCCCGCTGAGCTAAAAATTTTGCTCATGAACCAGAAAGCTTTAATTGCAATCACAGACAAGAAAAAATTGCCCAGCAATTATTATAATGGCTTGGAGTCATGAGGGAAATGGCATAATTATGGTACTCAAATATTCATCACGCACTTGTCAGTATTTTGTAAAAGATCACACTATATGCAACTGAATTGGGACAAAGTTGTGCATTCAGCAAATTTTACTACAAGCAATTTGGCACCATTTAATAGCATCCCTAATCATGAGAGAGAAACACACCATTAAACATCCTAAGCTTTTTTATTTTTCAGATATTTTCTCCATATCTTTCTTTAGTTCTCCTTGGCAACACTAAGGTTGACTATGGGTAGCATTTGTAAACAAACTGCTCCAATGCTTTGGCCTAATAGGCTCTCTTAAAGTGGAAAATGGGGGGAAGCAATTAGAAGTGGAATCATTCTAAATTTGCATTAAGCGTGGTAGCAGGCGTGAAAAATGACGTTTTACCTGCTGGCTGCAATGGCGGATTTTCCAGTGCGCCCCGCCTCATTAATTGCTGGCGGGTGGGCTCGGGGTTTGCCTGCCGTGCTGTGACCTCAGCGCTTCCTTGCTCTGTGAGCACCATATTTAAAGAACACCAGAGTGCAGCTTACTTCATGTCTACAGACTAGGACTGCTCCAGGCCACAGATGGCTCCAAAACCAAAGGTGGTAGAAACCCTCTCCCCGGGGCACCTGCTGGATGCAGTGGAAGGCTGACGTGAAATCGTCTGCCACAGGATATCCATCAGAATCACCAGTTTGGTCTGGTGGCAACGGCAGTCAGTGTCAATGGACTACAGAGGAGGTCAGCCGTCCAGTGCAGGAAGAGGATGAATGCTGTGATCCATTCCACCAGGGTAAGTCAACCACCTCATCCCTCTCAACACACTCCCAGACCCATCACATATCCACAGGGATCTCACACCACTAGGGACAACACCACTAACACTCTCTCACACCGTCATATCTTCATTAGGCTCACATCCTCTGGAGCTCGCATCCTCATCCTGTCCATGACTCCTCTCACTACACAAACATTCCATGCAGTGCCATGTGTTCTGCTCACTCTCTCCATCTGTTTTCAAACAGAAGCTGGCTCACAACAGCAGGGAGGTCCTAGACTGGGGGCCCACATCAGACCCTTCACTCACTTTGAGGAGCGTGCCATTGCGCTGACTGGTGAGGACATGGACTGTGCCTACAGCGATGGTGAGGTTGGCAGTGAACACCCTCGTGAGGATTCTGGACCGTATCACCCTTATCTCAACGCAACTGTGAGTGCTCCCTCTCCTGCTTTTGATTCTGCTGCCATGCACTAATTATCTCTACTTCGGTTCACAGGGTGCTCTGCCAAGCAAATGACACCCTCAGTCAGCCAGTCCCTCAGCTCCATTCAGGTCCCTACCTCCAGCCAAGAGGACACCTCCTCCATTGAAGAGCTCGAGAAAAGCAGCCTGGAAGACCCATCACAGCGCTTACCCACACCCTCTGCCAGCGCAGAGAGACACACCTCAGTGGGGCCTAGATCTAGAGTAGACTCGGGTTCACAATCTGGTGGTCACCACACAAGACACCTGTCCGCAGCAGGAGGCGGCAAGATCAGCCTAGCTCCCCGACACTCGGACTGCTGGGCAAGAGGCATCTGTTGAGGTCCGAGTCAGATGATGAGCCTCTGGGTTTGGCCTTCCAACTTATCATGGAGAGTCAGCAGAAGGTGGGGAACCACCATGCAGAACTGTTGGAAACCCTCAACAGAGTGGCATGTAAGTCGGAGGAGTGCATCCACCTGTTCTCTGATGAAGTGGTGCCTACATATGTGCGTATGGAGCTCTCCATGGGAAGGATGGCAGATGCCATGCAGACCCTGGTCCAACAGAATGTGGTGGTGTACACAGACCAGCACGCCCATCACGAGAGCCATAGGTGAGTTCCTGCAGTGGCAACACTAGGGGCAAACGGGGCACCTCAATGTCCCCCCAGGTGCTCCTTCTCCTCAAGGAGTCAGCCGGGGCCCTTGGGCACCCGGAGGGAGGAGGAGTGGCAGCTGGACACCCCTGGGTTGTCCACTCAAATCTGAGGCGGTCTGTTCGTTCTGAGTCCCCTTTGCCTGTGACCCCTCAACCACATCCTCCGTCACCGCAGAGGGAGTAGCTGGCCCACAGGAGGGCAGCCAAAACAAGCCTGGACAGTCAAGGCCTCGGCTCTCCAGAGGATGCATGCCAAAGTCATCTGAGGCAATAGGGTGAACCATTTCACATACTGTCCCAACCCCTGCTCCGGATGTTAGAGCAGTATCTAGAAGAAGTGATAGGCCTAGAAAAGTTACGAATTTCTGATCACAAGTGGTTGCACAGCTGAACATGTTTTTGTCACTTCATAATCTGAAAATATATTCACTTTCATCAAGTAATGTGTAATGGTGTCTTTCAGCTTCATTGACAGGCTTTGCAAGTCCTACCTCTGCATCTCCCTGCCCCCCCCCCCCCCCCCACCCCCCACCCCACCACTGAAAGTTCAGAGCTGCACGCAGTCAGACCACGGGTGATTCTGGAGGGAGATGTGTGGTGTGGCAGGGCCTTTTGGAGCCTCATGCAAACACACTTCCACGCATGTGGAACCTTCATCACAGTCATCTTACTGTCCTGAGCATTTTGAAAGCTGTCTGCTGGGGTTCTCTTTCAGTTGTCCATCTGAGCTGACCTGCATCTCCACCCACCCACCTACCCACTGATCGCACTCCCATGCAGCACCTGTGCCCATCCAACACAAGGCTCCTCTCACTTTCGATTTCAGAAGCATGGGTGTTGTAAGGTTTCTTTTCAGCTCCGCGCTCCTTTCCCTTCCCTCAGTCACCCAAGTGCTTTTCCCCCCATCACTGTTGACCGTGCTGGCATCACCTTCCACCTCCCCACTGTCACCTGCCAACCAGAACCCTTATCTTTCCAGGATATCCAGGTGAACGTGCGTGTTCTCTATATTCCCAAGAAACTCACCCCTATCCACATTGACCTCCCCAACTTCTTCCTACTCACCCTCGGTGTCCGTGTCTACCTCTGCATCCCCACCAACCGCCCTTGCTGTCCTTCTACCATTACCATCGCACTCTCATTCTCCCACCCGACTGATTCACTCTGCCCCTTCTCGTACTCACCATTCCCTCCTACCATGCCCACCCTCAGTTTGCTCTCCAGGAGGCCGTCATCGATGCCACAGATGCCTCCCTTACACGGTCACCTGGATATCCCCACACGTACTTCTTCCTCCACCCTTACTTCCCACTCCCCCTGGACTCATTTCCCCCCTTCTGAGTTCCTTCCCCCTTCCAAACTCCTTCCTCTCCTTTTACTCCTCCGACCTATCCTTCCACGAAGTTTTGCCCCCCTCCGAACTCCTTCCTACGCCGGAAGTTGTTCCTCCTCCCAAAGCCCTACTTCCCTCCAAACCCCTTTTCCCCTCTGAACTCCTTCCCTTACACCTTCTTCCCACCCCCCCACATACCTCCCCAGTTGCTGCGTTCTCCCCCATTATACCCACCTCTCTCATGTACTCCCTCCCCGCAACCTCGCCTCTCCTGCTACACCTTCCGCTCCCAGTCAAACCCTAGACCTTCTTCTCCAACCCCTACCCCTCAGTACAGCTTTCCCTCTGACTCACAGCTGCACCTTCCTCTGCCCCGCCATAGATGATCATCATTAGCAGCTCATGACCAAGATCTTGATGTCCCAATGCAAGCCCAAGTCAAACATTCACCACAGGCCTTTGACCAAAATTCAGGAGTTTTCCACTGAGGTGGCGTGGCGCGCTCCGAATCTGCTGATGGTAGATTGGGATGGACATTGGCAGTACATCACTACAGGCGCATGGGCCACTAATCCTGAGCATTCAAGTTATTCCCCACAAGTTGGGGCAGATTCTGGACCTGTATTTCTCCTGTCACCTATCAGCATGGGAACAAATAGGAAAATTGTATTTTAAAAAGTCACAGTGCAACAGATATAATTCAAAACCCGCCACAATATTCAATTTCCCAGCTGTGCAGTAGTGCCTTCATAACTATTCTGGATGCGGTAGTATTACCATTTCGTTGTCCCGATGTCCCAGTGTAAGCGCCGGACATCAATGGATGTCCGCAATGTGAGCAAGGTCCTAACAATAAGTCCCAACTTCTGCACATCACACTTGTCAAGAAGTGTTCCGGGCCGGTGTTTTCCCACCGACATGGGCGTTAAATTTGACGTGGGGTATGATTCCGGCAATCAGAACTTATAATTAATGCAAATGTATTAAATACCATTTCTGATGTGTGGCGGTGGAAAATGTGGCCCGCCATTGATGGGTGGAGTGAACGATTGCAAACTGGTTTCATGATGGTGTAAAACTGATTTTTGGCCTTTTCACCATATCGGCCACTGATGCCTGACACCAACGTGGATGGAAAATTCCAGCCGATATATGACCCTTTTGCATGCGTAAATGCTCTCTCCTTGTACACTACACCTTCACCTTTCAAGAATTCAGACAAGATAGGAGAACACCTCTGTCACAATCTTACACAGCCAAGAATAAACATGGAACGACCCTGCAAAGCATGTGAACAAGGCTCCTTCCAAAAGCACGCTTAACATTAAGATCGAGGCATCACTGATGTTGAGAATGATCTGAGAAAGGGGCACACACTGTGGTGATATGAAAGCACACGCCATGATAACGACATCTGCAATAAGTGGGAGGAGTGACCATGGTATCATATCTGATTGACAGCAACACAGCTCATCATAAAAAGGAGACATACACAAGAGGAGATGTGAAATGGGTACAGTTCTATTTACATTTGCGATCTTTATATACATGTGAACACCCATGCCACCTAATTTTTAACTTTCCTAATGCTAGCACCACATCCGGGTGTTTCCCCAGCATCCACAGCTGAAATGGAGATAGTTTTCTGACTGCTGTGCCTTGTTGTCCGTGATGACTTTGGTGGGGGTCCCCTGGAGGGCCCCGGCCTGTTTTGGGTGTCCTACTGTGGGGCAGATGGACCCCCCTCGGCTTGAGGAGCTGGAGGTGAAGGGGTCACAAAAGAGGGGATTGGGATTGGCCAGACAATCCCGGAGTCATCTGGCTGGATGGCCCCAGGGTGTCAAGCTGCTGGCCCTCTCTATGGGTGCCTGAGGGCTCCTGGCTGACTCCTTGAGGAGAAGAGGCAACTTGAGTGAGATTAAGTGGATGTCACTAATGGCTACATCAGTGGATTGCTGCTCCTGCAGCAGTGTAGGACCGATGTCTGGACCAAGGTCTCCATGGCGGCCACCATCCTACCAGTTTTGACCTCGGTGCATTGGCATTCCGGCGCTATCACCTCTGACTGAACGTGGAGGGACTCCTACATCATCCCTTGCAATGTGAGGAATGCAGCTGATATCCCTTCCTGATGTTTCCATGATTGTTGCTGCAGATCCAGAAACAGATTTAGGACCGAGCTGGAGGCTTGTCATCTCGAGCTGGACTCCGCAGATTCCTGGCCTCCAACAGGTGACCTCGGATGTCCTTGCTCCTGCCTGCTGTGGACCAGATTGTGTGCTGTGCTCACCAGATTGTGACCCCAATAGAACTAGGTTCCACCGAGGTGTATGCCTCTGTGCTGCTTGAGGGTTTGAGTGAGTGTTGTGATGGGTCTTCTATGGTGCTGTGTTCTTGTTCCTCATCTGAGGTGTTGTCGGAGCTGGAGCTGAGGGTCTGGCTTGTGAATGCCCTCAGATACTTTCTAGAAGTGCCTATGAAAGAAAGAAGAGATAATTAGTGCATGGCAGGCAACTCTAAAACAAGACAATGCACTCACAATATCGTTGTCTGAGGGATGAGCTGGTGCAGGATCCTCACTTGGATGTGCGCTGCCCGCCTCACTGTTGGTGGAGGCTCGGTCCTCATTCTCTCTGGCCAGCTCGATGGCTTGATTATTGTAAGGAGTGAGGACCTTGATTTCGGCCACTCCACCCCCGCTTTGGGACCTCTCCCTGCTATTGTGTGTGAACTTGTCTTGCATAAAGACAGATGGAGAGTGTGAGCAGTATGAATGCCAAGGCAGATGATAAGGATGCCTGGCAGGTGTGGGTGGTGAGTGGAGCCATGGACGGGATGAGGACGTGAGATGCAGAGGATCTGAGTCCAAATGGAGGTGTGAAGGTGTGTGAGAGAGAGTGAGTGGTGATGTCCCTTGAGCTGGCAGCATGTGAGATGCCAGTGATTGTGTGATGGGCTGGTGAGTGTGTGAGTTGAGAGTGATGAAATGATTGATTTACCCTGGCGGCACAGATGAGATCATTCATCCTCTTTCTGCACTGTGCGCATGACTGCTTCTGAGCTGCATTGGTACTGACCACCGCTGCCATCGCCTCCCAAGTCAGAATGGTGAGGTTTGTGGACCCCTTCTGGCCCCCATGGTGGATAGAAGACATCGCGGCGGGGCCTCCATGGCATCCAGCAGGTGTTCCAGTGAGGCATCACTGAACTTAGAGGCTGCCACCTTCTTTCCTTTTGGGGCCGTCTCTCTCATTTGTGGCAGTCCTGGGCAGCAACCATTGAAAAAGCTGTGCGTGGGTGCAGTTTAAATATGGTGCCTGGAGTGAGGAAGCAGTGAACTCACAGGGTATGAGGGGGGATCACCAATTTTTCATGCCCACCGCTGCCGCCGCAGCACTTAGTAAACTGAGGGAAAAATTCTGCCCAAAGCTAGGCAGCTAAAGAATGTCATACAGTATATTTGTGTGGAGAAGTGAAACAACAGGCCTGCCACAAGTCATTTCATAGCATTGCAAGGGACTGCATTCTTACTTAAAATGAGAGGTTATGTTTGAAAATGAAAAGATTTATTTTAACCTGGCGTTTTAGGATGTTAATCATAGCTTCTGAATTTTAATGATACAAAAAACGAATATGTAATGAAATATAAACAGAAAATGTTGGAAATACACAGCTGGGACAAAATCCTGGAGCTCCCTTCCTAACAGCACTGTGGGTGTACCTACACCACATGGACTGCAGCGGTTCAAGAAGGCAGCTCACCATCACCTTATCAAGGGGAGTCAGGGATGGACAATAAATGCTGGCCTTGTCATCCCATGGACAGATAAAAGAAAAGGCTAGGTTGTATTTGTGGAAGAGAAGCAGAGTTAATGCTTCAGGTCAATGAACTTAAGTCAGAGCTGGAATAAGTTTGAGATGTAACAGCTCCTAAGCAAGTACAGAGGTAGGGAAAGGGGTTGGGGGGCTGGGGTAAGAACAATGGAGAAAGTCTGTGATAGGCAGAAGCGATTAAATGGCAAAAAAGGTATTGACAGAAGGTGGTGGTAAATGGGATAAAGATAGGCCTAGAGGTAAATGGTACCAGCATCTGCATTCCAAAAATGGGGACACTGGTTATATCTGAAATTGTTGAACTTAATATTGAAAAGGTTAGGAAGTACCTAATGGAAAGATGAGGCACACTGTTCCTTGAACCTCTGCTGAGCTTCATTGGAATGCTGTAGGAGGCTGTGAACAGAGAGATCAGTGTGCAAGCAAGGATAAGATTTTAAATGACAGACCACCAGAAACCTCGCGTTTTTGGGCTCGAGAGGTGCTCTGCAAAGCAATCACCAAATCTACCTTTTTTTCCTCCCGGTGTAGAAGGGACTGCATCATGAATAGTGAATATGGTATAGTAAATTGAAAGACACACGTGTAAATTGCTATGTCTGAAGGGAGAAGGTGAAAGGGCAGATGTTTGTCTCTTGTGCTTGCCCGGTAAGATGTCATGGGAAGGGAATTGGGTGTTGCAAGAGTGGACCAGGGTGTTGTGTTGGGGGAAGGTTCCTTCAGAATGCTTAAAGGGGAGTGGAGGATGTGCTCGCTGGTAGCATTATGCCAGAATTGGCTAGGGATGTGAAGCCTGGTAGGGTAGAAGGTGAGGACAATGGGAATGCTATCATCTGGAAGTGGTGAGAGCAGAAGTGCTGAAAATCATATGGATATTGGTAGAGAACCATGTCAACCAGGATGGAGGGGAATTCCGGATTGAGGATAAAGGAAAACATATTGGAAACGATGGTGTGGAAGATGGCGTTGTCTGAACAGATTTGACAGAGATGAGGAACTGGGTAGGTGGAATAGAGTCCGAAGAGGAAAGGGGTTTGTGGGGAAGTGACAGTGGAAATTAGTCTTATTCAGCTTTGGGAGTTGTGCTTATAGTAGATATTACTTATCCGCCTCAAAAAAGGAAATAGAAAAGCTAAGAAAGGGTATGGAAAGAAACAGCCAGAATTGGAGCTTGTGAAGGCGATAGATGAGTGGCAATTGGAAGCAAAGTTGATGACATAGTTCAGGGTAAGACAGGAAGTGGGACTGATGCAGTCATCAATGTACCACTTCCCATTTTAATTCTCTGCCGCATTCTCACTTTGACCTTCCACAGCTCCCTTAACTACGCTTTAACATACCCCGCTTCCTGTAAGGACTTTATCATTTTCTCCAACGATGCAACCTGCCATATCAGCGCTTCTGACATGTCTTCCTTTGTCCTCAACCAAGGATTCCTCCCTCACTGTGTTTGACAGGGCCCTCAATCGTGCCTAACCCATTTCCCACACTTATGGTCTCACCCCTTTCCCTCTCTCCGAGAACCAAGATAGGGCTTCTGTCTTCACTTTCCACTGCCCCAGCCTCCACATTTAATGGATTATCCTCCTCCATTTCCACCACCTCCAGCGTGATGTCACTACTAAATACATATTCCCCTCCCCTTGCCTGTCAGCATTCCGAAGGGACTATTCCCTCTGCAACACCCTCAATACCTCATCCCCTTCCCATGCAAATGCAGGAGATGCAACACCCCTTTTACCTCCTCTCCCCTCACTATACAAGGCCCCAAACACTACCTCCCAGGTGAAGCTCGGGTTTGCATGTATTTTCACCAATTTAGTATGAAGTATTTGCTGCTCACAATCCGGTCTCCTCTACATCAGGGAGAGCAACCACAGGTTGGGTGACTGGTTTAAGGAACACTTCTGCTCAGCCTGCAAGCATGACTCTGAGCTTCCAGTTGCCCGCCATTTCAATTCTCCGCCTTAGTCTCACTCTGACATCTCTGTCTTCAGCCTGCTGCAATGTTCCAGTGGGGCTCAATGCAAGCTTGAGGAACAGCACCTCACCTTTCATTGAGGCCCTTTACAGCCTTCTGGACTCAACACTGACCTGAACAATTGAAGATCATGAATTCTGCCCTCCAACCCCATTTTGTTTCTGTTTCCTTTTTGCATGTGCTGGTTTAATCTTGTTTTACAAGTTTTTGCTTTCAGCTGTTCATTATTTTGCCATTCACACCCACTCTGGACAAATCATTCATTCCTTTACCACAACCATTACCGGACTCCCTGCCTATTGTACCAGGAACCCTTCTCTCATTTAATCACATCTGCTTTCCAGCCTATTACGGACCTTCCCAGTTGTTATTCTTCCCCCTACTCCTCTTTAAAAATTCATTTAGAGGATGTGGGCATTACTGGCTAGGCCAGCATTTATTGCCCATCCATAACTTGAGAAGGTGGTGGCGAGCTGCCTTCTTGAGCTGCTGCAGTCCCTGTGGTGTAGGTACACCCACAGTGCTATTAGGGAGGGAGTTCTAGGATTTTGACCCAGTGACAGTGAAGGAACAGTGATATATTTCCAAGTCAGGATGGTGAGTGACTTGAAGGGGAACTTCCAGGTGGTGGTGTTCCCATGTATCTGCTGCCCTTGTCCTTCCAGATGGTAGTGGTTGTGGGTGCTGCCGATCGTACACACTGCTGCACTGTTTGTCAGTGGTGGAGGCGGTGAATGTTTGTGAATCTGATGCCAATCAAGTGGGCTGCTTTGTCCTGGGTGGTGTTGAACTTTGTGAGTGTTGGCAAGCTGTGGGGAGTCAGGAGATGAGTTACTTGCTGTAGGATTCCGCGCCTCTGACCTGCTCTTTAGCCACAGTATTTGTGTGGCTAGTCAAGTTCAGTTTCAGTTTTTCGTCAGTGGTAATCCCCGTGATGTTGATAATGTGGGATTCTGCGATGGTAATGCCATTGAATGACAAGGGGCAATGATTAGATTCCCTCTTGTTGGAGATGGTCTTTGTCTGGCACTTGTGTTACTTGCCACTTGTCAGCCCAAACCTGGATATTGTCCAGGTCTTGCTGCATTTGGACATGGACTACTTCAGTATCTGAGGAGTCATGAGTGGTTGTGCAATCATCAGTGAACATTCTCACTTCTGACCTTACAATGGAAGGAAGGTCATTGATGAAGCAGCTGGGTTGGACCTGAGAAACTCCTGCAGTGATGTCTGGAACTAAGATGATTGGCCTCCAACAATCACAGCCATCTTCCTTTGTGCTAGGTATGACTGCAACCAGCAGAGTGTTTTCCCCTTGATTTCCATTGACCTCAGTTTTGCTAGGGCTCTTCGATGCCACACTCAGTCAAATGCTGCCTTGATGTCAAGGGCTGTCACTCTCACCTCACTTATGGAGTTTAGTTCTTTTGTCCATGTTTGAACAAAGGCTGTAATGAAGTCAGGAACTGAGTGGCCCTGGCAGAACTCAAACTGAGCATCAGTGAGCAAGTTATTGCTAAGCAAGTGCTGCTTGGTAGCACTGTTGATGACCCTTTCCATCACTTTACTGATGATGGAGAGTAGACTGATGGGGCAGTAATTGGCTGGGTTGGATTTGTCCTAATTTTTGTGTACAGGACATACCTGGGCAATTTCCACATTGCCAGGTAGATGCCAGTGTTGCAGCTGTACTGGAACAACTTGGTTAGGGGTGCGGCAAGTTCTGGAGCACAAGTCTTCAGTACTATTGCCGGAATAGTGTCAGCATCCATTGCCTTTGCAATATCCAGTGCCTTCAGTCATTTCTTGATATCGGTGGAGTGAATCGAATTGGCTGAAGACTGGCATCTGTGATTTTGGGGACCTCTGAAGGAGGCCAAGATGGATCATCCACTCGACACTTCTGGCTGAAGATTGTAGAAAATCAGCCTTATCTTTTGCACTGATCTGCTGGGATCCTCCATCAGTGAGGATGGGGTTATTTGTGGAGCCTGCTCTTCCAGTGAGTTGTTTAATTTTCCACCACCATTCACGACTGGATGTAGCAGGACTGCAGAGCTTAGATCTGATCTGTTGGTTGTGGAATCACTTAGTTTTGTCTATCACTTGCTAGTTATGCTATTTGGCAAAGCAAGTGATCCTGTGTTGTAGCTTCACCAGGTTGACACCCCATTTTAGCTATGCCTGGTGCTGCTCTTTATTGAAACAGGGTTGATCCCCTGGCTTGGTAATGCTAATGTGAGGGATATGCTGGGCCATGAGGTTTAAGATTGTGGCCAAGTACAGTTCTGTTGCTGTTGATGGCCCACAGAGCCTCATGTTTGCCCAGTCTTGAGTTGCTAGATCGATTTGACATCTTGCCCATTTAGCACTGTGGTAGTGCCACACAACACGATGAAGGGTATCCACAATGTGAAGACGGGCTTTTGTCTCCACAAGGACTGTGCAGTAGTCATTCCTATAGACATGGACAGATGCATTTCCAACAGGCAGGTTGGTGAGGATGAAATCAAATGTCCTTTTGTTCCCTCACCACCTGTCATAGATCTACTCTAGCAGCCATGTCCTTTAGGACTCAGCCAGCTCGGTCTATAGTGGTGCTACCACTCTTGATGAAGGACATTTGAAGTCCTCCACCCAGAGTACAGAGTACGGCTGGTCTGTCCGGTTTCATTCCTTTTTATTTGCTTTTTAGCAGTTGATGTAACTGAGTGGCTTGCTGGGCCTTTCGGATTCAGCCACGTTACTGCAGACTTGGAGTCACATGTAGGCCAGATTTCCTTCCCTAAAGGATGGTTTTTTTCAACAACTGACAGTGGTTTCCTGGTCATCGTTAGACTTTTAATTCCAGATTTTTATTGGATTCCGATTCCACCATCTACCTTGGTGGGATTTGAACCCAGAGCATTACCCCATGTCTCTGGATTACCAGTCCAGTGACAATACCACTACGTCACCCCCTCCCAATGAATCCTAATCCATTTATATCTTCCTTCGGTTCTGAAGACAGTTCCATGACCTGAAACGTTACCTCTGTTTCTCTCTCCAGAGATGCTGCCAGACCTGCTGAGTGTTTCTAGCATTTTGTGTTTTTATTTCTCATTTTGACATCCTCTGGCCTCGACGTCATACACTCGTCCAGTGAAGCTCAGGAGAAGTTTGACAAATAGCATCTCACTTTTCAATTTGGCAATTTCCAGACTCAACATTCTGTTCAACAGTTTCAGATCAGAATCTCTGCTCCCATTGTTTTAGATAGCAGATTTTTCTTTATTCATTCACAGGATGTGGGCATCACTGCCTTGGCCAGCATTTATTGCACATTCCTAATTGCCCCATGAGAAGATGGTGGTGAGCTGCAGTCTACTTGGTGTAGATGTTAGGGAGGGAGTTCCAGGATTTTGATCCAGTGACAGTGAGGAAACGGTGATATCGGTCAAAGTCAGGATGGTGTGTGGCTCAAAGGGGAACTTGCAGGTGGTGGTGTTCTCACGCTGCCCTTGTCCTTCTAGATGGTAGTGGTCATGGGTTTGGAAGGTGCTGTCTAAGGAGGCTTGGTGAGTCCCTGCAATGCATCTTGTAGATGGTATACACTGCTGCCACTGGGTGTCAATGGTAGAGGGAGTGAATGTTTGTGGATGGGGTGCCAATCAAGCGGGCTACTTTGTCCTGGATGGTGTCAAGCTTCTTGAGTGTTGTTGGAGTTGCACTCATCCAAGCAAGTGGAGAGTATTCCATCATACTGATTCGTGCCATTTAGGTGGTCATGCATTGGGGAGTCAGGAGCTGAGTTACTCGCTGCAGGATTCTCTGCCTCTGACCTGTACTTGCAGCCACAGTATTTATATGACAAGTCCAGTTCAGTTTCTGGTCAATGCTAACCCCCAGGATGTTGAGGTTGGTGGGTGGGGTCAGGTGGGGTATGTCGTAATCAGCAGGAGGTTTCCATGCCCATGTTTGACCTGAAGCCATTTGACTTTGTGGGTTCTGGAGTGGATGTTGAGGACTCCCAGGGCAACTCCCTCTTGACTGTATACTGCTCTACCGCCACCTCTGCTGGGTCTGTCCTGCCGGTGGGACAGGACATACCCAGGATGGTGGTGTTGGTGTCTGGGGCATTATCTGTAAGATATGATTCTGTGAATATGACTAATTCAGGCTATAGCATAACTAATCTGTGAGACAACTCTCCCAATTTTGGCACAGAGCATTACCCTGAGTCTCTGGATTACTAGGTAGGTGATAAAACCACCATGCCACTGCCTACCCCCACCCCCCAACGCCTCCACTACTCCAATGCTGATAATGATTCTGTTGTTGCCAATTACACCTCCTCTAGATCCATCTTTTGTTTCTTTACTTGTCCTGTTATCATTGGCTGTTGACTTTGACTATCGTTCCTATGGTTACTTAATCTCTCATGTTTTGCATCTTCTCACAGACCTTCACATTCGCTTCCCTATCTTTGCCTTAGCACCTGTTTAAAACCTGTAACATTTCAAACTTCTTCGTGTTCTGACAAATGATTATTGACCTGATACATTCAGGTCATTCAGGAGTATCCCTTCCATCCCAATGGACCTGCCTGCTTCAGGCCTCTTAATTTTTGATACTTCAATTCAAACAATTGAGTGTGCCTCCATATTGAGGGACCCTTGCGCTTCCTGGCCTACCTCATTAACACCCATCTCTCCTGGTGTGTCTGCCAGACTGACATCGTAGTGGGCCCTCTGGAGCCCCAGCCTTTGAAAACTTCAGCCTTCCAATTCTGATGCACTGCTGATGACATGAGTAGGCTCAAACTCACACATGGGCCCCACATCAGGATCCTAATGCCTGTAGTGTTCAATTGTCCTGTGTTTGATTATATTAACCTGTTTGTTATCGATGCTCATTATGCTTGATCAGTTAAGCCTGGGCATGGACTCAGAGAAAAGTAAACAAAGCAGTAGAAAGATCTGCAAGTTAGAGTATAAGTATGGGGCAGACATTTTACAGCACTGTCACAAGGCAGAATTTTCGGCTTGGCAAGCGGGGGCAGGCAAGTAACTCCCTTCCTGACTCCACTAAAGCCTGTCCACAATTGACAAGGGACAATCAGGAGTGTGATGGAATACTCTCCATTTGCTTGGATGAGTGCAACTCCAACAATACTCAAGAAGCTTGACACCATTCAGGACAAAGCACTTGATTGACACCCCGTGCACCACTTAAACATGCACTCCCTCCACCATGGTCACAACTTGCACCCATCTACAACTTGCATCCAGCAACTTGCCAAGGTTCCTTTGACAGCATATTTTCAAACCTGCAACCTCTACCACTTAGAAGAACAAGGGCAGTTAGCACATGGGAACACCCACAAATTCCCCTTCAAGTACTGCAGGGAGTGAATGTTTAAAGCAGTGGATGGAGTGTCAGTTAAGTGGGTTGCTTTGCTCTGAATGGCGTTGAACATCTAGAGTGTTGTTAGAGCTGCATATCAGCTGCTAAGGGGGTGGCTGTGTCGAATTGCTAGTTTTATTTGACGGGCAAGGAGATGAGCAAGGGATGGCCCTGCTGAACAATTAATTTACTCATTGGCTGATGCATGTGTGAGCAGTCAATTGGCTGATAATGTAGAGGAATTACATGCGAGTTTGAAAGTTGACAGTGACAGTGCCACCCTTGTGACACAGATTGCCTGCATGTGTCCTTACAGCAGGTGGTACCACATTGCAACTACCTCTGCAGTAACTCAGAACCTTCAGAAGCATTTCCCCTTGACGCTCCTGTACCAATTACGATTGGTGGTTGTGGGCAGCAGGTCTCCCTGCTGTGCCTTCTTTGACTCAGTCAAACATCGAAAACTAGTCTGGTCACTTGATGAGCAATTCCCTTACTTAATACCCATTTATTTCCATTTCTTCATTTAAAAAATCTTTCTCCATATTTGTATTTCCTCACACCAGGCAGCATCCCTAGTACAACTCAGTGGCTTCCTTTCTATTACCTCAACATCCTTCCTATAGTAGAGTTGAAAACTACAGAGCACTCCAACTGTCGTCTTCCAGAAGTTCTATTGAGATTCACCATTACTTCTCAAATTTCATTCTAGAACCTCTTGCCTCAAAATCCAATGTCCCAATGATTTTTTAATGTGGCCTGGTTCACTTGAGATGTTGCTTTTAATATCTTGTGAACCTGAGTCCCAAAGTCCCTTCTTTTCTCCATGTCTGACAGACTTCTTTCCTTCGAAGTATGATTGTTAGTTTTATTTTCCAAACATAAAGCATGTATCACCTCACAGATATTGAATTTCACCCACCACTTTTTTGCTTATTCCACCCCCTCATTGATGATGTCGTTGATCCGCAACATGATTTGCACTGCTTATTTTAGCAGCATCTGTTTGTTGCACTCGCTTTAGGACTGCGTTTAACTCATTGATGTACACACGGAACAGAAGTGGACCTGGAAGCGAACCTTGTGGGACACCACTACCCAACTCCAGTGACTCTGAGAAATTATCCTCAACTCAAACTCTTTGTTTCCCCCTTTCTAAGTAGTTTTTTCAGCAAATTGGCTAGGTCTCCCCTAATTCCATTTACTCTGACCTTCTTTAATAGTCTCATGTGGTACCTCATCAAAAGCTTTCTGAACGTTCACGTACACCACATCCATTGCATTTCCCCCATATCAGTGACCTCATGAAACTGGGCTTGTCAAATACAATCTTCCATTCTGAAATCTGTGGTCCAGTCAGCCCAATGTAACAATCCTTGTACAGCCTGTAGTTTCAGGACTACAGAGGTTTTTTGATAACTATCATTCCAGAGGTCAAACCAGCAAGAACAGGTAGTTGTTATCTACAACATTTTCTCTTCCCATTCGGGGGGAAAAAGCTCTTACAAGCACACTGTCAGGAAGTAGAAGACATGCACTGTCACATAAGGGAAAAAATACACACAGCACACCTGCACTACCCACTGTTGGAGTGAATAATATTTGACATCTTAATGTGCCATGAGAGTAACTTTCAAAGTGGGCTGAATAAAATAGTTGGAGGAAAATCTGCTACTCATGGATTTTGAAATAAAATTTAGGGCAATAGCAGTGATTTGATTTTTGCCAGGGTATTGGGCATGTACTTTTTTTATTTGTTCTTTTGTTGTGGCACGGCCAGCATTTATTGTCCCATCTTTAATTGTGCTTGAGAAGGCAGTGGTGAGCTGTCTTCTTAAACCGCTGCAGTCCACGTGGTGTAGGTACACCCACAGTGCTGTTCAGGAGGAAGTTCCTGGATTTTGACCCAGCAACAGTGAAGGAACGATGATATATTTCCAAGTCAGGCTGGTGCCTGACTTGGAGAGGAATCAGTGGGTGGTGGTGTTCTCGTGTATGTACTGCCCTTGTCCTTTTAGGTGGTAGCTGTCAAGAGTTCGGAAGGTGCTGTTGAAGGATAACTGGGGATTGTATAGTACAGGAACACAGTAAGGGTGTGCCTTGATACACTTTTTGAGGAAATGGTTTGCAGAGATCTTTTGTCTCATCAGAGTCTTCTACTGTCTCTGGGGGAAATAGGCTTTAGCCCTTTCCACAGGTATTTGGAAATGGTTCTTTGTAGAGTGGCTTGGAACACAGAAGCTTGCAATAATCTGAACTATAGCAAAATTCTACCAGATGGGTCAAGCTATCTGAGCTTTCCTTTCAATATACTGATGCTCACACCAAGACCTTGAGTGCTGCCCATTGCTCAGTGTGTCACGCCTCAGGTATAGGCATCGAGAATTCCAGAAGATGGACATGTACTCCAGTGTTCAGAGCAATGAAATTTCTGGCCTTGCAAATGTATCCACTACATTATACAGCTGTGAACTATAAACTGGGAGAGTCATCTGTTGTTGTGTGGAATTAGTTGATATATTCAAGGCAATAGTCACCTTGACAATTGACAGAGCTGTCCCTGCACTTGAAATGGTTTCAAGGTCTGACTGCAAAAGAAACCACACCATTTCTGGAATATTCCCCACATACCAAACTCAGATAGCTGCAGGTATCAAATCTGATATGGTAGGATATGAACTGCAAAATTATATCATCATCATCATCAGTATTTGCATGGGAAGGGGTAGAACTGTCTCCTGTGTAAATATAAGAAATAGGAACAGGAGTAGACCAGTCGGCCCCTCAAGTCTCCTCTGCCATTCAGTAAGATCATGGCTGATCATCTTGTGTTTCGATTTCCACATTCCCTTCTACCCCGATAACCTTAGATTCTTGTTAGGCAAGGGAATCAATCCACCTCTGCCTTAAAAATATTCAATGACCCCGCCGCCTTCTGAGGCAGAGAGTTCCAAAGTCGCACAACCCTCTGAGAGAAATAATTTCTCCCCATCTCTGTCCAAAAAGGGTGATCCCTAATTTCAAAACAGTGCCCCCTAGTCCTGGACTCACCCACAAGAGGAAACATCCTTTCGACATCTACCTTGTCAAGGGCGTTCAGGATCTCGTATACTTCAATCAAGTCACCCCTCACTCTTCTAAGCCTCAGTGGAAACAAGCCCAGTCTTTCCAACCTTTTCCTCAAACAATCTACTCATTCCAGGTATCAATCTGGTAAACCCCCTCTGAACCACCTTCAATGCACTTACATCCTTAGTTGAATGAGACCAAACTGCACATAGAATTCGAGGTGCGGTCTCACCAATGCCCTGTATAACTGAAGCATAACTTCCTTGCTTTTATGTTCAATTCCTCTCATAGTATTCTATTAGCCTTCTTAATTATTTGCTTTACCTGCATACTAACTTTTTATGGCTCATGTACTAGAACTCCTAGATCCCTCTGCACCTTGGAATTATGCAACCATTCTCCATTTAAATAATACTCTGCTTTTTTGTTCTTCCTGCCCAAGTGAACAACTTCACATTTTCCCACATTAAACTCTTATTTGCCAGATCTTTGCCCACTCGCTCAACCTATCTATATCCATCTTAAACCTCCTCATGTCCTCTTCACAGCATACTTTCCTACCTACCTTTGTGTCATCTGCAAATTTAGTTACCATGACTTCATTCTCCTCATTTAAGTCATTGATGTAAATCGTAAAAAGTTGAAGCCCCAGTACAGACACCTATGGGACTCCACTCATCACATCCTGCCGATCAGAAAAAGACACATTCATGCATGCTTTCTGCCAGCCAATCTTCTATCCATGCTAATATGTTACTCCCACACCATGCGCTTTTATTTTCCTTAATAACCTTTGATGTGACACCTTATCAAATGCCTTCTGGAAATCCAAGTACAGTACGTCTACAGCTCCTCTTTATCCATTGTGCATGTTACTCTTCAAAAAACTCAAATAAATTGCTTAAACATGATTTTCTTATCTCAAAACCATGCTGACTCCACCCGATTGCCTTGAGCTCTACTAAGTGCCCAGCTATAACCCTCTTAATGATCGATTCTAATAACTTCCCCACAACAGATGTCAAGGTAACTGGCCTATAGTTTCCTGTTTTCGATCCCTCCCTTCTACAGGTGAGCATTCAACTAGCTTGTACAGCAAAATTATACCTGGTGGATATCCATATTTCACAGCAGGGTCAACAAAACAATAGATTACAGGTTTCAGGATTTGATTCAACTTCCACTTTTTATTTGCTATTTAGCCAGTTTAACAGAAATATGGCCTGAAATGCCACAAAATTAAGTGAGCCTGTGGGCTAGACTGGCTAAGTGCAGTTTAAATAGTCACTTCACATGTGGTCTTCCCAGAGTGCACAGATTCTTGCGGCTTCTCCAATTTCCTTTTTAAAAAGCTGTCATTGAATATGCCTTCACCACCCTCCCAGAGAAGACATTCCAGATCCAAACTGTCTGCTTCATATCCTGCTGTATTAATGAGATCACCTCTTATTATTCTTGGAAATGTATCCTTAGTCTACTTAATCACTCCTTGCCTGACAATCCCCTCTTCCCAGGAATCGGTCTAGACACGTGAATCTTTGTTGCCCTGCCTCTTGTGTAAATAAATTCTTCTGTAAGTAAGGAGACCAAAACTGTAAACAGTAACCCAGATGCTTCTTCACCATTGCCCTGTATAATTGCAGGAAAACTTCACGCTTTCACTCCAATCCTATTGCAATAAAGGCTAATGTACCATTTGTCTTCCTAGTTGCTTCCTGCAGCTGCATGTTAACTTCCTGTGATTCATGTACAAGGACACCCAGGTCCCTCTGAATACCAACATTCCCCAGTCTCTCACTATTTAAAAAAAAATTCCACTTTTCTATTTTTCTACCAGAGTGAGTAACTTCACAAAGCCCCATATTATATTCCATCTGCCATGTTCTTGCCCAATCACTTAACCTGTCATTACCTCTTTGTAGCCTCTTTGATCCTGGTCATAGCTCGCTTACCTACTTAACTTTACATCATAAACAAACTTGGATACATTAAACTTGGACTCCTCATCTAAGTCACGGATATAGATTATAAACAGTTCAGGCCCAAGTATTGATCCATGTGCTTTCCTGCTAGTTACAGCCTACCAAACCCAAAATGTCCCGTTTATTCCTATTCTGTTTCCATTAACCAATCCTCCAGTCCAAGCTAATATATTACGAGTCCTAATTTTGTGTACTAATCTCTTGTGCGATATGTTATTGAATGCTTTTTGAAAATCCAAACACACTACATCCACTAGTTCCCCATGTCCACCTTACTTGGTTCATCTTCAAAATACTCCAGCAGATTTGTCAAACACGGGCAGCTCCTTCTTGCTTGCCTAAAAAGGGCGTTTCTCCGCTGATTCTCTCTTCCTTCTTTGGAAAACAAGGACTGCCCCCAGTAGGTTGCTCATACATGTAGACTGCATACAATTGTAGTTTTCTTGCTGGACACCAGCAGAAGAGAGAGGGGTGAAGCTTCAAGAGAATGTGCATGACTTCCATAGTGAAAGCAAATAAGAAATTCAAACAAGCAATGATGTTGTCAGAATCTAGTTGCTTCCTATAACAACTAAGCAAACTCCCCTATAAGAAAAAGCCTCAATATGGTGGCCTTCGAGTCCTACCATCCAGCAGCCATTTTATATGGTTGGTGAGTGGCCAACATTCTAGGGAAGGACAAAAACAAACCTCAGAGACTCTCTGAAGCCATCTTTGAATTGTGGTGGCATTGACCTTAACGAGGAACTTGCTACCAATTGTTCAGAATGGCAACAAATTCTCCATCAAATTGCATCACACTTTTAGTTCCAACACCTTAATGATGATTAGACAGAGTGGTGATAGCGAAGGAACAAAAAGGAAGCAAATCCTGCACCTTGTGGGACATCCTGCTCCATATGCCCAAAGATCTGTTGGCCACTTCAGTCACTTGAAGGCCCATGGCAGAAACTTGTGACCCTGAGTAGACGTCATTCTTGAATCAAGGGACAGGCAGTGATGAGTGGCTGCATGCACTTTAAGTGCTAACAGTGCATTATTGTTTAAATAATTTTTGGTCCCTTCATGAGCCTTAGTGCACAGGCACTCTCCTATACTGCTTTATATTGCACCAAGCACACAGCAGGACTTCATCCTCAGCGCACATTGACATGTTTTAATTGCTTCTAGTTCAATTCAACAATACAGTCACTGGGGATCCCAGTAAAGGCTAAAATTTCATTGGTATAGTTTTACAGCATTGGGGCAAACTGCATATTTAACATTTGAGATTAAAATACCTTAAGCAATTCTCAGGAAGAAGCAGTTGATGGAAAATAAGCATTTTGATGGTGGACTCAGATTACCACTGTACACATGAAAAGGGGAAAAATTCAGAAAACCAACTGAAAGCACTGACGTCAGTTTCCTAAATCAAAAAGGCATCACTGGCACAGCATAGCTGCAAGTTCCATCCCCAAAGCGCACTGTGCAAAGTGTGCCAAAAGAGGTCATCAGATAGTGATCATTGTTTCTTGGCTCTTGGACAGTTGACCACAAAATGTAGTGAGCACACAGAAACAAAGTGAAAAATATGGGGGTGTTTCCAAGAAGAGATGCTGGGGAACACTGTAAGTGACATAGTGTGCAAGTGCCCTATTCCTATTATGCATAAATCAGTCAGATCACGATGAGATTATTCAGCCTTCACACTGGCCCCTTACCCCCAATTTTAAGTGCTTGGAACTCAACAGGAAAGTGTGGTTGCTGTAATTCAATGTATGGCTGTATTACAATAACAGATCTAGTCCGGTGAGGACAGTTAGTTAAAAAATACTATTTTCCACTTACCACTGACTTAACAGTAAACATTCAAACTGTGTATTGTTTTTAAGCTCAGGTGACATTATGCCCCAACTGGAGTTTGGAACAGTGGAGGAGATCCACAAAGTAGCATTATATCCACAATATATAAATACTGTAGCAACTTAGGCAAGTAATGAAGAACTTTAGATTCAATATGCTTGGAACTCAATCCAACACCATAGTTTAAATTTAATGGACTAGGCACACAAGGGTCTCTATTCAGAATTGGTACAAAGGCAACAAACTTGAATTTGCAAGATTTAAAACGATGGTCACATGGCATGTCTCAATAAAATGACTCATTCTTAATAACTGAAGTACAGTCAGTTTAACCACACATCCTGCAACTCACTGATTCCAAAACACTGTAATCCATGTCATTACGGAAAATCTGATGTCCCCATGATGTCAAATTGACCAACTGACAACATTCCGATGGACCGAGGAAATTGCGGGGGTCCAAACTAAGTAATGGGCTACTGAACCAGTGAGTGGCAAATTATTTTAACGAGGCCTCTTTTTTTTCGTGTTAAAAGTAGGTGTCAGAATATGTGGAGTGCAGAAAAGATTGGTGCAACGTCTTCCAACAACAGTGAACCTGCATGCAGCCAAAATGGCCTTGGAAAATCAGGAATGGAAAGGTTAAAAGTAGGATTACCAAAGGAAAAAAATAAATCCTTTAGGAAAGTCAAAATAAAAATGAAATTAAAAATGCAGTGGTCATGAAAAAATATGTATGAAAGATTTCTATCAACATATTGGGAAACAGGAAGTAGAGAAAACAGTGGAGGAGGCTATAGTTACGAAAGACCAAGGGATGTCAGAAGTCCTATGCCCTGATATTTTATGCCAAAATTTACAATGAATCTGAGGACTTCCTTATTGGTTAAGAACTTAAATAAATTAAAGGAAGAGAAAGTGATACATACATAAAAATGTGGAGATAGCTCACTATCACTGAAAGAGATCCATGAGTCCCACTCTGGCAGAATTCACAATCAAATACTAAAGAAGCTGCAAATTAAATCAGTCCCATTCTGACAGATATGTTAAAGAAAATGCCTGACACAGGAGTGCCACAAAAGGATTTGGAACCATAAAGTTCAGACTGGCTCAAGATACCCTCAACTGACTCAGGACCTGAAGCAATTTACATGACTTGAATGGCCCAACTGGTTCCACCCCCACCCTCCATCCTCACTCCCTTCACCTCCTGAACTCACATTTGCCTGAAATTGTGGGAAATCTGATATACCCAAAACATACTCGTAAAGACAACCCTTCTAAGAATGAACAAGCTGTGTTCTGATTTCTTAATCTGAAGATGTTGAGTGTGTGCAATCTCCTGTGTTCTGTTCCATCATTCTGTACACTACTCCACATGTCTCAGAGCCCAGGATTAACATTGGTTCAGTTAAATGCATGTTTTAACTGGCAAAAGACACCACTGAGTTGGAATGTATTATGAGTGCTAGGTTAGCCCAATGGTATTCTTATCACTTTGTCAAAACATTTGTGATATCAAGCCTGATGCAGGATTTAATCTAGGGAGGCAATGGTGTAGTGGTATTGTCGCAGGATGATAATCCAGCGTAATGCTCTGGGGACCCACCATGGCAGATGGTGGATTTTGAATTCTATAAAAATCTGGGATTAAAAATCTAATGAAGACCATGAAACCATTGTCGATTGTTCTAAAAGTCCACCTGGTTCACTAATGCCTTCTAGGGGAGGAAATTGGTTGTCCTTATCTGGTCTGGCCTGCATGTGACTCTTAAATGCGCTCTGAAATGGCCTAGCAAGCCACTGAGTTGTATCAAACCGCTACAAAGTCACAAAAAAAGGAATGAAACTGGACGGACCACCCAGCATCAACCTAGGCACCAGAAACGACAGTGGCAAACTTAGCCCTGCCGACCCTGCAAAGTCCTCCTCACTAACATCTGGGGGCGAGTGCCAAAATTGGGAGAGCTGCCTCACAGACTAGTCAAGCAACAGCCTGACATAGTCATACTCATGAAATCATATCTTACAGATAATGTCCAAGACACCACCATCACCACCCCTGGCCAGGTCCTATCCCACTAGCAGGACAGACCCAGCAGAGGTAGCAGCTCAGTGGTATACAGTTGCCCTGGGAGTCCTCAACATCGACTCTGGACCCCATGAAGTCTCATGGCATCAGGTCAAACATGGGAAAGGAAACCTCTTGCTGGTTACCATGTACTGCCCTCCCTCAGCTGATGAATCAGTGCCCCTCTATGTTGAACACCACTTGGAGGAAGCACTGAGGGTGGCAAAGAGTGCAGAATGTAAGACTTCAATGTGGATCGCCAAGAGTGGCTCAGTAGCAAAACTGCTAGCCGAGTCCTAAATGACATAGCTGCTAGACTGGGTCTGTGGCAGATGGTCCTCAGCCTCACCCAACCTGCCTGTTGCAGATGTATCTGTCCATGACAGTATCATAGGAGTGACCACTGCACAGTCGTTGTGGAGATGAAGTCTCGCCTTCACAATGAGGATATCTTGCATCATGTTGTGTGGCACTACTGGGATAGATTTCGAACAGACCTAGCATCTCGACTCGGTGTCCATGAGGCACTGTGGGCCATCATCGGCAGCAGAATTGTACTCAAACATAATCTGTAACTTCATGGCCTGGCATATCCCCCACTCTACCATTCCTATCAAGCCAGGGGATAAACCCTGGTTCAATGAAGAGTGCAGGAGGGCATGCCAGGAGCAGCACCAGGCATACCTAAAAATGAGGTGTCAACCTGGTGAGGCTACGACACAGGGCTACTTGCATGCCAAACAGCCAAAGCAGCAAGTTATTGTCAAGAGCTAGGCAATCCTATAACCAATGGATCAGATCTAAGCTCCGCAGTCCTGCCACATCCAGTCGTGAATGGTGGTGGGCAATTAAACAACTCACTGGAGGAGGAGGCTCCACAAATATCCCCATTCTCAATGCTGAAGGAGCCCAGCACATCAGTGCAAAAGAGAAGGCTGAAGCATTTGCTGCAATCTTCAGCCAGACACACCGAGTGGATGATGTCTCTTGGCATCCTCCAGAGGTTCCCAACATCATAGATGCCAGTCTTCCAATTTGATTCACTCCACGTGATATCAAGAAACGGCTGAAGACACTGGATACTGATAAAGGCTATGGGCCCTGACAATATTCCGGGAATAGTACTGAAGACTTGTGCTCCAGAACTTGCTGTGCCCCTAGCCAAGCTGTTCTAGTACAGCTACAACATTGGCTATCTGGAAAATTGCCCAGGTATGTCCTGTACACAAAAAGCAGGACAAATCCAACCCGGCCAATTACTGCCCCAACAGTCTGCTATTGACCATCGGTAAAGTAATGGAAGGGGTCATCAACAGTGTTATCAAGTGGCACTTGTTTGGCAATAACCTGCTTATTGATGCCCAGTTTAGGTTCTGCCAGGGCCACTCAGCTCCTGACCTCATTACAGCCTTGGTTCAAACATGGACACAATAGCTGAACTCCTGAGGTGAGGTGAGATGTCCTTGACATCAAGGCAGCATTTGACTGAGTGTGACATCAAGGAGCCCTAGCAAAACTGGAGTCAATGGGAATCAACCACTGGTTGGGGTCATACTTAGCACAAAGGAAGATGGTTGTGGTTGTTGGAGGTCAGTCATCTCAGGTCCAGGACATAATTGCAGGAGGTCCTCAGAATAGTGTCCTCAGTCCAATCATCTTCAACTGTTTCATCAGTGATCTTTCTTCCATCATAAGGTCAGAAGTGGGGATGTTTGCTGATGATTGCACAATGTTCAGCACTATTCATGACTCCTCAGATACTGAGGCAGCCCATATCTAAATGCAGCAAGATCTGGACAATATCCAGGTTTGGGCTGACAGGTGGCAAGTAACATTCACGCCACACAAGTGTCAGGCAATGACCATCTCCAACAAGAGAGAATCCACCCATCGCCTCTTGAATGCCCCAGTGGCATTCCCATCATTGAATCCCCCACTATCACATCCTGGTGGTTACCATTGACCAGAAACTGAACTGGACTAGCCATATAAATGCTGTGACTACAAGAGCAGGTCATAGGCTAGGAATCGTGCGATGAGTAACTCACCTCATGACTCCCCAAAGCATGTCCACCATCTACAAGGCACAAGTCAGGTGTGTGATGGAAAACCCTCCAGTTGCCTGGATGAGTGCAGCTCCCACAACACTCAAGAAGTTTGTCACCATCAAGGACAAAACAGCCCACTTGATTGGCACTGCATCCACAAACATTCACTCCCTCCACCAATGCATAGTAGCAGCAGTGTATACCATCTATAAGATGGACTGCAGGAATTCACCAAGGCCCCTTAGACAGCACCTTCCAAACCCACGACCACTACCATCGAGAAGGACAAGGGCAGCAGATAGATGGGAACATCATCACCTGGAAGTTCCCCTTCAAGTCACTCACCATCCTGACTTGGAAATATATCCTTCACTGTTGCTGGATTATAATCCTGGAACTCCTTTCCTGACAGCACTGTGGGTGTACCTACACCACATGGACTGTCGCGATTCAAGAAGGCAGCTCACCACCACCTTCTCAAGGGCAACTGGCAATAAATGCTGGCCCATATCCTGTGAATGAATAAAAATAAATAAATCTAGGCTGGCATTCTGGTCTAGTGGTGAGGAAGTTCAAGTTCTGGCTGGTTTGGGATCCCCTGACTAATTAGGACCCCTATAACAATTTTCCCACTGAGATATCTTCACTCCTTTCCCCCCTCAGCCTCTGCGCTGAGTGAATTCTCATCCCCAGTGATTTCAACTCATCATGCTTTCTCTCCTCTGGGTTCATTGCCTGCTGTCCTCCCTTAAGTTCTCCCTCTGTTCCTCTCTGTAAATTCCCCAACTTATATTCATGACTACTCCCTCGACCTTACCATCTCACTTGGCCTCACTACTCCTATTATGTCAATCAATCAGGGAGATAGTAGCGTAGTGGTAATGTTGCTACCCAAGTAATCCAGAGGCTCAGGCTAATGTGCTAGGGATATGGGTTCAAATCCCACCTTGGCAGCTGGTGGAATTTAAATTCAGTTAAAAAAAAATCTGGGAATGAATCTTGTGTCAGTAATAGTGATTATGAAGCTATCATCAATTGTTGTAGAAACCCATCTAGTTCAATAATGTTCTTTATGGAAGGAAATCTACCATCTTTACCTGGTCTGGCCTACATGTGACTCCAGACCCACATCAATGTGGCTGACTCTTAACTGCTCTCTGAAATGGCCTAGCAAGCTACTTAAATCAGGGATGGCCACCAAATCTTGACTTTGCCAGTGATGCCTGTTTCCCATGAAATAATAAAAATGAATAACAGACAAGGTCAGGTCTGGTCACTCCCTTGTATCGTTCATCACTCTTCTGCGCCCTGACCCCACTTCATTCTATGTCCGTCCCTGAAAAAATGATCCTTTAATTCACTTACAACTGCATTTTGAAAATTCCACATGTTTAGCCTTTCGCTTTGCATTCACCACAACAGCTTGCAGTTACTGATCTGCTCAACTGCACACTCATCTCTACCTTTGATGCTAATAAAAATATTACTGTCTCTCACTCTGGCCATTCCCCTGGTACAGCCCTCATCTCTGCTCCCTTAAGTCCAATAGGGATGCAGATTTGGCGGACAAAAGGTTTAGCCATTTACCATCATATCTGGCTGGACGACATAAATTATTATCGAGTCCTGGTCTCCTCTGCCAAAACTGCTCACTAATCCAGGATCATCTTGGATTGCAAAGATAACCCCCAGCTTCTATCATACTGGCTTCTATCATATAGCATAGTACCTTCTTAAAGTCCTCTCCCCTGTCTCCTCCACCTTCACCTCCAACCGTAAGTATGAGAAGCTCATGGACATCTTTGTCCCTCAGATTGAAACCATACAATTAACTGCCTCTAATGCTTCCCTCCTTTTGTCTAGCTCACCGGGCCAAACTTCCTCTAAAGTGATCCTGCTGTATCCCTGAACTTGCATCTTTCTCTAGCTTCTCCCCTTTCCTCCCTCATGCCTCCGCCGAGCTCAGCTTGCCCATAAGACCCATCCGCTGATCTCATGCTGGAGAAAGCAATAAATACCTGCAGAGCGGCAGCGACAACGAAATGCCAGATCTAACAGATAACAGAAGATGATAAGCCACACAAGGTCAAGCACATGGTTAGATGCAGTTAAACAGAAACAGTCCAAGGAAAGAACAAATATACAGCCTGAAGGTAAAAAGAACCAAACTGCTATTAAAACATTTAAATGCTTCCGATGTGGAATAGAGCATTTAACATGTAGTTGTCCAGCCTATGGAAGGCAATGTAAGAACAATGATAAACTAAATCACTTCGCTAAGATGTGTAAATGAAGAAAGTGCACATGATTGACACAGACACTGAAACTGAACTTTTCATTGGTGCAGTAACAACAAATTCCAAAGAAGACAAATGGAAGGTTGATTTAAAAATTGCCAACATGATGGTGAATTTCAAGCTTGACACAGGTGCTCAAGCAAATGTCATTCTCATAAGCCTGTATCGTAAGATAAGCACAGAAAAACAGCTAACTAACACAGTTTTTACGCTTACCTTTTGGTGTTAATTCAGCTCCATAGGTGTTCCATAGAACAGTGAAGCAGCTGTTTGTAGGGACAGAGAGCATGGAAATCTGTATCGATGATGTGCTGGCCTGGGGAACTTCAGGAGAAGACTATGACCACAGACTGAGGTAGGTGATGGCTAGATCAAGAGAAAGGAACCTCAAGTTGAAGGAGGAAATGTACAAAATAGGTCTTCATGAAATCAAGTACTTGGGACAGGTACTAACAAGTGAGGGACTGAAGCCGGACCAGAGTAAAATCGAAGCAGTCATGAACATGCCACCCCATGAATGTAAGAAAGACTTGTAGAGGTTTTTGGGAATGGTGACCTGTCTTGCGAAATTCATTCCAAACTTGTCAGACCTAACAGCACTTCTCAGAGAACTTCTACAAAATGAAGTGGAATAGCATTGGGAACAAAGTCACCAGGAAGCTTGGGCCAGTCTGAAGAGAACACTGACCCAGGCACAGTATTAAAGTATTACGATGTCAGTCAGCTGGTCAAGATCTCTGTGGACGCTTCAAAGACTGGCCTGGGAGCTGTCCTTTTGTAAAGTGAGGCACCAGTGGCATACGCTTCAAAGGCAATGACTGAAATATGACTGAAAGAAATGTTAGCAATTGTGTTTGCCCTAGAATGTTTCCACCAGTTTGTCTATGGCAAAGATGTGGAGGTAGATTCTGATCATAAATCTTTGGAAGCTATACTTAAAAAGACCCTGAACTGTGCACCATCAAGAATCCAAAGATTACTGATGCGTCTGCAGAAGTACTACGTCAGAGTTAAAAAAAACCGGGCAAGGAAATGTACATCGCAGACACTCTGTCACGTGCATACCCACCCATCACGGAGGAAGAGAATAAAGAAGCAGAAGCACAGGTTCACATGCTGACAAAGAATTTACTTGAGAGGTGCTGTTAGGTCTAACATGTTCGGAATGAATTTTCCAAGATAGGTCACCATTCCCAAAACCCTCTCCAAGTCTTTCTTACATTCATGGGGGTGGCATACCAAACTGGATGAGATCAGGGAAGCGACCAAGAACGACACCACCCTGAGAAAACTGCAGCAGATTGTACAAACTGGCTGGCTCGCACATCGGAGCAGAGCCCCTTCTGCTGTACATGAGTACTGAAACTTTCTTGAGGAACTTGGTGTAGCAGGAGGAATGCTTTTCAAGGGAGCTAAGATCATAATTCCTGCAACACTGAGGAAAGAAATGCTGCAGCGCATCCATGAAAGTCACTGCGACATAGAAACATGCAGGAGAAGAGATCGGGATGTAATGTATTAGCCTGGAATGGGAGCACAATTTGGGGAAATGGTGAATGCGTGTGCAGTGTGCCAAAAGTACAGTAAATTGCAGCAAAAAGAACCACTTCAACCACACAGTGTTCCAGAGAGGCCCTGGCAGAACATTGAAGTGGACTTGTTCACATTTGATGACAGTGAGTACCTACTAACAGCAGATTATTACTCAAAAGTTTTTTGAGTCTGTACTGCTGAGAAATTACAGTAGGAGCATCACAGTAATAAATCATTTAAAATCAATTTTTGCTCACCATGCCATATGTGAAGTGCTCATCTCAGATAATGGTCCACAATTCTCAGGCACTGAATTTTGCAAATTTGCACAGGACTGAGTGTTTTGTCATACTACGTCAAGTCCCAAATATCCTCAATCCAATGGAATGGTGGAACGTACTGTGAAGACCTTAGAACACCTGTTGAATAAGAGACCCCTACATGGTTCTGCTGGATTTCAGGAATGCTCCATTAGAGGGCATTTGATGATCTCCAGCACAACTCCTGACGGGGAGACGTCTAAGAATTAAGCTTCCGCCTGCACCCCAACTGTTATTTCCACAGCCAGTGAACTACAGTGCGCAGGACCTGCTCAAACTGAGGCAGCAGAAGCTGAGGCAGTACTTTGATCGAGGCGCCCGCCCTCTGTCTGACCTGAACATGGGAGAGACAGTGAGGATTCAGCATGAGGGGATCTGGAATCCTGCTGTTGTCACAGGAATCACAGGAGAACCAAGGTCTTGCATAGTGCAGACTCCAAACGGACAACAGTACAGGAGAAACCAGAAATTCTTACGGAAAACAAATGAAACACAACCCTGCTCTGAACCAGAAAGTTTAGCTGAAGATCAAAAACTAGAATGCACCAGTGAAACAACAAATATCCAGTCAAAGCCTGAGAGTGCTGAAAACTGTTCAAGGGGTGATAGTGACACGGAGCTGGAGAAGGCCACTCATCCTTCAAAATCACCTGTCACCACTCAGAACATCCAGTGGAGGAATTGTGAAAAAACTACAGAGATAGAGATGAATAAAAGACAAAACAGACTGATCAAAACAGAGTGAGAAAGAATAGATAAGAGACTTGTGTACTTGAGTTGTGTAAAAAATATTTTACATAGGGATGATGACTTCATGGTTATAATCAAACTTTTACTGAATTCAAATTCCGCCATCTGCAATGGTAGGATTTGAACCCAGGTCCCCAGAGCATTACACTGGGTCTTTGGATTACTAGTCTAGCAACAACACTACTACACCACTGCCTGGCCTTAAGTCTACCAAGTCTTATAGGTTTCTTACAAACTAAATTAAATCTTTATTACTAGAAGAAATGATTTTAAATACATACATAGATCTACAAATTACTACTGTGAAAACTTCTAAATTGCCTAAATAATCTAACTCCCAGTTACAGTTTCGTTAACGCAACAGTAAGACACATAGATTTTAAAAGACCCAGGCAAAGAAACATGATACCCTGTATAATCCAATTCAAAGTGAGTTTCTTTGACTTCAGTTCTTTGTAGATAGCAGCTTGAGGCTTAGATGCTGAAAGCATTTCACACTTGTTAAATCTTAGAATGCCTATGCTTACACACAGCCTTCGCTGCTTTATATATATTTTTCCCTTTGAATGCAAATTCCCATTGTTTCACTATGTCTTTGGACGTTAACTCTCTGAAAATAAAAAAATTCTCATAGTACTAATTTTACCAGTAATCTTTGGGAAACATAAACACTATTTCTGAACTTCACCTGGCTAAGTGACACATTTCACCCCTTCTTTGAAAACAATCTAGTCTGGTTTATTTAAAAATGCAAATCTTCCCTTGACACCTATGTCTACATAACATTTCAAACCTAGCTTATCTCCTAATACATCAAAGCCTTCAGGCCAGCTGCCTTTAATTCAATTAATTCACACACACACAGACATAGACACAGAACCCCCCTATTACTCTACTTAACAATAAATTCCAATAACATTATGACAATTATTATATCTTCCTGACAGTGCCTTCAGCTACCATGGCTTGAGCTCTGGAATTTCATCCCTAAACCTCTCTACCTCTATTTCCTCCTTTAACACACTTATTAAAACCCACATCTTTGACCAAGCTTTAGACCATCTGCCTTAATACTACCCTATGTAGCTCAATGTTGATGTTTTATAATGCTCATGTGAAGCATCTTGGGAAGTTTAATCACATTAAAGGTGCTATATAAATTTAAGTTGTTGTTGCTGTTGAGTGCTGCATTGTTGGAAGTGGTAGTTTCAGATGGGACTGTACACAAGAGCACTGTCTGTCTCTTTTGAAGACTGAGGAATTCTCCTGTTGTCCTCCCCAACATTTCACCTTCATCCTACACCATCAGAACAAATCACTGATCCCTCAGCTCATTGCTTTGTAGAACTTTGCTGTGCACAATGTAGTTACAGGATTTGCTTCAAATCAATAGCAGTGATTTACACATTGCCTGAGGATGTGAAAAGCATCATACAAGTACAAACTAGTTCATATAAATGCTCATTTGTTAATATTTGTAGACAGCGCTTACATACACTTCATTCCAAGCAAGTCTGCTTTCAAAATGAACATTTGAAACATTTCCCTTTGGAGAGGGAAGGACTGATGGGGAAATGATGGAAGTATTTAAATAATTAAGTTCAAGGATGTGGAGGGATCAGTCAGGAATATTTGATTTAGTACAGGGTAATTTAATGAGGGAACATCTGTATAAACTGAAGAGGAGTTAGTTCAGGCAGAAAATAAGCATTACTCCATTGGAAAAAAAGCTTAACAAGGAGGTTTGAGGGATAACCAGCTTAGATTTCTTCAAGTTCAAATTGAACACCATTAGTAATGAGCAATGTATCATCATTTATAATTATGGAGAGAGAAACTGAATTAATGTTTTGAGTCCATTATGACTCTTCTCCAAAGAAGAGTCAAATTGGACTCAAAATGTTAACTGTGTTTCTCTCCCCACAGATGCTGCCAGGCCTTCTGAGTTTTCCCAATGCTTTCTGTTTTTATTTCAGATCTCCATCATCCACAGTATTTTGATTTTATAAGTTACAATTGCTTGGACACAAGGAAGGTGACTAAGTAGTCCCATTGTCTTTACCAGTCTTGTGATTTTCAAAATCAAAATTTTGTGTCATTCCTTCTCTGGCATTCAGTCAACGTTTCCCTACTGGATATATTGCAGATGCATTATGCGGCATTTTCACCATCTCTGGTCAAAAACCCAGAACTCCCAACCTAACACTGTGGGAATACCTTCACCATATGGACTGCAAAGTTTCCTAAAAAGATGCAGCAACATTCTCTTGAGGGTAAGTAGGGATAGGTAATAAATGCTGGCCTTGCCAGAGATTCCCAGAAAGAATATTTAAAAAAAAGCTTCACCTTAGCTTTATCTGTCTGAAGATAAAGATCATACAGATTTTCGAATGCAGCTGGGCATTTTTTTCCGGATAAACTGACTGCAATTGTTCCACAACTTGTCTAAAAATTAGCATCTACAATCATCATTGACCACTGTTTTCGCAAACAAATATTTGAAACTTCTTACATCTCAGTTATTGTTCCAATCATCAACCTGTTTATCCAACATTATGATGAGTTGTTTCTTGCCTCTGTCATACCTTTGGCAGCAAAATGACTTTTAACTATATGCTTGTCCCATATTTTTCTTTATGTTGAATGTTGGCACATCCCCTTGGGCTGTTTCTTTGTTCAAAAATCTAGTAGTCGGATGGTTATGTGAATTCAATAGCCTTCTTAACAGGTGATCTGATTTTGTAGCTCCCTTTTGTCTGATTGTATGAAAAGCTTCATTGTCGCAGAAATATTTCAATGCAGTTGGTCTCGGGACAGCTACCATTTCTATGAAAGGAGCTTCCTAAAATGTGACCTTTAACTTACCTCTCTCTTTCACTGCCTCTCGCACTGTCAGCTTCTGACACCAACACAATTCTCCACAAGTCAGCATTTTTTTCTATTTGTCAAAACCTGAAGTGTTTGCAAGATATGATAATATCGTTATAGGTCAATTTCCAGCTTTTTAGGATTTGTAAAGCTTTTAAAATTTATGTACCCCATGGATTGTTTGCTGCACCTGCTCTTATTGATTTGTTGTTTTATATTTCATACTGCGTTTGGGAATTCATTGTCTTAACAGGTCCACTGACTCCGCTAGCAAGGTTGGCTTATCAAATGCAAATTACATTTCTGTAGTTCTCTTTGCAATTGGTCTGAACAGTCTCAGGTGTGATAGTGGCTCTCTTGTTGTGATGAGATGTGACATTCCAGAAACTGAGAAGGTAATTCTCTTGCCCTTGAAACTCCTGGAGATGGCTCCCAGACAGAGGGCCAACTCTGTGATCAGGTGATTTGTTGCAGCCATCTTCATTGCCTTTATTCAGCAGAAAAAGTCCAGTTTAAAAATAAAAATAGCAATAAGGATGAAGATTTTAAATGGGTTTCTTTCTATGCTGTAGAAACCCAACACTAGGCACAGGAGAATAGTTATACATAGATATAAAGCTTGAAGACACCAGGGTTGTGTGTTGTGTTCTATTCAAAGCAAAAGTGAAATTAAGACTGGATCATATGACATGTTTCCCTTCGACTGATGTCATGCTACTATCCCTTAAAGGCATATTACAATATCCCCGTTTTTAAGTATACTTTACCCCCTTCCAAAGAAGAATGACTATTTACAATACCTGTAAATGTAGTTAGCATTATATAAGTGCATAGAGTTGATGCATCTTTGAATCACTAAAGCATAAAGGTAATCTGCTGGTATGTTCAGATCTTGTGATGTTAACCTTGTCTGGAGGTTTCTTTAATGGCTCACAATGATTTGTAGGATTGTCATTCTTGGATGTTATTCCTGGTTGCATTTGGGATCTTATCCCGGATGTAGTAGGAGTGCATGATAGTTAAGGAGCTTGAATGGAGTTCTATTAATAACCCCACAACAAACTCGAGATAGGATGAACTCAGAGGATTAGTTTATTTGCACACACTCAAAACGTGGGAGGGGGTCGCTACATAGTCCCCTATGCAGCCATACAGTAAAAGAGCAATAGAGAAAGAAAGACTTCCAGGGCAAAGACCACAGAGAAAATAATTATTTGTTTCACATGTGTGAAATCAGTTACTCCTCAGCATTGCACCTTTGCGTGCAATGACCTCATAGGACCCTGATTCTGAACAAATCCTTGTCACCTCAGCTAGCTGCCATGTACCTGCTGTGGGATCTTGGATGCAAGCTTGTTGTCCCAACTGTAACCTTTACAATTTTATAGCTGCATTTCTATCGTGCACGTTGGTCATCTGTTGTAGTTTCTGAGAGTGGAATGGGTAAGAGTAAGTAAATTGGTATGCACTGGTCAGCTGAACATGAGCTCTGATGGTGATGAAATAGCTATACTTAAAGTTGTCACTCTCAGATGTAACATTGCAATGTATAGATACATTTGAGAATTAGGGATTTCACTGTGCTAGCCATCCCTTCAGCTAGACCATTAGACCTAGTGCAATGAGGTGAAGAAGGAGTGTGATTGATAGTCCACTTCTCACAATACCCTGAAATGGCTTCTCAATAAATTGCGGACCATTATCCATAGATCATGAGCTGAAGTGATTAGGAGTAATTTCTGAAGTTGATCTGCCTTGTGACATCTGATGGATTCCATGGATTGTTACTAGTGTGAGGTCATGACATGCCAGGCCTTTAATTGCTGAGCCTTTAATTTCCACGATGTAGAACATCTGTGACAACCAGGAGGATAATGAACAATTACCAGTTTTCTTAGGACAGCTAATTCTAATTTTGGCAAACACTTCAGATGGGGTGATGGCACCTATGTTTTCAACAAGATTGACAGTGTGAAACTTCTTCGCCGTTCTTTGTCTCATCATGCAAATAATTGCTATTTTCTGGTTTGTCAATCACCTCGTATATGTTTCTGATGGGATACCAGGTGGTTATTCTTATTGTTTGAAGGTACCCATTGTGTACATCTGTTTGGATCAGTGCATGGGATCTTTGTAGCTGCATCAGCCTTTGCTCTTGTGCACCCCCTCTGTGTCAAGGGGCTAAGACCTCACACTCTATATTTTTATAAAATATATATATCTATATCCTCATGGCTAATTTCTAAAATTCTAAAACTGGACAATGACCTTTTAAGATAGCTGAAACTACGTCTGTCTGTGACTCCGAACATAAAGGGCTATTTAGCAATATCGAAGAAATTGGCACCTCGTTATCTCGGAAGAGACACTAGTGGACCCCCATCATGAGCTGCAGAGACCAAATTCAAAGGGAACTATATAAAGGCTATCTATATTTCAGAACCCAGGTTGGTCAAGCGGAGTCTACTAATCTGCTAGGACAAAGAGCCCTGCTACCTTTCTCTCAATTCTTAATGGCTGGGACATTTAACAATCTCAGGCTCCCAGATGAGGAATACACATTCTTTGTCAAAGATGATGTGTGGAGATGAGAGTCATGTGACATGAACCTCGAGCTGGGAGAACCAGTTACACTGTCTAGCTGTACTGCAAAGCTCAATCTGCCATTTTTCCAACTACCAAGCAGCAGCATAGAGAAGGGGCTCTTGCGGTTTGAATGCCTGGCCACATTTACACTGTTTCGACTGGAGCTTCTGTACCATCACCTACAAGACTGTTTCATCCCTGAGTGCCTATCTCATCATGGAAGTTAGCTTTACTGGAAAAGTGAATTATCCAGCATCAGTTCAGCCTGCCAACCTCTGTGAAGGAATACACCATTGGACTTTGATTTGGGACTTAACACATGTGAAACAAATAATTATTTTCTCTGTGGTCTGCCCTGGAAGTCTTTCTTTCTCTATTGCTCTTTTACTGTATGGCTGCATAGGGGACTATGTAGCGACCCCCTCCACATTTTGAGTGTGCAAGTAAACTAATCCTCTGAGTTCACATCCTATCTTGAGTTTGCTGTGTGTTTATTAACAGAAAATTAGATCACATCAAGACTGAGGGGTTGGGAAACGAAGGGGTTGGTAAAGAACGAAGCTAATCAAAACATCTTTCTGTTTATGGGCAGGTGGTGAGAGGAGAAATCAGAGCTGTATAAATTAATCCCTCTCCTGACTGTAACATTCTGCCAATTGCCCTCGGTCCTCAATCAGTTGGTGGAGCTGCAAAGACAATCACGGAGCATCAGGAAGGGATGTCTGGTGCACTCTTCAGATTGCAAGGGATAATGGAGGAATCCATCTGCCTTCAGTCTGAGGTGATAGCACCGTGGTCAACACTGGCAGAATGACGGCTGCCATGGAGACCTTGGTCCAGGACATCAGTCCTGCACTGCTGCATGGGCTGCACTCTATAATGTCAATGCGAGATGGGTGCGGGCCAGCTCAATCTCACCCCAGCTTCCCCTTCTCCTCAAGGAGCCAGCAAGGGGGTGTCAGGCAACAAAAGGAAGGAGGACCAGCAGCTTGACACCCCAACACTATCCCAGATGACTACAGGAATTTCCGGCCAATCCAAATCCCCTCTTCCTGTGACCCCAGCGCCTCCAACTCCACAGGTTGAGGAGGGCACACCTGGCCTACAGGAGGAAACCCAAAACAGGCCAGGGGTCTCCAGGTCTCGGCTCTCCAAGAGGTGCAGGCCAAAGCCATCAGTGGCAACAGGGCCAACCATTACACAGACTGTCTCCACCCCTGCTGCAGATGTCAAGGCAGCACCCAGAAGAAGTGGTGGGCCGAGAAAAGTTAAGAAATTCTGACCACAATTGGTTGCATGTTTGTCACTTTATAATCTGGAAATATAATCACTTTCACTGAATAATGTGTAATGTAGTCTTATTGCTCCATTTACAGGCTTTGTGAGAACTCCCCTTGCATCCCCCCCCACCCCCCACAACCACTAGCAGTTCAGCTGCACGCAGCTGGACCATGAGAGATTTTGGAGGAAGAAGTGTGTGTGTGTGGCAGGGCCTTTTGGAGTCTTGTGTGAGCACTCTCCCATGCACACACAGCCTTCATCCATCACACACGCCTCACCATCCCGAGCATTTTCAATGTGGCTTGTTGGGGCTCTCGTTCAGTTGTCCATCTGAGCTGACCTGCATCTCCACCCACGCACAGATCACACTCCCATGCAGCACCTGTGTCTGTCTAACACTGGGCTCCACTCACTTTCCATTTGTGCGAAACGGTCGCAGTAAAAATTCCTCATTAGCTCCTCTATTCTGTCCCCTCCCCCAGTCACCCATGGCTTTTCTCCATTACCCTGGCATCACCTTCCACCTCCCCACTGTTACCCGACAGCCCGAACCCTTATAATTCCAAGATGACCCGGTGAACGAGCACATTCTTTAGGTTCCGGAAAATCCCACCGCCATCCACATTGACTTCCTCAACTTGTTCCTTCCCATCCATGTTTATCTCCATGCCCCACCAACAATCCTCGCCTCCCCTTCTACTGTTACTGTCGCATCCTTGCCCTCCCCTGTTACTCTAACCACACCCTCCTACCATGCTCACCCTGAGTTCCCTTTCCAGGAGGCAGCCATTGACTCCACAGGCCATCTTCCATTGCACGTTCACCTGGATATTCCACAGCCCCCCAACACCTTCCGCTCCCTTACTCCTTCCTGCCCCCTTACACCCTCTCCCCCCTTATTCCCTCCTCTCCCCGAACACCTTCCCCCCTCTGGACTCCCTCCCTTATACATTCCTCCCCTCTTACACCTACCTTCCCACTTGCACTTTTCTCCCCCATTACACCTTCCCCTTCCAGACTCCCTCTTCCCCTTGGACACCTTCTCCCCTCCTTCCTCTCCCTGGACACCTTCCCCACTCCGAACACCTTTCCCCACAACCCTGGCCACCTTCTCCCCTCCAGAATCCCTCCTCTGCTCATAATCCCTCCTCCTCCTGGAGATCCTCCCCTCCCAGCCTCCACACCCCCGACACTTTTGCCGCGCCCCCCCCTCAGCCTCACCCCCCCAGACGCCTTTGCACTCCTCCCAGCCTCATCCCCCCCCCCATGCCTTTTCCCCTCCCCCAGCTCAACCCTCCCAACACCTTAGCCACCCACTCCCACAGCCTTATCCTCCCCCCCCACCTGATACTTTTGCCCTCCCCCTTCCAACCTCATCCTCCGCCATACCCCTCCTGGTATGCCTTCCTCTCCCACTCACACCTAGACCTTCCTCTTCCCAACTCTCAACAACACAGATCATCCACACCAGGCCATGGCGAAGACTGTGATATTCCGAAGCAGACCGGAAGCATCAACGGGCACCTCCCACCTTCAGAGAGCTGCTTCGCGGCAGAGCCACGTGCATGAGGATCCACCTAGCACGTGGTGCACGTGCTCCTCCAGGGTCCGGTAGCTGTAGGGCTCCAACATCCCCCTTCTCGTATGTCTGCAATCTGAGCAAGATCTTAATGGTAAGTCTCGACTTCTGCACATCTCGCTTATCCAGAATTGTTCTGGGACGGCAGTTTTCCCACCAGAGTAACAGTAAATCGGGCGTGGCGGGGATCAGTTCTGATCAGCCCTTACTTTGCATCCCATTAGTGGGATGCAAATCATGTATCACGTTCCACGCTGGTCACCGGTGGGATTCACCATCGGCCATGGCAGACACCATTGGATGATCGTGCTATGATTTCATGATGGTGTTAAACCAATTTTTGCTCCTCCCACCAAATTCTCCCCGCCCCCCCCCCCCCCCCCCCCCCCCCCCCCACTTAATTCTTAGCTCGGCGGGTGGACATGGTCAGTGGACTCAGGAGCGGTTGGGAAACGGACTGCCGACCTCAGTTGGCCCCCTGACTGCCATTTCATGCTGTCTGGCCAATTAACGACCAGCTAGCATGAAGCATGTGCTGAGGAACTCAGCACTGCCAGAGTGTGGGGGGGGGGGGGGAGGGTCGCGGGAGGAGGGCGGGCGATGATGTTTCCGCGGGTGTGGGCCAGCACTGAGAGAAAGCTCCCTGAAGGCAGAGAGCTGCCTCAGGGATCTGCAGACCCAAAAACCATTAAATAAACTTATGAAAATCAGAAAAAAAGTGTCCAAGCATCACAATCAGGCACCCGAACATACAGATGATAAAAATGCTGCCCACAGATTTTTATTTTTTATTTTATTTAATAACGGAAACCTCATCCTGCCCTTGGATGAGGTTTGATGAAAATGGCAAAGTCCTCCTGGCCAATTCGCTCGTCCACCAACACGTAAGGTTGGTCGGACCACAAAAATTGGAGACAATTGCACCATTGGGCGCGATTCTGACCTTTGCACGTGCTCCGCCAAGCGAAATATCGCACGAGCGCTGGATGATGTCGGCATGTTTGCCTGATGCCCACTCGCATGATTTTATGCCCAATTGGGTCGGGCGCATACCCACCTGCAGGACGTAAAATTCTGCCCATTGTGTCTTGGCTTCTTATTCACATTATTTTCCAGCAACTCCACAATCACAACCTTCTCTGGCCCAATTTTTATTACCTTTTATTTTGTTTGACTCTCCCTTTCTTGCTATCAATCTGGCCCACACCCTGATCACTCACCTTTCCCAATGGAGCTAACTTGGCCCTGGTCCTCTGGACGTGCTATCCCACTCACTGACTGACAGGCTATGCGTTGCAATCTCACCACAAGGGATTTGTCTGCTTACCAGCGCTTCACTTGAGCACTAGCTCAGGACTGTGTCTTCAAAGCTTTTCTTTGCAATCACAGCACTGCATTTTCTCTGATGCTGTGACTTCGCTGCAGCCTGACTAAAATGTTGATGGTCGTCTTATGCCATGAAGCATGATCTAAGGCTGTTCACCATGTCATACCTGTACTTAATCTTGCTGCCACCTGTTTCACTACCGCTGATCACCAGGTCGTGTTATTGTAATGATATAATATCTTGGGTTTATTTACTGTACAAGGCACCAATCACTCATAGGGGCTGGGTAAACACATTGTGGACTCATTTATTAAGACTAGGCTCATGACAACAGTTATACATAGGTATAAAGCTTGAAAACAACAGAGCTGTGTGTGCTCTGCTCAAAGCAAAAGTGTAACTAAGACTGGAATACGTGACACACTTCCCTTCTGGTGTTGTCATGCTGAAATCCCTCAATGGCACATTACAACAGATAGTGGCCTGCTCAGCCACTGGAAGTGTGCAGAGACATTGTCTGGTGGGTCAATCATGTGGAATGTGGACTCATGCACGCAGCATCACCAAGCATCAGATCAAACAGTTTGGGGTACCAATCAAGTGGGTTGCTTTGTCCTTGATGGTGTCAAGCTTCTTAAGTGTTTTTGGAGCTGCACTCATCCAGGCAAGAGGAAAGTATTCTATCACACTCCTGACTTGTGCCTTGTAGTTTGTGGACAGGCTTTGGGGAGTCAGGAGGTGAGATACTTGCCGCAGGATTCCTAGCCTCTGACCTGCTCTTGTAGCCACAGTATTTATATGGCTAGTCCAGTTCAGTTTCTGGTCTTTGGTAACCCCAGAATGTTGATTATGGGGGATTCAGCGGTAGTAATGGCATTAAATGTTAAGGAGAGATAGTTAGATTCTCTCTTGCTGGAATTGATCATTGCCTGGCACTTGTGTGGCATGAATGTTACTTGCCACATGTCAGCCCAAGCCTGAATATTGTCCATGTATTGCTGCATTTTGACATGGACTGCTGCAGTATCTGAGGTGTCGTGAACGTTGCTGAACATTGTACAATCATCAGTGAACATCCCCATTTCTGACTTTATGATGGAAGGAAGGTGAAGATGCTTGGGCCTTGGACCCTGGGGAATTCAAATATGAATTATTTACAGGCATAATTAGAAACATAGAAACTAGGAGCAGGAGTAGGCCATTCGGCCCTTCAAGCCTGCTCCGCCATTCATTATGATCATGGATGATCATCCAACTCAATAGCCTGTTCACACCTTCTCCCCATATCTCTTGATCCCCTTCACCCTAAGAGCTATATCTAACTCCTTCTTGAAAGCATGCAATGTTTTGGTCTCAACTATTTTCTGTGGTTACGAATTCCACAGGCTCACCACTCTCTGGGTGAAGAAATTTCTCCTCATCTCAGTCCTAAATGGTGTACCCCATATCCTCAGACTGTGACCCTTGGTTCTGGGCTCCCCCACCGTCGGGAACATCCTTCTTGCTTCTACCCTGTCTAGTCCTGTTAGAATTTTATAGATTTCTATGAGATCCCCTCCTCATTCTTCTGAACTCCAGGAAATATTATCTTAATCGACTCAATCTCTCCTCACATGTCTGTCCCGCCATCCCAGGAATCAGTTGGGTTAACGTCGCTGCACTTCCTCAAGTACATCCTTCCTCAGCTAAGGAGATCAAAACTGTACACAATATTCCAGGTGTGGTCTCAACAAGGCCTTGTACAATTGCAGCAAGACATCCCTGTTCCTGTACTCGAATCCTTTGGCTATGATGGCCAACATACCATTTGCCTTCTTTACCGCTTGCTGCATCTGCATGCTTACCTTCAGTGACTGGTGTACAAGGACACCCAGGTCGCGTTGCACATTCCCCTCTCTCAATTTATAGCCATTCAGATAATAATTTGCCTTCCTGTTTTTGCTACCAAAATAGATAACCTCACATTTATCCACATTATACTGAATCTGCCATGCATTTACCCACTCACTCAGCTTGTCCAAATCACACTGAAGCATCTCTGCATCCTCCTCACAGCTCACCCTCCCACCTAGCTTTGTGTCATCTGCAAATTTGGTTATATTACATTTAGATCCCTGATCTAATCCTTAATATATATTGTGAATAGCTGGGGTCCCAGCAGCGATCCCTGCGGTACCCCACTAGTCACTGCCTGCCATTCGGAAAAAGACCCATTTATTCCTACTCTTTGTTTCCTGTCTGCCAACCAGTTTTCTATCCATCTCAATACACTACCCCCAATCCCATGCGCTTTAATTTTACATGTCAATCTCTTATGTGGGACTTTGTCGAAAGCCTTCTGAAAGTCCAAATAAACCACATCCACTGGCTCCCCCTCATCAAATCTACTTGTTACATCCTTGAAAAATTCCAGTAGATTTGTCAAGCATGATTTCCCTTTCATAAATCCATGCTGACTCTGTCCGATTCTGCCACTGTTTTCCACGTGCTCAGCTATATAATGGACTCTAGAATTTTCCCCACTACCATCGCCAGGCTGACAGGTTTATAACCCTGTTTTCTCTCTGCCTCTCTTTTTAAATAGTTGGGTTACATTAGCTACCCTCCAATCTATAGGAACTGTTCCAGAGCCTATAGAATCTCGGAAGATGACCACCAATGCATCCACTGTTTCTAGGGCCTCTTCCTTAAGTACTCTGAGATGTAGATTATCAGGCCCTGGGGATGTATCAGCCTTCAATCCCATCAATTTCCCCAACACCGTTTCCCTACTAATACTGATTTCTTTCAGTTCCTCCCTCACTAAACCCTGTGTTCCCCAACATTTCTGGTATGTTATTTGTGTCCTCCTTTATGAAGACAGAACCAAAGTATGTATTTTGTTGGTCAGCCATTTCTTTATTCCCCATTATAAATTCCCCTGTTTCTGACTGTAAGGGACCTACATTTGTCTTCACCAATCTTTTACTCTTTACATACCTATAGAAACTTTTACAGTCAGTTTTTATGCTAATTGTTAGCGTTGAATTTTTCTGGAGAGTGAGTGTCGGGTTTAGCTGTGACTGAAGGTTGAAAAATTCAAACATTCACAAAATTGAAGTTTGGAATATAAATCTATTGACCAACAGAGAGCATGGAGGCATTGCTCAAAGCATCACAGATATCTTAATTCAACTGTGAAGGATTCTATGTTTGTTCATTAATATTTTATTGAAAGGCAAGACTACCTTCACCATCCCTCCAAAAGTCAAGAAAAACTGGTCACCTGAGCAAACAAAAGTAACAAAGTGGCTGGGAATTTCCATACCCACTCATGTCGGATGTGTTTGGTGGCGTAAGCGGACAATATGGTGCGATTGGTTTCACGACAGCATGAAACCAGTTTGCGATCGTCCGCTGGCGGGCTGCATTTCCTGCATCGGACATCAGGAACCTCATTGTAATACAGCAGCATATCATTATAAGGCCAGCCCGCCGGACTCATCCCCAAACACTCCTCCCACCCTGCTGGATCGTCCGCCCACATTGGCATTTAAACAAGTTCACGTGTTTCACAGCAGCATATGTAAGGCATGCACTTGGCGGGCTGCACTTCGCTTGGGACTTTGAGGTTTGTTTGTCTTCCTTGCTTCAGCCATCACTCGCAGTCATCAGCATCAGGCACCCCCACATCACTATTGCGGGAGCTCACAGGCAGGTCTCTACCTACCAGATCAGCCATATGTGGGTGGCTTTTCAATGGCTGTAGGGCAAGGTCTTGCCTGGGGAAGGGAGAAAAGTGTCCTCAGGCATGAGAAAAGGCTGCAGGATGAGGGCTTTACTGGGGAAGGAGGGTAACCCAGGGTGTGTTGATCAAAACGGTGAGGGCTGAAGAGGCAATCTCCAGAGGAGCTGAGGCCAGATGGAGATGTGAGGGTATTTTTGTGATAATGGATGGTGATGTTCCTTGAGCTGATAGTGAGTGAGATGCCAACAAATGTGTGATGGGCTTGAGTGTGTGAATTTAGAGTGATGAGATGGTTGCCATACCCTGGCTGCACGGAAGAGATCATTAATCCTCTATGCCTTGGATGGCCAACCTGTACTGTGCCGCATTGGCACTGATCACCACTGACATCACCTACCAAGCTGGACTGGTGATGTAACTGCCCCTCCTGTGGCCGGACCAGGTCTAGAAGATATCACAGGGGGCCTCCACGGCGTCCAAAAGGTGCTCGAAGGCTGCAGTCTTCTCGTCCTCCGGAGCCATGTCTTCTTTGCTGTAGTCCTGGGCTAGAAGCTCTTCCCGCAGCTGCACTTTAAATGTGGTGCTTGGTGTGATGAAGTGGCGAGGTGATAGCGTGGCAGGCGAATCGGAGCCCACCTGCCATTGAAACGGCCTGTTTCCCCGGAATGCATAGGTAATGTGGCGGGTTTGGGACGAGGAGGCGTGAAAAGCTGCCATTGCGGCCGGCAGATAAAACATCATTTTACTCACCCGTTACCGCATAGCGCAAACCTGGGATGTTTCTGCCAAAGTGTGTTGTTGATTTGGGTTCTAAACCACATCAACAGATATTTCCCGGTTTATGTTCCTTCTGGTGCCTTCTTTCACCCCTCTTTATCTAACCCTATCAGCATATCATTTTTTTCCTTTTTCTCTCAGATGCTTGTCTAGCTTCCCCTTCAATATATCTTGTGATAGTTAACTACTCTCTGGATAAAGCAATGTTGCCTGAATTCCCTTTTACTGACTATCGTATAATTATGGCCCCCGATTATAAGCATAGCAACAACAATAAGTTGCATTTTTATAGCACTTTTAACATTGTAAAACATCCCAAGGCCCTTCCCAGGAGCATAATCAAATAAAATTTGACAATGAGCAACACAAGCAGATAGATATTCAAAACAAGAACAAAAGTACCTGGAAAAACTCTTCAGTGAAAAATCATCATGACAGCAAGTGCCAAATTGTGATGACCATGCAAGTAAAGTGAGTGATCATAATTCATGACATATTGACAATAATTAAAATACAAATAAAGTATAAAATAATAAAAGGATTGCACAATTATCTTTTCAAGGTGCAAATAATTACATTACATTGCAAAATGCAGATCTCCTTCATTTATAGAATAGAAATGAAAGGTCTCATGCATCCTGTGCTAAAGCCCATAGTTCATATGTTGTCACATAGATCATATGTTAGGCTGGGTAAGCAAAAGCTTAGTCAACGTCTTTTGGAAGAGAAAGATGTGGTGAGATGAACCTATCAGTAAACCCCCCTTTCGCTTTAAAATAATGAATATGCCAAGCTTATGTTATGCCTTGTCCATGAGGGGAATGTGTTGTGCTCTTGAGTCTTGCGCAGTTATAATACATCATATGTGATTCAGTGTACTGTAAGCAATGCAAATTCTTGAGTCTGTGCAGAGAAATTGCACAGCAAACAGGCTACATTACTCACCCACTTTGGATGACATGCCAAAATTTTTCTTATAATATGTGGATATGGAAGTCTTGATATGAATGGTTACAAAAGCTTAAGGCAGTATGCAAGTGCTAATAAATTAAGGTTTGTTATAGCCATAAACCTGTATTGTGAACAGGGAATGCACTTTAAGGTAGAGTAAGTGTTATATGGCATTACAATCCTAGTTTTATTTGGACCAGATAAGCTGATCTCTATTGTGAAATGGAACCCTTATCACATAGAATTGAACTGAAACATTGGGACTGATTTTGAGCAGCCCTCATCAGGCAATAATGGTCACAAGAGAGGGTCACAGAATCACACAGTGCAGAAGAGGCCCTTTGGCCCATCGAATCTGCACCGACACGTGAGAAACACCTGACCTACCTATCTAATCCCATTTACCAGCACTTGGCCCATAACCCTGAATGTTAAGACGTGCCAAGTGCTCATCCAGGTACTTATTAAAGGTGCCCTTCCTGACCCATTAACACTGGCCATGAGGCTGACTCTATTTAGAAAGAGGCCTACCAAGGAAGGGCCGAAACAGTCACCATTTGATGAGAGGCCTCATTTGATAGGGAAACCCATGCCTTACGATGTAATTGGGATTCCAGTTGCAATTTTAGATTAGAGCCTGTGTAGTTGCCCAAGGGTGATGGAAGACAAGTAGCCCACTAAACCTAACTCTTCTTTGGTGGGTCCTGGTGGAGCACTGTGGGGCTGACAAGAAGAATTTGGGCTGCTGCAGCAAGGGGACCCTGACCCTCTGTGATCATGACCCACTGTACTCAACCACAAAAAGGTAACCCCAGTAAACGCCTTGTGGTGATAACATTTCCAATTATTAGCCCATCCAAATATTCTCATTCAAAAAGAGCATCCTGCATGCTGATAATACCGATTTCCCCCACCCCATACCGATTTCCCATAACTCACATTTTGGCAGCAGCTCCGGTTCATTTTTCTGTGCACAATCCAGGGAGCTGGGTCTGGATGATGGCTTGGCGCCCTGCAGTTTGCCTGGCAAAAGTAAATTAGGCAGAGCCTCAAAATCATGGTGGTATGGTTGGGGGAAGCAGGGGCACTCTTCAACACAGAAATGGGTGGCCCACCAGCACTGTCCATTGATTGGACAAACCAAAGTCAAAATCTTGCCCATCAGCTCTGTTGCTTTCTCTCTCTCTTCACAGATGCTGTCTAATTTGCTGAGTTATTTTTATTACTCAGTCACTTCCAGCTCTTTTGCCAAACATGGCACATGCTATTTTCTTTTCTGTGGGTCACCCAGTGTCATGCGCTCCCATCCAACCCTGGGGTTTCCCTTTATCAGCACACAAGATGCTCTTTTTGATTAAGAACATTTGTATGGGCTAATAATTGGAAATGTTATCACCACAAGGCGTTTGCTGGGGTTACCCTTTTGTGGTTGAGTACAGTGGGTTATTTGAAGTGCATTCTCCTGGGTTGTACCAGCCAAGTCTTGCATGAGGAATCAGCACTGAGTCTTTATGTTGTCTTCTGTTGGTGCTTTGTGGCACCTGGCTCTGTTTTTAAAGAGGTTACCTGTGTTCTATCCCATACCAGCCTCCTGGACAACAATCTGGAGCAGAGTGGAATGTCCTGAGATCAGGACCCTTTGCAGATTTTGAACAACTAACTGTGTTACCTCCACACTGCAGTGACAGCCAATTCTGTGGGATAGGGGTATTTGACTTTGGCGCTTTACTGTAAGTGGGCCAACCAAAGACCAGAAAAGGAGTGACAAGCTCCGAGTCTTCCTGGAGGAAACTGGAGGAACAGCACCTCATCTTCCAGCTTTCTATCCTTAATTAGCACATTCCTTAGATAATATCACCACCTTCAACACCTCTTTGTCCTTTTGTCTATGACATCTTTTGGTTATATCCACCTATCACTGGTCCTCTATCCAGCTCTACTTGTCCCACCACCACCCCCCCCCCCCCCTTAAACCAGCTTATATTTCACCTCTCTTCTATTTTTACTTAGTTCTGTTGAAGAGTCATACGGACTCGAAACGTTAACTGTGTTCCTCTCCGCAGATGCTGCCAGACCTGCTGAGTTTTTCCAGGTATTTTTATTTTTATTTTTGTTATGGATTTCCAGCATCTGCAGTTTTTTTTATCTCAGTCTTCCAATTTGCTTCTCTCCCAATGTCAATCAACCACCCTGCTTCATGACAGAGTGAGTCTTTGGTCAGTGGCATTCATGTCTCTGAGTTACTAGCTCCAGAGTCCAAATCCCACTCTGGATAATCCCAATGAATCAAGTCTGGAGCCCTGGTTCTAAATTTCTGGGTGATATCCAGCAGGATTCTCACACCCAGATAGGTGGGTAACCACCTCCCCCCACCTTGTCACCCACTTGGATGGGGGAGCCCATAATATACTCCCACCCTATTAACTGGTTAGAACCATGGAGGGAGCATTCATATCACAGTCAGCAGCCTGTAAATCTTTTCCCTCCTATTGCGCTACTTGGCAAGGGAACAGTGTGATGATACAACAAAAACACTGTTTCACCTCAGAATCAGGGGTGGCAAAATCTTCCAAAGCAAAAAATAGAAGCGGCAGAGACTTAAACTCGGCCCAGGATGCCTAAGAGCATTGAAGTCTTAAGGTTTTTCATTTTCTGAGAGTTGTACTTGACTTATTGTGCTTTCTGACACCAACTTAGTGTTTCTATCTACACATTCCCCACTTGAGATGTGTTTACTTCCCATGGGGCACAAAATGACTGGAAACTGAGGTCCACTTTGATGTCCACCTATTTCTTCCATCTGACCTTTCAATATTTTATCTTCATAGCTTTCTTCTTTCACACAATAGCTCATTGCTGACAACAGGCTGAAGAAAATGTTTCTCAAATTCTTCCAATCAACTCAATAAAAAAAAACTCTTGATCTGTCACACCCCTGTGCTATATATGAGTGAGCAAAACTCTCCCACTCACTTTCCCTTTTGTAATTTTCTTACATACACAAAGGTGTATCTTTCTACTGCTTCTTTCTTGTGTCCTCCTACTTCCTATTCCTCATCTCTCTTGCCCACCCTTCTCTGCTCCTGTCTTTTTCTGCTTTCTGATTGCTCTCTCTCCGTTCTCCTCCATTTGTGATTTCTCCCCATTTCGATTTGCTATGTCTCCCATTTTCTGTTTTTTTTTTCCTTTCCTGATGAATTGCTCTCTCTCCTCTGGTGCCCTCACCCAACCCCAAAATCCGACCACCTAGTCAGTCATTTTGTTGTCTCTGGGATTTTGCAGTGCACATTTTGGCTGCTGCATTTCTGTGCACAATAATGATGGCTCTTCAAAATGTAATTGATCTGAGTTATTTGAGATGTTCCTCAAATATGTGAGAAGGTGCTATATAAATACAAGTGTTTCATTTCCATTATGCTCAAGTGGAGCGTAAACACTGGCATGGACTGCTTGGCTCGCAAGGCCTAACTCTGTGCCCTTCTATCCTATGTGTTGGCCTATTACTAATTCAGTGCCTGCCCCCTTAGCCTGTATAATCCAATAGGATCAGTGTTCAAGAACACCTGTCAGTGCGATCCAAATGTAACTACTGAGGGAGTGCTGCACTGTCTGAGATGCTGTCTTTCAGATGGTGCTTTAAACCAAGTCCCTGTCTGCCATGTAGAATGTAAAAGATCCCACCGTACTATTTTGACAAAGAGCAGGGGAGTTCTCCCTGGTATCCAGGTCAATATTTTGACCTGAACCAGTGTCATTAAACTAGACTTTCTGGTCATTATCTCATTGATGTTTGTGAGACCTTGCTGTGCACAAATCAGCTGCCACGTTTCCTATATTACAACAGTCAAAACGCTTCAATTTCCCCAGACAATTCTGAGGCCATCGTACACCAAAGTATATTGACTGAATGGCAATATTGGTATGCAAACTCTGCCTCATAAATTTGTCAGAAGGCAAAGGCTGCAAAATTTGGCTCCGTAGTGCCATTGCTGCATTTAAGGGTGCTAATGTGGGAATGTCATTCATGCACTGGAAGCATGTAGAGTGGGCAGATCATGATGCCATTAAGTGTCAAACCCTGATTTAGGGTCCAACCTGCCATTTTGGATCTTGCAGTTCCAGAACGCCCTCCCTTAAACACTCTAAGCTGAACATGTGTTTAACCTCATGAAGGATCACCCTCACTGTTGCTATTTAAATGAATCACATTGAGATACAATGAATCATATGAATATAAGCACTTATTTTTCTTTTAGTAGCAATGGGCCACTTATCTAGGCTTCACTGTATTTAAATAAATGAGGAATATAACTCCTCAAAAAGCAAATTTGCTGGGAACTGCCTACACAAAAGAAGAAAGCGAATCAATATATATGTATATATATAGGTCAGTAAGGGGTGAGACAGGCGACTACGCCGAGTGAGACGGAGACAGTGAGTAGCGAATTATGTTCATGTAGGAATTTGATGCACGGGGGAAAAAGGTGTGTCATGCATAGGAATGATTCTAAATTAATTAATTGAGTAATTAAACTAAGTTAACTCAATAACATAAGTAACAATGGCAAGACAGGTGTTGTGTTGCAGCTGAGGAATATGGGAAATTTGGACGCCAAGGCAATCCATGACAAACATGTCAGCAGAAAGTGTAAGCAGCTAGAAGAATTCCTGATCACGATTATTGATCCTGAAGCCAAACTGCAGACAATGTGCAACATAAAGGAGGGGGAGAAATACCTGGATACTTTGTTCCAGAAGACAAACAGGGTCTTAAGATAGGGTTGTCTTTTTTAGTCAGCAGTGAGAGACAGGTGGATGTGACCATAAGTGAGGCAGCTAATGCGACTGAGCAGACAGTAGTGGAGGAGCCTCAGACTTTGCAATTATCGAACAGGTTTGAAGTGCTCACAACCTTTGTGAATGAAAGCGAGGTCTGCAAGGTGGATAAGCAGGCTGGTCTTGGCACCATGGTATAGGAAGTTTTTCAAGCAGGAGGAGCAAACAGGAATGTAGTGGTATATTGGACAGTATAGTGAGCGGGACTGACACTGTCCTCTGTAGCAAAGAGCGAGAGTCCAAAAGGCTGTGTTGCCTGCCTGGTGCCAGGGTTCGGGACATCTGCTCAGAGCAAGAGAGAACTTGCTGTGGGAAGGGGAGGGTCCAGTCATCATGGTCCATATAGGTATCAACGACATAGGCAGGACAAGGAAGGAGATTCTACATAGTATGAGAAGCTAGGCACCAAATTAATAAGCAGAATCACCAAGGTAATAATCTCTGGATTATTACCTGAGCCATGTGCAAATAGGCATAGAGCAAACAAGATTAGAGAGATGAATGCGTGGCTCAAAGACTGGTGTGGGAGAAGTGGGTTCCAGTTCGTGGGACATTGGCACCCAGTACTGGGGAAAGTGGAGGCTGTACCATTGGGACGGTCTACACCTGAACCATGCTGGGGTACGTTGTGTTCTTCCAAATTGCAAAACTAGGGAAGTAGAGAGGGCTTCAAACTAAACAAAGGGCGTGAGGGATCAAACTTGGGTAGATGTGGCAAATCAAGGGGTAGATTCAAAGCAGGAGACCATAATAGTAATACGGGAATTGAGGGTCATTGAATAGCAGGACAGGACAGAGAGACAAAACCTAAGAATACTCCAATAGTCAAGACTACATGTTACAAAGATGACAAAAAAGACAAAACTAAAGGCTCTGCATCTGAATGCGCATAGCATTCATAACAAAGTAAATGGATTTAAAGCACACGTTGAGGTAAATAAATATTATCTGATAGCCATTACAGAGATGTGGCTGCAGGATGATAAGGATTGGCTCCTGTGTATTGAGAGGTACATGATACTCAAGAAGAATAGGAAGGTAGGTAAAGGTGGACGGGTAGCACTTTTGATCAAGGATAGCATTTTTGCAATAGTTAAAGATGACTTTGGTTCAGGAGATCAGGATGTAGAATCAGTTTGGGTGGAGATAAGGAAGAATAGGGGAAAGAAGTCACTAATGGGACTAGTCTACAGGCCCCCTAGCAGTAACCACAATATAAGACAAAGTATACAAGAATAAATATTGGGTGCTTGTGATAAAGGAAGACCAATAATCATGGGTGACTTTAATCTTCATAGAAACTAGAAAAGTCAGATTGGCAATAATAGCCAGGATGAGGAATTCATAGAATGCTTTCGAGTTAGCTTTTTTAGAGCGTTGCATTCTGGAGCAAGTCATATTAGACTTGGCATTGTGTAATGTGACAGGATTAATTAATGACCTCAGAGTGAAAGTGCCCCTAGGTAGCAGCAACCACAATATGACTGAATCTTATACCCAGTTTGAAAGGGAGAAGAGTGGGAAGACAAGTATCTTAAACGTAAATAAGAATAACTATGTGGGAATGAAAGCTGAGCTAGCTGAAGTGAACTGTGCTACTAGGCTAGGGGATAGATCGATAGAGAAGCAGTGGCAGACATTTAAGGGGATATTTCAGAATATTCAGAATAATAGTAGAGGTGGCGGCACAGTGGTATAAAGTTGAGAGGGAGTTGCCCTGGGAGTCCTCAGCATCGACTTCGGATCCCATGAAGTCTCATGGCATCAGGTCAAACATGGACAAGGAAATCTGCTGATTACCACATACTGTCCTCCCTCAACTAATGAATCAGTGCTCCTCCATGTTGAACATCACTTGGAGGAAGCACTGAGGGTGGTAAGGGCGCAGAATGTTCTCTAGGTGGTGGACTTTAATGTCCATTAGCAAGAGTACTTGGTAGCACTGACCAAGCTGGCTGAGTCCTAAATACATAGCTGCTAGACTGGGTCTGCAGGTGGTGAAGGAACCAGCAAGAGGGAAAAATATACTTGACCTCATCCTCACCAACCTGCCTGCCGCAGATGCACCTCTCCATGACAGTATCAGTAGAAGTGAACACAGCACAGTCAATGTGGAGACGAAGTCCCATCTTCACATTGAGGATACCCTCCATCGTTTTGTGTGGCACTATCACCATGCCAAATGAGATAGATTTCAAACAAATCTAGCAACTCAAGTCTGAGCATCCATGAGGCACTGTGGGCCATCAGTAGCAGCAGAATTGTACTCAAGCACAATCTGTAACCTCATGGCCCAGCGTATCCCCCACTCTACCATTCCCATCAAGCCAGGGGACCAAGCCTGGTTCAATGAAGAGTGCAGGAGGGCATGCCAGGAGCAGCACCAGGCATACCTAAAAATGAGGTGTCAACCTGATGAAGCTATAAAACAGGACTACTTGCATGTCAAACAGCATTAGCAGCAGGTGATAGACAGAGCTAAGCGATCCTACAACCAATGGATCAAATCTAAGCTCTGCAGTCCTGCCACGCCCACTCACTTTGGAGGTGACTCCACAAATATCCCCATCCTCAATGATGGAGAAGCCCAGCACAGCAGTGCAAAAGATAAGGCTGAAGCATTCGCAACAATCTTCAGCTAGAAATGCTGAGGGGATGATCCATCTTGGCCTCCTCCAGTGGTACCTGCATCACAGATGCCAATCTTCAGCCAATTCGATTCACTCCATGTGATATCAAGAAACGGCTGAAGACACTGGCTACTGCAAAGGCTTTGGGCCCTGACAATATTCCGGCAATAGTACTGAAGACTTGTGTTCCAGAACTTGCCGCTTCCTTAGCCAAGCTGTTCCAGTACAGCTACAACACTGACATCTACCCAGCTATGTGGAAAATTGCCCAGGTATGTCCTGTACACAAAAAGCAGGACAAATCCAACCCGGCCAATTACCGCCCCATCAGTCTACTCTTGATCATCAGTAAAGTAATGGAAGGGGTCATCAATAGTGCTATCAATTTGGTGCACAATGGGAATTAAACTGGTAAGTCTTTCTCTTTAATTTTTGTAAGTTCAATAGTTTAGATAAAAGGTTGGTAAGGTAGCTGACTCAGCTGACTGTGTGACAATTAACTGTCAATCACTTGAAGCCTGATTAGGGCCTGAATACTTGTTAATTACTATTTGAAGCTTAACTAGTGTGAGTCATCTCAGCTTACCTCAGCTCTATTTAAGAAAGGGACTATTAGAAGTACACTATTAGTGTGCTTGCACACAAACAGGGGAGAGACCTCATCCTGAGTGAGACACAGCCAGAGTGAATGTGGGTATTGGTAATTTAGTGCATAGTGGGGATTTGGGGCAGAGGGGAAGAGGTGCTCTTTGCATTTTTTCTCTGCAATCTAATTTCTTAAATCTTCAGAGACTGGCCTTGCCCTGCTGCAACAGTAGAAGCTACAAGGGAAAGGAATGACTGGTAAGTAGTGGGTAAGGTTGGGTAAGTATTTACTACTTTTATCGCTTGTAGTTTAAGGTCTTTTTGTGGTTTATAGTTTGTATATTCTGAGGTAACTAGGATCAGGAAAGAAGGGCCCAAGAGTAATTGATCTAAAAGGTTTAAGATAAAGGGATAAGTCATGGCAGGAGAGCTCAAAGCCATGGTGTGCTCCTCATACTCCATGTGGGACACCGGGAACATTTCCAGTGCCTGGGTCCAGCATGTGTGTAGGAGGTGTATCCAGCTGCAGCTCCTGAAAGCTCGGGTTTCAGAGCTGGAATGGTGGCTGGGGACACTGTGGAGCATCCGCGAGTCTGAGAGCACTGTGGGTAGCATGTTTAGAGAGGTGGTCACAGCACAGCTGAAGGGACTTGAGGAAGGAAGGGAATGAGTGACCACCAGCCAGTCCAAGAGAAACAGAATAGAGACACATCATAATACAGTAAAACAATCCAGTCAGAGGGAGTACAGCTGCATTAAGTTTCAAGGGAGTAAGGCAAGGCTGGATGGCCTCTACTTTAATGCCAGGAGCATTACAGGTAAAACGGATGAGTTAAGGGTGACGATTGACAGGTGGAATTGTGATATAGTAGCCACCACTGAGACGTGGTTGAGCAAGGGGCAGGTTTGGCAGCTCAACATTCCGGGATACAGAATCTTCAGGCGAGACAGGGTAGGGGGTAAAAGAGGAGGGGGCATTGCATTATTAGTTAAGGAGTCAGTTACTGCAGTAAGGATGATATTTAAGAGGGGGCATCAAAAGTAGCTGTGGGCAGAGCTTAGGAATAAAAAAGCGTCAGCCACATTGTTAGATGTTTATTGTAGACTCCCAGATAGAGGGAAATTGAGCAGCAAATATCTGCTCAATTTGCGGAGGTGTGTAAAAACAATAACAATAGGGTAATTATATTAGGTGATTTCAACTTTCCCGACATTAATTGGGATAGACATAGTGTTAAGGGCTTGGATGGAGTGGATTTCTTGAAATGTGTACAGGAGAATTTTTTAGGTCAATATGTAGAGGGTCCAACAAGGGACAGCGCAGTGTTGGACCTAATTCTGGGGAATGAAACTGGACAGTTGGCTGAGGTGGTGGTGGGGGAGCATTTTAGTGATAGCGACCACAACATGGTACAATTTAAGCTTGTTATGGACAAAGAACTAGTCAAGTTGCAAAAAAATGTTTTGGATTGGGGGAGAGTGGATTTTAGTAAAATAAGGCAGGATCTGACCAAGGTAGACTGGGAACAGCTACTTGAGGGGAAATCTACAGAAGAGCAGTGGGGGGTGGTGGGGGTGGGTGGGGGGGGGCATTCAAAAAGGAAATGGGGAGGGTACAGGCTCAACATGTTCCCTCTAGGGTGATAGGAAGGAGTAACAAGCCCAGAGAACCATGGATGACTAGAGATATTCAGGATACGATGAGAAGGAAAAGAGAGGTTTTCAGCAAGTACAAGGGGAGCAAATCAGCGGAGGCATTAGTGGATTGCAGAAAGTGCAGGGTGGAGCTTATGAAAGCGATTAGGAGAGCAAAGAGGGGATATGAGAAAGCTCTGGCTGGTAAAAGTAGGGCAAATCCCAAGATATTCTATAAGTATATCAATGGGAAGAGGATAACAAGGGAAAGAGTAGGGCCCATTAGGGAGCAAGGGGGCAATCTATGGGTGGAGCCAGAGGACATCAGTAGAGTGTTGAACGAATACTTCACATCCGTCTTCACCCAAGAGAATCAGGATGAAGGTTTGGAATTCGGGGAGAGAGACTGTGTGATTCTTGAGCAAATTGATATAGGGAATGACAAGGCATTGGAGGTGTTGGCAGGCTTAAAAGTGGACAAATCTCCAGGTCTGGATGATTTGTGTCCCCGACTGCTGAGGGAGGCAAGGGAGGAGATCGTAGGGGCTCTGACCAAAATTTTATTTCCTCTCTGGCCACGGGGGAGGTGCCAGAGGACTGGAGAACAGCTAATGTGGTTCTGCTATTTAAGAAGTGTTGTAGAGATAAGCCAGGGAACTACTGACCTGTGAGTCTCATGTCAGTGGTAGGGAAACTATTGGAGGAATTCTGAAGGAGAGAATCTATCTCCACTTGGAGAGGCAAGGTTTGATCAGGGATAGTCAGCATGGCTTTGTCAGAGGGAGCTCATGCTTAACAAATTTGACTGAAGTTTTTGAGGAGGTGACCAGTGTGTAGTTGAGGGTAGAGCAGTTTATGTAGTTTATATGGATTTCAGCAAAGCCTTTGACAAGGTCCCACATGGGAGACTTATAAAGAAGGCAAATGCACATGGGATACAGGATAATTTGATGAGGTGGATTCAAAATTGGCTTAGTTGTAGGAGACAGAGGGTGATGACAGAAGGCTGCTTTAGTGACTGGAAGCCAGTGTCTTGTGGCATACCACAGGGATCTGTGCTGGGTCCCCTATTATTCGTCATTTATATAAATGACATAGATGACTACGTGTGGGATAAGATTAGTAAGTTTGCGGATGACACAGATTGGCCTGGTGGTTAACAGTGAGGTTGAGTGTCTTGGGCTATAGGAAGATATAGAAGGCATGGTCAAATGGGCAGATCAGTAGCAGATCGAATTTAACCCTGAAAAGTGTGAGGTGATATACTTTGGAAAGAGTCATTTGACAATGAAGTATTCAATGAACAGCATGACACTAGGAAGTCCTGAGGAACAAAGGGACCTTGGCATGTGTGTCCATAGATCTCTGATGGTGGAGGGGCATGTTAGTGGGATGGTGAAAAAGCTATTTGGGACACTTGCTTTTATCAATCGTGGCATAGTTTACAAAAGTAGGGAGGTCATGTTGGAGTTGCACAGAACCTTGATGAGGCCACAGCTGGAGTACTGTGTGCAGTTCTGGTCGCCACATTATAGGAAGGATTTGATTGCACTGGAGGGGGTGCAGAGGAGATTCACCAGGATATTGCCTGGGATGAAACGTTTAAGTTATGAAGAGAGGTTGGATAGACTCGGGTTGTTTTCGTTGGAGCAGAGAAGACTGAGGGGTGACCTGATCGAGGTGTACAAGATTATCAGGGGCATGGACAGGGTGGATAGGGAACAGCTGCTCTCCTTAGTTGAAGGGTCAGTCACAAGGGGACACAAGTTCGAGGTGAGGTGCAGGAGGTTTGGGAGGATGTTAGGAAAAACACTTTTACCCAGAGGGTGGTGACGGTCTGGAATGCGCTGCCTGGGAGGGTGGTAGAGGCGGGTTGCCTCACATCCTTTAAAAAGTACCTGGATGAGCACTTGGCACGTCATAACATTCAAGGCTATGGGCCAAGTACTGATAAATGGGATTAGGTAGATAGGTCAGGTGTTTCCCACGTTTCAGTGCAGACCCGATGGACCGAAGGGCTTCTTCTGCATTGTAATTCTGTGAATACCTGCTCACTGATGTCCATTTTGGGTTCCGCCAGGGCCACTCAGCTCCTGATCTCTTTACAGCCTTGGTTCAAACATGGACAAAAGAGCTGAAGTCCTGACGTAAGGTGAGAGTGATTCCCCTTGACATCAAGGCTGCATTTGACCAAGTGTGGCATCAAAGAGCCCTATCAATGGGAATCAGGGGGAAAACTCTCCATTGGTTGGAGTCATACCTAGCACAAAGGAAGATGGTTGTGGTTGTTGGAGGCCAGTCAACTCAGCTCCAGGACGTCATTGCAGGAGTTCCTCAGGGTAGTGTCCTAGGCTCAACCACCTTCAGCTGCTTCATCAATGATCTTTCTTCCATCATAAAGTTAAAAGTGGAGATGTTCACTGATGATTGCACAATGTTCAGCACCATCTGTGACTCCTCAGACACTGAAGCAGTCCATGTCCAAATGCAGCAAGACCTGGACAATATCTAGGCTTGGGCTGACAAGTGGCAAGTAACATTCACGCCACAAAAGTGTCAGGCAATGACCATCCCCAAGAGAGATAATCCAACCATCACCCCTTGATATTCAATGGCATTACCATCGCTGAATCCCCCACTATCAACATCCTGGGGGTTACCATTGACCAGAAACTGAACTGGACTAGCCACATAAATACTGTGGCTAAAAGAGGCAGGTCAGAGGTTTGGAGTCATGCAATGAGTAACTTGCCAAGTTACTCCCAAGTCCCGACTCCCCAAAGCCTGTCCACTACCTGCAAGGCACAAGTCAGGAATGTGATGGAATACTCCCCACTTGCCTAGATGAGTGCAGCTCCTGCAACACTCAAGAAGCTGGACATTGTCCAGGACAAACCAGTCCGCTTCATTGGCACCACATCCACAAACATTGACTCCCTCCATCACCGGCACACAGTAGCAGCAGTGTGTACCATCTACGAGATGCACGGCAGGAATTCACCAAGGCTCCTTCGACAGCACCTTCCAAATCCACAACCACTATCACCTAGAAGGACAAGGGCAGCTGATAGATGGGAACACCACCACCTGGAATTTCCTCTCCAAGTCATTCACCACCCTGACTTGGAAATATATCGCCGTTCCTTCACTGCTGCTGGGTCAAAATCCTAGAACTCCCTTCCTAACAGCACAGTGGGTGTACCTACACCACATGGACTGCAGCGTTTCAAGAAGACAGCTCACCACCACCTTCTCAAGAGCAACTGGGGATGGGCAATAAATCCTGGCCCAGCCAGCGAAGCCCACATTCGTGAATGAGTTTTAAAAAATTCAAAATAAGTATATTCCTATTGTAAATAAATATTCTAAGGGGAGGACCCACCATCTGTGGCCAACTAAAGAAGTTAAGGAAAGCATCAAACTTAAGGAAAAAGCATATAACCGTTAATAGGTGATTGGATTGAGGTACATGTGTTGTAAATGACACCTGTACATGCAGATGATATTCCTGTCAAAAGGTTTAACACAAGTAAGTGTCTTAGATTTCCTTGACAGTGCACAGTTTCTGGGAATCTAATTATTGTACTATGGTCAAGATGCTCTCAGGCTATTGACAGCTGTCTTTTACACATGCAAAAGTTTAGAATGCAAGAGAACAGCTGGCAGTTATTTTGTTTTAGATAAGCAAGACAGCCTGTTTATATTGGGTCATTCACACCTTTGAACATCCCGAAGCACTTTACAGCCAGTAAAGTATTTTTAAAGTGTAGTTGCTGTTGTAATCGGGTCATTCACACCTTTGGACATCCCAAAGCACTTTACAGCCAGTAAAGTATTTTTGAAGTGTAGTTGCTGTTGTAGGAAATGGGAATAAGGGGGAAAACTGTCTGCTGATTAGAGTCATGCCCAGCACAAAGGAAGATGGTTGTGGTTGTTGGAGGTCAATCATCTCAGCCTCAGGATGTCACTGCAGGAGTCCCTCAGGGTAGTGTCCTAGGTCCAACCATCTTCAGCTGCTTCTTCACTGACCTTCCCTCCATCATAAGGTTAGAAGTGGGAATGTTTGCTGATGACTGTATAATCTTCACCATCATTCATGACTCCTCAGATACTGAAGTAGTTGTGCCCATAGGCAGCAAGACCTGGACAACATTCATGGCTGGGCTGTTAAGTGGCAACTAACTTTTGTATCACACAAGTGCCAGGCAATGACCAGCTTCAACAATAGGGAATCTAACCATCTTCCCTTGACATTCAATGGCATTACCATTGCTGAATCCCCCATTAGCAACATCCTGAAGGTTACCATTGACCAAAAACTGAACTGGACCAGCCTCATAAATACTGTGGCTCCAAGAGCATGTCAGAGGTTGGGAATTCTGTGGCAAGTAGCTTGCCTCTTGACTCTCCAAAGCCTGTCAACAATCTACAAGGTCAAGTCAGTAATGTGATGGAATGCTCTCCACTTACCTGGATGAGTGCAACTCCAACAACACTCAAGAAGCTTGACATTAACCAGGACAAAGCAGCCCACGTGATTGGCAGCTCATGCACCACCTTCGACATTCACTCCCTCCACCATCGAGTCCCCGTGGGCAGGCTGTTTCAAAGAGCAATCCAATTAGTCCCACTCTTCCCCCATACCCCTGTAACTTTTTTCTCCTTCCAAATACTTATCAAATTCCCTTTTGAAAACTTCTATTGAACTTGCTTCCACCACCTGGCCAGGCAGAGCATTCCAACCATTCATTGCAAACAAGACGTTTTTCCTCATCAACACATGCAGTCAATCACCTTAAATTTGTGTCCGTTGGTTCTCAAACCTTCAGCTACTGGAAACAGTTTCTCTTTATTTTCTCTATTTAAACCCTTCATGATTTTGAATACATCTATCAAGTCTCCCGATAGCCTTTTCTGCTCCAAGGATAACAACCCCAGCTTCTGTAGCTGGAATCCCTGATCCCTGAACCATTCTAGTAAATCTCTACTATATCCTCTCCAAAATCTTCACATCCTTATTGGAGTGCAGTTTAAAAAGTTCAGAATCCTCAGGTTCTGTTGCTTCCACATTCGAAACTCCTCCCCTAAAGAAAACAGTTTTCAATCCCTCTGCCCTTGCAAGTAACCACTCTATCTCCAATGTCCCTTTCCTCTGAACATGTCGTTGCCTCCATTGCCTATCCTTCCCCAAGTCTTTTTGAATCTCTCCAATCAGAATGCCACCACTGCCACCATACTGAAACAGCTTTAGCCAAGTTGCGATGACATCCTCTGTGACTGTGACTGAGATGCATTATCTGGCCTTGATCTTCCTGTAGCTTTTGAGGTAGTCCCACTAATACATCCTTCCTGTAATTCGTTTTTGTTGCCAGCCAACTCAGTGAGATTTCCCTCACTTGGTCCCAGTCTTACCTATTTGATCGCAGCTCGAACCTTCCAACAATGGCTTCTCTTCAAACCTATACATGCTAGCTTTTACATGTATGTTAATTGAGCTCACCCAGGACTACCCTCTCTCAAAATCTCACTACACCTCCACCGCCTCTGTATTGCCAGCTTCCTCTTCTGAGATCCAATCTTATATGAGCTGTAATATCCTCAGGTTAGGTATGTGAAAATAGCACCATCCCATCTCACTCCCTATTCACTGTCTCAAGCTGAACCAAATTGCAGTCTCAGTGTCCTATTCAACCCTGAGCTCAGCTTTCCATTGCAAAGTGCCAAATTGATACTACATTGTATAAATTATATGTTATGAATTTTCTGACTAACGAGATCACAGATTTGAAGGGGAATGCAGTGCACTTTTATTCGTTAAACAATGGCCTGGGTTCCACTACTTGGGTTCTATATAACGCATAGCACAAACCATCCGCATGTATATAAGAGCAGCAATCACCGAAGGATCAGTCATTCGTCTGCTTTAAAAAATACAGTTGTATTTATTTCATTTTGGGACTGTTCTAGTGAGGGCTTTCAAAGCTGCAGATTTTGAATTAAGTCCACATGATCACAGTTAAGTTGCCTACAAGAAAAGTTGGGTGTTCAGGATCGCTCCAAATGCACTCTGTCTACAGTGTTGTCCAATTATATATATATAATATATATATAAAAAAACTCCCATTACCTCAAAATATAATTGGAATTACTTGGAAGATGCTGGGTGCTGGATGAATGTAACAGCAAGTTACATTTTATAGGCCTAAATAGGTGGGGAATTTGAAAGGCCAAATAGTGAATCAAATACAAAACAAAAACAAAAATACCTGGAAAAACTCAGCAGGTCTGGCAGCATCTGCAGAGAGGAACATAGTTAATGTTTCAAGTCCGAATCACCCTTCAACAGAACTAAGTAAAAATAGAAGAGAGGTGAAATATAAGCTGGTTTAAGAGGGAGGGTGGGGGGGGGGGGGGGGGGGAACGTGGGGGGGCGGTGGGGAGGTGGAGGGTAGAGCTGGATAGAGGGCCAGTGATAGGTGGAGATAACCAAAAGATGTCACAAACGAAAGGACAAAGAGGTGTTGAAGGTGGTGATATTATCTAAGGAATGTGCTAATTAAGGGTAAAAAGCAGGACAAGGTACAGATAGCCCTAGTGGGGGTGGGGTGGGGTGAAGGAATCAAAAATAGCTAAAAGGTAGAGATAAAACAATGGATGGAAACATATTTTAAAATAATGGAAGTAGGTGGGAAAAGAAAAATCTATATAAATTATTGGAAAAAAAAGGGGCGGGGGGAAATTGGAAAAGGGGTAGGGATGGAGGAGAGAGTTCATGATCTAAAATTTTGAACTCAACATTCAGTCCGGAAGGCTGTAAAGTGCCTAGTCAGAAGATGAGGTGCTGTTCTTCCAGTTTGCGTTGAGCTTCGCTGGAATAGTGCAGCAAGCCAAGGACGGACATGAAAGCAGGGTGGAGTGTTGAAACGGCAAGTGACAGGGAGGTCTGGGTAATGCTCGCAGAGAATCAAATATGATCCCTTCTTAAAATCCAACATATGCTTGAGTTCTTGGCATACACAAAGCAGTTAATTCAAAGTTCAAAAGAACTAACCAGATTTGTAGATTCATGGTGATATTTTGCATTCCCACTGCCTTGTGATGCACTCTAACGCACTCGCCCACTGTGCACATGTGCGTGCCCACTCATGTCAGCCCAACAAATCTTGTGCAAGTGTTCAATTGATGGACAGCGCCATGGACCAATGAAAAGCTGAAACATCATGTCAATCAAGCATAGCTCCCCTGCCCTCTGTGTAGCGCTTCGGTCATCGTTCCCGCTTATCACTGTTGGAGGAAATAAGCAGGAGGTGGTAGGAAATAAGAGTTCACTTTGGAATCATATTGCAGGGCATCAACTTTATGAATACAGAAAAGGGGATGAACCTGGGTCCCCCTAAGCCCTGGGCCCCATGTTTAGCACCATCTGCACCCGCCCCCCCCCCCCCCCACCCCACCCCCTCTCCAGGGACCTGAGCCTAGGTGGCTTGGGTGTTAAAGATTAAGGGAGGAGGAGGGTGGAGGGCAGCTTGTTTTACTGAAAGGAAGGTGTAAGGTGTTCACACATGTAAACAATGACCAAAACATCTGTTCATGCAGTGGCTAAAGTCCCTGGAATGTCAGGTTTTGTAAATGGTTATACTTTAAACTGTCTATTTAGTTTCAAGGTAGAATGAAGTTGGGAGTTTAAAGGATAGCCAATTAGCATTCCTACCTGGATACAAGACCTGAGAGATTCACATTGCCAGGAGATGGGCTTTGAGAGGAGGAAGAGTCCATAGGATTTGTAGGATTGGTTCTCTTAAAATATCACTGAACTACACAGACATTGTCGATATGAAAAGGTTAGAGAGAGAGAGAGGGAAAGCAGAGAGTTAAAAGCATCCAACCTTAATGGTTCACCATGCAAAAATGCAGGTGGGAGCTCACACTCAGAAAGAAGAAATTGTGGCTAGAATTTTGACCTTGATGGGCGTGCGGGCCCCACCGGCTCGGCGGCAGGTGGGCAGCTGATCTCCACCCAACAGGAAGCGCTATGCGCATGCGTGTGAAAGAGCGCACTGCTCCCTGAGACTAAGTGCTGTCTCAGGGAGACTACTGAATGTTTAAAAAACTTTAAAAATAGAGAAAGAAAAACATTATTAACATGTCCCCCTCATGTGACACTGTCACACGAGATGGGACATGTTAATAAATATGAGTGAAACTTTAATAAACTTTTTAAAAACTGAGATGAGACCTCATCCTGCCAGTGGATGAAGTTTCATGTTTTTTCTATTCCCCACTGGGGCTCCTGGCCTGCCCGCCAGCCTTAAGGTTGGACGGGCAGGTCTTTCAATGAGCTTAATGATCCTGTCAATGGCCTCAATTGGCCATTGACAGGTCAACGGCCGAACAGCTGATTTTGCTGTCCGCCTGCCTTCCTAAAAATTTAAGTGGACCGGGATGACGCCGGGGGTTCCTCCCGACAGCATCCCGCGTCATTTTCCCCTCGGCGAGCGGGCCCTGCCCCCAAATCACCGACGGGAAAATTCTGGCCTGTGTTTGTGAGGATTAAAATAAGACTGGAAGCTTTAGCTTTAGCTTCACCTAGCTTTAGCTGAAGGGAACAATCTCCAATTCATCCCTCACCATGAAACTCAGTTTGGCAAGTAGGAATTACATGAGAAAGGAAAAGAAAGGAAGCAAGTTCTCAAGAGCTAAGAATCACTTTGGACTGGTTCCGGGAGAATGGAACATCCACTTAAGGGACAGAATAAAGTATAACCATGAAACAAGATGTTTTAGTTGTTTAACTGTTAAATGAGGGGCTTTTTCTGTAGTTTACTATTTAAGTTGCCAACTAAAATAGCGTTTAGACATATATATCATATAAATTATAAATATATAAAATACAAATTAATTACTCACGTTGTAATTTTCTATTAGTACTCTCAGTAAATGGCATCAAATTCAGAGCCTAATCAGCCTTAAATCTAGCCAAGACCATTTCTGCTTAAGTAGAATCAATTTTAATATCACCCTTGTCTGGTACCAGTAGAATATTGGTATAGTCAACAGTGAAATCGAATTCAGAGGCCTTGTACATCACCTCAGCTATCCTGATTCTTATAGCTAACTTGCCCTGCTGAACCTCACGAAAAAGGATAATGTAGTCCCGAATCATTTTATGGCTTTCGACATAATCAAAAAAGCCTTATCTTTACCAATGCAACTGTTCACAATCTTTCATTCTGATGCCTTTTTATAATTTCTAATAGAGATTTCAGTTACTTTCAGCAGTATCGTGTACCTACTCCCCTGACCATAATTTGCTGCATATCAAGTGAAGTTTTTTTTAGGTTAAATGTCTTAATGATCTATTCTGTTTAGCATTTGATTTAACCAGCATCACCTTTATAACTAAGGAACATGCATGGTTCCCCTACTTAACAGTACAATGCCAATAAACACAGTTCTTCCCCTGTATCACAGTTATTCTTGTCCAGCATCATACTCCAGTCCACCCTCCACAGTACTTGGAGGTGGTATCCTTCTGATGAGACAGGTGGGTGTAAAATACCTCATGGCACTATTTCGGAAAAGGGTAGGTGATATTTATCTCTCAACCACGTCATTGAGAAACCAGTTATGTGGTCAATGTCTCTTTGCTTGTGGGAGCTTGATCTTTGTAAATTGGTTGCCGCATTTTTAACATTACAACACGGGCTTCACTTTAAAAGTGGTTAATTGGTCATAAAGTCCTGAGGTTGTAATAAGCACTTTTTTTCCTTTCCTTTCTTTAAGCTCATTTTTCTTTTTTCAGAAGACCAACCATGGAAATCCATAAATTTTTCTTCAATGAGTTCAATGTTTTGACTTCAATTATCCTGTCTAGCTGTTGGTCAGCCCCTGTTTAGAGACATGAATAGATTCATATCCTTCTGCTTCTTTTTTCAGAAAACTAGTGTATTTTTATTTCAGATCTGATAGAAGTTTCTTTTTGCTGTAACGGATGAGTCAAAACAGAAAATGTTGGGAAACATTGCAGTCTGCCCTACGCTGGGGTGACCAAACACAGATTGGACAGCCGCTTTATGAAAATCATCCATTCAGTCCACAAAATTGAGCCTGAGCTTTCTGGTATCTGTCATTTAATTCCACTCCCACTCTGCCCTCTTGTAGCAGCCTTTTTAATAAAGCTCATTGTAAGCTCACAAAACAGTACAGCATCTTTCACTTATCTACTTTACAGGCCTCCAACTCAACATTGAACTCAACAATTCTAGATCATAACCTCTTCCCCATTTTATTATTTTTTTGTGTTTTTTGTTTTTGGACAACAACTGTTGGTGATGATTCTACTTTTTTTCCCCATTTACAACCCTCTAGGCATATCTTATATTCCTTGTCCCATTATCATTCTCTTTTGCCTAGCACTGTAATCCCTTTTTTCATGTAATCTCTCTGCCATCCACCCTATCATAGGCTTTACTTCTTGTTCTTTTCCTCCCCTTCTCCTTTCCCTGCCTCTGTACTTGCTTAAAACCTCTAACCTTTTCCAGCAAAGAGATATTGACCTCATAACCTGTTTCTCAATGATGTGGTTGAGGGATAAATTTTGGCCAGTGGAACTCACACACCCTTTTCCGAAATAGTACCTTAAGATATTTTACACCCAGCTGTCTCATCAGAAGGATGCCACTTCCAAATTCTGTGGAAAGCCTCTAACCTTCTCCAGTTCTGACAGGAGGCCAACAACCTTAAATGTTGACTCTGTTTCTGTCCCCACAGATGCCGCCTGACCTGTTTTTATTTCAGATTTCCTGCATCCATAGTACTTTCCTTTTGTGATATGTTTTGTTTACGTATGGAGTATTGACAGCCCATTAAAATACTGGCACTATTGGAATGAATTTTCGTAGCTTAAGAAGTCAGTATACACAAAAGACCTTCAAGTGTATCGGAGCAAAAAATGCAAAGTGTGTGAGTGCCTTAACATAAAATCCAAATGTCAAATGCACAACAGTACTGTTGTCTTTCTAGGAAAGGTTTGTGGCTTGGGAATTTTCTGCCATTTTACATCAGAACTTACATTTCCCAGTTAATTTTCATGACTTTTATACCTCAAAAATAATAGCTTCTTTATTTAAATAAAAGACTAAAAGCAAAATAGCACTTTGACTTTCAAAAATACTGCTAAAAAGTACTTAAGCAAACACTGTCCCACATTCAACCCCCACTCACACCCCAAGTACCTGAGTTCAAAAAGGCACCCAACCCCCTCAAAACCCAATTCACCTCATTCAATTCCCCACCCCTTCAGAGAGGCACACTGTAATCGAACCCTCCAAATTTATACTTGTTCCCTATTTTCTCAGCACTACTTATAGCTTCTCGTTCTTTCCCTCTCAAAGCAACATTCCCGATTTTTCTCCCCCTCTCCCCTTCAGGTATCCCTAACAATTTCTGCCCTTTCCCTTTCATTACAATTCATTCCTCATTATCTCTATTTCTGCCACTTTACCTCCCACTTCTTTGCCATCAATTTTTCTTTCCATCTTCCTTCCTTTTCACCTCCACTCACCCTATAACTGACAACTACCCCCCCATTTCTTTCATTGCCCCCTTCCCACATCCTTTTCCATGCTTGTTATGCATTCTTCCCTCCCTTCCCCTTCTCATGCATTTCTTTCCTCTTGCCATGCATCTGCCTCCTGCCTTTAGAAACCATTTCCCCCTTACCCTTGCCAGCCATTGCTGCCTTTGCAATGCATTGCTCTCTTCCTTTAAGCAGAGAAGGCTAAGAGGATATTTGATAGAGGTGTTTAAAATCATGAATGGTTTAGGTAGAGTAGATAAAGAAGAAAAACTCTTTCCAATGGCTGAAGGTCCAATAATCAGAAGGCCCATATTTAAGCTGATTGGCATAAGAACCAGAGGCAAAACTTATCTATGCAATGAGTGGTTAGGATTTGAAATGCACTGCTTAATGGTGGATGCAGATCCAATAGTAGCTTTCAAAATGGAATTGGATCAATACTTAAAGAACAAAACATTGCAAGGATCAGAAAAAGTAGGGCAATGGGATAAACTGGACTATCCTTCTAAAGAGCTGACAAAGACTAGATGGGCCGAATGGTTTCTGTATGTACCAGGCTATTCTATGACTCCCTTCTCTTTCCAATCATTTCTCCCTTTCTTTTGCATTTATTCATCTCTGCCTGTTCCCACCGGAAGCCAAACACTTATATGCCAGAAAGATCCTGCCCCCTCCGTGGAGGATAACAGTATTCTTTTCAGATTTTGTTACTGAAATTTTCCTTCAAACATCAGTTGTCAACCTGAGCCCCTTTATTAAAAGTTAAAATGCTGCAGAGAATTCTGAAGATCTTTAGTTTTGTTTATTGTACTTTGTTAATGCTAAAAATTAATCCCTTTAATATTGAGTGTCATCAACATCCTCGGTGCCTACAGATGAGAAAAATAGGAAAAACTGATAAATGTGGGCAACCCTCATCTAATACATTATAGTGCATTGGTGAGTGGGGCATGTGGCCCGTTTTCGTGGCTAGACCTAATGTCAATAGAATTGTTGAATTATCCACTTTTAAGTGGCCTTCTAATTGGAGATACAGGAAATCTGATGAGTGGCTGTTCCTTAAAATTAGCCTGCAGCATCTTAAAGGGGAGGTACTTCTTTTAATGGCTAATAGTGGACACTGATGTGTGAGTAGCAGGCAAGTTGACTTCACCGAGGGCCCTTAAATCCTCAAAGTCAGGTGCAGAAATGCTCATAAAGATTCTCCTCTTCCACCCTGATCAGTGACAGTTACCTAGACAAATTAGTCAGCAAGCAAGGATAAAGGAGACAGAGCTTGGAAATACCACAGCCATTCTCCTCTGTACCTAGCTGCAGTACAGGGAAACAAAATAAATGATCTTAAATGACTGTCAAGATAAGAATCCCCTTCACATCCCTCTTACTCTCTACACAGCACTACTTTGACCCCAACATGATCATCCTTCCATTCTATGCTTTCCATTGTCTTACCTCAAGTCAGCAAGGAATACTTTACCGCACCTTCGTCCAACTGCACGTTTACCCTCAAAAACAGCTACAGCTCTCATCTCTATTACATTTTCTTGGCCATAATTGCTGCTTCTTTTTATTATCATTGTTGGATCCTAGCCACTAGTTTAGTTGGACTAATGGATCTGGGTTGCAACTTGTTTTGGGATGGCTGAGTTGGTACCATAGACAGAATAGATCAGCAGACAGTTCTTACGTAGAACACATTCTATTTATTTACAAAGGAACTCAGTAGTTACAAACTTGTGTGCTTACATCTCAAATCCTTTCTCTATGCTACAGACTTTAACTCCAGACTATTCTTACTGACTGCTAAGATAGCCCATGCTATTGGATACTAAGATCATGTGATCTTCCATTATAACATTCATTTTAAAGGTATATTAGACATCAGATTACTACATCCCTCCTCCTTTACTCAGAAATACCTTTTACAATTACTATTACAATTTTTCTCAAAATATCAAATTATTTACACGGCTAAGTAATTTACAAATTCAGTCTTTCTGGAGGTTTCCTTATGCTCTACAGCTTCAGATGCTTTGTCAGGAACCTCCTTTTCTGGAGTTGTCCAAACATCAGGTTCTTTGGCAGGCACCTGCAAATCCGATTCCGCAACTCTTGCAGGCATAGCCGATCCTTCAGAAACATCTGTACTCAGTTGAGTTCTTTCAACAGGAGACGTTAATGCAGCCATGTACACTGGAGGAATCATTTCCTGATACTTTGTTTCGCTCTCCCTTATATGATCTATATGTTTCTGTATGACTCGGTCTTCCACTATCACGTGGTAAGAAAAAGGTCCAGTCATTGCACTTATTTTACCCGATAACTATTTTGGTCCTTCTCCAAAATTTTTCACATATACCAGCTCTCCTACGGTAAACTTTCTGTCATGAGCAAGCCAGTCATGTCCAGTTTTCTGACTTCCCCGACTCCTTTCCACCTTCCCCCTTAAAATTTGGCATTATTAAACTCAATCTCGTTCTGAGACAGCGTTTCATCAATATTTCCACAGGCGTGATACCTGTTGTCGTGTCAGGGGTGGTCCTATAATGGAAAGGAAAACGTGCTAGCTTGGACACTATGAAGTCTCCGGTTAATTTCTTCTTGCCAGTTTTGAATGTTTGAACCACTCTCTTGGCCAGTCCATTTGGAGAAGGGTGGTATTGTGGAAGTTTTACATGAGTGATACTGTTGAGGTTGATAAACCATTGAAACTCAGCACTTGTAAATGCTGTGCCGTTATCTGATACAACTACTTCTGGTAGTCTGTTGATGGCAAAACTTTGACATAGTTTGTCAATTGTAGCAGAAGATTTCAGCTCATATATGTCCATCCATTTTGAGTGAGCATCAACAATAAAGAGAAACATTGTTCCCATAAAAGATCCCACACAGTCAATATGTAATCATATTCATGGCCTTCCTGGCCACTCCCTAGTGTGTGACGGAGCTGTTGGAGGTAACTTTTGCACTTGCTGACACTGCAAACAACTTCTCACTAAGCTCTCTATTTCTCCCTCCATTCCAGGCCACCATAGATAGCTGTGTGCTATGGCCTTCGTTCGGGAATTACCTGGATGTGCACTACGTAGTTCAGTTAACAAAGGCTTTCGTCCTTTTAGAGGAACAATCACTCGAGTTCCCCACAATAAGATACCATCCTGGCTAGTTATTTCATACCTTCTGTGAAAATACGGTCTCATTTTGTCACTTTCCTGTTCTTGTGATCAACCATGAAGAACTTGCTCTTGTACTTTGGATAAGACTGGGTCTCACTTGTCCAATCTCTGACCTGTCTACCAGATACCAGTGATTAATCTAAGAAGTTTAGTAATAAAATGAGCTGTTGAGGAACTGGAACATCCTCATCATTTTCTTTCAAAGGCAAATGACTAAGTACATCAGCGTTTGCAGTCTAATTTCCAGGCTTATGGATGAAAGTATACTCATATGCTACCAGGATCAATGCCCATCTCTGTATTCTTGCTGAGGCTATGGTCGGTATAGCCTTGTCCTCGCTGAACAATCCTAGCAAAGGCTTGTGGCAAAACGATAATAAAATGACGACCATGTACATATTGGTGAAATTTCTTGACACCAAAGCTGATTGATAAGCCTCCTTTTTCTGCTGTGTTGAGCGTTCTTGATACATACCCAGTAGGTTGTTCTGATCCATCGTCCATTCGATGGGAGAGCAATGCTCCCACTCCATAGGGTGATGCGTCACATGTCAAAACTAACTCTTTCCTTTGGTCAAATATACTAATAGGGTGGATGAGCATAACAATTGTTTCAACTTTGTGAAAGCTTCTTTCTGTGGTGCTTGCCAAGACCAACATTGGTTTTTCTTGAGGAGGTAATGCAGGGGTGCCAGTTCTGTCGACAAATTAGGCAAGAAGCGTCCATAGAATTGATCATCCCCAAGAAAAAATTTTAGCTCAGAGGTGTTCTTTAGCTCTGCTGCCGTTCTAATGGCTCTCCCTTTTTCCTCAACTGGGTGGAGGCCCTGTGAATCTACCCTGTGACCTAAATAAATTACCTCTTTCACTTGGAACGTGCACTTCTGTTTTTTTAAACACACTCCCAACTGTGAAAAATGTTTCAACACTTCTTCAAAGTTTGCCAAATGCTCCTTTTCAGTGAGTCCTGTCACCAGAATGTCATCTAAATAAACTACAGCGTGAGGCAATCCTGCAGTAAGTTGGAAGAACTCAGTCCAATCCAATTCATTTTCTTTTGGCCAGTTTCATCCAAGGAGGCTTGGCCCCTCACCTGCAGTAAACTTTTCATTGTTCTCTGGAATATGGCGCAAGCCGAGGATACACCAGAAGGCAAATGGGTATATTGATACAACTCTTTGTGTGTATTAATTGTGATGAATTTCTGGGAAGCTTTCTCTAATTCCAATTATTGAAAAGCATGAATATCAAGCTTCGTGTAGGTGGTTTCACCTGTCAGCTTAGCATACAGGTCTTCAGTTTTTGGTATAGGATGTGTGTCCAACTTAGCCACTTTTTAAAAGTTTATCTGTAGTCTCCACAAATTCGAACACTTTGGTCAGGTTTCAGTACGGTGCTACCCATTCCGAGAACTGCACAGGTTGTATAACTCCCAGTTTCTTTAATCAATCCAATTTGGCATCTACCATTTCCTGCATTACATAAGGTATTGGCCTTGCCTTCAAAATTCGGGGGGGGCGGGGTAGCATCTGAATCCACATGAATTTTTGCTTGTAGTCTCTGGATCTTCCAGAGTTTATCTTGGAAAACTGAGGCTTAATTTTGTAGTAGCTCAGGTAGCCCACTGGCTCTCAGTTGGAAGAACTCAGTCCAATCCAATTCATTTTCTTTTGGCCAGTTTCATCCAAGGAGGCTTGGCCCCTCACCTGCTACCACCATCAAGGGTAATTTTACTGATTGACTTCCATACTGTACAGTAACCCTGCTTATGCCTTTGATTTTGATGTCTTCTCCTATATAAGTTTGATGTCTTCTCCTATGTAAGTGTTCAATTTGGTATCTGTTGGTATGCTCACCTATTACCATAGTGGATGCTCCAGTGTCCACCTCCATTCTGACAGGTCTATCATTCACCCTCACTGTTACATAGATTGGTTCTGTTCTTCCTACCTTTAAATTATACAACGAACAAACATCTGAATCTGTTACTTCCGTCTTTTCTACATTATGGATCTCACAAGGTTTTTTCTTTTGCTTGAAAATCTGCCTGGTTTTATCCTTGCAATGTCTCATGAGGTGTCTGTTTCGATGGCAGTAAAAACATTCGATTTGTAAAAATTTCCATTCATTACAAGATTGTCTGCTCCCACTTCGGTTACCGGTATTCCATGTTTTTACTGCAAAGTCATTTCTTTTTTTTTGTCTGCAAGTGGTGGCTGCTTCCCGCTTCTCAGCAGAGCTGTGCATTTTCACACCATTTTTGGCCGGGGCTCCCCACCCAACATGGAGGACAGCGCCATTTCGCACCCCTTGTATGGCTTTTGAGTTCCTCACTGTGCCTTCCATAGCCAGTGCTATTTCTAGCGCCTTCCGAAAATCCAAATTTGTTTCAGACAATAGTACCTTCTGAATCATATCTTCATTTATAACACACACCAAACAATCTCTAAGCATTACATTTATAGATATACCAAACTTGCAATATTCTGTTAACTGTTTCAGACTTGCCACATAACATGCAACTGTCTCCCCTGGGGCTCTATTTCTTGAATTAAATTTGAACCGTTGTACCGTTACTGAGGGTTTGGGCTGGTAATGACTCTTCACAAGGTTCACTAGTCATCAAAACTTTTCAAATCTGGGGACTGAGGGTCATCAAACTTCGAATCAATCCATAGGTCTCACTCCCACATGTGCATAAGAAGATCACTCGCCCCTTCTCCCCCCACCCCCTCTCGAAATGTCATCAACTTGGAAAAAGAATGCGAGGTGTTCAACTTAATGAGACCAATCATCATCTGCAGTTGGGTTGAAAGAATCAACTCTTCCAAACTGCGGCATGCTTCGAGGGGATGGCTTCGACAATTAGTATGGAAATTCTTCTTACAGCTGCTGCGCGAGGTAAGGCCCGATTTCAGTTCGCTTGATTTCCTTCCTCGCTTTGTCTTGCTTTTTTCTTGTCCTTCATTGCTTTTTATTGCTTTTTCTGCCGTTGCCAGTTTGTTGGATCCTGGTCACTAGTTTAATTGGACTAATGGATCCGGGTTGTACACTCGTTTCAGGATGACCGAGTTGGTACCATAGACAGAGTAGTTCTTATGTAGAACGCATTCTTTTTACTTACTAAAGAACTCAGCAGCTACACTTGTGTGCTTACAACTCAAACCCTGTCTCTACATTACAGACTCTAACTCTAGACTACTCCTACTAACTACTAAGGTCGTGCTACTCTGCTGTTGGATACTAAGATCATGTGGTCTTCCATTATAACATTCTTCTTATAACCACAATCATGCACACTATGCTAAGCTGCTTCATTTAATCATTTTCCTTCTCGCCTTCTACTTAATTCACACGCTCAGCCTGAGCACTTGGTGATGCAGCCTGCTGTGTGCCAGCTCTTATCGTAACAGTTCAGTTAGCTCCTTCCTCCTATTGCTGCTTCTGCTCCTCTTGCCAGAGTGCTAAGCAGAACCCTCATGAGGAATGAAATGTGCTGTCAGAAGCCCTTTAAAAGTTCAGAACATGCTACAGCACTGCAAGCACTTTGAAACCATCCAAGTAGCAAAAAGAAATTCAAAATGCTCTTGGCAAAACACCTCCCAAACTTTCTTGAGTTTTACCTGAAAAGTGCTGAATATTCCTCTTAAAAAAATCAATTAAAATGATTGCTTTCTTGGGCTGTGATGGGAAGAGGTATTAATGGTAGCAACATGGGCAGAGATGAAAATACCATGAATATTGTAATTACGTCATCTGAACTTGATTTACATTTTTCAGCATGACCCCTGCTGTTTCTGACGTGATCTTCGGCTGCTTAGATCAAGTTGACCATAAAACTGGAGTAGATAATTAGCCAGTGCTACGTCAGTACATGAAGTATACTCATTTGCCCCCTGTCACTGGCCCTTTGCTTTGGCAATCTAAGGAAGCACCCAATTTAGGACAGCCCACAACATAGGCTTTATGACTTATATAGTTTTGTGGTTTGGCCGAGTTATACTATTAATGATAGAGTTGATCCGCAGACACTTCTTGGGTGAAAGCCTTAAGTTTATTTACAATATACTCAGCAGCAACTATACATGTGTTTTCAAACTTAAACCCCATCTCTGCACTGCCTTATGAGGTAGCCCGTGCTACTCTCCTATTGGTTACAATGGATTATGTGATCTTCCTTAACAAGTATTATTCTTAAAGGTACATTGCATACTAAATAAAACCATAATTGCTTCATGTAGCTGAACATGAAACTGAAAGCGCAGTGGGATATGGGCCTGTAATAAATTACAATATAGTGGTTCAAGCAAATGTTCAACCATTTTTATCGCAGGAGGTGAAAAACCTAAAATTCACAAAAGTTCAACATGCAATAGCGGATTTAGAAATGGGGGTGTGAATGAGTACCAAAAGCACAAGATTTATTTTCCAGGGTGGCTAATACCCAGGAAACCTCAGAACAGATTTTATAATTTAATGTTCCTGTTATAGAGTATCATATAATGGTAAAATTGAGTTGAGTATGAAGTTTAGAGATTAGAACACTCAATTCACAAACCACCTGGCTCCCTCCCCTACTGCAGAATTGGATGGGGAGTGATTTGAGTTTCTAACTTCTATGATCAGTATTCTGATTAGCACTTCTCTCACACATGATGCACAAGGTAATAAATTCCGCCTCTCTGATTTATTTGTTTGTTGGTGCCTTTTTCAACATTTCATTTCCTAGTGTCATTCTTTTATGTTACATTTTTTTTCCCTTGGAAAGATACCCAATTTATGAAAATAAAAGTCATTCCAGATCTATTTGGCACAATCCAGTTCCTTTCACCGGAAATCAAAGGCAGTTTGTTAGGTAGTGAACTGCAACTGTTGCAACATGCAGCATGAATGTCCATACTTCTAATAATCACAAGACAAAGCTGAGTCAGTGTTGGATTTGTTCCTGGCTTAACTCCTCGCTAGATAGGGGTGGGCGGAGTATTTCTAGGAATATGCTTATTCTAATATTAATTTTTCACTTCAGAAATTGTTATTTTCATTATCTTCTTGAAATGCTTTGGGTGAGTCAATACCCTCAAATCTAACCAAACCCAAATGACATCATGAACCCATACCTCATTTTATTCACGTGACTATGTATATCCAGGCGTGACTTTCCACAAAAGGGTGACCCAGAACTAATTTCCATTCTGTACAAAGTCCAAAGTAAATCCCAAATTTTCTAGAAGAAAATTACTCATTTGCTTGATGTGAGCATTGCTGTCAAATCCATTCCTAATTGCTCCTGAGAAAGTGGTGGTGAGCAGTCTTCTTGAACTGCTTATCGTGAGGCTATGGGGATTTAATTTTTGAAAATTAAGTTCTCCAACTTTCAACTGACTAGAAATTTTGCAATTTGAAATGAGACAGAACAAACTACTCAAAAATTCAAGGCTACCTTCCAAGGTGAAGGTGCTAAACAAACAAATCACCTTCAGGGGAGTGTGAAGAGAGAGACATTTCCTATAATTCAGAGACCCATCAAAACCTGGTACTGTCTAAGGACAGGACATTAAAATGCAAAGTGCTGGATATCGAAACAATGGCTGCCACAGACAGACCCACTCAAAACCCCTTGGAAACACACAATCGGTGAAGTATAACAGGCCAGGCTGCAGCCACTGCAGAGAGAGATTGCAAGAAAGTTTTCAGCCGAGGAAACAGGCTGAAAGCTGGGCTTTCTCACCCCCTCTCTCTTTTGGAACAAGTTTCTTACCCGGTTTGGAAGCCAATGTTACTAGAAATCTACCAGCGAACCGAGACCTTGTAATAATTGCAACTTTTTCTACATCTGACCACATCCATGAAACCAGCTAATCCAAATTGACCACAATGTTTAAAAATCTATGCCTCAAAGACAATCAAAGAACACTTAACCATATATTCTTTTAACTGTTTTTTATTGGATTCTAACTTTCCTTATTTCTGATACCTGTGTGTGTGTGTGACATCACATTTTCACTATTTTCATTAATAAATTTGCTCTTTCTTTGATTCAAGAAAACCTTGTTTGATTGGCTTCTTATGGGGCTTACAGCTTAAATAGTTAAGTACATTCTGATTTGGAAAAGGCATATCCTCATGAAAAAGAAACTTAAACATTTGTTGTGACTGATCCAGAAGGTTGAATAGAGGGGAGCTAGTTCACCCTTTTTCAACTGGTCATAACAAGCTGCAAGGCAATTCCTACAGTCCTACATGAGGGAGTTCTAGGGCTCTGACTCAGCAACAATGAAGGAATGGTGATTTTTTTCCCCAGTGAGGTTTCTGGTCAATGGTGAACCCCAGAATGTTGATGATGGATGATTCGACAACGGTAATGCCAATGAATGTCAAAGGGACATAATTTGGGAGATGCTCATTGCCTGGCATTTGTGTGGTGCAAATTTTACTTGCCACTTATTAGCCAAACCTGGATATTGTCTAGATCTTGCTGCATGGGGCATGGACTGCTTCACATTGTTCCTAAAGTGAGGTGGCCAGAATGGGCACAATAGTCCAACTGGTACTGAACTAGTGCCTGAGAAAAGATCCCAGAAAGTGCTGGGATGTCCACCCCTCTGGCACAAGATGGGCTTGCACAAGTACAATTGCATAAATTCAAGAGGAAAAGAGATCCATGTGGTTTCTTCATTACAATAATACATTACAACAGTGACTAAACTTCAAAAGTACTTCATTGGCTGTAAAGCTCTTTGACACAGTCGGAGCTCATGAAAGCCACTATATAAATCTAAGAGCACTATCTGAAAATTGATAAAAACATAGTTGTGACATTCAAAAGATAATTGGAAAAATACTTGAACAAAAATATTTCTATTTACTGGAGCTTATGGGGAAAGATCAAGGGAACAGAATTAAATGGATAACTCTACCAAGGAGCCGGCACAGGTATGATGGGTCGGATGGCTTCCTTCTGTGTCATATCATATGTGTTTCTATGATTCTAAATGCAAATCTTTTCTTTCCTTTTCTCTGGGCAGTATCTAGGCACAAATCATTTAGGCATTATTAAAAAATTATGATCGTCTGTTCACTGCCAAGCTTTAGGGGAAGGAGAACATTGGGAAGGGAAAACTCAATTAAATTTTGTAAACCCAAGTAATTTACAAACAACAGAAGCTAGGAATCTCCCCTATCACCATCACCACAACCACCAAACCTCTTGTTAGTTTTGACTGATAGTGGTAATCACACATGAGCCAAACATTAATTGGAAATAATCTGAAAGTATTTCCTATCATTGTCTCCGATGCTCTCTGGCTCAACAATCTCTCAGTTCTTTTCTGCAGTCTAATTTGTAGTCTGTAGCTGCACAAATTTGGAACGTGCATACATTTTACTGAAACCCTGGATGCAGCAATGATATCACCCCTGCAAGTATCTCTCAGCACCAATACAATGCAAAATTAGTGGCAGTGTGTACTCATTTCTTCCCCAGTGAGAATAACCAACAAGTGAATGTTTTTGCTTGCTGATTGTAACTGAAAAGCCACAGCCGTTTCAATCTTTATCAACAACTTTGGTTCTTGTTAACAGAATATTTGCAGCTGAAAATTCCTGTTGAGCGAGTAGTTTGTTTCCAGGCTGTACCTGGTTTCTCGCACAAATACTCAGTTACATTCTGTACCACGACCTACAAAGTTAGTATGGATTTTTTTTCTTGATTTTTCCAATAACAATAGTTTGTTCATAAATAACAGAAATCTTAGCTGATTGAAGTTATCGATAAGATGCCTATCCAAAGTGGCACAATACTTTTCATGTTGTGTCACTGTCTCCACTTCTGCAGGTCATGTGGACTAATGGCATCCTTCTGATCAAAATACATTCTAACTTTTCATTATCACTGAACTTCATCAAAATCCTGGAACTCCCTTCCTAACAGCACTGTGGACTGCAGTGTTTCAAGAAGGCAGCTCACCATCACCTCCTCAAGGGCAAATAGGGAAGGGCAATAAATGCTGGCCAAGCCAGCAACGTCCACATCCCATGAATGAATAAATTTTAAAAAACGATTCCCATGCTACCACACTGTATTAGGCACAAAATTTCTATATAACTCTGCTGTAGTATTGCAGGACAATTTCTGTTTTGTGTCTATTGTGAATTGTGCATTCTCAGGATTGTTAATATGTACAATGATAATACAGCCTGCTCACCACCTGTAGAATCATACCATTGTATAACAGCGAAGGCACCATTCACCTCACTGCATTGGAGGAAAATCTCTAAAAGAATTATCCATTTAGTTCCATTCCCTTGTGGTTTCTCCACGTTTTTTTAATTGTTTACTTTTTCAATATTTATCCCTTATAAAAGCTATTTACGGATTCTGTTTTAATCACTGTTTCTGATCAGGCATACCATGTCCTAAGTAACTAAAAATATTTTCCTAACCCTCCCCTTTACTCATTTGGTTATGATTTTTTTTAAAGCTTTGGATAACCACTTACTAACCAATGGCAACAGCTTTTCTCCTGCAATATGCCATCAAAACTGCTCATAATTTATGCACTGCTTAACCTTCTTGCAGAAAAGTCCCATAGTTTTTACAACATAGCTAATACAACAACTACTGCAAATCTATATTTCTCACTCTGAATTGCACCCAATTAAAATTCTTTGAAGTATTAGATTTTCACACGTTATAGGAATGCGATGCAGAGGACTTGCATTGCCTTCCAAATTGAGCATGGTGAGAGTATACAAAGGGAGGTAGTAGTGAGAACACACCATTTAGTGTGAGCAGATAATCAAACAGGGTGGGTGCGAAGTGAGATGAGCACATCCAATATGAGAAATTGGTTACAGTGCGAATTTAGAACAGAAGGGGAAGGAGGAGCGGAGCAGTTTAATTGAATTTTAAATAGATAAGAATATAAATTTAAATAAAGCTTAAATTGATAATAAAAGTAAGTCTTTCAGCATAGGGTGATGGGCGTGCAATTTGTGTGGCTTTCCAGAAGCTGGAATTCACTTAGACAAATCCACCTACAGAGAGTGCTCCAAGTGAGATTGCTCGAGTTCAAGGTCTCAGAGCCTGAGACAGAATTGGAGATAAGGTGATAACATCACGGTGGGAGGGAAGTTTCTAGATCGAGGGTTTCAGAGGGTAGTCACTCTGCTGAGAGTTATAGAGCTGGCAGCGGTAGCAGAAGGAGTGATGATTATTCACAGGTCAGATAAAACTAGACACAAACTAAATATAAGCTAGATACAAACCAGAGCGGGAACAGCCAGAGCAATTGATGTTCTCCAACAAGTTTGAAATTCTGGCTTCTGCACACCACTGAACCAAGGCTGACACCAGTTTAGAAAGAAATCACTGCAATCAATGGGCAGAATCTTCTGCTCTAGCTGCTGGTGAGTTTGGAGGCAGGAAGGGCATATAAGTACGCAGGATGTTGGTGTACCAGAACCCGGCCGCCACCACCAAAATTAAGTTCTGGGTGGGAAGGCCCATAGTCGACCTTCCTGCATGCAGCTAGGCCCATAAGTGGTCAATTAATGACCACGTAAGGACCTCACGCTGCTGCCACTGGTATTAATTCAGCTGCAGGCAGGTCTGTCAATGTGCAACGTACATGACAGGTAAAACCATATGGCCAAGCTGTCACTCCGGGGAGTCCCTTGATCAAAAGTGGTTAGTACCTGATCAAGGGACTCAACATCAGGAAGGGGGTGCCAATGAGAGCCAAACATCTGCCCTTGCTGCCAACTCCCCCACATCCCTCTCCCCCGATCCCCACCCTGCAAAGCAGCCCACCCCCCCTGCCACCCACCACCTCCCCCCCCCCCCCCCCACCCCCACCCCCACCCCCAACCTCAGTGACATTACTTAACTGTGGCCTGGGTCGCTCTGCAATCCTCTGATAGGTGTTTTCCCTGCAGCAACCACCACATTCCCTATGGCATTGCTGAGCACAAGAGCTGCCTGCCTCTTGGTAGGTGAGACTTCCACCCCTGGGGTCTTGATTCCAGAGGAAGGCCCTCCGTTGGCCTCACCACTGCCTGATTGGCTTGTGGTTCAATGGGCCTTTTGAAAAGAGGCAGTTCAGGCCTATCGCTGGCTCTCCAGCTGGCAGGCAAGGCCCCCGCAATTCCATCCGCTGTTTCAATAGTGAGGCACCGATACTGAGGGGAGATTTTACTAACACGGTGCCATTTTTCGACAGCTTAACCAGAAGTATGCACCATCTCCACTTTCTTGCACAATTAACATTTAAAGTACTGGATGGTGCATGGGAGGCATGCTCGAATTCCCGGCAGGGGAAGCTTTTCAGTGGTGAAACCTGCCATCAGCTGATAATGCAGCAGGTACGGGCAGGCTTTATAAGAGCCTCCTGGATAAACAGGAAGGCTCTTCATTACTACCACAACTCTCCTGCCCAACTCCATTACCAGTAACATCAGACTTATTGAGAGCACAAGGGGGGATGGGTGTTTTTTCAAAATTAAATTTCACTTTAAATATTTTACATTACATTGGTTTCACTTTATTCATGTTTGCATCATTGCTATTTGTTGAGACTAGCTGAGACTGGCGCATCTCATAGTTGGCATGCATTGATGGTTACAGGGGATAGTAACATTTCCTTCATTGTGGAAGAAACAATACTTTTTTTAAAATCAATCTTTATTGAATGCTCATGTTAGCGTCCAGTGCTGTATTCACCGCTCTGTGGGATATGGCTGACCAGCCATTGTAAAGAACGTTGTCCGAGATCACTCTCAGTGGGGATAATTGAAATGTTGTAGGTGAGCTCAAGGTCCTCTAAGGACTCTACCAGTCAACACCCTGAGATAGATACACATTTGGATAGCACTGACACCTCCCTTTAGGCCCCTCATTTTCTTACCTTGATTGACTGCCCCAATCACCCTTCTCCTCACTGCATGCAGGATGCTAGGCCCTTCCCCACTTCCCGTCACCTCATGCCATGGACCTCAAACTCTGTCTTCCCCTAGATCACTTTTCCACTTCTGCATGACCCCAATCCCATTCCACCATTCCTACTCTCCTTGCCAGTCCCGAGTCTCTACGCAAGCTGCCATTCTCCTGCTCCCTTCCTTTGTGCTGTAGACCTAAACAAGGAAAACCATTTACCTTACACACAGCTGCACAAAGCCGACTGGTGCATGCCACCTTTAAACAAACGTGAAGTGCACGCCACCCTCACCTTATGGCTAGTCTGGTAGGTAGGGACCTGCCTGAGAGGCCCCCTAAAAGTGATGTGGTGCTGTGTGAAGGTTGGCACTGATGACTGTGAGTGCTGCCTGAAGCAAGGTAGGCAAACAAACCTTGAAGTCCTGAGTGAATTGAAACTCGTCAAGTTCAGGTCATTTATGTGCAGTTGTGAAACATGTTGGCGTGCAATCATGCCGACATAGGTGGATGATCCAGCGTGAGGGGAAGATTCTGTCGAGCTGGCCTTATAATGATACACAGATGTATTACAGTGAGGTTTCCGACATTCAAAGGCATGAAATGCTGCTCTCCAGGCTGAGCGGACGATCGCAAAGTGGTTTCATGACATTATGAAACCGATTTTTGCACTTCTCACCATATTGTCCGCTCACACTGCCAAGCACACCTGACGCCAGCAGGCACGGAAAATTCTGCCCAGTGTGTTTTTAAACAATCTATTATAAAGTTTAGAGTGAAGGCATTTCTCTAAGTTAGTTCTATTTCAGCAAAGTCTCTATAAGTGATCAATGAATGCTACTTTTGTTTAATTAGCAAGAATGACAACATGCAAACTTTGCATTAGTGTTGTATTTCTTGGGTGACTGAAAAGGCTCAGAGTACTTAACAAGGATGAACAATTGTGAACACAGATAGATATACAGTGGGCAACCATCACCTGATCCAAGTGATGGTTTCCTAGGAGGTTTCTGAAGAATGGGAGATATTCTACAGTGCTTTCACCCAATTTAAAATTTTAAATCTTTGTAGTTTTCTTATAATAATATGTATCCTGTGTATATTTTTCAGTAAATAGTTCCTTATTATCTTTGCACTCAAGTCAATAAAAACAAGAAAAAAATCAACAGAAGAACCTTCTGTCATATGGGCATTTTTTTCAGGCTGCAGAGGAGCTAAATGAACATCTTTTTCTTGGAAATATTAAGCATCCTGCAATGACCATCCCAGACTATGTGGAATAAGGCATCCCATATGAGGTGTTAAGTGGACTGTTTTAAACCCACAGAGTGCCAGCATAAATCAGAAGCTAATCATGTCATGCGGTCATTATCCTGACTAGGATATGCTAATGTTGGAGATTAGTCACAGAAATTTGTGAGCAGGAACAAGCTGGCAAGCTGCATGGCAACATTCCAGATTTTGTGGAAGGCATCCCATGTGAGATGTTAATATCAGATTAGCCAGAACAGTTGAGCCACGGAAGCTAACGCATAGACTAGGTGCAGAATCAGATCAACCATCTGAGATGGTCTCAAGGTGATCTCATGGCCTTCTGAAGTACCAAACACAAAATCACAGTTCAAGTTAAGCAATAGTCAAACAGACATGATAGCCATCTGTTGGAAAGAGGTTTTTAACTGCAGTTGTATAGGCTCAAGAAAAGGCATAAAGTTACTGAATTGATCCTCCAATTGGACAAGAATGTAATTTGTCTTTTTCCTGTTTCTTGGTTTAAAAATAAGAGGCACGTTCAAGTTGTAGGGCCAAAACTAGGAGTCACATTGAAAGAGTATGGAGTCAAGGTAATAGAGGAAGGCACAAAGAGTGACTGGTGAAGGGTCATTGGGCTCTCCCTAAAATAGCAGCAGGAAGTATCAATTCCTGCCGTATTCTGTAAACTACCACTTAAATACTTATATGCAATGATCTCTTACTTGTTGACAATAAAACAATCACTATAAATCATATTGATATCAGTCGTGAACCAGTCAACTATTCCACAAACTAAGGTCACAAAAAGTTTCAACAATGAATGATCTCATCCCCTTTCAACTCCAATGACATCCAATTGCACTGTTGGGGTTTGGCAAGTCCAGTTTTGCTGTTTGTGGGCGGTGCAAGTGGTATTTTGTAGTCAATAATTCGGAAAATTCTGTGTATGAAAAAGCATGGTTCCTAGTTCAGAGAATGTCATCATTGTTGGCCAACCAACTGACTATAGTACTGTATGGCTCATTTAAAAAGACACCAGCATGTCTTTAAAAATAACTACTGCACCTTACTACAGTACTTCATATACATCCGCTATACATCTACAATATTAAAAAGCATTTAACTACAGAGCATAATGGGTTACAGTGTAATGGTGTATCCGTTAATAGATCCTGGAATTACCTTGTAATCTTCTGTACATTTTCAGTCTGAGCTCCCCAGTTCCAGAATGATAATAGTTACATTTGCCTCTGAATTATCAGAAAAGAAATTACAACTCGAGGATACAAAATGGACAATTTACAATTCTATAAATGTTACTATTGTGAAGATGGATTTTTTTTTAGTATTTTTTGGGAATAAGGTGGTATTCTGTCAAGAAGGCTGTGGGTGTGTGTGTGCGTATATGTGCATAATTAAACTGGGGGAAGGTTAGTAAAGACGGTTTATCTGTAGGAACAGAGAGATAAATGGTAAAGGGGCTAGATGCATGCATTTGTAGTGAGAGGCTATGGTGAAGTTGAATGTTCAAGTAAATAGTTTGGGTTTTAAAATTTGCATTAGGTGATAGGTGAGGTCTTGACTTTTCAGCTGTTAAATTTCAAAGGGAGTTTAGAAATGGCAAGGGACTTTTACAACTTACAAAGGTTTCATAAGTAAACAAGGGAGGTTATTAAATTTTATTTGAGCTGAAAGTGGAGGCAATAGGAAAACGTGAAAGATTTTCGGATTTTGGAACAATTGAGTTCAAAAAGGTACTTAGAACAATGGAGTCTAAAATCAAAGAGGAAAAGAATATTTAAGGAAAGATGTTTAGTTGAGTTGGGTTGGCTGTGTGGGGGAGATGCCCTGAGAGCAGCTCTGTGCTAAGACGAGTTGTGAATTTGAAGCAGCCATCCAGTTTCAAGCCAGAGGAGTCTGTCTTCAGAAAGCAGTCTGTTTCTGAACCTTTCTTTCTTGGATTTCCACAGCAGAGTGGAAGAGAGTGAGAAGTTTTGTGGTATATCATTTACTAAAGTGACAGCAGTTTTGCCTTGGGTAACATTACTGGATTTTTATGGTTAGAATCCATAAGGGAGCTGTTGCCAAGTAGTTTACTTATGTGTTCTGACCAAGTGGGCTTTTTGGGAAATATTTAGTCAGATTATTTCAACTGTGCAATTTTTATCTTGTGTGTTTAAGTTTTTTGTCTTGTTAATAAATCATTTAATTTTAAAATCCCCTCGTTTTCAAAATACCATAAAAAAGTTTTGATCAGTAAGACAAGTTTCCCTCTGGGATTTGGCTTGCTTAGTGAATAACATAGGGATAGAAGGTACTATAGCTAAATTTGCAGATGACACCAAAATAGGTGGGAAAGTAAGTTGCAGTGAAGGAATAAGAAATTTACAAATGGATATGGACAAATGGAAATGGATTTGACAGATAGAGTTTAACATGGATAAGTGTGAGGTTATCCATTTTGGTCAGAAGAATAAAAAGGCAACGGATTATTTAAATGGAGAGAAACTTCAGAATGCTTCAGTGCAGATGGATCTGGGTGTCCTCGTGCATGAATCGCTGAAAGCTTGCATGCAGGTACAGCAGGTATTCAGGAAGACAAATGGAATTTTGGCATTTATTGCTAAAGGAATAGAGTATAAAAATAGGGAAGAGTCTCATTTTTGTTCTATCTTGCCAACTAAATCAATGCTGCGATACATTACATGGACTTGTGGCATATAAAATGGTAAGAAAGGCAATGAAACAAAGGGGCAAAAACAGTCAGGAACAACTAACACTTAAACATCATCTTTCATGTGGGAAATCATCCTAATGTGCTTTACAGAAATGCCCAAAGGCAAAAATTGACATCGAGTAAAAGGAGGAAACATTTGGACATGTGACCAGAAACCTGGTCAAAGAGGAATGTTTTAAATAGACCTTAAAAGAAGAGAGAGGATTGGACTGATATGTTATACAGTAGAGTTAGGAAATAAAACAATGAAGGAAAGCAAAAGAGTAGTAAAAATTATGCAAGAATGTTCTTGGAATCTGCTCTAATATTTAGAAGCAAACTAATAAAAGGACATGATTGTGAAAATGAAAAATAAATGATTGCACTTAGAACTCACTGGAATATTTATCTTTGTCTCATTCTTTCTGCTCACAATTGAAATTATTGACAGCATAATAATTATCATGGTTGAAAAGACATCAAACCTTAATGCCAAAACATGTTTTCTGCTGTCCCAGAATATAAGGGATGGGTTTTTGTTCTCAGCAATAAACAGATAGCACTAGCCTTTCATTACAATTGCACTTGCCCAGAAACTTTCTGTGGGATTTTGCAATGGAACTTGCTGTATGTTCCAGAACCAAAAAGCATGGTGCCCTCTGCAGGACATTTGAGCTATATGTGAATAGGGCAAGTAACTGTACATCTCCTTAGCCAATCAAATTGAAGAACGGGCAAGATATATTGGAATAAAGCATGAAAGAAACAGAAAGGCCAAGGCTCAACTCCCAAGGTAAGGTAAGAGTGACTGCCCCTGACATCAAGGCTGCATTTGACCGCGTGTGGCATAAAGGACCCCTAGCAAAACTGGATTCAATGGGAATCAGAGGGAAAACTCTCTACTGGCTGGAGTCATACCTAGCACAAAGGTAGATGATTGTGGTTGTGGGAGGTCAGTCATCTCAGCTCCAGGACATCGCTGCAGGAATTCCTCAGGGTAGTGTCCTCGGCCCGACCATCTTCAGCTGCTTCATTAATGACCTTCCTTCCATCATAAGGTCAGAAGTGGGAAGGTTCGCTGATGATTGTGCAATATTCAGCACCATTCACAACTCCTCAGATACTGAAGCAGACCATGTCCAAATGCAGCGAGACCTGGACAATATTCAGGCTTGGGCTGACAAGTGGCAAGTAACATTTGCCACACGAGTGCCAGGCAATGACCATTTCCAACAGGAGAGAATCTAGCCATTGCCCTTTAAGTACTCTGGAGGTGGTGAATCCCCCACTATCAACATCCTGGGAGTTACCATTGACCAGAAACTGAACTGGACTAGCCATATAAATACTGTGGCTACAAGAGCAGATCAGAGGCTAGGAATTGTGTGACGAGTAACTCACCTCCTGACTTGCCAAAGCCTGACCACCATCTACAAGGCACAAGTCAGGAGTGTGATGGAATATTCTTCATTTGCCTGGATGAGTGCAGTTCCCACAACACTCAAGAAGCTTGACACCATACAGGACAAAGCAGCCCGCTTGATTGGCACCACATCTATAAACATTCACTCCCTCCACCACCGACGCACAGTAGCAACAGTATGTACCATCTACAAGATGCACTGCAGGAATTTACCAAGGCTCCTTAGACAGCATCTTCCAAACCCACAACCACTACCATCTAGAAGGACAAGGCCAGCAGGTAGATAGGAACACCACCATCTGGAAGTTCCCCTCCAAGTCACTCACTATCCTGACTTGGAAATATATAGCCGTCGTTGTCACTGGGTCAAAATCCTGGAACTCCCTTCCTAACAGCACTGTGGGTGCACCTACACCACATGGACTGCAGCAGTTCAAGAAGGCAGCTCACCACCACCTTCTCAAGGGCAACTAGGGATGGGCAATAAATGCTGGCTTAGCCAGCGAAGGCCATATCCCGTGAATGAATAAAAAAAAAGGCATGCACGATGACCTGGTAGGCAATTGAAGATACCACATGTGTGCTGGTGGCTAGAGTAGGAGCCATGAACTTGTAAAAACAACCAGTCTTTGCACTAATTGGCACGATAAAGTTGGAAAATTTATGTGTTTCCTTTTCTCATGTCAAACTATGTCCATGAAACTATTCAAGTATTATAAAGAAAAATCTTGCATTTATAAAGCACTTTTCATCTTAGGACATCACAAAATGCTTCACAGCCAGTGAAGTATCTTTGAAAGTATGATGCAGGGTAACATAGCAGCCAATATGTACACAGCAGTCCCACAAGAATAATGTGATAAATGTCTGCAGGTAACCAGAATGAAATTGAGCTTGGTGGTATCCAACATTTTGGGTGCTATGAGGCCCCTTAAGGTTCCAAAGTGGCAAGTGCACAGAATTCTTTCATCTGCCCATGGGAGGAAATGTTAAGCTGAGGGCTCATCTGTCCCCTCAGATCAATGCAAAAGATCCCATGGCACTATTTCAAAGAAGAGCAGGGGTGTTATCCCCGGTGTCCTGGCCAATATTTATCCCTAAATCAACATCACAAAAAACGATTATCTGGTCATCATCACATGACTGTTTGTGGGAATTTGCTGTGTGCAGATTGGCTGCCGCATTCCCTACAAGAGTGACTACATTTCAAAACTATGTCCTTGTCTGTAAAGAATTTTGGGATGTCCAGTGGTTGTGAAAGATGCTAGATAAATGCAAGTCCTTTTATCCTAAAGTGGAAGATATCTCTGAGGGGAAGCCCCGAACATCTGCCAGAAGTATGCAGAGCAGCTAGATCATGAAATTAATCATTGATTTGATACCAACACTTCCACTTTGGAGCTCCACACTCCAGCCTCCACCCACCCTTAACCTCACACAGCTAAACACATGTTCACCGATACGAAAGACACCCTACCAATGCATTTAAATGGATCTGCAACTACTTAGATTAGTTGCTGCAATTGTATCTGTTTTGGGTGCTTTCCAACACTTGTTAAAGCTTCAATAGTTCACAGGGTGTGATCTGGCTGGTACTGTGGTACCTTGTTGTTAGCTTAAAGGCTCGCGCACAAACTAATTGCTTCCAAAAGGGCTAGTAGGCTTCCTCTCAGAATTGAACATAACTAGGAGAATGGGAAGAGGCCACACAGTGCAGGACAATTTGCTGGAAGAGGGAGTAGGAAGAGAATGGGAAGCAGTACACTCAGCATGAGACTGGATCTGTCCAGGGTGTAGAAGGGAGTGATTCCGCCATCGGACTCCAGTGACAATCAATGTTTGAGAGGTTTACACTTCACTAAGGACATTTGCCAACTGCTGCAATCACAACTCCGACCTCAGAACAGGGTAAGGATAGCAGTGCCAGTGGCTTTGATGGTGACCATGATAATGAACTTTTATGCAAGCGATTCTTCCTAGACTGCTGCTGGAAATATTGGCCCTGATCTATCTGTCTCTGGATGGTCATACCCAGGAGATACCCCAGAAGATGCATTGGGGGACTCCTCAGAAGTCCCAATGCAAAGGCTCTACAGGAAATGCCCAGGAAGCTTCAATGTTGGAAGAGCAATTCTTATGTGCCTGGAACCCTCTGAAACTCTGAGTTAGAGTCAAAGACTTTGCATGGTTCCAATTCACTTGCCAGTACCCAGGAAACGTTAGAAGATTAAATCCAGTTCTAAGTCTTCGGTAACTATACTACTAGCCTACCCACTCCACACTAAAATTCCCGATTACACCCCAGACTCCCCCCTAGACTACATCCCCAGCCCACCCGACTATCCTCCTTGACCCCCAACTATCCCCCACCCTCTGACTGCCCCCATCCCCTGACTACCCCCCAATCACCCGACTACACCACCTGACCCCCCCAACCACCCAACTACTCTCCCGACACCCCCGATACACCCTACCCCCTCACCCACTTACCTGACACCCTACCCCTTGACCCACCCGTCACCCTACACCCTCACACACTCACCTCCCACCCTACCCCTCACCCAGCTGTCCCCTACCCCCTCACTCACTCACCTGCCACCCTACCCCTTCACCCACTTACACATTCTCTCCATAGCTTCTCAAAGTAGCTTTGGAACATTTAAATTTACCGGTATAAGGCAGCTGGTGCTGTAAAAACGGGGTGTGGGTTGGTTTCCCTCGATGCTCCTGCAGTACGAAGGAGGACTCTACAGTCCACGTTTCGCAGCGGCCCCAGTTCAGAAGTCCGCGTGAGAAATGTGGAGGCCCAATACAAGGTAAGTAAATAGGAGCACACGTGGCAATCTGACCGGTGATTGCCACTCCTCGGTAGATTCAGTCCACTATCCCACAGTTTGTAATGCACTTCAGCTTAAGAGAGCTCATTCATGTCCCCCATGCAAAAAGGGATAAATTCATCGCTTTCCCCCTTGCCAGAGAGAAGCAGGTGGAGCAAGCATGAAGTTTGGCAAAGATTACAGCCTCCTCTATGGTGCAGGCTGCCATTGTTTACACCCACAATGCTTCATGCCCACCACACATCAACTGTTCCATGTGTACCAGAACTGAAAGGGATTTCACCCTCAATGTGAAGACTTACCACAAACAGAGCAGCATGCATGTGTTAATCATCCCCCTGCCTGGTTTCAGGGACTAACTGATTTGTTTTAACAATGTTGGTTCGAAGTATATCTGCTGGCTCAGACATCTAGGAGAGCCTTCCTGTTGTTTAAGTGCATGTCCTTCTTTATTTTCCTTTCCTTCTGCAAATAATGTCAGGGATGTTTCAGATATACCTGGGAGGGAAGATGGGACCATGTTTAACATCTCATATGAGGAACAGCACCTCTGGTAGTGCAACATCCCCTCTGTACTGCACTGAATTGCCAGCACAGATTATCCGCTTAAGCCTCTGAAGTGGGTCTCAAACCCATGATGTTCTGACTCAGAGGCAGGTTGGAGCTGGGTGCTGTGCTTTGATATGAGAAGTGTATCTGTAGTTATAGATACCTAAAGGGTAGGAATGGGTAAAATGCCTAATTTAAAGTGATGACAATACCTAGATAGAAAATTTAGGATTCAGATCAGGATTTTGGAAGGGCTATATATTTTCCATCCAGGAAAGTTAAAGTGAGAATGTTTATTACCAAATAAATGATCTATATTTATTTCATGCCTGTAAGCTTAACTAAGGTCGCAGTTTTCTGGCAGAGATCATAACAGCCAGGCCAGCCGAATAAATGATGAGTACATGGAATGAGAAAATAATTTTGATCCAGGAAACCTGCATGTTCTATGAACCCGTGAGTGTGAGCTGTGGCTCCATTGGTAACACTCTTGCCTCTAAGTTGTAAGATTTCTTGATTCAAGTCCCACTCCAGAGTTTGAGGGCAAAAATCAAAGCTGACACTCCAGTGGGGTACTTAGGGAGTGCTGCATTGTTGGAAGTGCTGTCTTTTAGATGGGATGTTGGGCGGATTTTAAAAGATCCCTTGGCACTATTTTCAAGAAGAGAAGGGGAGCTCTTCTTGGTGCCCTGGCCAATATTTATCCCTCAATCAACATCAGAAAACAGATTATCTGGTCTTGGCCACATTGTGGTTGGTGGGAGCTTACTGTGCACTATATTATAGCTTCCCTGTATTACAACAGTGATTGCATTGTAACCCCTGCATGGATCATGACCTTGATACCTTGATGTGGTGGAGAGGCTTGTGCATTCCCCCGCTCCCTTGAACAATACCGTCGGGAGCTCCTTGCTCCTGGTAGGGCCACCCATAGCGGCAAGGTCAGAGGGACGTGCCAGGCAAAGCGTGGTCTGAAAAGGCCTCAACAGCAGAAAAGGCAAATAAAGACTGTCATTACCGCCTACGAAGGTGGAAGAAGGCTGCAGCAGCAAGGTAGTCTCGGTCATCATGGTTTGGCATGTCGGTGAAACCTGATCAGTAATCTGTCAAGATCATGGCGGTGCCCCAAGGTGCCCACATTAAACAAAGTTACTCGTTTTAAGGGACAGCCTGACCACACTTCACTGGCAGCAAAATGCTTTGCGATGTCTAATGGATATGAAAAGCACGCAAAAAATGCAAGTCTTTCTTTTTTTATCTTTCTATTTTTACCATTTACTCAGACGTTTTTCTCAAGTGGAAGTGAGCACTTGCTCCCCATGGATTGCCTAGGAAATTTCAGGGATTCAAGATTAATTTTCAGCATTCTGCACTATTAATAGAAATAAAAAGATCAACTGTTTGTTCGAATGAAGTTTTCAACATGGGGTGTGAAGGGAACCCCTCAGCCAGCATTTCGTGCTGTTAGTCTATCTGTCTCTCACTGTGTCACTAATAGTTGACCTTGTACATCAGTGTTGGTTGGAATAAAATCCCTCACAGCTCCTTTGCTGGTTCACTTGCTAAGTATACCATGGCCAAAATTTTCCATTTGGCGGGCGGAGCAGGTGCTGACGTGGGCGGGCGTGGACCCAATCACCGCCCGCGATCTGGGCCGCTCTGCTATTTTGTGTGGGCGGCCAATTAAGGCCCACCCAGCACATTTCCGACTCCTGTGGACAGTGGGAGTGTGGAGGTTGCGGAGGACGTGCACAGACTGCCGGGTCCAATGGCAACCCAGCCGTCTGTTTAAAAGAAGGACTGGCAGCCTCCTGTAGGCTGTTCACTATGGCCAGCTGCAGGTCCTACAGCAGGGGGTCTGCTTAGCAGGTCAATCTGGAGGGGAGGGCAGAGGAGCAGGACAGCCTGCAGGGTGTGGCCCAAGGAACAGGACAGGCTGCAGGGTGTGGCCCAGGAGCAGCACAGGCTGCAGGGTCTGCCCCAGGAACAGGACAGGCTGCAGGGTGTGGCCCAGGAGCAGCACAGGCTGCAGGGTAGGCCAGCAGGGTTGGGGGGGGGGGGGGGCGGTTTGGGCAATGTGCCCCTCACTTTTCTGATGATTGCCTTGCTGCCCTTTTCGAGGAGGTGGCAGCATGGTGGGAGGTGTTGGTTCCCCAGGATGGGAGGAGGAGGCCCCCCCCACATGACGAAGTAAGCCTGGGAGGGGGTGGCAGAGGTGGTGAGCTCCCACGGCATGGTTCCGTGCACCTGGATCCACTGCAGTAAACCCTTCAATGATTTGTTGTGCTCTGGAAGGGTGAGTATCATGTTGGTGTTGGGCATTTAACCCAGCAGGTAGCCTTAGCTTTTGAGGGCACCCCTGCCCACCCAAGTCTATTGTCTTGACTGCATTGAATCATGCTGAGCATTTCTCGTACACTGGGTGGGCAAGCAGATAGTGACCATGCTTACATCAGCCTCAGTGGTTCATGAGGAGATGGGTTCTCCCCTGCACCATGTGCTGCTCTTAGCTGCACATGACTAGTCTGGAGGCAGCCTGCAGGAGGTGCAGCTGGGCACATACTCAGAACTCCAACACATGTCTTATTCACGGTGATGAGATTGTGGAAGGGGAGCCTCAAGGTCTCGTGGCCAAGAGCCATCTGCTGCCGTCGGCACCACACCTAGTTGTGCCTCCTTGCCATGGGAGCTAAGACCGTGTGTTTCTTAAAGTGATGGACACAGAATGTGTCGAAGGTGGCTGTTGTGGGGGAGGGGGAGTTTGGAGCAGTCGTACTATATTTTTGTGACTGATCAGCAGTAGCGTGGAGAGGAGGCACTGGAGGCCTGAGATGGGCCATTGTGGTTGGGATGCAGTGTGCACGTGCAGAGTACATGTGCGATTAGCCTCAATGAATGATCTTCTCTGTTTTCCAGGAGAAAAATGCGCACGATGCCTCTGAGCATTTGTGCACTGGAGGTGGCCAGGCCCAGTTGGTGATTTTGAGCCACTTTGAGCAGGAGGCCCTGGAGCTTGAAAGGCGCCATGCGCCCAGGTCCACAGGTGTTGGTGAGGCTAGGGTGGAGCGGTCAGGTATTTGAGGTCCATAGTGACATCCGCTCTGTCTTCCCACCATCCAAAGCACTGATGATTGTTGGGATTGTTACTGTAGCAACACTGCTCATTCAGAGACTGATAGAGTCAGAGGTGTGGGTCATAGACAAAGTTCCCTTGGTTCTTCAAAGATGCGTGTGCCAGCACTTTCCAAAGTCATCTTATCCCATTTCTGACCACTATCCCCATGGCCTTGTATGCCATGGCATTGCAACTGCACATCCAAATACTTATTACATGTTAGGAGGGTTTCTGCATCCACCACCCTTTCAGCCAGTGCATCTCACATTACTGTGTGCAAAAGTTGTTCATCACCTCACCTGTCAACATCATGCCCCTTACTTTAAATAAATGCCATCAGGTTACTCATCCCTCCACCAAGGGGAAAAGTTGCTTCCTGTCCACCCTATCCATGCCCTCATAATGTTATGAAGCTCAATAATGTCACCCCTCAATCTCCTGTGCTCCACGGCAAATATCCCAGTCTATGCTATGTGTCCTCATAACTGTAGTTCTCCAGCCCAGCATGCACCCTGGTCAGCGACCTCTACACTCTCTCCACTCCTATGGCCTCAGCAATGTTTTCTGCACTTGCAACATGACCTCCATATTCCTACATTTTTATCCTCGGCTAATAAAGGCAAGTATAGCATTTACCTTCTTAAACGCCTTATGTACCTGCTCGGCTACCTTAACTGTCGACATGCCCAGCAAGGTCCCTCTCATCCTCCTTACTTTCCACAGTCCTACCATTCCTCGTGTATTCCCCTACCTTGTTTGTCCTGCCCAAGTGCATCACCTCATACTTATCCACATAATATTCCATTTGGCATGCCTTAGGCCATCTGACCAGCCCGTCTGTATCTGCCTGTAATGTTTGGGCCTCCTCCTGACTATTTGTCACCCAATAATGTTCGTCTCCTTCGGTTCTGGAAGGTTGAGCGCATAATGAGCCTGGGGGAAAGGGATGAAGTGTGTCATTGTGTGGACGCTAACTGATCCACTGTCCTTGTTGTCATTTTCAGCATCATCAGAGGCTGGCGACCAGGTTCCATTACAGATGTCCCTTCTCACACCTGAGGGCCGTGAGCTGTCACCTGCGTCACACCATTTCTGCGAGGCAGGCACCAGCGCAGATACTAGCACATCGGGGGAATTGTAACATCGGCTAGTGTCCCGGGGCACAGTGCAGAGGGGACTTCACAATCGCTGGAGGAGACAGCAGTGACGGAGAGTGCTGATGGTGCCAGCAGCCAGAGGACATGCTGAGTCAGGGCGTAATGATGTGCCTCTGGAGTTGTCTGCGATGCCACAGCTGCAGGAAATGCGGCCGGGTGTGCGGTAGCGTCTGGGAATGTTGCATGATACCATGTTTCGCTTGGTGTTCGTGATGGAGGAGTTCATGCGGAGCATGAGTGATGCCGTGAGCTTCACGGCAGAGTGTCATGCTTCCTCCATGGAGAGAGTGGCGACTCTCGTGGAAAACGGCTTGCAGGAGAACAAGCAGCTTCTCCTGGGGATACGCTCGGACCTGCAAGCCCTCACAGCGCCAGTGGCCACAGCTGGTCATTGCCAATGTGGGAGATGGTCTCGGCACCAAGTTTCCCAGCTCGGTGCCCATCCATCCACAGTGAGCAGGGAGGTCTGAAGTGACCTCACATCGACGCAGCGGCTGCCTGTCGTCTCTGCGAGGTCCTCTCAGGGTACTGCGGATGAGGGCAGCAGCTCCTCCACCCCTCTGCCAATAACCATTGCATTTGATGAGGCTGCAATGACTGGGGAGATGCCAGCTGTGGAACTGGCAGATCCCTCCAAGGCAGGGCCAGCACAGGCTCCACGGGCCAGAGGACGTCCACCAAGATCATCGAGGCCACCAGGCCAGCAGAGTCAGCAGGCTGTCTCAGAAGTCACTCCAAGCGATGGGGCAGCACCAAGACATAGCACCCGTAAACGTAAGCATAAGGCACCTTAGGCACACCACGGGTTCATCACTGGTGCTTTTGTGTGGGCCCTAGTTTAGAGAATTATTATTTTTTGCTGTTGTAAAAACATTTTGCTTTCACTTTGTTGCACTATATAATGGATGAAATTAAATCCAGATGCGTTACCATGACAGAGGGTGGCTCCTTTGTGCTGCATTTATATGTTTTACAGACATGTCATGAGTGTTTGAGTGGACATTGAGGCTTATGTCCAAAGCCCTTAGTTGTAGCTGATGAAATGGCAGATGTCGAGTGCGGAAGAGCCAGGCAAGGCTGGTCCTCCTGATCCATTTGTGTGGAGCTAGCTGAAGGTCCGTTGGATTAAAGTCTCCCGGGTGTCCCGGCCTCCTTGGTATTGTGCCGGGTCAGCTTTCAGCCCCTCATCATTGCCCTGTGCTACCTCATCCTCTGAATCAGTGCTGGACTCATCGTGTGCAGCCGCATCCACTGCATCAACGTCTTCATCGTCCACTGCATCTCCCCTTTCTAGCGCAAGATTGTGGAGAGCGCAACATGCTACAACTATCACTAGACACGATCTGGGGGGTACTGGAGTGCGCCCCCTGAGCGATCCAGGCATCGGAAGCGCACCTTGAGAAGACCAATGGCTCTCTCCACCACAGCCCTTGTGGAGGCGTGGCTTCTACTGTATCGCTGCTCAGCTTCTGTTCTTGGATAGCGGAGAGGCTTCATGAGCCACCTTCTGAGGGGATAGCCCTTGTCACCCAGCAGCCATCCATCCAGCTGAGCCGGAGCACTGAAGAGCCCCGGCACCTGGGAGTGTCTGAGGATGTAGGTGTCATGGGAGCTGCCTGGGTACCTTGCACAGACTTGTAGAATCAGCATCCTGTGATCACACACTATCTGCACTTTCATGGAGTAGAAGCCCTTCCTGTTGATGAAGGAACCGGGTTCACCTGCTGGCGCCTTGATGGCCACATGTGTACAGTCTATAGCACCCTGGACACGGGGGAAGCCAGCAATGGCCGCGAAGCCTCTGGCTCGCTCTGTCTGACTTGCCTGGTCGCTGCGGAAGTGGATGAAGGTCAATGCCCGTCTGAACAGAGCGTCTGTGACCTGCTTGGCACAAGTGTGGACAGCTGATTGGGAGACACCGCACAGATCACCCACCGAGCCCTGGAAGGAGCTGGAGGCATAGATGTTGAGCTCAACTGTGCCCTTCAGAGCCACTGGCATGGAGTGTCCACCCACACAGTTAGGAGAGATCTCAGGGCCAATTATCTGACAGATATAGTTGACTTTCTCCCTTGACAGTCGGAGCCTCCTTTGGCCCTGCACCTCAGACATATTGAGGTAGCTTCTTCACCGCCTGTATACCCTGGCAGCAGGATGGTGGCATCTTCTGCGGCCCCTTCCACCTTGGAGTACCTCTTGGCCCTGTGCCCCTTGTGCCTGCGCCTGTCCTCCCGAAGGTGGCTTCCCTGGAGACGGATGGTGCACTCCTGCCCTCCTCCTTATTCTAGCCCTCCCTTGCCCTTCAGAGGAGCTGCCTCCTGTGGGCATGTCAGAACCCATACCCAGGCTAAAGGGAGGCCTCTGGGAAGCTGCAGGTCTGATAAAGATTCCTGACTGAAGAGTACAGAGCTGAAGGTTCAAAGGACAGAGAAAGCTGCTGGAATACGTTCTGAACTGCTACAGATCACACAGGCAAGTTTAAATCACTTTACGCAGTAAACACACACAGGCCAGATTGACAACCCCACTGAGCCCTCTTATCCTGCTCGTGGATGAGTTTTATTAAAAAGTCGCTTACCCGCCTGCCCGTTGCACCTGTGCTCCAATCCGAAGATCACATGTGTGCCTGAAAATTGGCATCAATTGCCCTTTAATTAATGGCGGGTGTGCATCGCACTTCATCGCACGTCCGCCCAGCTAAATATCGCGATGGTGCATGAGTCCCACCCCCGCAAGTCACCCAGAATGTTCTGCCCCATATAATGGTGGACAGTGCCATCGAGACCTGGAGGGACACAGACTTAATATTCAGGCTATACTGTAGGCCCAATTTTGGAGCACTACTGAAGTTTTGAATAAATATAGCACTAGAAGCACCACAAGATCAAGTACTTTGAAGAAAGGTTGTCACCAGGTAGTTTCATGGACACATGGGACACATTTGAGAAAGGGGCTGATAAATGCTATGAGAAACCCAGGAGAAAAGTCATTTTAATTTTCCTTGGACACTTTTGTTTCAGCATAGGAGATGGGAAGGAGGCTGCTTGACTGTGTGGAATGGTTGGAGGCAGTTGGCCATGTAATAGGCCCTCCTGGAATGCATCTAACTAAAGTTGGCAGCCCCACCATAGACAGAGTGTGACCTTTAATGTTCTGGTTTTCCACATGCAGTAAAATAAACATTCAAACTGTGTGATTTTGGCTATAAACTGTGAATTATAAGCAATAGCACTTTGTTTAGAATTTCTACCTTACTGCTCAGGTACAAAAATAACAAAGTACCCCTAAATCTGGACCAGAATCTGTAAGATGACCCATAAGTTTTCTTTACATATAAGTCTCTTTCTGATAAACCATAAAGATCTGATGAACTGGATATGGTTGTGCTATTTATCCTTCAGAATCACTATCTTCTGGCTATCAAATTGTCAAGTAGATTTAGAAATACTAGGGTCCTCTTTTCAATAACCTGCCTCTAACTAAATCAAGGTAACAAGCTTTTGGTAAGACTAACACTAATGGCTTTGCAATTAGAAAGTATTAACATATCAAGGGTAGTTCATATCGTGGTAGCAAGATGTGGCTGCATCTTCTACTGACCCAGTTTTATTTCTAATACAAGCTCTTTGCCACACCTACAACAGTATGGATTCTATACCTTACCCGACTTGCAGTAACACAAATTTAAAGTGATCGTTTACATCTCAGATAAATATTAAAATATGTAAACAACCTAATGATTTCAGTTGTTACTTATTCCACCTGATTTATTTAATCTTTCCATCAGCCCATGAGTTACATTTCTAGGATTTACTCAGTTTTTTTTCAAACAACATCTCACATTTATGTAACACCTTTAAAATAGTGAGGTCTTTTGGTGCAGTGGGCAGTGGCCCTACCCATGAGCCAGAGGCTCCAAGTTCAAATCCCACTCCTGGACTTGGTGGTTTTGATAGGAGTATTTGTAATGTGGCCAAATTATGTTGGTTATCCTGCAAATCCTTCCAATACATCTAGTAAGAGTGGGAGAAATTCCTAGTCAACCATGTTTGATGCAGTGTGGTACCCTTCAAGCTAGTGACTTGTTTCAGAAGACAAATGTAAGCATGCGCTTTGTCTGCCTAGACATGGAAGTCCTTAATGTAGCAGAATGTCTCAAGGTGCTCCACAGAATTGTTATCAAACAAAATTTAGTACAGATTTACGACAGAGGACCGAAAGACTTGGTCACAGACATAAGTTTTGGGAAGTGTTTTAAAGGAAGAGAGAGAGAGACAGAGAAAGATATAGAGAGGATTCAGAAATAGATGTATTTGAATTGAAAATATATTTTTGCCCAATTTCCACCTCTCTTATCCAATCTTTTCCTCTTCCCACTTCTGAAGGCATAGCTACTTATTACTCTACAGCCAAGTCTTCTAATTGGTTGTGCCTTGCATGTGAACTTACATGATAAACGTCTTTCCTCTACAGTTGATGGATTAAATGTATTATGAGAGCTCAGAAAGTAAAGAGATGTTAATCTTTCTGGCACATCTATGTGAGATTTGAGTAATTGCTTTTGTTTGGTATCTATATTCAACGCTCTTCTGGTAATTACAGAATTAAAAAGGACTGGATTTATGTGAAGGTTAACTATTCCAGAAAGCAGAGAGTGCAATCATCTTTGCTGAGTATTACTTATGGTTCCTGTATGAATTGATATACTGTAAATTTCTTGCTCTCCATCAGTTTAGCTCAGCACTCAACTCGAACAAAGGGCGTACATTGTATTTGTAGAGCCTATCCTTTTTTGACTCAGTATTTACCTCCGAGTGTGTTGTCCAACATTTAAAGTTACAGAACTGAGACATTATGGATCTAATGGTCTTAATTGGGTCAGCCAGCTCTGTGTTGTTATTTGTCTCAGAACCCTTTAATATAAAATAGAAAAGCACATTGTGTAGTTTTTTGGTCATCTCACCATATCTTGTACCTGGTTAACTGCATGTTTATGTTTCATTTTCTGCTGTAGATGCTGTTGATTTGCTGACACATGTACTTCAACTTCATCACATTCATATCCATGTACTTAAATCAATAGGTGATGTCACAGAGAAGAGCAGAGTAAATGTGGTACTAAGGTGCATGTTAAATAGGACTATGATATATCCCACTAGAATTGCCCTGTTGCCCACAGGTTTTAGACTATATTTTGATAGTTTTAAGCTATGTTCCTTTACCAATTTTTGCTTCTCACTCACTTTAATTAAATATTTGTTTTGTTGCAAAGTTAAGATTGACATTGCTGTTTGGAACAGAAGTCTACCAATGTTTTGTAAAAGTGAATATGGGGTGTTAGGTTCAAATGCAGTTATATCAGAAATAAAAACAGAAAATGGGGGAATAACTCAGGATGTTAGGCAGCATCTGTGGAGAGAGTTAGGGGTAATGGCTGAGATTCTGCCTGGAAATGGGCTGGGAGGCGGGATAGTTGGTAAAATGGCAAAGGAAGGCATAGGAGGGAAGCCTGATGTTTTTTCTCTTCACTATGGGATATTTCAAAAGGTGGGAACGGCAGCAGCTCGACCACCTATTGGCAGGAAGCAGTGACCAATTACTCTAATTAACTGCTTTTAAATAGTCATTTTACACTCCACCTGGCATTTTACTGGCGTTGGAACGACCCTTCACCCCAAGGGGAGACCGAAAGGTACATTGAGGCAGCCTACCAATGGCTACCCAGGAGGTGGGTAGCATCTTCCTTCCTGGAGGCTCCATGTCCTATGGAGGGGCCACTTGGTGAATGACTGCACCCGTGGTTCCGACACTGCTGCCGGAGAGTCCACCTCGCCAGTTGTCGGGGCCTGCCTGTCTGGCGCTGGCACATTAAAACATTTCTGAAAACATATTAGGGTGCCTCAACATGCCCTCTACTTCTCCCTGCAACCTTAGCAGTGGCCACCTCAGTTGGCGATGCTGATGAGGCTGCCGAGCCTCTGGCGCTCTGATAGGGCTGGCAGCTTGGGGGAGGCAGGCCACCGTCCTTAATTACGTGGTGGTCCCGACAGTGGCCTCTGAACTGGCTGCCACGGGTAAAATCTCCTCCGCGGGTTCTGCCGTTCACCTGCACAGGCTCGGGGTCTGCATTTGGTCCCAGCGAGCGGCTGGGCCCACAGCATGCAGGTCAAATTTCAGCCAACATTTCAAGCCAATGACCTTTCATCAGAACTGGTGATGCCTGACTTGCTGAGTATTTCCAACGTTTTCTGTTTTCATTTCAGATTTCCAGTTTCTGCAGTGGTTTGCTTTTGTATTGGCTAAAACCCACTTTGGTTTCCAAAGCTAACAGCAAAAATGTCGTGGGAATTATGATATTGAGGTTGATTGAGTGTATTGTTTGTACCTGTATGGTTTTGCCTATTAATCTAAGGTCAGTAAGCATTGTCATATAATTTTTAGTTTTGGTTTTATTTTGGGCATTTGTCACTTAAGTAGTTATAAAGAAAATCGCCCACATCTACATCCACTCTAACTCATAATTTTCAATTGAGAGGTTGAGTGCCTGAAGCCTTCCTGCAGTTGTGAAGTTCTTGGCTCGCTAGGTTGTTAGCCTTGGACAATATGTGGTCTTTGTTCTTCATCAGTAGTTTTTGTCTTTTCTTGTGAAAGTGTGGTGCTTCCGTTTCTTAGACATCCTGACGCACCGACTCCCGTTCTTCTGTGTTTGATGTGGTCTTGGAAGAGGCGACTGAAATCAGTGATCAAGATTGGTGTATAATCTTTGATATTTGTGTGCTGTATCTGTCTGTGGTAGATACTATTTATAGTGTAGAACGAGCTCTCAATTGTTGCTTTGTTTAAGGAATCCATCACATCTTAGTTCTGGCACTTGCACACAGCATTTGTGTTGACATGGCTCTGTAGCAAGCATATTTCCATAATTATGATATGGGAAGTACGATTTGAAATTTGCACCATTGTTGGTGAGACTCACTTGCCAGTCACATCCCTATTTTCAGTTCTAATGTGATGAGGCATGTTTGCACTGAGAGACTGTTAATAAGCACTGCAGGCTGTTGTTGGTCAGCTGTTGAATGACCAGATGTTTAATGCACCAGCTGCTAGCTATTAAATCTAACCTCCACATTAATACGGTATTCACATTGACTATGAACTCCAGCCTGAGAATATTTCTTGGGGAAGTAGTGCCACATTTAACATCTAACACATAACGGGCAAGATTTTAACTCACCCAAAACCCAATCACTTGCACAAAGTTAAGATCAGGTGCTATATAAATTCAACTTTATGTAGGGTGTAGTAAAGAAAGAAAGATTTGGATTTATATTGCATTTTTCATGGTCTCAGCACAACCCAAAGCAATTTACATCCAATACTGTTGAAGTATAGTCACTGTTATAATATTGGAAATGCAACCACCAATTTTGACAAGTGGTAAGCTCCTGCAAATAGCAATGTGATCATGATCAAATAATCTGTTTTAGTGATTTGGGTTGAGGGATAACTATTGGCCTGGGCACCATATTTCAACAAAATAGTGCCTTAATTGGGATTTCTTAAGTCCACTTTTAGGTAAAACTTTAACCATCTGAGAGGGCAAAAGGGGCCTTATTGGTTTCATATTTCATCTGAAAGATGGCACCTTGGACAGTGCAGCATTTCCTCAGCACTGCACTCAAGCATCAGCCTAGACTTTGTGTTCAACTCATTGAAGTGCGGCTTGAACCCATGACCCTCTGACTCAGAGTACAAGACTGCTACCACTGAGGGATGGCTGACAGCTCAATATTTAGAATTATACAAGTTAATTAAGGATCGCCAAAGGCATTCATTCAAGGAAATTTGTATTTCATAGTTAAAGAGATTTCTGAACAAGTGACTGGATAAATAATGAGATGGCAGAAACTTATGGGATTTTTGGAAGCATTCAAGAAAGCGTTTCATAAGAGGCTTGTTGGAAAAATGCATTGTATACCAAAAGAGGAGATGTAGCAGCATGGATGAAAGGTTGGCTGATGAACAAACAAGAGAGTTAAGGTGAATAGCTATTACTTCGCCTGGATAAGGATTGGGGATGGTGTACGCTGGGGTTCAGTGTTCTCTGTATATATAGGGGATTTGAACATGGTCATGAGGAACACAGTCTGAAAATCTGCTGATGACTAAATAGTCAGAGAGTTTGGCAAACAGTGAGGAGGAAGACTTCGGGAAGACCTAGGCATGGAATGGGCAGTCGTGGCAGGTCCAATTTAATGTGGATAACTGTGAGATAACACAGTTGCAGAGAAGAAACACTGAAAAATGTGGATGAAAAAGAGAGGCTCAGGGTGCAAACATGTGATTATTGAAAGTACATCTAGTAGATAAATCTAATAAAAACAAAAACAGAACAAGTAGAAGCTTCAGTTTTATAGAAGGGGCATAGAGTACAAAATGCAATGATGAATTCATACAAAACATGTTTGAAGTTTTTGACATTCTATTGTAGAAAGGATATTAAAGCCATAGAGAGTGTACAACCTAGAGCTGGGAAATTCCCTCAGTACTGCATTGAAGTGTCAGCCTAGAATTTGTGTTCAAGTCTCAAGCGTCAGGCTGAAACCTGCAACCTTCTGACTCAGAGGTGAGAGTTCTACCAACTGAGCCACCACTGTTACTCAAATGAATTGCAAGTTGCCACACTGCAATGTATGCATCGGTTGCCAGGTCACCACAGACCAAGGATCGAACTTTCTGGTTTGAATAGGTCAGCACCACAATGTGTTTCATTTGCTTATTGAGGACAATCTTATTTTTTAAAAATGTAACTGAAATAAATATCACTATCTGTACGTCTTTATACTATTCATTTCTATCAATAGTGTTTAAATTATGTTGTTGAACTAATAATTGCTGCTAACATCACTGGGCAGTGCTGACTTAGAAAAGTTACTGCACTCAGTAATCCACGGGATCTGAATTAATGTTAAACAAAGATACACAGCTAGCAGTGTCACCTGCCAATGGTGTGTCACCATTAACTATGCGTAATAGTTCCTCTTATACTAAAGTTTTGGAAAAAGAAGAAAGAAAATTTGATAATGTTCATGTGAAGTCCCTTGGGACAATTGTCGTCATTACTGAAAGAAACACTTGCATTTATATCATTCCTTTCACAACTTCGGGACATCCAAAAGCACTTCCCAGCCAGTGAGGTATTTTTGAAGTGCAGTATCTGTTGAAATTCACTTTGCTATGGTTATAATAGAACATGAAAATCCACCTGCAAAGTGCTCGCAGAGCTCCCTTCCACAAGATGATAGGTTCAAAGTGGGTTTGTATGATGGGACAGCCGGCATAACACTAATACTATGACCTGCCATGAATGTTGATTCCATATTTTTCCATATTATAATTAGATTGAAGCAGACATGTACCTTTACATAAGACCACCAGCCACAATTGTTTGGCCACAATATTAGAAGCAATGGGGTTGAGCATGTTTGTGCACAATATGGCATCCAGTGCCAATAATTCCTTTTGAGCATATTCTGTGAGCTATAGTATTCAAATTCAGGGGGAGACATAACATGAAGGTTTTCTAGCCAGGAAAACCTACACCTTGTCACATAATGGTACCTTCAGCTCCTGGAGTGCCAAAGCTTGGTAACCCTGCTGAGTGATTACAGGCCAGTGCCATACTTAATGCTGAGCATTTTAACCAAACATATCTATTGAAATAAAAACAAGATCATTGGGGAGAACTTTCCCCATGTCGGGCAGGCTACCGGCGATCGGGTCCGCGCCGCTATTTTACGCGGGTGGGCCAATTAAGGCCGCCCACTGTGTTTTCCGGCTCCCAGGGATGGTGGGAGTGGACAGGCAGTGGTGGATTGGCAATCGCCACTGGGTCCAAAGGCGGCCCACACAGCCTGTGTAAAGGGCAAGTTGCAGCCGCTCCAAGGCTGCTGTACGTGGCCAGAGGTCGGGACCAATGCAAATCCAGGCTGGCCATGCAGGAGGGTAGGGTGGGTGGCCAATGTGGGCCCCAGTTTTCGGACGAGGGCCTTGCTGCCCTCCTCGGGGAGGTGGCAGCACAGCAGGCGGTGCTCGTCCCCCAGGATGGGAGGAGGAGGCCACCCCACTGGGCAAAACATGCGTGGGAGGAGGTAGCGGAGGTCATGAGCTCCCACAACATGGTGCGGCGCATGTGGATCCAGCACTGCAAGCGCTTCAGAGACCTGCTGCGCGAGGGAAGGATAAGTAGCATGTTGGCATCGTTCACTTCACCCATCATGTAAGCTTCTCCCCCCCCAGCGCCCAATCCATGTCTGAGTGGCCTGTATGCAATGAATCATTGACAGCATGTGCTCTTAGCTGGGCAGGCTAGCAGATGTTCCCAATGCGTTGGTCAGTCTGAGAGGGCGGTGATGAGATGGGTTCTTCACCCGCAGCCTGTGGTGGACTGAGACCCACATGACTGTGATGGGGGCAACCTGGAGGAGCTGCACCCAGGCGCAGTGTTCGAACTCCAGGACATGTCGAAGCCAGGGCGATGACATGGTGGGAGGAGATCTTCAGGGTGGTGTGGCACAGATAGATCTGCTGCTCTCTGCACTCCACATCATTGTGCCTCCTTGCTACGGCAGGTTAAACTGTGTGGTCCCAAGTGTGATGCAGGCAGCATGTGGCCAAGGGGGGGGTGGCGGGGGAAGGACACACCTGGCATATTTGTGTGAGTGTTCGGCAGCAGCTGGGTAAGGATGCACTGGACTCCTGCAATGGTCAACAGGGCTTGGGGTGGGCCGGCCGAGAGGAGATTCACGGTACAAGTATCACTTATCAGTGCTCTTTTCTCATTTCCAGAAGAATTCTCACAACACCGCTGAGCGGGTGAGGACTGGCAGTCCAGGTAATGCTGCTTAGCTGCTTCGAGCAGGAGGCCCTTGACCTGGAGAGGTGCCACGTGCCCAGGTGCACCGGAGCCGGAGAGGCTGGGGTTCCACCGGCAGATATGTGTGGCTAGCACTTACATCACCGGTAGTCTCCCAACATCCACGGCAGTGTTGATTTTTGAGTGAGTGACATTAGCAACATGGCTTGCCCATTGCATGTGGAATGATGAGTGCATGATGACCTGGGGAACAAGCATGTACATTGACATTGTCCGCAGGCTAACTGATTGAATTTCCTTACTCTTCCTTTCAGCATCAGCGGCACAGGGCCTGGACCCAGAGCAGCAGGGGCCCCCTCTCACGCCTGAGGAGCATGAAGTTCCAACATCACAAGTGTCACACCATCTCTGCCAGGCAGGCACCAGCACAGATACTGGCCCCCGGTGGGAATAAGATCTTTGGCTAGTGTCCCAGGGCACAGCGGTGAGGGCACTTCACAGCCGCTGGAGGAGCCGGTGGAAACAGAGACTGCCCATGGCGCCAGCGACTGCAGGGGCCCAGGCACATGCTCAGTCCATGGCTGATGATGAGCCTCTGGAGTCGTCCGAAATGCAGCCAACTCATGAGGTGCGGCCGGGTGTATGGGACCATCTGGTGGAGATACATGAGGCTGTGCTTGTCTTGGTGTCAGTGTGGAGGAATCTACACGGACCATAGCCTATGCATTGAGCCTCAGGGATGAGCGCCAGGTTTCCTCCATGGAGAGAGTGGTGACTATCACGGAGAGGCAGCTCCAAGGACAGGATCAGGTGTTCCTGGGGTTGCACTCGGACCTGCAATCCCTCACAGCGACATTGACCTCAGGTAGTCATTGCCTGTGTGGACAGTGGTTTGGGCACCAGGTATCCCACCTGGGTCCCTACCATCTGCGGTGAGCAGGGAGGACTGAACAGACCTCACGTCGGCGGAGCAACTGCCTGTAGTCTCTGCTGGCTCCTCTCAGGGCGTTCTGGATGAGGCCGGCAGCTCCTCCGCCCCTCTGCCAGTGACCGTGGCACCCAACGAGGCTGTGATGACTGGGGAGATGCCAGTTGTGAAGCTGGTAGCTCCCTCCCAGGTGGGGTCAGCACAGGCTCCATTGGCCAGAGGACGTCCGCCAAGGTCTTCGAGGCCAACAGGACATCAGAGAGAGCAGGCTGTCTCAGATGCCAGTGCCAGCGAGGGGGCAGCACAAAGACGTAGCACCCACAAATGTAAAATTAAGGCACCTTAAGCGCACCCCGGATTCATCACTGGTGGTTTTTTGGTTGCCCCCCCCACAATGAGTTCCTTCTGATTGTGTTTGCAGTGCGACACCATTTTATTTGTGTTATGTTAAGAGACTTTTGTGAAAACATTAAATTGAGATCATCTAACATGGATGAGGGTGCCTCTTTTCTTGGGCTGGTAGATGGGTTCCTGAGATGTTATGAGTGATTTGTGTGTCATTGACATTTATTGACTGGAGCCATCGTCAATGCTCCTATCCTGACAGATTTTGCACTAAGGTCTCCCGTATGGAGGCTGCAGCCCAGGCTTGTGTTGGAGGACCATATATGCTGTAACTTGGATTAGAGCGTCCCAGGTGTCCCTGCCTCCCTGGAGTATGCCCAGGTCAGCGTCTACCCCCTCAGTATTTCCCTGTGTGTGCTCATCCTCGGACTCACTGCTGGACTCATCGTGTGCAGCCACAGCTACTGCACCAACGTCTTCTTCGTCCCCCCTTTGCAGAGCAAGATTGAGGAGCGTGCAGCATGCAACCACTATCAGAGACACTTGATCTGGGAGGTAACGGAGTGCACCCTCTGAACAGTCCAGGCAGTGGAAGCACATTTTGCAACGACTGGTGGCTCTCTCCATCACAGCCCTTGTGGAGGCGTGACTTCTATTGTAGTGCTGCTCAGCTTCTGTTCTTGGATGGTGGGGAGGTGTCATGAGCCACCTTCTGAGGGGATAGCCCTTGTCACCCAGCAGCCATCCATCCCGCTGAGCCGGAGCACTGAAGAGCCCTAGAACCTGGGAGTGTCTGAGGATGTAGGCGTCGTGGGAGCTGCCTGGGTACCTTGCACAGACTTGTAGAATCAGCATCCTGTGATCACACACTATCTGCACGTTCATGGAGTGGAAGCCCTTCCTGTTGACGAAGGCACCGGGCTCACCAGCTGGCGCCTTGATGGCCACGTGTGTACAGTCTATTGCACCCTGAACGCGGGGGAAGCCAGCAATGGCCACGAAGCCTCTGGCTTACTCTGTCTGGCTGGCCTGGTCACAGTGGAAGTGGATGAAGGTCAATGCACGCCTGAACAGAGCGTTTGTGACCTGCTTGACACAAGTGTGGACAGTTGATTGGGAGACATCGCCAAGATCATCCACCAACCCCTGAAAAGAGCCAGAGGCATAGAAGTTGAGGGCAGCTGTGATCTTTAGAGCCACTGGCATTGGGTGTCCACCCACACAATTAGAAGAGATCTCAGGCCCAATCATCTGACAGATGCTGTTGACTGTCTCCCTTGAGAGACGGAGCCTCCTTTGGACCTCAGACATATTGAGGTAGCTGCTTCACCGCCTGTAAACCCTGGCACCAGGATAGTGGCATCTTCTGCAGCTCCTTCCGCCTTGGACTATCTCTTGGCCCAGCACCCCTTGTGCCTGCGCACCTCCTCCCGAAGGTGGCTCCCCTGGAGGCTGAATGTGCACTCCTGGCCTCCTCCTCCTTCTAGCCCTCCCTTCCTCAGAGGAGGTGTCTGCACCTCCCATTCTCAGGCTCAGGGAGGCTTCCTGAAACCTACAGGCTGCAAAACAAACCCTCACTGCAAAGTGCTGACCTGAAGGTTATGTGTCAGTCCAAGCAGCTGGTATGCATTTTGAAGTTTCCAGCTCACACAGTCAAGTTTCAGTAACTTTTGTACAACAACTCTTGTACAATAATCTGTAGAATTGCAGCCCCACTGAGCCCTCTTCTCCCGCTCGTGGATGAGGTTTATATATATTTCTGCTACCCGCCAACACATTGCACCCATGTGATGAGCCAAAGATCACACAGGCACCGCAAAATCCCGGTCAATTGGAGCCTCAAGGGCCTTAAGTGGCCCGAAACAACGTGATGGTGCGCGGTGACATCGGGAGGCTCGGCTGACGTCACCGTGCGTCATTTTATGCATCGGCTTGCCGGTCCCACCCACCCCCCCACCCCCCGCGCACCAACGGGAAAATTCTGCCCATTATTTCACCGATAAATCCAACTCAAAATTCAAGAGAAACTTCTCTACCCAGAAAAGTTGTTAAAACGTGCAACCAAGTGGTAGCAAACCACATGGAATCATTGAGGCCCACAGCATAGATGCATTTAGGGGGAAGCCACATGAACATGAGCGAAAAGTAAATAGAAGGATATGTTGAGAGAGGTAGAATGGGAGGAGGCTGGCGTGAAGCATAAACACTAGCACTGATCTGTTGGGATGAATGGCCTGTTTTTGTGCAGCAAATTCTATATCATTCTATGTAAAATGATATAAGAGGAATAACCAAGTCTTTTAAATCAGGGGCCGAGTTTTCTGGGTGATGTGCGGGGGTGCGTGCCCTGCGTGTCAGCGCGTACAATGATGTGTGGTGACATTGGGCGAGCGTCCCAACATCACCGCGCGCCATCGTGCTATTTCGTTGGGCGAGCGCGCGATGAAGTGAGACACGTGCCCGCCGTTAATTAACGGGCTAGTTAAGGCCCTTAACTCGGCAATCGACGCCGATTTTCAGGCGCGCGTGCGATTTTCGTCTCGGCGCACGGGCAGGCGGTTTTTAATAAAACTCATTCACGGGCGGGATACGTGGGCTCAGTGGGACTGTCAATGTTTTATGTGAAGTATTTATTGCAGAAAGCTTTTTTAAATTTGCCTGTGTGATCTTCAGCAGTTCATAACGAATTCCAGCAGCTTTCTGTGTACTTTGAACCTTCAGCTCTGCACTCTGCAGTCAGGAATCTTTATCGGGCCTGCAGCTTTCCGGAGGCCTCCCTTTAGCCTGGGAATGGGTTCTGACATGTCCACTGGAGGCAGCTCCTCTGAGGAGGAAGGGAGGGCTAGAATGAAGAGGAGGCCAGGAGTCCACAATCAGCCTCCAGGGAAGCCACCTTTGGGAGTACAGGCGCAGGCACAAGGGGCTCAGGGCCAAGAGGTTGTCCAAGGTGGAAGGGACCACAGAAGACACCACTATCCTGCTGCCAGGGTATACAGGCAGCAAAGCAGCTACCTCAATATGATTGAGGAGGCTCTGACTGTCAAGGGATACAGTACATGACATCTGTCAGATAATTGGCCGAGATCTCTCCTAACTGTGTTGGTGGACACCCCATGCTAGTGGCTCTGAAGGCCACAGTTGCCCTCAACATTCCAGGGCTCGGTGGATCATGTTTGCGGTGTCTCCCAATCAACTGTCCACATTCATATCAAGCAGGTCTCAGACACTCTGTTCAGATGTGCATTGACCTTCATCTACTTCCACTGCAACCAGGCAAGTCAGACACAGCGAGCCAGAGGCTTCGCGGCCATTGCTGGCTTCCCCCATGTCCAGGGTGCTATAGGCTGTACACATGTGGTCATCAAGGCACCAGCAGGTGAGCCCGGTGCCTTCGTCAACAGGAAGGGCTTCCACTCCATGAACGTGCAGATAGTGTGTGATCACAGGATGCTGATTCTACAAGTCTGTGCAAGGTACCCAGGCATCTCCCACGACACCTACATCCTCGGACACTCCCAGGTGCCAGAGCTCTTCAGTTCTCCTGATCGGCTGGATGGATGGTTGCTGGGTGACAAGGGCCATCCCCTCAGAAGGTGGCTCTTGACACCTCTCTGCCATCCAAGAACAGAAGCTGAGCAGCGGTACCATAGGAGCCACGCCTCCCCCAGGGCTGTGGTGGAGAGAGAAATTAGTCTTCTCAAGATGCGCTTCCGATTCCTGGACCGCTCAGTAACCCCCAGATCATGTCTCGGTGATCGTTGTTGCATGCTGTGCTCTGCACAATCTTGCGCTCGATAGGGGAGATGCAGTGGACGATGAAGACGTTGATGCGGTGGATGGGGCTGCACACGATGACTCCAGCACTGATTCGGAGGGTGAGGAAGCACAGGGCAATGAGGGGCTGAATGCTGGCCCCACCACTGCACCAAGGAGGTCGGGACACCTGGGAGACTTTAATCCAATGAACCCTCAGCTAGTTCCACACAAATGGATCAGGAGGACCAGCGTTACCTGGCGCTCCTATACATGGCACTGAAGTGCTACATCTGCCATTTCATCAGCTGCAACTAAGGGCTTTGGACATAAACCTCAATGTCCACTCAAACACTCATGACATGTCTGTAAAACATATAAATGCAGCACAAAGGAGCCACCCTCAGTCATGGTAATACATCTGGATTTAATTTCATCTATTATATGGTGCAACAAAATGAAAGCAAAACGTTTTTACAACAGCAAGAAATAATAATTCCCTAATCCAGGGCCAACACAAAAGCACCAGTGAGAAACCCGCAGTGTGCCTAAGGTGCCTTATGCTTATGTTTATGGGTGCTATGTCTTGGTGCTGACCCCTCGCTGGGAGTGGCATCTGAGACAGCCTGCTGACTCTGTTGTCCTGTTGGCCTCGATGACCTTGGCAGAAGTCCTCCAGCCCATGGAGCCTGTGCTGGCCACGCCTGGGAGGGAGCTGCCAGTGCCGCAGTTGGCATCTACCCAGTTGTCGCAGCCTCAACAGAAGCAACGGTCACTGGCAGAGTGGCAGAGGATCTGCTGACCTCATCTGGAGCGCCCTGAGAGGAGCTCGCAGAAACGACAGGCAGCTGCTGCGCCAACGTGAGGTTGCTTCAGACCTCCCTGCTCACCGTAGGTGGATGGTGACCAAGCTGGGTAACTTGGTGCCCAGACCATCTCCCACATTGGCAATGACCAGCTGTGGCCACTGGCACTGTGAGGGCTTGCAGGTCTGAGCGTATCCCCAGGAGAAGCTGCTTGTTCTCCTGCAAGCCCCTCTCCACGAGAGTCGCCACTCTCTCCATGGAGGAAACGTGACGCTCTGACATGAGGCTCATGGCATCACTCATGCTCCACGTGGACTCCTCCACCACAGACACCAAGCAAAGCTCAACTGCACACCCGGCCACATTTCCTGCAGCTGCTGCATCGCGGACAACTCCAGAGGCAAATTATTCTGCTCCGACTCAGCATGTGCCTGGTCCCCTGCAGTCCTCTGGCTGCTGCCACCATCGGAACTCTCTGTCTCTGCCATATCCTCCAGCGATTGTGAAGTGCCCTCTCCACCCCAGGACACCAGCCAATGTTACAATTCCCACCGATGTGCTAGTATCTGCGCTGGTGCCTGCCTGGCAGCAATGGTGCGACACAGGTGACAGCTCATGGCCCTCAGGTGTGAGAAGCGGTATCTGCAAGGAACCTGGTCGCCAGCCTCTGATGATGCTGAAATAACAACAAGGACAGTGGATCATTTAGCGTCCACACAGTGACACACTTCATCCCTTTGCCCCAGGCTCATTATTTGCTCAAACATCCAGAACCTAAGAAGATGAACATTGATTGGGTGGCAACTAGTCAGGAGGAGGCCCAAACATTACAGGCGGATACAGACAGGCTGATCAGATGGCCTAAGGAATGCCAAATGGAATGTTATGTGGATAGGTGTGAGGTGATGTACTTTGGCAGGACAAACAAGGTACGGGAATACATGAGGAATGGTAGGACCATGGAAAGTAAGGAGGATCGGACCTTGCTGGGCATGTCGACAGTTAAGGTAGCCGGGCAGGTACATGAGGCGTTTAAGAAGGTAAATGCCATACTTGCCTTTATTAGCTGAGGATTAGAATGTAGGAACAGGGAAGTAATGTTGCAAGTGCAGAAAACGCTGCCAAGGCCACAGCTATACTTCTGCGTGCAGTTGTGATCAGCGCTTCACGGGAGGGATGTTATTGGAGTGGAGAGAGTGCAGAGGTAGCTGGCCAGGATGCATGCTGGGCTGGAGAGTTGCAGTTATGAGGACACATAGCATAGACTCGGGATCTTTGCCGTGGAGCACAGGAGATTGAGGGGGGACATTATTGAGCTTCAAAACATTATGAGGAGCATAGTTGGGTGGAGAGAAACCAACTTTTCCCCTTGGTGGAGGGATGACTAAGCTGATGGCATTTATTTAAAGTAAGGGGCATGAGGTTAACAGGTGAGGTGATGAGGAACTTTTGCACACAGTAATGTGAGATGCACTGGCTGAAAGGGTGGTCGATGCAGAAACCCTCCTAACATGTAATAAGTATTTGGATGTGCAGCTGCGATGCCATGGCATACAAGGCCATGGGGATAGTGGTCAGAAATGGGATAAGGCAACTTGGAAAGTGCTGGACACACGCATCTTCGAAGGACCGAGGGACCTTTGTCTATGACCCACACCTCTGACTCTACCACTTTGTAAGTGAGCAATGTTGCTACAATAACGATTCCAACAATCATCAGTGCTTTGGATGGTGGGAAGACAGAGTGGATGTCACTGTGGACCTCAAATACCTGGCCGCTCCACCCCAGCCTCACCAACACCTGTGGACCTGGGTGCATGGTGCCTTTCAAGCTCCAGAATCTCCTGCTCAACATGGCTCAAAATCACTAACTGGGACTGGCTGCCTTCAGTCTGCAAATGCTCAAAGGCATTGTGCACATTTTTCTCCTGGAAATCAGGGAAGACCATTCATTTGGGCTAATCGCACATGTAATCTGCACATGCACACTGCACCCCAACCACAGTGGCCCATCTGAACCTCCAGTGCCTCCTCTCCACGCTACTGCTGATCGGTCACAAAGATATAGTACGACTGCTCCAAACTCCCCCTCCCCCCCAACGGTGTCCATTGCTTTCAGAAACACACGGTCTTAGCTCCCAAGGCAAGGAGGCATAACTAGGTGTGGTGCCGAGGGCAGCAGATGGCTCTTGGCCATGAGACCTTGAGGCTTCCCTTCCGCAATCTCATCACCGTGAATAAGACATGTGTTGGAGTTCTGAGTATGTGTCCAGCTGCACCTCCTGCAGGCTGCCTCCATACTAGTCATGTGCAGCTAAGAGCAACACATGGTGCAGGGGAGAACCCATCTCCTCATGAATCACTGAGGCTGATGTAAGCATGGTCACTATCTGCTTGTCCAACCAGCATGCGACAAATGCCCAAAATTAGTCAAGGCAGCCACAATGGTAGGACTTGGGGCCGGTGGCCTCAAAGACTAAGGCTACCTGCTGGGTTAAATGCCCAACACCAACATGATACTCACCCTTCCAGAGAGCAACAAATCGTTGAAGGGTTTATGGCACTGGATCCAGGTGCACCGCACCATGCCGTGGGAGCTCACCACCTCCACCATCTCCTTCCAGGCTCACTTCGTCATGTGGGGGGGAGCACTCCTCCCATCGTGGGGAATCAGCACCTCCCACAGTGCTGCCACCTCCTTGAGAAGGGCAGCAAGGCAATCATCAGGAAAGCGAAGGGCACGTTGGCCCCCTGCAGCCTGCCCTGCTCCTGGGCCACATCCTGCAGCCTGCCCTCCTCCTCTGCTCTTCCCTCTACACTGCCCTGCTGTGCAGACCCCTCTGCGGCGCCATCTGCAGCTGGCCATAGCGAACAGCCTACAGGAGGCTGCCAGGTCATTTTTTAAACAGACTGCCGGGTTCACCATTGGACCCGGGGGTTTGTACACGCCCGCCACAAACTTCAGTCTCCCGCTCTCCACGGGAGTTGGAAATGTGCTGGGCGGGCCTGAATTGGCCCACCCACGCAAAATGGCGGCACGGCCCCAATTGCGGGTGGCGATCGAGTCTGCGGCTGCCCATGTCAGCACCTGTTCCGCCCGCCCACCAAACAGAAAAAATTTGGCCCAGGTTGATTTTGATTTTTGCTGGGTGAGTTATGCTCATTAAAATAAGTCAAACTCCAAGTGGGTAATGCTCAGCTTATCTTCACACCACAGAACCTTAGGATAATCCCTTCACAGCCCCATTGCAGGCTGAAATTATTTTCCTTTAAATACTTCATATATGACCAATGAATTAAGTCATGGAGCTGACTCACTGGCCCAGGTTGATAACTTGGTGCTGCTGATCAGTGTTACATAGTGCTGAACAATTGTCTTCTCTTCTTTTTTTATATAATGCTCTTGTGTCTTATGTTAAAGGGACTATATAAAATGCAAGTTGGTGTTGTTGTTGATGGAGTACAGCCACTCTATTGTATTGTATGAAATGTGGCTAACACTGGCACTAGCATTCAATAACCACAGTAAATTGTAGCATGCATAGGAAGAAAGTGATTCAATTAAGTTAACTAAATAACATAAGTCAGAATGGCAGGACAAACGTTATGTTGCAGCTGTGGGATGTGGGAGCTTTTGGATGCCAAGGTGATCCATGACAAACCACATCTGCAGAAAAGCAACTAGAGGAATTCCGGATCAGGATTATTGATCCGGAAGACAAACTGCAGACACTGTGCAACATAAGGGAGGGGGAGAAATACCTGGATACTGCTTCAGAAGACAGTCGCACCTCTTGGAATAGGATCATCTGTTTTGGTCAGTAGTAAGGGACAGGAGGATGTGACCATCAGTGAGGCAAGTAATGGGACTGAGCAGACAGTGGTGGAGGAGCCTCAGGCTTTGCAATTGTCAAACATGTGAGAACAAAAGCGGGTCTGCAAGGTGGATGAGCAGGCTGGCTATAGTACCATGGTACAGGAAGCCATTCAAGAGGGGGGAGAAAGCAGGAATGTAGTGAGTAGTAGGACATAGTGTAGTGAGGGGGATTGACATTGTTCTCTGCAGCAAAAGGGGAGAGTCCAGACAGCTATGCTGCCTGACTGGTGCCAGGGTTCAGGACATCTGCTTAGGGCTGGAGAGGAGCTTGCAGTGGGAAGGGGAGGATGCAGCCGTCATGGTCCATGTAGGTATCAACGACGTAGGCAGGACAAGGAAAGAGGTTTTGCAAAGTCAGTATGAGGAGCTAGGTAGCAAATGAAGAAGCAGAACCTCAAAGGTAATAATCTCTAGGTTATTACCTGAGCCACATGCAAATTGGCAAAGGGCAAACAAGATTAGAGAAACGAATGCGTGGCTCAGAAACTGGTTTGGGAGAAGTGGGTTCCGGTTTGTGGGGCAGTGGCATCACTACTGGGGAAGGTGGGGACTGTACCATTGGGACGGTTTACACCTGAACCATGCTGGAATGAGTGTTCTTGCGAATCGCATAACTAGGGAAGTAGAGAGGGCTTTAAACTAAAGAAGAGGGGTGAGGAATCAAGCTTGGGCAGATGTAGCAAATCATGGGGTAGAGTCAAGACAGGAGAGCATAATACTAACATGAGAATGAGGGTCAGAGAATGGCAGGAAGGGACAGAGAGAAAAACCTAAGAATATACCAACAGACAAGACTAGATTCTACAAAGATAACAAAAAGACAAAACTGAAGGCTCTGTATCTGAATCCGCATAGCGTTCATAACAAAGTAAAAGAATTGATAGCAAACATTGTCTGCATGTCCTGTTAGGTCTGCAAAAAACGGTAAATTTTAAAACTTACTGGTGCATCTCCCTCTCCATCTTTTGCAAGCTTTAGTTTTATGGAGTTGGTGCCTCCAGATATTGGGCAAGGCAACGGTAAGGTTTTCAAAGGCATATTGCCTCCATGCTTCGTGACAGCCATACCATTGCTATTTCCAATTGGACTTATATAAATAAATGTGATCTGATAGCCATTACAGAGACATGGCTGCAGGACAACAAGGATTGTGTCCTGGATATTGAGGGGTACATGACATTCAGGAAGAATAGGAAGCTAGGTAAAGGCGGATGGGAAACACTGTTAATCAATGTGGACATAGGTGCAATAGTTAGAGATGATCTTGGTTCAGGAGGTCAGGATGTAGAATTGCTTTGGGTGGAGATGAGGAATAGTAGGAGAAAGAAGTCACTAGTGGGAGCGGTCCACAAGGCCCGTAACAATAACCACAATGTAGGACAAAGTATTCAGGAAGAAATATTGGGTGCTTGTGATAAGGGGACGGCAATAATCATGGATGGTTTTAATCAACATATAAACTGGAAAAATCAAATTGGCAGTAGTAGCCTAGATGAGGAGTTCTTAGAATGCTTTCAACATAGTTTCTTAGAATAGCACGTCCTGGAACCAACCAGAGAGCAAGTTATATTAGAATTTGTATTGTGTAATGTGACAGGATTAATTAATGACCTCAGAGTAAAGGCATCCCTGGGTAGTAGCAATCACAATATGATTGAATTTTGCATCCAGCTTGAAAGGGAGAAGAGTGGGTCTAAGACTAGTATCTTAAACTTAAATAAGTGCAACTATGTGGGCATGAAATCTGAGCTAGCTGAAGTGAACTGGATACTAGGCTAGAGGATAGGTCAACAGAGAAGCAGTGGTAGTCATTTAAGGGGATATTTCAGAATATTCAGAATAAGTATATTCCTACTATAAAGAAAAATTCTAGGGGGAGACCCGCCATTCGTGGTTAACTAAAGAAGTTTGGGAAAGCACCAAACTTAAGGAAAAAGAATATAACTGCACACAGATGATTGGTCAGAATATAAAGAACGGCAGAGAATGACCAAAAGGTTAATCAGGAGAAATAAATTAGAGTATAAGAAGAAGTTAGCTAGAAAAATAAAAATAGATAGAAGAGTTTCTACAGGTATTTAAAAAGGATAAGAGTAAGTAAAGTGAGTGCTGGTCCTCTAGAGAGCGACAGTGGGAAATAAATAGCAGATAATAAGAAAATGATGGAGGAAAGGAACAAATATTTGTTTCTATGTTCATATAGAGGATACAAAACACATCCCAGTAACAGCTATAAATCAGGAAGTTTAGGGGAGAGAGGAACTTGGTGAAATTACAATCAGTAGGGAAGCAGTACTGAGCAAACTGATGGAGCTGCGGGCTGACAAGTCTCTGGGTCCTGATGAACTCCACCCTACGGTCATAAAAGAGTTGGCTAATGAGCTAGTCGATGCACTGGTGTTAATTTTCCAAAACTCGCTAGATTCTGGAAAGGTTCCATCAGACTGGAAAGTAGCAAATATAACCCCTCTATTCAAGAAAGGAGAGAGGAAGAAAACAGGAAATTATAGGTCAGTTAGCTTGATGTCTGTCATGGGGAAGTTGTTAGAATAGGTCATTAAGGAGGTTATAGCTGAACACTTAAAAAAGTTCATGGTAATTGGAAAGAGTCAGCATGATTTTGTGAAAGGGAAATCATTTTTAACCAATTTATTGAAGTCTTTTGGAGTAGTAACATGTGCTGTGGATAAAGAGGAACCTGTATACATATTGTACTTGGATTTCCAGAAGGCATTTGATAAGGTGCCACATCAAAGGCTATTGCACAAAATAAAAGCTCATGGGATAGGGGGTAACACTGGCATGGATAGAAGATGAGCTAACTGGCAGAAAATAGTGAGTATGCATAAATGGATCTTTGTCTGATTGGCAGGATGTGACGAGTGGAGTCCTGCAGGGGCCTCAACCTTTTACAATTTACATCAATGACTTAGATGAGGGGAGTGATGACACAGTACCTAAATTTGCAGATGACAAACAGATAGGTAGGAAAGTACGTTGTTAACAGGATATAAGGAGCTTCTAGACGGATATAGATAGGTTGAGTGAGTGGGCAAAAATCTGGCAAATGGAGTTTAATGTGGGAAAATGTGAAGTTGTTCACTTTGGCAGGTAGAATAAAAAAATAGAATATTACTTAAACCGAAAACGGCTGCAAAATTCTGAGGTGCAGAGGGATCTAGGTGTTCTAGGACATGAATCACAAAAAGTTAGTTTGCAGGTACAGCAATTAATTAAGAAGGCAAGTGGAATGCTATCCTTTACTACAAGAGGAATTGAACATAAAAGAAAGGATGTCATGCTTCAGTTATCCAGGGCATTGGTGAGACTGCATCTCGAATACTGTGTGCAGTTTTGCATTCCTTTTTAGGGCGGAATTTTACGCTGACCAGGTGGGCGCACGCCCGACCCAATCGGGCATGAAACCGTGCGAAATGACGTTGGGTGAGCGTCCCGACATCATCCCGCGCTCGCGTGATATTTCAGTCGGCAGGCACACACAAACATCGGCAGCGTACCTTCCGACAATCAAGAGGGCAGTTAAGCCCATTAGCGGAGCAATTGTCTGTCATTTTACGTAGCCCGTCCAACCTTACAGTTGGCGGACGGGCGAATTGGCCAGGCGGCCTTTGCCGTTTTCACCAAACCTCATCCACGGAGGCACGATGAGATTCCCGTGGTGAAATGAAACATAAATAAATTTACGTGGATGGCATTTTCATTTGCTAGATTTTCAGGTGCCTGATTATGATGCATGGACACTTTTTTTTTACAACTTTTGTTTTTGCTGTTTCAGTTCCTCGGCTCCCTGAGGCACCTCTCCGCCTTCAGGGAGCTTTCTGTCAGCGCTGGCCCGTGCCTGCGTTGATGCCGCCGGCCACCCTCTTCCCAGCCAGCATGAGTTTGCAGTCGGGGTCCGATCGGGGTCGGCGGTCTGTTCCCTGGCCGATCCCGGGCCCGCTGACTGCGCCCACCCGTCCAGCTGAAAATTCAGGCCTAAGGAGATAAATGCGTTGGGGGCGGCTCAGAGGAGGTTCACTAGATTGGTACGTGGAATGAGCGGGTTGTCTTATGAGGAAAGGCGAGACAGACAGGGCTTGCTTCCACTGGAGTTTAAAATAGTGAGGGGTGACTTGTTTGAAGTATATAAGACCCTGAAGTATATAAGGGTCCCTGCACCCGCCCGCCACTGCCATCTTCCTGTCTCGCCGCAAGCCAATGGAATTATGGGTGGTGCGCAACCTCACCCCCTCCCCCTCCCCCCCCCCCCCCCCCCCCCCCCCCCCCCCCCCCAACGCCACCCCGGCGAGTCCTGCCCGTGACATGGCCGGAAAACCTTGGCCAAGGTCTTGATGAGGTGGACACGGAAAGGATGTCTCCTCTTGTGGGTGAGTTCAGAACTAGGGGGCGCTGTTTTAAAATTAGGGGGTCACCCTTTTAGGACAGAGATGAGGAGGAATTTTTTCTCTCCGAGGGCTGTGCGAGTTTGGAGCTCTCTGCTTCAGAAGGCGGCGGAGCCGGGGTTATTGAATATTTTTAAGGCAGAGGTAGATCGATTCTTGTTAGGCAAGGGAATCAAAGGTTGTCGGGGGTGGGTGGGAATGTGGAATTCGAAACACAAGCAGATCAGCCATGATCTTACCGGATGTTGTTTCACAGTGGAGGGGCCAAATGGCCAATTCTTGCTCCAAGTTCTTAATGTGTGCACAGCAAGCTCCAACAAAGAGCAGTGTGATAAAGAAAATCTGTTCATAGCAAAATTGGTTGAGGAATAAATATAGGCCAAGAGACTATGGAGATCTACCCTATTGTTCTTTGAAATGGGGCCATGAGATCTCCTGCACCCTCCTGTTTGGGCAGAAGGGGCCTCAGCTCAGTGTCTCATCTGATAGACAGTACCTCCACAGCAGCAGTCCCTCATAACTACACTAGAGTATCAGTCTTGATTCTGTGTTCAACTTGCTGGAATGGGACTTGAATCCACAGCCTTCAATGGCAGGAGTATAACCAAATGAGCTACAGCTTACAAAGCATCAGTACGGTAGCGGCCAAAAACAAATACTGAATGAAGAATAGATATCACCGGAGCTTCTGGACAGAGGAAGTAGATAACAAATAGCAGCAGATAATATTGTTGTGCACTTCAAGGATAGCAGCAGGTGTGACACTGTACGGGCTCTACCTGTTAGGCCATCCACACAGTGTGAACCAACAGTGCTAACATGGTCACTTGGTCCGGCTTACTTCCCGAGTCCAGCAAGAACCCACAAACATCCCTTATCACAAATCTGCTGTTACTTAAATGGCTCCTGGGCTTTTTCCTGCCTTCACAACTGTATCGCAAAATCTATCTCACATGCCGCTCACTCTTTGCTTGGACATCAGTTCCAAAGTTGCCTTTGGTATATTTGAATCTGTTCCCTTGCCCTATTGTCATGACATTCATGATTCAGGATTTATTTTTTTCTACTGTCGACTATATTATTTAACTCTGGAAGCTCCCATGGATGGCGTTCAGTTCTGGTGTCTTTTGGATGGGTAGCAAGTGGGCATTGCCACGTCGAGATAGAGAGAAGACTGAGTAATTGGACCTCATTAATATTAATCACATCAGCTACCAGTACTAGCTGACCTCCTTAAAGAAAGAGGAGGGTAGAACATCGAATGGGGTGACTGCTACTTAAAGGCAGCTTGCAGCCCCATAGAGGAGGGCAGGTACACTCTTCAATGGTGGCTGGTAGAGAACAAGCTATCAAAGCAGCAGGCATCGTGATATTGTCCAAAGCCTATGATTCTTGAATGTTGCCATTGAAATACTCATAGAGCAAACAAGCAACAGGAGGGCAATGGGGCCCTCTGATAGACAATGTCCAATTGGTCAACTGTAATGAGGAAGATTCACTGTTTGAGTCAGTGCCATAAATCTTATTCTCAGGACCTGGTTGCTGGGAAATTTAGTGAGTTCATTAATGACCACCTAAATCGAGGTCTGCCTGCAAAAGGGAAGAAGCAGACAGCCATTGTTAATTAAGCAGGTCGATCCTCGATGTGATTTTGGTCTCACAGCTGCCATATTTTTGATAGTGGCAGTGATATAACAAAGATTCCCTTACCATCCACCACAACCCCTAACAGTCATCTTGGTTTAAGATTGAGCATGTGCAAAAGTTGCCTCCAGCTCAATCGTCTGCTGCTATGGATCAGTCACATGCTTCCTCCCTGTCTCCAGAGTATCAATGTTTCCCTTATGTGCTCAAGGTGTGATCTGACCAGAGCACCCCAGAATCTGATTCATAATCCACAGCACTACCTGTATAATTCAGAATTTTATTTGCTTTGTTCATTGCTTCTCTACAGTGGGAACGTGTGACAAATCATTCGGATGAATTCCTGTTAGTGGCATTGGGTGGGGCTCGTCCTCTACCCACTCATCCACTTAATTCAATAGAAGAGCTGTGGAGGCCTCACTAAAGCTATGGGACTTCGACTGGGAAAACACCTACAGAAATCACCTCTCCCCTTCCCAGATGTTGTATTCCAGAAAGCCAGTTGATGAAGGATGATACGTGGCTCATCCACATGCAGAGCTTTATACAGGTTAAAATGGAGAATGGGTCAACTGAGCGGACAGATAACCTGCACATTTTTTTTAAACTGCTCCCACAAGATTAAAGTCAACTCCCAGGCCAATCTGTAGATGAGAAACACTGGACCACATATTTCAGTGTTTCTTCATCCCCTAACATCAGCCGCCTAGCAAGGAGCACATTTTCTTCTCTTAAAGCTCTTTTATTATTCATTCCCAGGTTTTAAATGGCACACTTTGCTGAGGGTTTTTTCTTATTTTTGAATATTCTGCTTGCCTGGCACCTTTGTCCTCTCCCATGCGAAGCATTGTTCCTGTGCTGGGAGGGCAGTTCAGTTTGCGGTCTTCCACAAACGCTGGTCAGTATGAAGCATATAAGAGTTGAATTGATCTCCTCTTTCTTTCATGTCCATAGAGACATATTCTTCAAAGAAAAAAAACAATGGGCTTGGTTTTTATACTTCTGAGGTGACAATGGGCAGCACTATTTTTGAATGTTCTTAGTATTTCCATAACTCTGATGTTCCTTTGAATCTTGACCTCCACTATCAATGAGAGAAGAGCTGAAAGTAGGATTTGATTTATTTTCTGGAGCTTAATCCATGTGAGGGGAGTGGAAACCTTCAAATGCCTGTCTGCTGCCTGAGAAACAGGCAGCCAGCAGCTGAAAATTATGGAGATTAGGGACATTGGCCACGTTATTGATGCCTAAGGTTCACCTGATGCTATTTTCAGGCTGGTCTGTAAACTGGCGAAAAGCCAATCTGCCTAAATATGCAAATAGGCATCTACACTGGTTGAGGCCCAAGCCTCATTTGCATGTAACTTGGTTGCAAGATTATCACGCTGACATTTCCAGCTTGCCAGTAAGGGAGTGCAGGAAATTGACCAGCACCTATGCTAAATTAGCAGACAGACGGAGACCAAGGTGGAGGACAGGTGGTTTTTGGGGAGACAGCAAGTTGTCTCATGGGCCGGTGGTGCACTAATGTTGTCTCGTGGGCCTAGGAGGAAAACTCCTTCCCCTAAACCTCCATCTTTTTTTTCTTTTCTTTAATTTGTTCATGGGATGTGACTATCACTGGCTAGGCCAGCATTTACTGCTCATCTCGAATTGACCTAGAAAAAGTGAGCTGCCTTCTTGAAATGCTGCAGTCTATATGGTGTAGGCACACCCACAATGCTGTTAGGGAAGGAGTTCTTAAATTCTGACCCAATAACTCTGAAGGAACAGCGATATAGTTCCAAGTCAGGATAGTGTGTGATTTGAAGGGGAACTTGCAGGTGGTGGTGTTCCCATGCATCTGCTGCCCTTAATTATTCTTCCGCATGCCAGAGGTTGCAGGTTTGAAAGGTGCTGTTGAAGGAGCCTTGGCATGTTGCTGCACTGCATTTTGCAGATGGTACACACTACTGCTACTATGCGTCAGTGGTGGAGGGAGTGAATGTTTTCATGGGGTGCTTTGTTCTGATGGTGTCAAGCTTCTTGAGTGTTGTTGGAGCTGCACTCATTTCGGCAAGTGGAAAGTATTCCATCACACTCCTGACTTGTGCCTTATAGATGGGACCAGGCTTTGTGAAGTCACAAAGGTAAGTTACTCACTGCAGGATTCCCAGCCTCTGACCTGCTCTTGTAGCCACAGCATTTATATGGCTGGTCCAGTTCAGTTTCTGGTCATTGGTAACCCCCAAAATGTTGAAGTTGGCGGGTGGGGTGGGTAGATGGTAATCAGCAGGAGGTTTCTTTGTCCATATTTGACCTGATGCCATGAGACTTCATGGGGTTGATGTTGAGGACTCCCTTCCTACTGTATATCACTCTGCCGCCACCTCTGCTGGGTCTGTCCTGCTGGTGGTTCAGGACATACCCAGGGATGGTGATGTTGGTGTCTGGGGCATTATCTGTATGATATGATTATCTGAATATGAAGAGAGTGAATGTTTGTGGATGGGTGCCAATCAAGCGGGCTGCTTTGTCCTGGATGGTGTCAAGCCTCTTCAGTTGGATTTGCGCTCATCCAGGCAAGTGGGGAGTATGCCATCACACTCCTGACCTGTGCCTTGTAGATGGTGGATAGACATTCAGGACCCAGTAATTGCTACAAAATTCTGAGCCTCCGACCTGCTCTTGTAGCCACAATATTAACTGATGCAGTTAATATTCTGGTCAATGGCGCCTTCATGTCAAGGGCAGTGATTCTCACCTCTGGAATTTTAAATTTATGACCTGCAATATCTGGCCCAGATACTGTTGTCAGTGGTGGAGCAACAGCGCTCGATGCTGACATTAAATAAATCTACACACAAACCTACCGCAATTGCCGTGACAAGAACTTTGGTTGCCTTTAGGGGGAATTCATTCTTGGTGTTAGCTGCAGTGAAGCCCATTAGCACTGTGTAGTGCAGGCAAACACGGCAGGCAGTTGTGGGCATGGCTTCCAGTCAGTGCATCACAAAAATTATATAAAGCTGGCTGCTTCAGTGAGAAGGCATTTGTAATTCACATTTAGAAGGTTTGACTAATTTTACAAAATAAGAAAAGGTAAAGTTATTTTTTGCAAAAGCCAAAACTTAAACATATTTTTACAAAATTGAAGATACAAACATATATTTCAAAATTAAAAATATGAGCATATTTTTAAAAAAATAATCATTTTGATCAGATACCTAATTTTATAAAGTGATATTTAAAGAGCCTGATAAACCATGCTAACAATTTTACTTTTTAATAAGATTTATCTGAGTTTTAAAAGGTTTCATGTTAAATACATCAATCCATTTCAACTTTTAGAGCAGTCTCAGCCGCTCCATTTTCTGCACGTAAATTGTGAGAGGGCCCTTATGCCTGGAACTGCAGATCTAAAATTTTAAAGCATTATTAACTCTTAATTAGTGGGAAATTGGCCCAAATGTGCTCTGGTTCCATACTTACCATCAGAAGTAGCAAACCCTCTGCAGTAACGTTGGTTGGTTCACCACAACTTTTTCAGTTTGCATGCTACAGTTCTGTGCACACTCTGGAAATTATGGGGCTTCTTTGACATCCAGTATGCGCCGTCATTACTGGCACTGCAAAATCCAGTCCAGTCTATTTATGTTATCACGAACTTTCATAATTTTGAAAAGCTCTTATTAAATCTCTTCAGATTTACTGACCAAGTCAAAGTGGCCTTAGAATCTCTGGACTCGTTCCGTAACTATTGTTCCCCATACCTATCAATGGCTTTGATAGCCTTTCTATAACTGCACATCCACAAATGCACAGATTTCCAACTTTGGCCAAACCAATCTTTTGTGCAGATTTGACATTAATTCTTTGCTTCTTTGCTCTTGAACTTGATACATCCATTTTTAAAGCTCAGAGAGCTGTTAGCCATTTTTTTTCTTTCTGACACTAGCTACCCGCATTGACAGATCCAGGTAATTATATATTTGAACCCCTAGGTTTCTCTGTACATCCAAGTCATTTAGTGCCTTTCTGTTAAATGTACACTTCTATGTTCTCAAAATGAATTACCCCACACTTGCCACATTAAATTGCCACCCATGTGTCCATTCCATTAACCCATCTTTGCCCTGGCATCTTTTACATCCCTCCTCATTGTTTGCCAAACCCTGACTTTGGTTCCCACAGATAAATGCTGATATTATGCTCCCAATTCACTTTCATATAACTGCAAAAGAAAACCCTGTGCTGGCCCTAGGAATACACCAGTTCCAACCCTTCTCAATTCAAGCAATGCCTAGTTACCCAACTCTATTTACTGACCTACACCCAGCTTTCCACCCACATTACTATATTTCCTCTTGGAATTTACACGGGAATTTTTCTAACAAGTATCTTTGGAGGCTAACTGAAAATCCACTTCATCTACTGTATTTTCTGATTTTTCTCTATCAGTCATTTCTTCAAAATAATCTATTACATTTGGCATACACTGAGTAACCTGGTGGCACTTATTTAAGGTAAGGGGCATGAGGTTAACAGGTAAGGTGATGAGGTACTTTTGCACACAGTAATGTGGGGTGCACTGCTTTAAAGGCTGGTGGACGCAGAAACCCTCCTTACATGTAATAAGTATTTGGATGTGCAGTTGCGATGCCATGGCATACAAGGCCATGGGGATAGTGGTCAGAAATGGGATAAGATGACTTTGGAAGGGCTTGACACATGCATTTCAAGGGTCCTTTGTCTATGACCCACACCTCTGACTCTACCACTTTGTAAGTGAGCAATGTTGCTACAATAACGTTTCAAACAATCATCAGTGCTTTGGATGGTGGGAAGACAGAGCGGATGTCACTATGGACCTCAAATACCTGGCCACTCCACCCCAGCCTCACCGACACCTGTGGACCTGGGCGCATGGCGCCTTTCAAGCTCCAGGGCCTCCTGCTCAAAACGGCTCAAAATCACCAACTGGGCCTGGCCACCTCCAGTGCACAAATGCTCAGAGGCATTGTGCACAATTTTCTCCTGGAAAATAGAGAAGACCATTCATTGGGGCTAATCACACATGTACTCTGCATGCGCACGCTGCACCCCAACCACAATGGCCCATCTCAGGCCTCCAGTGCCTCCTCTCCACGCTACTGCTGATCGGTCACAAAAATATAGTACGACTGCTCCAAACTCCCCCTCCCCCACAACAGCCACCTTGGACACATTCTGTGTCCATCACTTTAAGAAACACACGGTCTTAGCTCCCATGGCAAGGAGGCACAACTAGGTGTGGCGCCAAGGGCAGCAAATGGCTCTTGGCCATGAAACCTTGAGGCTCCCCTTCCACAATCTCATCACCGTGAATAAGACATGTGTTGGAGTTCTGAGTATGTGTCCAGCTGCACCTCCTGCAGGCTGCCTCCAGACTAGTCATGTGCAGCTAAGAGCAGCACATGGTGCAGGGGAGAACCCATCTCCTCATGAACCACTGAGGCTGATGTAAGCATGGTCACTATCTGCTTGCCCACCCAGTGTACGAGAAATGCTCAGCATGATTCAATGCAGTCAAGACAATAGACTTGGGTGGGCAGGGGTGCCCTCAAAGTCTAAGGCTACCTGCTGCGTTAAATGCCCAACACCAACATGATACTCACCCTTCCAGAGCACAACAAATCATTGAAGGGTTTACTGCACTGGATCCAGGTGCACGGCACCATGCCGTGGGAGCCCACCACCTCTGCCGCCTCCTCCCAGGCTCACTTCGTCATGTGGGGGGGGCCTCCTCCTCCCATGCTGGGGAACCAGCACCTCCCACCATGCTGCCACCTCCTCGAAAAGGGCAGCAAGGCAATCATCAGAAAAGCGAGGGGCACATTGCCCCCCCCCAACCCTGCTGGCCTACCCTGCAGCCTGTGCTGCTCCTGGGCCACACCCTGCAGCCTGTCCTGTTCCTGGGGCAGACCCTGCAGCCTATGCTGCTCCTGGGCCACACCCTGCAGCCTATCCTGTTCCTTGGGCCACACCCTGCAGCCTGCCCTCCTCCTCTGCCCTTCCCTCCAGATTGCCCTGCTGAGCAGACCCCCTGCTATAGGATCTGCAGCTGGCCATAGTGAACAGCCTACAGGAGGCTGTCAGGCCTTTTTTTAAACAGATTGCCGGGTCGCCATTGGACCTGGCGGTCTGTACACACCCACCACAACCTTCACACTCCCGCTCTCCTTGGGAGTTGGAAATGTGCTGGGCAGGCCTTAACTGGCCGCCCATGGAAAATGATGACCCGGCCCTGATCATGGACGCCGATCAGATCCACGCCCACCTGCGCCCGCACCTGCTCCGCTGGCCCGCCAAACAGAAAATTTTGGCCCCTGTTACAGTGAAGTTCATGTTCTAGTTGTAAGTGAGAGTAGCTGTTACTAATTGGGGGAAGGTTAGGGTGTTATTCTTAAGTATATATAAGAACTGGTTTTCACCTGGGAGAAAGGAGAAGAGAGCCAGTATTTATGTTCTCTAGGTGTTGTGGATAAACCTATGTTAAAGAAAGACTGGCTTCAACTTCCTCCTTTACCCAGTGAATGAACATTGGATTATAACACACAGCATGCTTTTAACAAACTTATCCTTGATCATTCAAGCTAAAATTAATGTGCATTTAGGGTCATTAATTTTAGCTTGAATCATGGAATTTAAGAGTTTGCCCAGAACTGATGTTAGACCTATATCGACCACGTCTATCTTCTCTCCCCTCTTGAACCAAAAATGTTACAATGGTTAATCTCCAATCCCAAGCCTCACTTCGTATGCTTGAAGATGAGTGAACAATTGTGGCTGGAGACTCTCCTATCTCATCTCAAACTTGTTTTCAATGGCCTGGGGTTCCTGCCATTAGAAACTAAATTAATTATCAATAGTTCTGCTAAATTTTTCAGAATTGATTCTTTTTCCACAGTTAACTTTATATGTTAGCCTTAAATCGATAGTAGCACTCAGGCAGAGGGTTGAAACCCCATACCAAAGACTCGAGTGCTTAGCCTAAACTGACACTTCAGTGTATGCGGAGGTGCCTTCTTTGGATGAGATGTTAAACTGAAGCTCTGCCTGCCTCCTTGGGTGGGCAACAGAAGTTTCCAGAAACCTAAGTAAAACGTTTCTCTGCAAAATGCAATCAGTTTTCGCACAGCAACTAAAAATAAACTCAATGAAAAAGATATAGCCCTGCTATTAGTTCTTGGAAATGGCAAAACATCCTTTTCCAAGTTGCATCTATTAATGACTCATGCAACTTTCCAAAGAGCATAGGAGATTGTTTTTAGAAAGTTTCTTGAACATTTTCTACTTTAAATATTCTCAGTTAAGTGTATTAGACAGATCCTACTTCTTGCAAATGTATGACCAAATGAATACTGCACACACAGAGCTGGATAGAAGCCATACCAAATCACAAAGGCAGGTCACATTTTACATGTTGTCACCGTCAATAGAGGAAATATCTTTGACCTTTAAAAGAAAGACTATCATTTATAGCGCCTTTTATGACCACTGGATGTCACAAAGTACGTTACAGCATTGAAGTACTTTTGAAGTGTAGTGTTACAATTCCCATAGAGACCAATAACTTTTAAAAAGATATTTGAATCCCTAGTGACCGACTCAAAGGATCACATGTCAAGATTTCACATTTTAAGACTTTTACTGTAACAAACATACTAAAAGCAACATCGACAAAACATTATTTTGTAGGCAACTTATACACTAAACTACAGAAAAATATTCCCCCCAACTTCCTAACATGACCAAAAGCTCCCATGTCACGTATATATGTTACACTGCACTCTCCACTAAATTTTAGGGCGGAATTTTCTGTGCCCATTGGTGTTAGGCGTGTCTGGCAGTATGACCGGACAATATGGGGAGAAGGCTGAAAATCAATTTCAAAACATCGTGAAACCAGTTTGTAATCGCTCGCTCAGCCCGTCGATGGCAGGCCATGTTTTCTGCCATCGGACGTTGGGAACCTCATTGTAATACATCTGCATATCATTATAAGGCCAGCCTGCTGGAATCATCCCCCCATGTGGCATCGTCCACCCTCAGCATATATAAGGTGTGCACTTGGCAGGCTGCACTTTGAGGGGAACTCAGAGGTGAGTGCACAGTAACGTTGCGCAGTGCTCACCCAAGTCACTTGTTAGACTTCAAGGATGAAATGCGATGGGGGAGTGGGAGGGGGTGGTGGTGGTGGGTGGGGGCAAGGGCTTCCATGAAGTTAAGACTACTTGTGGATGGGGGGCAAGGGCTGCCATACGGGCTGAGGCAACTTGGAGGTGGGCAAGGGTTGCCCTACAGTTGAAGGTAGTGCACAAGCACGTGCGGGATTCAGGGAGAGGGAAGCAGCCATGCATTAGGGAAGCCTTGTATAAAGTGACCATTCCTTTGAGCTGAGATAGTTCAGATGCAGCCACGTTGCCATGTGTGTAGTCGGGCCTCTAGCTTATCTGCCCACTCAAGCAATGCAGAGGCATGAAAGTGCCATCAAGTGCACCAGAGCTTTTCACCCTTCATGGACAGACTGCAAACTAATGAGCATTTTAGTGGACTACAGAACAGTTGGATGACTGGGCGCATTGTACAATCTATTTGCTAAAGCTGGCAGTCACTGGTGGAGGCACTCACAGCCCCTTGCAGTGTCATCATTCAGGTTTGGAGCAGTCTCCCCCATGGTTCAAGCTAACAGTGCAGCCTTGCAGTGTGGGTTGGGAGAATGCCTGTGCCTGAGCTGAGAGCACGGCATGCAGTCCAGTGGGCAAAGCTGTGGTCAATCATGGGAGTGGAGTGGAGGTGGTTGGAGTTTCGGGCAGCCATGCAGCGCACTAAACTCTGGCCATCCAGAGCACTCTCCGGGATGCATTAAGGCCCCTTCAGAATTGACCAAGAGAGGTTCTTAGTATACCCAGGCTAGGCCATGCATCTCTCTTTCATCCTGTAGGAGGAGTACAACAGGAGCATGGATCTTGGTGAACTAGCTGTATGCCTCGTGGCGTACAGAGAGTGGAGGCAATGGAGAAGAGAGTGACAGAGCCTGGCTGCGCAGAGTGAGCAGCAGCACGCTCAGAAAAAGGGGTGCCTGGGGTTCCCACCCACGCTGCTGAAGAGCCACAGCAAGCCAGGGAGCAAGAGAGCCAGGATGCAATTGGATTTGCCCAGATCTCGGGTTTCCCACAGGTGTAGGGTGCGATTGACTGCAGTCATGTGGTGCTCAGATCTCCATCGCAACAATGGGTCAACTATGTCAACTGAATGTGCAGTTGTTGTGCGACCACCTCAAACGCATCCTGCAGGTCGGCGCATGGTTTCCAGGGAATGTCCATGGCTCCTACATTCTCAGTCAGTCACAGATCCCTGATGTCTTCCAGGGTCCACAAAGACTGCACCGATGGCTCCTCAGAGGCTAGGGCTACCCGCAGAGGACGTGGCTGATGACACCCCTACCGCGGCCTCAGGCTACAGCAGAGTGAAGGTATAACGAGGCTCATGCTGCAACTCACAACTTGGTGGAGCTGAGCATCGGGATGCTGAAAATGAGGTTCCGGTGCCGGGTCCGGTTGATGGAGCCCTGCCATATAGTCCACAGAGGGTGTCACGCATCGACATCATCTTCTGCGCCCTTTACAACCTGGCGCTGCAACGGGGAAAGGGGCTGGCTGAGGAAGAGATGGAGGAGCTGGAGGCCTCCTCCAATGAGGAGGATGTCAACAGTGTTGAGGCTGAGGAGGTTCTTGAATGTGACGATGACAGCAATGAGGCCCTTGCACTGGACAGATGAGGCAGGTGCACTTGGGAGGCCCTCATAGCTATTAAATTTGTGGAGGATGATGACGGCATGCAGTGAGGAGACAGCATGGACCCTCACATTGCAGCTATGAATGTTTGACTCCAGTCTGGCTTATGGCAGCTCTGTGATAATGCTCCTGTCATTGAGACACAGTGGAGGCCCTAATAGTCACTCAGTTGCAGGAGGACGATGACAGCCTGCAGTGAGGACATTCCAATGATCTTCACATAGCCTCTGTGAATGACTGACTCCTGTCTGGCCGAGGGCAGCTTGCTTGGTCTCTGTGATCAGGGTCATATCATGGAGACACGGCCATGAAACTTTAAAACCACCTGATCCTTTGTCCACCTTCAAAACCTGACCCCTTCAGGAGCACAGCGTCAATGGTCACAGATGCTGAAGAGATGGGGGCCAGCCTCACATTCAAGGCACAGAGAGCTCTGTGACACCTGCCCACAACATTCTGGCAGCAAAGACAAGCACCGTCAAGGTGCAGGCATCAGTAATGAGTCCGGGGAGTGTGAGGCTGGACCATCACCTTGGTCTGAAGGCTGCAGAAAGCACAGAGGACAGGCCCTGGACTGGGACACCTGCATTTATCTTGTGCAGAAAGATTTCACATCTGAGTGACAAGAACACTGCTCATCAGAACAAGGAGCCATAGGCAGGGAGACATTCTTGGGAGTTTATTGATAATAGTGAACAGTATGTACAGGTGATTAACACCCATACCCGATGTATGCAACTACATCTTCTTAACTTTCCTAACCCTGCCGCTACTCCTTGGTGATCCCTGGATATCCACAGCAGAGGTGGAGTCAACCTGTTGATTGCTTCACCTTGTCTGTGATGACCTTGGCAGGCGCTCCCTGGAGGCCTGACACCTGGAGGGCCCCGGCCTGCTTTCAGGGTCCTGCTGTGTGGCAGTGGCACCCTCCTCGGCCTGTGGAGCTGGAGCTGGTGAGGTCACAGAAAGAGGGGATTCGGATGGGCCAGACACTCTCGGAGTCACCTGGATAGATGGCCCCGGAGGGTACTCCTGCTGATCCTCCTTCCTATGGCTGCCCAGCGGCCCCTGGCTGACTCTTTGAGGAGAAGGGGTAACTGCAGTGTGATCGGGCTGCCCCGCACCCCTCTTGCGCACATACTGTTGGAGGCCAACTATGGCATCAGCGATGGAGTTCAGCCCGCGCAGCAGTGCAGGAGCGGCATCCTGGACCAAGGTCTCCATGACGGCCTCCATCCTACCAATGTTGACCTCGGTGCGTTGGCATGCTGGTGCTATCGCCTCTTGTGAAGGCAGACAGACTCTTGCATAGTATGCTGCCATCTGAGGAGTGCAGGGGACATCCCTTCATGATGTTCCCGATCTGCCTTTGAAGCTCCAGCAACTGTGACATGATCAAGTTCAGAGGCTTATCATTTGACTTGGACTCAGCAAATTTCTGGCCTCCAGCAGTCCTCCGAGTGCCAGACACCTGGAAAGTCCCTGCTCCTGCCTGCTGTGGATCAGAAAGTGCAATGTGCTCAGCAGATTGTGACCCTGAGGCTACTCTAAAGCTAGGTCCCACTAAGTTGTGTGTCTCTGTGCTGGTGAAGGGTGTGGGTGAGCACTGTGACAGGTCTTCAATGAGGGTTTCAGCGGATTCCTCTTCTGAGCTTCCCTTGGGGCTTGATTGGAGGCCCTGTATCGTGGACTCTCTTGGTACTTTCCTAGATATGCCTGCAAAAGCAAGGAGAGATAATTAGTGGATGGCAGTGGCCTGTGAAAGAGGACACATCACTCACAGCATGGTTGTCTGATGGATGTTGCAATGCTGGATCCTCACTTGGTAGAGCACCACCAACCTCGCCGTCAGGACAGAAGTGGTCCAGATCCTTGCCGGCCAGCTGGATGGCTCTGTTTTCAAAGTCCGTGAGAACCTTGATTTCAGGCATTCCTCCATCGGTCTGTGACCTCTCCCTCTTGTTGTGTGCCAGCTTTCAATGCATGATTAGAGATAGAGAGAGTGTAAGCAGGATGCCTGCCAGGCCAGATAATAAATATGCCTGGCATGTGTGTAGGTGGTGAGTGGTCCCATGGACGGGATGAGGACAATGAAGGTGTGTGAGAGAGTGAATGGCGATGTCCCTTGAACTGGTAGTGAGTGAGGGCCCTGTGGATGTGTGATGGGTTTGTGTGTGCGTGAGTTGAGAGTGCTGAGAAGAGTGCCTTACCCTGGCGGAATGAAGGAGATCATTCATCCTCTTGCGGCTCTGGGTGGCTGTCCTTTTTTGAAGGGCGTTGGCATTGACCACTGCTGTCATTGCTTTCCAAGCCAGATTGGTGATGTTGCTGGCCCTCCTGCGGTCAGAGTGGGGGTAGAGGACACAGCGAGCCTCCATGGCATCCAAAAGGTGCTCAAGGGATGCATCATTGAACCTGGGGGCTGCAGTCTTTTTGCCTTTCAGGGCTATGTCTTCTGTGCAGCAGTCCTGGGCTAGAAGCACTGAGAAGTGTCCGCGTAGTTGGACTTTATATGTGGCACCCGGCGCGATGAAATGGCAAGGTGATGACATGGTGGGCGAATGCGAGCCTGCCCGCAAAGAAACAGCGTGTTTCCCAGGAATGCAAAATTAATGTGGTAGCTTTGGGACAATATGGTACGAGAAGCCGCCATTGCGGCCGGTGGGTAAATCGTCATTTCACCCGCCTGCTACCACACTTAGTGCAAACCTGGGACTATTCTGCCCGTAGCCCTAACAGGAATCAATCCAAAGTTACTCCCAGCTTCCAATAGGCCCAGTTCTCCCATTTTCAAGGAGTCATAATGTCCATCAAAAGTCATTTCCCTCAGTCTTCTGAGAAACCCTGAACTAACTTCCTACAACCAGGCCCACTCTGGTGACTCCTTCTGGTCACGTGAGGGCAAACCTTGCAGTGTCCTTAAATCTCTGTAAGTTCTGATTCTTCGACCAGGGAACAGGATCCCACCAGCATTCTGCCTGGTAGCTGGCAGCCTTTAGCCTGCTGTCACAACAGTTGCTGTGTTCCTGCTTCTCTCTCCAGGACTCCCTCTGTCACTCTCTCTCTCTTTGTCCAGGGTCCCTGAATCTGACTGTCTAAGAGTAAGTCTGCACAAAGCTGGGCCAGCTGCTTCTGCCTTTGCAGGTGTGAAAGCTGGCACTTGAGTTTCCATTGAACTTGATCTGGGTCCCCGGTCACCTTGGCAATGAGGTCAGATAGGGTTATTGCCGGGCAGGAGATCATATGTTCTGCTCTCCTATTCCATTTTAAAAGAGACAATTTAAAACATAGCTATCTTATAAAACCTTGCATTTGGTATAGATGTCACTGCTGTAATTCAGGAAATGTAGCAGCCAGTTTGTGCTCAGCAAACACCTATAAATAATGACCAGATAATCCATTTATGTGATGTTCATTATGAGATAAATGTTGGCTCGGACACTGAGGATAACTCGCACGCTTTTCTCCGAAATAGTGCCAGCTGATCCTTTCCGTTTACCTGAGACGATGGAGAGTCGAACCAATTTTAACCGTTGACATTGTTTGCTCTATATTACACCGAGCCTACAGCACAGAAGCAGGCCATTTGATCCAACCGGTCCATGTTGATGTTTCTGCTCCGCACAAGCTATTTTATTAAATGCAACAGCAATTCAAACGTAATGGCAGAAGAATTCTTGGGAGTTGTCAATTTCAAGCAAGGTCCCATGTGACAAAGAGATGCTTAGGCTGGGATTTTCCAGTCCAGACGGCAGCCGGCCCAGAAAATTCTTCCCATAAATCTTACCAAGTGACAAGCGCACAGCTTTTGATACAATTGTCCTATTAAATAGTAAAGTACAATACTGTCCTATCTGCCCTGACCCATTGGGTGGGGTTTTCCGGCCCTACCAGCGTGAGGCGTCATGGGCGGGGCCAGAAAATGCAGGGTGCGGCCACAAGTCAGTTTCCCGCCAGTGTAAAAATTGGATAGCAATTTTCCGGCTCCCAGCTTTGACAGTGGGTCGGGTTGCCCGCCGTGCGATGTCGGAAACCTCATTTGCATGCCCTTGAGTCTCCTGAACGCTCATTAAGAACGCAGCTCACTGGAATCACGCCCCGACTCCAAATCAAATGGTCAGGCCAGTGGCTAAATAGACCATTGCGAACCACAGCCGGAGATAACTGACGTGCACCTGGCGAACTGAGCTTCACTTGCGGCTTCAAGGTTTGAGAGCTCGGCGGTCGCCTACCTTTCACTGCGCTGCATTGGTGGCTGCTCTGACTCTGTGCCAAGGCTGCTCAGGCAAGAACAGCAGGAAGGGAAGGGGATGGAAGGCACATGCTTGACCGTTGGGGGAGGGGTGGGGGTTGCTTGGAGCCCTGGAGGGAAGGGGTGGACAGGGATACACGACGCTGGGGGGGCTATCTGACTGGAGCACGGGAGGGAAGGGGTGAACAGAGACGCATGACTGGGGGTCGGTGGGGTGAAAGGAAGACGGGTCATAAGTCTCAGGCAGTCCTGGCGCAGTGTGCACCATGTAGTTGGGGCCAGAAGGCAGAGGCCTCATAATAGAACCGGATAGCAACATTTCAACAGCCAATGGAATGACATAGTTGAGAAATAACATAGGAAAGAATGGCCAGGGGAGGGGTCTGAGGGCTTGTGGGAGGAGTTGACGATTGCACTGGCGATTGAAGGGGCACCTTAATCACTTCCACTTCAGGAGAGCATGTTAGGAAGACTCAAGTGCCAATTGAAGGATTTGGGCATCTTAACTCATGGGGCGCATTCTTGTGAGAATCTATAGCAACTTGGGGCCAAATGTTAATTGGGCCTGAATGACCATTTGTCCCTCCCATAGGAGTGTGAAAAGCTCAGAAGGATTCAACTCTAACGGGGCCATATCTGAAGTACATATGCAATATTCTCCAAAGACCCTACACATTGCAGCTGAGATGTTCAGGCTTCACACACCTCAAGGATTACAGTCATTAAATTGGTGCAAGGCCAGGCTCTAGTCTACTCCAAAGGAGGCAGCATGGCCGTGCCCTGAGGCTCACAGCATCCGGCTGTACTCATCCAGATCCAAACACCTTTGTGAAAGCACTGTCATGCCTGGGGTGTACGGTGGGGGTGGGAGGGGGTGGTACTGGGGGTGGTGGGGGAGAGGAGGGCGGGGAGAATCAGCTTCAATTGATCTTTAAGGCTGTGCTACAGCTGTAAAGAAGGACCTGGGTTAGAATTCCTGGAATGAGGGCAGCCCAAGGGCTTCACAATGACCCCCTAGCTTGGCGATGCAAGTTGATCATTGCATGGTAATGTTCAACCATGTCTCTGATCAGTTTTTCCACGGAGTTGAGGAGTGTAGAATGGAAGCAGCAGTAATGATGCCTTCTTCATAGCTCTCCTGCAACTGAGGAGGAGAAGAAGGGTCTGTCACTGTCAGGCAGGGCAAAGGGAAGGGCCTTGCCCTGAGGAACGTTGGCCAGCAGGGCCCCATGAAACCCAGAAGCTGAGGCGGGGAGACCAGTTCCACAGGCAGGGCCCAGGGTGTACCGAAGACGCCATTCATACCTGCAGATGAGCATGAGACAGTGCCATAGGCACCTTCGCTTGTTGAGGGATGTGGTGGTTCACATAGACCACATTCTTCAGGAGGATCTAATGCTGCACGGCATGGGAGGCCATCCATTGCCAGTGGCTCTAAAGGTGACTGCCACACTCAACTTTTTTATGAGTGGCTTGTTCCAGGGCTCCACTGGAGACCTCTGCAGATTTTAACAATCCTCTGCCCATAACTGCATCCGAGAGGTCACCAATGCCCTATTCAGTAAGGCACACAATTTCGTCCAATTCTCCCTGGATGAAACCAGCCAGGCTGCCAGAGCAGTGGGATTTGCAGTATGCCTGGAGGATTGCAAGGTCCCCAAGGAGGACAATCGTCAATCACTGGTTCTCGCATGAATGTCTGAGAACCAATCTGAATCCATCTGTGGCATCTCTCCACAGATGGCCCCTCATGCACCAACAATTTTCTGGCCCCATCCTCATACTGAGTCCCCAGCATGAGATCATTCTTCAGGATGTTGTGATCTATCACTCTCAGTCATGGACATGAGCATATGGCTCAGGTCACCTTTGTGTGCACAACACAGAGAGAGAGCTTCAGCAGCACCATCGTCTGATCATTGACAAGCACTCATGACCCAACCTTCATTTGGAGCTTCCTAAGTTCACGTCCAGCATTGTCTTAGTATCTGGTTGTAAGGTTGCTCAGTAAACATCAACACTGCATTTAGGATTTAGTAATTTTGTTGATATTAAAGAGCACACATCAAATGCAGTGGAGCTTTGCTCTGATTCCATTCGAGGCCTCCACATTTTCATTCCAGCAGTTTCAGATAGATACAAGGAACCTGGGACACTGATGGAATTGCGATGATCAGATAACCATGTCGATTGCCCATTGGGGAGCTGGCTGAGGGATTATTTCAAGCCTCACTAGCCAGACCTCTAGATCCAAAGTAGCATCCTCTCGATTAATAGTCTGGCATCAAGAGACTAGACACCTCCAATCTCGTATAGGAGTCATCAATTCCTAGCTAGGCCCATAGCTCTGCATCATGCAGGCGGAGGAGAGTGGGAACTATTATAGGAGTGTTGTCTAGCTGTACACGCAGTCATAATGTCACATTACAGGCCGCCACGAGCAGCTAAGGTCCCTGAATATTACTTGAAAGGTAACCCACACCCAAGCCTGACAGAGGTACACGGAGGCCGTTGAAAGATGCACACAGTTATAATGACTCCAATGCAAGTAGCCATTAAAACTGATAAGATCCACACAGAGCAGTCTTCAGTGCATCAGTATCAGGAGCATAAATCAAACTGCGAAACCTAAAATTTTGAGGCCACATGCTTTGATCTTCTAACGCGAGTCTAAGATATGCATTGCCCAACCAGCATGTTGATAGAGCAAGAGGCTTTGCTCATGTCACTGCTGTGAGCAGAAAGGCAATTCATTGTCCTGAGATTGTGTGAGACATCATAGACCTGAGACACACATTGGGAGATAAGTGAGGAGTTGGGGGGGCACCTATTACACTTGTATGACCTCGGAGCATTGCATCAGATAGAAGAGCCATTCACTACATGACAGTTTCCGATAAGTAAAATATATTTACAGATGTGCGAAGTATATGCCATGAGTGAACACCCGTGTCACCATTGTGTTCTCAGTATTTCTTAACTTTTCTTACCCTACTGCTGTGTCTAAGTGCATCCTCAACATCCACAGCAGAGGTTGAGGCAGCCTGCTGACTGCTACACCCTATTGTCTGCGATGACCTTGGTGGGCGTCCTCTGGAGGGCTGAGGTCTGGAGGGCTCCGGCTTGCTTTGGGTCTCCTGCTGTGGGGCAGGTGCATGCTCCCTGGCCTCAGTAACTGGAGTTTCTGGGGTCACAGGCAGAGGGACTTGGAATGGTTGAACAGCCCAGGAGAGTCCTGGGTGGATTGCTCTGGGGTGTCCAGTTGATGCTCCTCTTCCCTGTGGGTATACGAGGCCCCCTTCCTGACTCCTTGTGGAGAAGGGTCTCCTGGAGGAAGGTCAAGGTGTCTCATCCTCTTCTCGCCTAGTCACTGATGGATCCCACTCATGGCTGTAGCAATGGTGTGCAGGTCTGAGTGCATATCTGGCGCAAACTGCCGGACCAACGTCTCCATGGCAGTCGCCACCCTTCCAATGGAGACCTCGATGCAGTAGTATGTCAGTGCCACGACATCAGACTGAACTTTGATGGACTCCTCCATTCTCCATTCTAACCGGCTGACAGCCTTTGACAACCCTGCCTGCTCTACCCCTGCCCGTCTTTGGAGCTCCATCAGCTCCCTGAGAGTCAACAGAGTCTCGTCATCGGACTCAGACTCAGCAGGAGCCTGGCCTCCAGGAGCCCTCTGGATGTGGGTGACCATGGCTGTTGCTGCCTCTGCCCTGTTGTGGGCCAGAATCTGTGCTGTGCTGTGCTGACCAGCTGGTGACCCCCGAGCCTGCTCTAAAATGAGGTGTGTGTCTCTGCCCTGGTGGAGAGTGCAGGTGAATGCAGTGATGGCTCTACATTCAGTGGGTCTTCAGGATCCTCATCTGAGGTGATCTGGAGGCTGGGGCTGATGGGCTGACTGGTGGTGTGTCTCCTCCTTTACTTGCTGGTGCCTGTAATAGAGAAAAAAGATGATTAGTTATTGATTGGATAGTCACCTACATTAAAGAGCATTCACAATTTTGGTAGGTGGGCAAAGATTAGTGGATGGACCCTCATGGCTTGTTGGGGATACTGATCTTGCCTTCGGTACAGGAACGGTCCCTGTCCTTGCCAGCCAGCTCTGCTGCCTGCTCCTCAACTTTGTTGAGTGACCTGAGTTCTGGCATCACCACCCTGCACCCTTCGGTTTGGGATCTCTCCCTGTTGTGGGTGATCTGGTCCTGCATAAAGACAGATGGACGGACTGTGAGCAGTGCAGATGCCAAAGCATATGATAAGCATGCCTGTGTTCTCTGTGTGCTAAATGTAAGGCCTAAGGATGTGATTTGTGCAGTATGTGACAAGAAATGAAGTTGCAAAAGTGTGTGTGAGAGAATCAGTGGTGATGTCCCTTGTAATGGCAGTGTGTGAGATCCCTGTGGACTGTAACCCTGTGAATGTCTGATGGCCTTGTGAGTGTGAGTTGAGATTGAGGAGAAGGTTGACTTACCCTGGTGGAGTGGATGAGATCATTCATCCTTCTTCAGCACTAGAGAGTGGTCCTCTTCTGAGGACAGCAGACGCTAACCACCCTGGTGACCTCCTCCCAAGCCTTGGTGGTGAGGTTGCAGGTTGCCTGGCTCCCATCACATGGCTATAGGAACTCCCGCTGGTCTTTGAATGCTTGGAGGAGTGCCACCAGATCCTTGCCACTGAATTTGGGCACACACGCTTGTCTCTTCTGGGGCCGTTCTGGTGCTTGCCATAACAAGTCCTAGGCTGCGGAGAGTGAATGTGTGCGTGAATGCCGTTTCAATATGGTGCCTGGAAATACTACCTGATGAGGTAAAGGGGGCAGACAAATGCCAGCCCACCTTGCCATTAGAAGTGACATGCTGCTCATTCGTGCATACATAATGAAGAGCAAAGCGGACAAGCTGTCGCAGCAACCTGCCATGCTAGCCGGCGGGAACTGAGCCAACTTTCCTGCCCATCACTGCGCTTCATCTCCAAAGTAGAAAATTCTGCCCATTGTATGTTGCAAGACTGCATTTCATTTAAAGAGATTTGGAAAGGTCAAACTCAAAGGTGCCTTAAAATGTCTCCATAAGCACAGCATAAGTTCTGAAAGTTATACCAAAAGGTCATTGTGGTAGTCTTAGTCTACTCTTCATTAGACAAAATGTTCACACCGTAACAATGCACATGATGTAATGATGGAACAAATGTATCTCACAAAGTGAGATGTGAGAGAAGGCTTTTCGGAGGATGTGGTTTGATTTGTATTTTTGTTTGGGGGGGACGTTGGCAATGGTGTAATCTAAAGCAACATTACAAAGTCCCCATAATAGGGGTGCTGAGTAACAACAGGAGTCCATAACATTTAAATGGGTTGGTTTCATTTTAAAATTGTGTTTAATCACTAACTCTTGAAAACATGGTTGTGGTTTGTGAAGCCATGCAGAACAGCCCGACCTTTAAAGTGTCACTCTCTCTTCCGTTACAAGCAAAACACTTGAAAAAGTAATATCCCAAATAGAGTATTCCTGTTCCTGACTATTCCTGCGCAAACTTTTAAGCAACAAAACTGGAGCAACTGGCTGGGAGGAGACACTCAACGTGATTACATAGGGGAGCTGGGTAAAGATCAGCAGGGACAGTTATTAATTTAATGTGTTTAACATATGTGCACTTTTGACTGGGTGTTAATCCAGTTCCCTCATTAAAGGTTTCAGCAACTCTGAGTTATTACTAGCCTAGTGATGTCATCAGCATTTCCTCTTTAAACCGTGACAAAAGATTCGACAGTCGTCGAGAAAAATAAATGGATTAATGAGAATTTGTTCAACTAGAATTAGGGAGACTTATAGATGATTACAAAAGAATTATTTATTTCACACTGCAATCATATTTATTGAATATTGATGAGCTGGAGAGGTTAGAGTGCCCAAGCAACAAAATTCACTGACATTCAGAAGTATTTATTTGCATGAAGTAGCTTTCAATAATATGATAGTCTAGTGTATATTTTTTTTGAATTTTGAGCACAAAATAAATTCATAAAATCATAGAATAATTACAGCACAGAAGGAGGCCATTGCCCACTATGTCCGTGCTGGTCCTCTGCAGGAGCAATTCACCTAGTGCCATTCCTCCCATATTTTCCCCTGCAGACTTTTCCTTTTCAGATAATGATCCAATTCCCTTTTGAAAGCCGTGATTGAACCTGACTCCACCACGCTCTCAGGCCGTGCATTCAAGATCCTAACCATTCACTGCGTGAAAAAGATTTCCTCATGTCACCGTTACTTCTTTTGCCAGTCACCTTAAATCTTCACAATTATTAATAAGCAACTTGCACAGCCCAAAGAAACTATTTTCTTCCTTAGACTTCCTTAGGATAAATAAAGGAGATACAGGAGATAAAATTGTTTGGCCCCAAAAGTGAGCATCTAGAGTGCAACGTGCGATTAACTGTGCCTCGGCATCCAATGCAGGCAGCATGCAAACTCTGTGCTCCCTACTAGCTAATATGATTGCAGAGTGCAGCCAACGCTAATTGCGCTGCTAATTGGCTGCACGCCTCTGCAGGGGGCCCAAAAATCATGCTGTGAGGTTGGCACCACTTAAAACTAGTCTGCAGTGCTCAAAGCCAGTCTGCATCTCTTAAAACAAAGGAGCATTGTGGTTGAAGCAAGTGCTGAAAGTCATTCTGCAACTTACTCTGAGCTGGAAAACACTTCATTATCATCACCATGTGTTCTCTGCCTGAAGGCAGGACCTTGTCAATTAATTATCAAACTACGGCTAAATGTATGCTGTAATTTAAACTGCAGGTGGGGTGAGGAGGCAGTCCCCGAGCCTACCTCAGCTGGAACAAGGATCAAACCCTGTTTGGTTGGCATTAACCTGAACCACGTGCTAACCGTCTAGCCAACTGAACTAACTGAACTCAACAATGGCACAAAATAGAAGAGAGCAGGGCCCAAGGTTTTCTGATGCTGGCAGTGAAGGCTTTGGTTGAGGAGATGCAGAGGAAGTTCTATCCACAGGGGGCCAAGAGACTCATCAGACAAACTCACAGATGATCGTAGAAGTAAATAACCAAGTGTCAAGCCTCAAGCAGCTGGATGCAGTACCACAACAAGTTCAATGACCTGATATGAAGTGGTCAAGATCAATGAATGTTTCTCCAACTGCCACATCTCACCAACTACACCACGAGCCTCAGCCACTGGTCAATTCAACACAGCCTCGTCATTCACCTGCTAACAATCTCCATTAATCATGACTCAAAACTAAATTCATACGCTTCACTTTGCCCTCACACACATAGCACTTCTGTAAGCCTCATACCCACCTCTCTCAGCTTGGGCACTGGAACTGTTACCTGTTCAGCCATAATAGCCACATCACCCAAAAACATTGCCCCACACTCATTGACACACTTCCTTCATTCTCGCAGGACAAGGTGGCGTACAACTGAAGGCAGCAGCAGCTAACCGGTGGGGGAGCAGGTCTGGCTGCATTTCCTAACTCCGATGGAGAAGACAATGCTCTCCGTCATTGGAGGGGCCATTGCTGAGGTTGTGGCCAGTGGTGGGACTGAAACCATCAAAGATAACGGTATTCTCATCCCTAATTCTCCTCCTCACATCGCATTTCCCCTCATCCCACATTCTCTTCTGCTTTACAAGCTGCAGATGGTGTGAGCACGCACCCCTTACTTTCTGCTCACACCCCACACCACCCTCACCACATCACAACCTTATGCTTGGACCATTCTCCTTCCAGATACTCAAGAACTGCCACCTGGCCAGGCAGTGCTGGAAGAACAAGAAGTGGAAGAGCAAGAAGACAGCGAATAAACACTATCACTTGATTTCACACTCTTAGGCACCAGCTCAGATTGTGTGTAAGTTAGAGGATAGTTTTAAAGACGGGACCTGTATGTAATGAGACACTGAGCACAAGTGATCTATAGCCAGGGGGCAAGGGTAGATAGAGCAGGCTTCAGTTCACTGGAGGGTGAGGTTGCACATGGGTTCTGCCGCAGAGACTCAGATGAGAACTGTGATGGAGCAGCTTATGGAAGAATGCTGTTGGATATGCACAATGAAATTCTTGTTGCATTAGGAGTGATGTCAAGGAACTTGGTGGAGTCCGGCACCAAGTTGGCACAGGCCTTCCTGCAGAGCTTGGAGCCCATCCTTTCCAGCGTGGAAGGAGCGTCCAATTCTGTTCATGCACTTGTGGACCCAACCCTAATGCAGCCTTGGATGGCTGATGTCTCAGTTTCCATATGTAGCACAAGCAGAAGGCACCCAGTGTCCGGGTGCTGCAGTGGAAGCGGAGGTTGAGGTTGAACAAGTTCTGCTTGCTGACATGCAGGCTCAGACTGCTATCATCAAGGCAGCAGATACCAGTGCTCCAAGGGACTTACAGGGTGTCACAGCAGCCCAGCAATCTGTGCTCCAGCAGATTACTTGGATTGCTGGTGTGCTGCCATGGGGGAGTAGCAGTGGCTCTGTTGAGCATGAACCTTCTCTTCTCCCTCAAGATGACAGTATTCACCCTCCCACCACTGCCATTCCACCAATGCCCTTCCTGTTGGCTGTCAGCCAGCCAACATAGGTTGGAGTCTGGTGCTGGGCCTTCTAAGTCATCCGCAATCTCTTTCACTGCAAGTAAGCGGACTTCTGTCAGCCATGATGTGGTCACTGTAGCAAAACCTCATTGGACCACCCAGCCAGGCAAAGGTACACGGAAGAGAAGCACTAAGAGAATGCAGCGGGGTGATTAGTTAATGCGTGTGTGCAAAATGACATCATTTTATTTATAAATTTGGTTTGAAATATTTATCTTGTGGTGGCTTTTAATTTTACTTTGGAGCCAACACTGATGGTCAGTGGCAGAGGAAAGGTAAGGAACAGGACTGTGGATGAATAGGGAATTGGAGCAGACCAGTTGTTTGCAGGCAGCTCGGCTGGAAAGAGACTGTCTGGTTTCTCTAAAAACTTCCACCTCCTTGTCTTGAGCTGGCCGCCATGAATGCCTGGTGGAAAGGGTTGTACCTTCATGATGGTGAGGTTGTGCAGAATGCAGCAGGCCATGACACTCACTCTGGAGAGTATTGCAGGGCTCCTCCAGAGTGGTTCAGCCAGTGGAAGTGCAGGCCGGAAGCTTCCCCTCTGGAGCCTAGGTTTGGTGGCGGGCACGGAATTAGGGAGTGATTCCAGCTCTGGGGCGGGACAGCTGACCACGTGCGATCTTGTGATGTTCACCTCATGACCTATATAACGCCAGGAGCTCGCCGAATCTCGTGGCGAAGGTGGGCCGGAAGTCGCCATCCTGCCATCACCTCATGGGATCGAAGGTCAGGGCACCATATTTAAAAGGCACCTAGACATACATTCATTCGCTGCAGGACAGGAGCTTCATTCTGGCTATCCTTCAAGGCTCTATCAATGAGAGAACAGACAGCTTATGGCCCAACGGTTCAGCAAAACCTCCCCGGAGATTGCCTTCCAGGCCTCCCAAGAAAGATGGGAGGTGCTGTTTCCCAGGGATGGGAGCAAGAGGCCCTCTCATCTGACCATGGTGGCCTGAAGGAAGGTTGCAGCGGAGGTTAACATCCATGGGGCCCAACAAAGAAACACCTAGCAGTACAGGAAGAGGTGAATCATCTGCTGCTCTCAGCTCAGCTAAGTGGCACTGTCTACTCACTGAAAACTGACACTCAAGGGCATCAGGCAGTCTTACCGTACAGGTGCACAGGGATGTCGGACAAGAGTTTGGGGTGCAGCACTCACCAGCAGATGGGACATGTGCTCTGAATGTGTGCCAGCCACTTCATGCTTTCAATCTTTTATCAGTTGCAGGAGATCCTGCTTCTTAATCACTTACTGGGGAGGGCTCAGCAGTTGCCATGGGCATGCATGCTCCTGAACTGCACATGCAACCATTGGGATGACAATCAATCCTTCTGTTTTACTGTGGGACAAGAAGGCCTACAATAAGTGGGAGTGGTCCAAGACAGGAGACGGGATTCCTGACATTAAAGTCCTCACCCCGTGTGAGGAGCAGACCGCTGAGATAGCTGGTGAGGCGCAGAACCTTGCCTGTGCTGAAGGCGAGATAGGACTCCCCCAGGAAGCCAGCTAGAATGCCTCCAGTGTGCAGTTGTCAGCTGTGTCCAAAGAGTAACACATTGGTTTATTTAAGGAGCCTGCTCAGGCATTCACTAAATCTTTCTTTACCCTGTTTCAGGTACCAGCAAGAAAAGAGGGAGGCCCACAACAGAGACAACTCACAGAACCAGACCCACCCCCACCTCTGAGGATTATGCATTAGAAGCCTCAGAGGATGCACCATCATGGCATTCACCTGCACTTTCCACCAGCGCAGATACAGTCAACTCAGTGGGTCAACATTTTAGACTAGACTCGGGGTCACAATTTGGTGAGCACAGCATTGACACCTGTCCACAGCTGGTGGAGGAGCTGACAGCTGAGGTCCTCTGACACTGAACCAAGACAAGTTGAAATTGCATCTGAGAGAATTCTGCCTGACAGTAAAGTCAAAAAGAAGGCCGAGACTAAATTCTGTAGTAGAAAGAAGAAGACACATAGAAAGCAGATGCAGAATTACTGATAAGGCACCGACTTAAAAAACAATCATACTGTGTGGGATTCAGGATTGCTCAACATCCTGATTTTGTGAATCATTCTAGAGCTCTGGATCAGAGTCAACCCATGACTGTGCCATTTGTTCACTTGCAACTACCTAAATTACAATACACGAATGCTGGTTAAATGCAAGTCAACCCAGCGATACAACTGCCTGTTTTCACTGTTTGCTTACCCAGGAGTTCCAAATATGGCTCTAGCTTTTCACTAAGGCACCCATCTTCGGACAAGACTAAGCCTGATACTTCCCAATTTGGCGGGGAAGGTGGAGAAAAGTAAAGGGAACCAAAAAGCGACTCATGATTTGCATAGTCATGAGCGACAATTTACTGTTGGAGAAGCAGTACATCTAAAGAATTTCGGTGGAGGACCGAAGTGGTTACCTGGTAAAGCGAGTTCTGTGACCGGATCGTTGTTGTACTATGTGGAAGTGGAGGGCCGGATCACCCATAAACACGTGGATCATTTAAGAAAGAGGGAGATACCACAACAAAATGATGTTCCACCTGTAACCATTGCTGAACCAGTGATTCCAATTGAAGTTGTTCAACCAAGGACAGACATGCCCAATGTCTCTATCAGAGTCGAAGATGCAGAACTGCATGTGCCTAATGAGGTGCCTGATGTTAATGCGGTTCCAGAGAATTGTAATGTCATGAGATAAATATCCTTGTCAATACGAAATATACGGAAAAGTTAAAGGGGGAGGAATGTAGTATTTATAGTTTTGGGAAACGTACGACTGTAGCTTTAAGAATAATCCTGTGTTGTAAGATCACATGATCTGTGTAAACCAATGTGTTAACAGTGAGGGGAACCTCTACAGGAGAGTTCTTCTTTAGTTATGGAGTTTGATGCACACGTGTAGTTGCTGCTGCTGGCTTGTAAATAAAGTTAAATGTTTCCAATAAGAAAAGTTGTCTGAAGATCAACTCTATAACGTTGGCATTTAAGGGTGTGGAATTTGGGCCCCATCAGTGTCCGCTAATGAACTCCTATAGATTCAGTTCTCCCACATTATCAACATAGTGATTACTCAATAATCCTTTGGATGTATGATTAAACACTGACCATCATTTGTGAGTATTTTTCCTGGGGCACACCTCTGAAAATGTGTTCAGCGAGCTCATTGCAGCTCCTGATGCTGTTGCCCTGTTGTGAGATGTGGGTGGGTGCCACGAGTACTCAAAGGGAGTTAAACCTGCAATGTGAGTGGCAGGCAACACTGTACCTGCAGTTTCAGGGTTGAAATAGTGAAGCTCTTCTTAACAGTAAAAAACCAGAGGCTGCCCAACATGTCTGGAGGAAGCTATGGTGGGCATGTCCAATCTTTAATGGACCTCCTTGGTGATATGTCATTTTGAGCTAATATGCAAGTGAAGGCTGCAAGTAAGAAGGCAATGGGTAACTTAGCCTTGACTGCAAGAGGGTTTTGACTGTATGATTTAAGAGGCGTGTGTGCAGTTGACTGAAGCCTTTGGCCTGCTCGTCTCCTCATCAAGGAGGAGATCTCATATAAAGGATTTTCAACCAAAGTGCATCAGACATTACTGAAGTACTGGGATCTTAGTCCATGAGCTGAGAGAGTAGAATGAGCCTGTGTGCTGGACTGTGCTGAGGACTGTGAGGGTATCTAGATGAAGCATCAGCAACCCTAACAGAACTTTGCAGGGTCCATGCAAGAAAGATGTTTACCTTGGCTGGGTATCTACAATGACGGATCACAGTCTTGCACTAATACCAAGGCCATTTAGGACAGAGACTTGCAGGAGGCTCTGCAATTTGAGGATCCAGAGTGGTTGCTAGTCAACAAACCAGAGTGCAGGCGAAGAACTCTCAGTGAATGGACTCCAAAGTAACCTCAAAACTTTTCTGCATAATAAAAATGTCAAGGGATATGGATTTACTATGGGTAAGTAGAGATCGAGAACCAGCAACGCAATCATCCCAGATCAATCTGCATGGAAGAGCAATCTCGAGGGGCCAAATGGTATTCTCATGCTGCTCCTCCCTTCACCCATCTCTCAGGTCTGCCTGCCAGCCTGCCCCCACTTTGGGAGCAGGTGTGAGGGGGACATGAGTGCAGCTCTGCCAAGGTTAGATTTGATATTGCTTCCAAGTTGCCATGCACATGGACTTTGTGAGGGCATGGGAAAAATCTCAATTCCACTTACAGGTGCCCGATGTTGCGAGAGAACGGAGTGGTTTGCAGGCTATAATGCATGCATTTAGTGCTAGAGCTCTGTACATTATCACAGTTTGGTGTATGCAAAGGGTCAAATCGCAGCAGGGCAGAGGTCAAAGAGTGCAATTTAATTCAGCTATCATAAATCAAGGTATGTAAGACCAAAATCAAGCTCGCCTGTGACCAAAATGGAGCTGGGGCCTTCCAGCCAGCAGAGGATAGAAAACCAAAAAGTAAAAGAAATGCCTCAGCAGCTTACTCTACCTGGAATCTGGTAGCTATCAGATTGGCACGGGTCTGCCTGTCACATAGTACCCCTGCTTTGGCCTCTGCACATGACTCGGTGACATCCTGGCCCTTGTTAACTCCAGCCCCTTCACCGTCCCCATTGTTGGAGGTGACATCCAGGTCCTCCATCTCTCCCTAAGCCAAGACATCCTCCTTTGTAGCGCGAGGTCATGAAGGACACAGGGCATTCTCTCTGGTGAGTACTGGAGACCCCTGGCTGAGCGGTCCAAACATCTGAACCTCATCTTTAGGACGCCTTTCATCTGCTCAGTCATGGACCTGGTGGACGCATGTGTGGACTGTAGCTCTCCTCAGCAGCACTCTGCGGATGGTGAACTGGTGTCATTAGTCAGGTCTTCTGGGAGCATCCCTCGTCCACAAGAAGCCAGCCCTGCAATCGCTGAAGTCCTTCAAAAGCCTGTGGCACCTCAGAGTGGCTCAGAATGATTAGAGCGCCCTGGGAACCCAGCACAAACATGCAGGATTGTCCTTCTGTGATCACATATCAGTTGCACTTTCAATGAGTGGAAACTTTTTCTATTTATGAATGTGACTGGCTTTTGTCAGGGAGCTTGCAAGGCCACACATGTGCAGTCAATAGCCACTTGAATTTGTGGGAGCCTGAGATTGCTGCAAAACCCCATGCTCTGGCTGCCCGGCTTTTGGGATCCAGTCAGAATTGGACAAATTGGTTTGCTCTTCTGAACAGAGCATCTGTCACCTCCCAGATGCACATGCGTGTCGCTGACTGGGAGATGCCACACAGCTCCATTTGGGAGCCCTGATAAGAAGTTTAAGGCAGCAGTGACCTTTAATGCCACTGGCATGGGATTCCCTCCAAGTCCTTCCGGCCACAGGTCATCATGGAGAAGCTGGCAAATATGTGCAATCACATTCCAGGACAACCTAAGGTGCTCCAGCATTGCCTTTCCCTTTTTTGTAGATAGCTGTTCTGGCTGCAATATATCCATGACCGGACAATGCTCGCCCTTGCAGTGGGCCCTGGTTGTCAGCATCCTGATCTTCTTGAGGCCCAGTGCCTCTTGCTGCTCAGGCCATTGTTCCTCCTGGCCCTGTACCAAACTGCAATGGGTCCTCCTCATCTGGATGAGAGCCAGTACAAACGCAGGGTTGCCTGAAGCATGCATCATCTGGGTGTCAGTGGATCTGCAAACGAATTGAAATAATAAATCCAGTGAGCATCTTCCTAACAGGATTGCACCCATCTCGGAGCCAGTGCTAAGCCCTGTACCTGGCCTCCGTCTAGACATGGCATTCCCGCCTCACCCCTTCCAGGTGAAGGACATCCTGAAGGACCAAAGATGGGTATTCCTCCTATACATAAATGTGCATGGAGACATTGCTCTTTGAATGGGGTGATGAGAGCCATGTGTGAGAACCCTCCCTCTGACACTATTCCACTTGCCTCCACTAAGAGACTTTATAGACTTGAGACTTTATAGAGAGACCATTTCCCTAGCAGCATAGAAAGGCATACCACCTGAGCCCTTAGCAGCCATGACCATTCACCCAGGAGGATAAAGGTTTGGAGCCACGAATTGGCTGCCCTCCACCAACTGTGCCTCTTTGAGGCATCCCCCTCCCTCACTCCCTTCATGCCTGCCTCTGACTGCAGCAGATGGCAAATTACACAGAATGAACAGCAGTTCCACACCTTGCTGGGATCTCAGTTATGAGATCCATGAGTCAGAGACCAAACCTGCTGCTATGTGGGCTTCACCAAAGAGGAGAACACGAGTGAGCATGGTTCTCATCCAGTTGCCTCATGATTATTAGGGTGCCCCTTTAGCCGGCTAATTGTGCTCGACAATCTTTTAATCTCCACCTGTCACCCACCACCTGTTCCCCCATCACCCTTGACCCACCCAATATAACCATTCCCCTTCCCTCTGCCCCCCTTGAACCTCCTCCCGTTACCGTAACCATCCACCTCCATGTGCCTTCTGTCCCCTTTGAGCCAACACCCGTTGCTGTCCCCATGCCCACCCTGACCCTGACCCCTCCCATTATCCATGCCACCTGTGTAGTCTGCCTCCATGTGAAACCTTCAGATGCCTGACTATCATCCTGGACCTGACACCCACTCTCCCCTCTCAATTTAACTGTTCCCTCCACTGCTCAGTACTTTCAGTTCAACCCCAAGGACCCCACCATTGACAGCAATGACCCTGGCCTCAAGGACCATCTCTCTCCCACCATCCCTGACTGGAAGCCCCTCCCCCGTCTCCCACCCAGCCGCAGGATCCCCAGACCCTGCCCACTAACCTATGTCGCTGCACCCTCACATTCCCCCACGGCTGCCCTCGCTGCCCCGGACAGTCTGTCTTTCTTCCCCGGACAGACTCCCACCCTCCACCCCTTCGCCTGCTCCCTGTGTCCAACCTTTGCGCAGCTTGTCCTACCGGCACCTGATATAAGTCAAGTTGTGAACAGTCCCCAAGGAGGCCAAAGCAGCGTCTACTCACCTCGAAGTCGTGGAAAAAAATAAAATCAAGCTCACCAGGTGCACGTCACTTAAATACAGTCACAAATGTGAACATTCTCATTTTTCGCGGTGGGGAACTTAATTGGAGGGGGAACTTAATTCCAGCGACGTGGCCTTTTCGTGAGCATGCTTGACATGCTAATACAAGCAAAAGGGCTTCCTGACGTTGTTCATCGGGAAAAGGGAAGCTCGACCCACCTTTAACCCACCTTTAAAGCCCCAAGAACTTAATCCCTAAAGTTCATCCCGCCATCAGGAAACTGAATTTTGGTCTCCTGCCAAATTAAGTTCCCCTGCTCACAAAGTTTCCCATTGCTGGCGGAACTGAAAGATTCCATTTGTTGTTTCAACACACCAATGGCCTGCTCTATAATATTGCATGATGGCAGCATCAGTGTTAATTACATGCTGCCCATGTGGCCGATGTTGTCAGTGGATAGTTTTTGTTGGCTGGTTCCTTTGTTTGTTATGATAGCTTAATCGCAGCTGGCACAGGGAACTGCTACAGAATGAAGGCACCAACTGCTCCTAGGATACCAGATGTTGGCCTGCATGATTCACTGCATATGGTTGCAAACCGGCATGACCTTGAGGAAGTAAAGTCTCTTTCAGTTTCAGTACATCTCTGAGTTGACAAGTGGCATTTTCAAAGTGATGTGTGACCAGTCAGTGACACCCTGCACCATGGGGAAACTTGAAATCGTCTCAAAGCTGTGTGTTCACTCCACCAGCTTCTCTCTCGTAAGGGAGAATGCAATGTAATTGGCTGTCTTTGGCTGGAATCTCCCCGGACCTGTTGAGGCAGTATCGCGGCAGGACTGGGAACAATTAGCTAAAGTTGTGTTGCCAACTTGGTTTCCTGAAATGTTCCAGCCTCAAAGCCATCTTGCTGGAGGCAGGCTCTAAGAAATAGTGGCTATCCACCCAGCAACAGCAGGTAAGCCAATTCAGGTCAAATAAGGGCACACTTAGGGTAGAGGTGTAGATGCCGTCGAAATTGTCCCAGCTCACCACCCCCACCACCCTCCCCTGCTCCCCCCCACCACTTGAGAGGTTGGCAGCAACTGGAAAGTGGTCTCCCAGTAGCAGGCTGGAGGGCCAGTGATCCCTCATCTCACCTCATTATTAAACTGCATGAGTGCAAAAGATGGAGCCTGAGCCATGAGGGTTCCTTTGGAAGGGTTTCCCCTCCATACTGTTGGCACTAAGAGCCATGTGCCTTACGAATTTTTAAATCATAGGCAGGCACCCAAGAGCCTCTACTTTTCTGCACCTCACACTTTTCCTGCCTATTTCAGTAGTGCCCACTTCTCCCGGTTGTGCTGCTGTTTGTCCAGTGCTGCAGGCCTTCTGATTGGATCTCCTGCTTTCTGAACCTTAATAGGATGGTGAAAGTGGAAGCAGCCTCTTGATTAGCTGTCTCCCAGAAGATTCCCCTTGTTAATGATGTGAACCCGAAGCCTGAAATTTTTCAGAGTGCAGAAGGTGTATGGCCTCTGATCATTCTTCATCGTGATATATTCCAAGAGGACTGATTATTAGTGCACCATGCCTGGGAGAAACTGGTTTGTGCAGAAGCCTTGAAGTGGGAATTAAGTCCTTCAGCTGCTGCCACACTACTCTGCAATCTTTAATAACTTCAAACAACTCTAGAAAGCACCATTCAGGGTTACAATCTTAGCAAACATCAGGAGAAATCAATCAGGAGCTAATCTGAAAGTATTTGATAATCCCTTTAAGTAGCACTTGTGGGAAACCCTTCCAGCTGCTGAACATGTGTTAACAGAAGGTTATTGGCAATTTGCTAAGCTATTTGCTAAAGTGTACTCTTTTTCTATCACATTTCCTCACTAAGGTTCCTGTATTGTTGTCTTGATATCATGTGGGGCAGTGAAGCCCAAACCCTTAAAATGATGTCTCCGCCCTCCTCCTCCTCCTCCTCCATGATAATGATACACTAGGTTAAGCCCACATGGAATTCCATACCTCTTCCTGAGAAGTCCTCACTGTTGAGGGACAGAATGGAAAGCACCTCGTGATCTCACACTCTCAGAAGCAATCAGAAGTAAAGTCTGCGTTTATGTAGACACCAAGCCGTAAAGAAAGGCAATCATTGCGAAACCATCATTCCCAGCTGCATAAATCCGGGTCAAAATCCTGGAACTCCCACCCTAACAGCACTGTAGATGTACCTACAGCACAGGGACTGCCAGTGGTTCAAGATGGCAGCTCATCACCACCTTCTCAAGGGTAACTAGGGATGAGCAATAAATGCTGGCCCAGCCAGCAAATCCCACATACCCTGAATGAATTTTTAGAAATTGTTACATAAACTCTCTGTGCACTCCAGTCTTGCAAACACTTCACTTCCGCCATCTCAGTTGATCCTGACAACTGCTGCATCTTATCATTCTCACTCTGGTTTAACCTCTCGTCCACTGTGCATGTACAAGTGGGAAACACAGTGCGGCAGTGCCACCGGCTCTTACTACAGTGGATCCAGATAAACTCACTTGGGACCCAAAGGGCAGATTGTCGGGAAAACCAAAATGGACAGGGAAATTCAAGGAAGGGTGGGGACTGGGGATTGATTTTTAGGGTTGAAAACTGGCATAAATGGTTGCCAAGTCATTTAGCTGCCAAAATGAAATTACTTAACCTGATCATACTGAAACTACACCACAAATCAAATGGCAGGCTGCGGCCACACCCAACAGTTCAGAGAAAATGGCTCCTTTTACTTTTAGATATCAGGATTACTTTTGGGAATCCCTGGCTCTAACTGAATCTAACCCCTCTTTCAAAACGCAAAATAAATTACAGATTTCTGTGGCACAGTTCAATGGATGAATGATTAATTCTTCATCTCTTCCATGCCCCTCAGAAGGGAGAGTGAAAAGAAAAGAATGATCTCTCTTTAACTGACTGGACAATAGCCTGGTTCATCCATTTTAGACAAACTGGATTTCCAATCCAATGTTCTCAATAGGGTGAAGGTCAGGAGGGTTTTCTAATGGGGAGGTGACTTGCTCTACTAGATTGCCACCTTGATGACGTGGGTCATTCTTTTCCAATGACTTTGGGTCTTCTGAATATTTAACTGAAGGAAATCTTTGTTCATCCAATGTTAGATGTTGAACTCTTTCCAGTTCTTGGCCATGGCTATACCTATAGGTTTCAGAGCGCAATTAGAAGGGACAAAACACAACAACCTTTGCAGAAAACCCAGAACTTTTCTACACGCTTAAGTGTTCTCTGTCATGCAATTTACTGTTAACAAACCGTCCAAAGCAATCTCATTTCCTTCATCCTAAAATTCATTCTTTGACTTTTCAGCCCCTAGAATCCCTCTCAATAACTGTTCTGAGAAAGGTATTCTCTCATATTCTGTCATTTCCATTTATGCCATATCCAAAAGCAACAGATTTTTAAAGGGCAATGCGACTCGAACTATGAACTGTGTGTGGGCTGAAATGTCACTAAAAATTACAGTAAATGCTATTTTTCCCTCCAGGTGAGTAATGCTGGTAACGTTAATCTGTGTGAGCCTCATATTTCTTAAAAGCAGTATTCTTCGGGATTGCTGGCTTGCAAGCCCAAAAAAAATGTAAAGCACCTGTCATTGAGCATAGTCCCAGCAATGATCATGGAGTTGGTAAATGCTGCCTCACTTCATCTTTGATCCACAGGCTATGCTCGGTGACCTAAACTGCAGTAAAGCTAATCAATTAGTCAAGGGCTGATAAACGGAGGCCACAGATTAAAGATAATCAGTGTAAAAACCAGAGGGAAGTGGAGGAGAATTTTTCTAATGCAGTCATGATGTGGAATGCACTGCTTGAAATAGTGCTGGAGGCAGATTCAATAGTAACTTTTAAAAGGGAATTGGATATATAGTTGAAAAGGAAATATTTGCTGGGGCATGGGGGAGGGGCAGGGGAATGGGAATAACTGTATAGCTCTTCCAAAGAGCCACCACAGACATGATGGGCTGAATGCTCTTCTTCTGTGCTATAAGAATCCCATGATTTCTTACTGGAAAGCTTGTGTGCATGTGTAGGGGATATTAATTGAGAACAGGATCGGGTCTGGCTGTGACCTTCACTTGCCAGCGGTTACTGTCTGAGGCTGACATAATGAATAACCCCACAGAAGGGCAGTCAGCATCTGCAAGCTGTACTCCAATAAGAGTTATCAGCATAAAAGGAGAAAATCAGAGGGGGAGGGGGCTAGATTTTGAGGGCAGTGTAACATTTGTGCAAGAGTCTTTTCTCCAACACATCATTTAAATTGCAAATGGAAAATTTCAGATTTTGCTGGGCGTCAGAATACTAATCCTCTGACGGAATGCCTTAAAGGTTACAAAACAACACAAACTAAGACAGGACTATTCCTTACCCTATATTTCCCAATTGTTTTGCCTTAACGTGTTATCAAAGTGCAACGGTATAAAATGAGCAAATTTCCAAGATCACTTTCTGGTCTTCAAAACATTGATTCTCAGGAGTGTGTGCCCTAAGGGCACACATAAGGGACAAGAAAGTGAGGTATTTTTTGCCTTTTTGCAATGAGTTACTGCCATTTGGTTAGCTCCCTGCATTTAGTCAAATCTACAAAGGTAATGATAAATAATAACTAAGCTACCATGCCAAAAGTCTAAATTTCACCAGAAGAGTAAAATCTACCCTATCCACCACCTAAATTCACAAAGTCAGCATGAAGAACTGTAGGCTCTCTTGCTATTGAGTTGTGAGATTGGCAGGCGACTGGATACAGAACTTTCTCTTCCCAAAGATCCTTTGGTCTATTCCAAATGTTGTACAGATGTCCAAGGAATAAACTAAACAATCTAATTGGCATAAAAGTCACTCAGTTAGATAAGTATATTGAGATGAGGTTTAAAGAAACACTATTTAATTATTTCATTTTTACATAAACCTGACACTATGCTACAACAGTGACTATACTTCAATAATACCTCGTTGGCTATATGATGTCCCATGGTTGTGAAATGCACTATATAAATGCAAATAATAAATGCAAGTCTTTTAAGGGGTAACACGCACCCTGCATGTTTTTTTTTTGCAATTAGCCCATTGAAAACAGTCAATCACAATCTATCTGGAATTGTGGCCTTCAAGTTGTATATTACAGTTGTTATCAGTCCCAGAAGATCCAGATTGGACATGGGAAATAGAAAAGATCAAAGAAAAGAAAACCTTTCACAACCTCAGGTCAATTTAAACATTTTACAGTAATTACATACTTTTAAGGTGTATCATCCACTGTTGTAATATAAAGTAATGTGACAATCAGTTTGCACACAGTCAGGTCCCACAAACAGAAATTGAGATCATGACCCAATAATCTGCTTTAGTAATGATGGCTGAAGGTTAAATATTGGCCAGGACTCTGGGGTGAACTCCCAAGCTCTTCTTCAAACTAGTGCCATGGGAACTTTTACTTCCATCTGAAAGGAAGTAAAAGTCTAAAGTCCCTTGAAAAAGATGGCACCTCCAACAGTACAAGCCTCCTTCAATACTGTGCTGGAGTGCCAGCCTAGAAGACATGCTTAAGGTTCTGGAGTGGGACTTGAACCCAGAACTCAGATGTGAGAGTGCTACCACTGAGCCAAGTCTGACATTCAGGAACATTCTTAGATGTGTATCGTAAGTAAGGAGCTATTAGATTGCAAGCCAGAGATATCAACGTTAAAAAAACTTTTGATGCTTTGATCCTATGAACTTTTCATTAATGCTTACCTATTTTAGTGTGATAAGGCAGACTAATTTTAACAGAGCAAACATACAATTTCGGTAATTGAAAGTGTTAGTAATTTGACAGTTTTCAGAATTCCCTATATGATACTATGCTGTGAGACAACAACAGCCCATTCTTGAACAAGTAAGTATCAAGATAAAAACAAAAAACAATGGATGCTGGAAATCCAAAACAAAAACAGAATTACCTGGAAAAACTCAGCAGGTCTGGCAGCATCGGCGGAGAAGAAAAGAGTTGACGTTTTGAATCCTCATGACCCTTCAACAGAACTGAGTGAATATTAGGAGAGGGGTGAAATATAAACTGGTTTAAGGTGGGGGTGGGGGGGGGGTGCGTGGAGGTGGGGGGGAGAGAAGTGGGGGTGGGGGTGTGGTTGTAGGGACAAGCAAGCAGTGATAGGAGCAGATCATCAAAAGATGTCGCAGACAGATGAACAAAGAGGTGTTGAAGGTGGTGATATTATGTAAACGAATGTGCTAATTAAGAATGGATGGCAGGACACTCAAGGTACAGCTCTAGTGGGGGTGGGGTGGAAAGGCCAACAGGGCATAAAAGATATAGATTTAAAAATAATGGAAATAGGTGGGAAAAGAAAAATCTATATAAATTATTGGAAAAAACAAAAGGGAGGGGGAAGAAACGGAAAGGGGGTGGGGATGGGGGAGGGAGTTCAAGATCTAAAATTGTTGAATTCAATATTCAGTCCGGAAGGCAGTCTGTCCGCAAGAATGACCCAAACCTCCCTGTCGCTTGCCATTTTAACAATCCACCCTGCTCTCTTGCCCACATGTCTGTCCTTAGCTTGCTGCATTGTTCCAGTGAAGCCCAACGCTGGAGGAACAGCACCTCATCTTCCGACTAGGCACTTTACAGCCTTCCGGACTGAATATTGAATTCAACAACTTTAGATCTTGAACTCCCTCCTCATCCCCACCCCCTTTCTGTTTCTTCCCCCTTCCTTTTGTTTTTTCCAATCATTTATATAATTTTTTCTTTTCCCACCTATTTCCATTATTTTTAAATCTATATCTTTTATGCCCTGTTAGCCTTTCCACCCCACCCCCACTAGAGCTGTACCTTGAGTGCCCTGCCATCCATTCTTAATTAGCACATTCATTTAAATAATATCACCACCTTCAACACCTCTTTGTTCTTCTGTCTGTGACATCTTTTGATGATCTGCTCCTATCACTGCTTGCTTGTCCCTACAACCACAACCACACCCCCCCCACTTCTCTCCCCCCATCCCCCCCACCCCCCACCTTAAACCAGCTTATATTTCACCCCTCTCCTAATATTCACTCAGTTCTGTTGAAGGGTCATGAGGACTCGAAACGTCAACTCTATTCTTCTCTGCTGATGCTGCCAGACCTGCTGAGTTTTCCAGGTAATTCTATTTAAGTATCAAGATAGTCCATTACATAATATCTTCATAGTTTCAGATACAAGCAGATAAGCAGCCAATGTTAATTGTATATTAACTATCCCTTGGGCATTCCTGGGATTAAGTTGCCTATTATTGCAGTTCCAATTCATTCTTCTGCTGTGTTAATTCTGTATTATGGAATTATTATAGACAAGATCTTAGGAAATGAATAAGGACAAGAACAAGACTTGGGGCACCAGTAAAGTTTCTCATTCATAATAAATGGACATTTTTCAATGATGAGTTCAGAGATATGTGTGAAAACATAAATTCATGATCATGAATACCACAGATGCAAGTCCTTTCAGCAATGGACTCTGTGAAAGGAATCATGAGGTGATCGATGAAATGATACATAAAATTTTAGCAGACCAACCAGACTGCAGATTGACAACTGTCCTGGAATGGGTGGTTAATGCAAAGAATTCACTCCAGATTGTTGAAGGATATAGCCCTATCAATTTCTCAGTGGGCAACATCTGTTGCCTTCCGTTCTGTGTGATAGTCCTCATGCTCTAGAAGTTACAACAATTAGTGCCATTTTTCTGTACATTTGAATGCTTTACATGCAGAGAGGTAGGTTTTCATCAAGGATGAGGTCCTGAAGAAAATCCAAGGAAAACTGAGATATGGTATAAGACCATGTGAGACAGCGGATTTGGTGCATTATAAAGGAGAGTGTCATAAGGAATGGAAAGGCCCAGGTAAGGTAACAGGCCATTATGGTAAGACAGTACTTCTCAAACATAGCAATCAAACTGTTAAGATTCATTCCTCAGAATTAATCGTAATTAATTACAAAATTTCAGACTCTGAGCAGCCAATAGAAGTAAACAAGACACCTTGCACCCCAAACGCTCAAGTGTTTTGTGTTGAAGGTCCTGAGGTATACAGGGCTGGATAGTGATAATTGGAGTGATCATGACACACTGGACAGAGCTGTCACCTCCACAGGCCAATACCCAGAGTGGGTACTTGAGTGACATATATTCCGAAGGGATCTAATGAATGCTTGGATGTGACAATCTGCAGAACATGCAGGAAAAACTATAGGTAAGCTTAAATATTGGTTGAATTTTCAGGTTAATGGCCAAGAAAGCAGGATCCATGGACTGGCAGAATGGCGTGAGAGTGGAGAGTACATAAGCACCGTGCAAGTAGAGATAGTGGGTCCGGAAGTGACTCTTGCGTCTCTAAACAATCATGTACTGGAGAAGGAGCCTCTAGTAGTGCAATAGAGAGATTGTGCAGTAGTAGTCCTGACAAACATAAAAAATGGAAGTAGAGGCCATAGCTTGAATGGATTGGAGAATGAAAAAAAGGCCATAGAGCAGTCTCGGAACAGAAATAGAAGCAGAGTTCCTCACGATCGTGAAGTTTTGGTGGCTTCCAAAATACCTTGGGGGTAAAACTAATAAGACGGGCAAACCAAAGCGAATTGGACAGTGGGAGAGAGTTTTCAGTTTATCCTGAATTGTCGAGATAAGGGGCAACCAGTCTTGTCACATTGGTGGATTTTTCCAAAGAAATTATTTGCAGATGGGACTCGCAAGGGTAAATAAGACTTATAGGCTAGTTGCTGGAGATTTCGAAAAACAACTGAGTGATGTAAATGTCCAAGTTGAATCCCCCACAGCTGAAAAAGTAATTTTGAATATCTTGTCAGTTCTTTTGGCCACACGTTCAGATAACCACCTGGGAGTGTAGATAACTGGCATAAAAGCTGCATTTCCACAAGATTATTCTTTTCAAAAAAATATTTCTGAATCTGCCTGAAGAGTCAGCAACTACAGAAGGAAAACAATTAAACTAAACAAAAGTGTCCATGTATTGAATGTGCTTTCAAGATGTGATAGTTTTGTGGCAATGTTTTTATTTGCATCATAAAGAAAAAAATCCAGACATCTTCATGAGGAATGTTGATGATTGCTTGTGGCGTTGTACTACAGAATTTGAGGACTGTATTATTAATAAGATTAGAAATGAATCTAAAATTGGTACTCAGGCTTGACATACTTTTCAATTTATTGATTTAGATAATAGGTCTGGAATGACTTAAATCAACAATTCTATTTAGACTGTTATTCCCATCCCAGTTAATTGTACAAGGTTCTCACAAGAAGATGTCATATTTAAAACTGCGCTTGCTGCCAATGGCTTGCATGCACAGTTGTATGCTGATGGTAGACCCAGGTTAGCAGCTGCCATCTTTTTAGGGGGCAATGTGCAGCAGGTTGCATGTGCAGCCGCCATATTTATAGGGAGCAATGTGCAGCAGGGCTCCTTCATGGCCATCACTGTCCCTGGCAGCAGGAGGAGGGAATGTTGTGAATTTTTACCCTGGACTGACAGTGATGGATTTTGGAAACTCCTTTCACCGTGGGTTAGAAGGGGAGGATTTGCAGATGGGAAAGTAAAGTCTTTTCTTTGTGGGATGTTTTACTGCAGTCATGTTGGTCAGTGTTTCTAAACTCTGCCTCTTCCTTGTAGGATATTTGACTGTGGCTGAGTTGGTGAGTGTTCCTAAACCCTGTCTTACTATCCCAGTAATGTAAATGGATTGTAGGTTACTGTGAGTATTACACAGTATTGCCTCTCCTCATTCTTCCCCCTTCTGCCATTCTAAGTTCAAGGCCACAGGCTCCAGCAGTGACATTATTGCTTTCCTGCCCATGTGGACCAGTGTGCATGCGCAGATGGGTATCGATGGCCATTTTGCATTGACAGCAGCCACAGTGTATATTTAAAGAAGAAACAGAGCACTTACGAAGCTTCATTTGGTCAGTTGAACTGGCTGTGCATTCAGATTAGACCAGATATTAGTTTTGATGTGTAAGTACTATGATGAAAGTTAAATATTTTAAGGGCAAATAACATGAGAAAAAATGAAATATGCAGAAATCTGCACTTAAGTGATCAAAAGGTCACAAACATGTTATTTTTAGTGATACTTCATCACATGCTAATTCGCTGGCTATTCAAGTGCAACTAGTTTCATAATATTTCTTATGGGTGACACATGGTTTTTCCTTTAGCTTGGGAAGCTAAGAAATAAAAAATATTTGTTAGAATTGCTTTAACTGTTGAAACACTGGCTTTTGTGGAGGTTGTGAATAGGGGATCCCATTTGCCAAATATTATAAGTGAGATTCTGTACAATGGGCATACTGAATATAGTGGACATGATGAATGCTATGTAGATAATTGTTCCTAGTGGGATAATGTGCACTCTCCAAAAAGTGAGAGAGTAAAGGCTATGGATTGACCTTGCTGACTTGAACCAAATGCAAGAGAAAGGAAATCTCTAAAATTAAATAGGTGGATGCCAGTTATCAACCGTCTGATTGTCTTACAAAAAGAAATGCTTCAGACAAAATATGGAGATTTTTGATTTAACGTGTTTTGAAATTTTGGTTGTACATAGAGAGAGGAGGGGATCTGTTAATTGTACATTTATTATTGATAGGTGGTGGACGTTAACTAGACATTCACTAGTGCCCCTATAAATAGACCAGGACTGCAACTGTGGTTGTTGGGTTGGGAGCTACTTGCTTGTAATCTGTAACTGTGCAAAAATAAAGGCTTATAAGTATGTTTTAAAGACTGACTCTAATTATATCCTTTATTAACTAGTTTTCTGGAACATAGGCAAGGATTTTACTTATGGCTGGGGGGCTGGGTGGAACCGGGCTGGGCTGGAAGCCAATTAAGGCCCGCTCAGCGCTACCTGTGTGGTTGGGGGTGGGGGGGAGGAGGGAGTGTCAGGGCCTGTGCTCTTTCGCTCACACCTGCATTCTTTCGTGCATGCATGTGAAAGAGCGCAGCAATCTCCCTGAGGCACAGAGCTGCCTCAGAGAGATTGAATAGACAATAAAAAAACTATAATAAATGATGTTAAAATTTATTTAAACATGTCCCCTCATGTGACAGTGTCACATGAGTTGGGACATGTTTGTAAAGGTAGGGAAATTAATTTATTGACTTTTTAAAAGATTCAGGAAACCGCACCCCGCCCGTGGATGTGGTTTCCTGAAAAACATGAAGGCTGCTTTCGCCTGCCCGCCACATTAAGGTTGGACAGGTAGCGTTCTTAACTAATGATAAAAACAAAAAAACTGCGGATGCGTTCTTAACTACTTTAATAACTTACTTAATGGCCTTAATTGGCCGCTGACATTTCGACACGCGTGCAGCCGCCTCCGACACGTGCCCACTGAACGAAACATCAAGATGACGCACGATGACATCGGGTCGCAGGCGTCAATTTACACCTCGGCGTGTTGGGCCTGGCCCTGCAAGCTGACTGGAAGATTCAGCCCATAAGACCTGACCTAATGGGCTTGACATACAATGCGTATACCACCCAATGATATCATCAGGAGAGCCTTAGGTGGCAGCAGTGGCTATGTTGGTAGCAGTCCTGCCTTTCAATCACCAGGTTGTAGATTCAGGTCCCACTCCAGACACTGGACAACAAAAATCAAGGCTGACGCTCCAGTGCAGTATGGAGGATATGCTGCACAGTTCAAGGTGCCTTCTATTGCCTATACATTGAGCTTCCTCCTAGAAAGTGTGCAAAGGTGACATTTTCTTCCAGCAGATGCATGGCCTCAATTACAACACGCAGCTCCTGTTTATAAAACTGGGGGTCTCTGTGCTCCTTGCAAGAGCTGCCTGTCTTTTACCAGGAGCTGGAACATTGCCACCTTCAGCCAGAGCTCTCTCCTGTCAGAAGTTCTGGCCATACTCCTGCAACTGCTGCTCATGGATCTGCACCTCCATCCCTATGGGTTCATGTGGCTGTTGTGGGAAAGGGCATGGGCTGCCAAGATCGCCATTGTTGGGTATATTGAATAGTGGAGGAGCAGGCTGGATGTCACTGGAAGAACTGACACAACCTGCGTCCCTGGGTAATGCTCAGATCATGGCCCAAACCATCGAGAATCGGCATTGAGGTGTCTCAGGTATGTGTGTGTGTGTGTGTGTGTGTGTGTGTGTGTGGTGCACTCCCATCTGAGCTGACTCCTGAATTTCTCATTGGTTTCAGGCCCTGTGACCTTCCTCAGGATCCGGGGTCCCACAACTCAAGTCCTTTCTTGAAAATCCCCTCCGTATCGTTCCGTTCCCTGGATGGGTTTCTTGTACAGGCTGCTCTTGAACACCTTCCACTTCCTCGGCCCTGTTGGCCATTCAGATACACCATGGCGTTTCATCCTGCTACCCAGAGGAAGCGAGGGTTGATGATGGGCTGCTCTCTATGCATGAGCTTCCCTTTGTCTATCAGGGAATTGGTTTGGAGGGTCCCGTGCTATGGAATGTTAAGCCAATGCACAATCTTCTGGCCGCCTATAATTTTTGCGACCCAGAGGAGTCTGTCTTTCACATCTATGTAGGTAATGTGAGGCTGCAGCCCCTCTTCCAATATCTGAGGCTGCTCCTCAATTTCGAGTTGTGCTTCAATCCCAAGCTCGTTATCTTTGACCATTCAGTGTTGGGGGTTGGGGGGGGGTGCGGGGGCAGCGGTGAGGGAGGGATGGGAGAGTGAGGTCTGGCAGTTCCTCGTGGCATTGTCCCTGGGCCTGGCCAAGGTGGCCATTAACAAGTCCAGTGGGCAGCTGAGGGGTCATTCAGCCCTTCTGCCTGCCTTTCTTCTGCGGCTACATCCACAACAAGTTGTTCTTGATGAGGGATAATGCGGTGTTCACCAGTATGCTTCAGGTCTTCCCTGACCAGTGGGCACCTCAGAACCCCGGGAATATCACTTCAATCAATTAGCTAAGCTTCCTTTAAAACTTTTTGGGCTGTTGTTTTCTGTTATAGTATAATAGTGGTGCTCCTTTCAGAAGGGGCACATGGTTCCTCTTTATTGACAACCTTCTGATTAGCTCAAAGGTGGTAAAAATAGGAGGTTAAGAGGAGTTTGCTTGTAATCTGTAATGCTGTAGCTAAATGATTATAAGTATATTTCAAAGGTTGATTCCAGTTCTGTCCTTCACCAGATGACTATCTGGAACATAAGACCCAGCCAATGGGCTTGACATATAGTGCATACACTGATCAATGATATCAGCAGGAGGACCTAAGGTGGCAGTGGTGGTTCTGTTGGTAGCACTCCTGCATCTGAGTCAGAAGGTTGTTCTGGATTCAAGGCCCACAAAGAGACTGACAACAAAAAACCAGGCGGACATTCTAGTGCTGTATGGAGGGCGGGATGTGCTGTCTGAGGTGCCATCTTTCAGGTGAGATCTTAAGCTGAGGTATCATTTGCCTACTCAGCTAGATATAAAAAAATCCCATGATATTTCTGAAAAAGAGCAGGGGAGTTGTCCTCGGTGTTCTGGCCAATATTTATCCCACAATGAACATCACAAAAACAGATTATCTGGTCATTATCATATCGATGCTTCTGGGCATTTGCTGTGTGCAAATTGGCTGCCATATTTCCCACACTGCAACTGCCCCTACACTTCAAAGAGTTTAATTGACTGTAATGAGCTTTGGGATGTTGGCTGGTCATTTCTGCAGCTCCTCATGGTAGGCCCAAACATCTTCAGCTGCTTCGTCAATGACCCTCCTTCCATCATAAGGTCAGAGGCGGGGATGTTCACTGATGATTGCACAATGCTTAGCACCTTTTGCGAGTCCTCAGATACTAAAACAGTCCATGTCCAAATGCAGCAAGACCTGGACAATATCAGTCTTGGGCTGACAAGTGGCAAGTAACATTCAAGCCACACAAATGCCAGGCAATGACCATCTCCAACAAGAGGGAATTTAACTATCTCCCCTTGACATTCAATGGCATTACAATCCCTGAATCCCTCTCTATCAACAACCTGGGAGTTACCACTGACCAGAAATTGAACTGGACTAGGACTAGCCATATAAATCCATGGCTACAACAGCAGCTCAGAGGCTAGAAACCCTGTGGCAAGTAACTCACCCCCTGACTCTCCAAAGCCTGTCCACCATTTACAAGGCACAGGTTAGGAGCACGGTGGAAAATTCTCCACTTGCCTGGATGAATGCAGCTCCAACAACATTCAAGAAGTTTGACAACATCCAGGACAAAGCTGTCTGCTTGATTGGCACCCCATCCACAAACATTCACTCCCTCCACCATTGACACACAGTAGCAGAATTGTGAACCATCTACAAGATGCATTGCAGGAACTGACTAAGCCTCCTTCCAAACCCACATCTACTACTATCTCGAAGGACAAGGGCATGAGACACATGGGAACACCACCACCTGGAAGTGCCCCTCCAAGACACTCACCATCCTGACTTGGGAATATATCGCCGTTCCTTCACTGTCGCCTGGCCAAAATCCTGGAACTCCCTCCCTAACAGTGGGTGTACCTACACCACATGGACTGCAGCGGTTCAAGAAGGCAGCTCACCACCACCTTCTCAAGGACAATTAGGGATGACAACTAAATGCTGGCCTAGACAGCGATGCCCACATCCCATAAATAAATTTTTTAAAAATGCAAATCTTTCTTTCTAAATCTGAAATCCAGTCACTGGCTCTAATTGCACAGCCTGTAAGGATAATTCCCTATCAATTGGGAAGGCAGAAGATCAGTGGAGCTATTACCATTTAATAGCAACCAGGACTTCTTAAAGGGGTGGTGCAGTTTTCCTTTGATCTGGATTGATGCACATTTTCCAAGTTCTGCTGAAATGGAGATTACAGCTTGGCTTTCCAGGTCTTCAGAGGGTTCCAGGAGCTGCTCATTGTGTGAGTGAGCAGTAAGAGGGATGTAGTCTTTGCCAATGATGGTTACTGGGTGCAATGGAGAGAGGCAACAGATCATGAAAATGCCACAAGCATTGTTCACAGGAGTTGAACAAGATGGACAACCTTGCCCTTCTCATTACACTTAACTTTCTCACTTACGCACAGAATGACAGTCTGGTGACACAAAGATTGCCCCTCTCCCCTCTTTCTAGGTCTATTGGAAGTCACAGGCTGTCGTTTAGCTACTGCTGTGGAATTGGAGAACCCTTCCAAAGGTGTATTGCCACTCGCTTGGAGTATGATGTGGGAAAATGTGAACTTGCCCATTTTGTCAGGAAGAATAGAAAAGCAGTATATTATTTAAATTGAGAGAGATTGCAGAACTCAGGCGTACAGAGGGATGTGGGTCCCCTGATACATGAACCAGGATAAGTTAGTATGCAGGCACAGCAAGTGATTAGGAAGGCATTGGAATGTTGTTGTCTATTGCAAGAGGAAAGGAATATAAAAATAAGGATGTTTTGCTACAGTTGTACAGGATATTGGTGAGACCACATCTAGAGTGCTGTGTACAGTTTTGGTCTCCTTATTTAAGAAATGATATAAATGTATTAGAAGCAGTGCAGAGAAGGTTCACTTGACTGAAACCTTGGATGGGGAGGGGTTTATCTTATGAGGTAAGGTTGGACAGGCTGGGCCTGTATCCACTGGAGTTTAGAAGGTTGAGAGGTGATCTTCCTGAAACCTACGAGATCCTGAGGGAACTTGACAGGGTTAATGCTGAAAGGATATTTCCCCTCGTGGGAGAGACTAAAAGTAGGGGACACAGTTTAAAAATAAGGAGTCTCCCATTTAAGACAGGGAGAAGAAGAATTTTTTTCTCTCAGATGTTTGTGAATCTTTGGAACTCTCTTCCCCAGAGGGCAGTGGAGGCAGGGTCATTAATTATTTTAAGCCAGATTCTTGACAAACTAGAGGATCAAAGGTTATTGGGGGTAGGTGGAATGTGGAGTTGAGGCCACAATCAGAACAGCCAAGATCTTATTGAATGGCAGAGCAGGCTTCAGGGGCCAAACGGCTTACTCCTATTCCTCATTTGTATGTTCGCTCTTCACACTTTCCATCAGCAGCACAGAACTTTTCACCCTGCACTTGGTAGCCATGGAGTTAGTTGGGTCTGTGCTGGGTGACTCAACCAATGCGAGTGCTAAGTGCAGCCAAGTGGAACAGCACACTGGAGGGTAACCTTACATCCTAGCTACTTTTGCTATCAGCGCACATTACTGTTGCTCACTCAAAAATATCCCAATAGGTAACAATAGGTCACAATTCTCTCTTTGTCCTGTAGAAAAATACTTTTACATCGATATTTGAAAAATGTTTTCAAGACCATAAGACCATAAGACATAGGAGCAGAAATTAGGCCAATCGGGCCATCGAGTCTGCTCTGCCATTCAATCATGGCTGATAAGTTTCTTAACCCCATTCTCCTGCCTTCTCCCTGTAACCTTTGACCCCCTTACCAATCAAGAACCTATCTGTCTTGGTCTTAAATACACTCAATGACCTGGCCAACCACAGCCTTCTGTGGCAATGAATTCCATAGATTCACCACTCTCTGGCTAAAGAAGTTTCTCCTCATCTCTGTTCTAAAAGGTCTTCCCTTTACTCTGAGGCTGTGCCCTTGGGCCCTAGTCTCTCCTACTAATGGAAACATCTTCCCCATGTCCACCCTATCCAGGCCCTTCAGTGTTCTGTAAGTTTCAATCAGATCCCCCCTCATCCTTCAAAACTCCATCGAGTAAAGACCCAGAGTCCTCAAACATTCCTCAAATGTTAAGCCTTTCATTCCTGGGATCGTTCTCGTGAACCTCCTCTGGACCCTCTCCAGGGCCAGAACATCCTTCCTGAGATACGGGGCCCAAAATTGCTCACAATATTCTAAATGTGGTCTGACCAGAGCCTTATAAAGCCTCAGCAGCACTTCCCTGCTTTTATATTCTAGTCCTCTCGAAATAAATGCCAACATTGCATTTGCCTTCCTAACTACCGACTCAACCTGCAAGTTAACCTTAAGAGAATCCTGGACTAGGACTCCCAAGTCCCTTCGCACTCCAGATTTCTGAATTCTCTCCCCATTTAGAAAATAGTCTATGCCTCTATTCTTCCTACCAAAGGGCATGACCTCACACTTCCCCACATTGTATTCCATCTGCCACTTCTTTGCCCATTCTCCTAACCTGTCCAAATCCTTCTGCAGCCTCCCCACCTCCTCAATACTACCTGTCCCTCTACCTATCCTTGTATCATCTGCAAACTTAGCCAGGATGCCCTCAGTTCCTTTATCTAGATCATTAATGTATAAAGTGAAAAGTTGTGGTTCCAACACTGACCCCTGTGGAACTCCACTAGTCACCGGCCGCCATCCTGAGAAGGACCCCCTTCTCCCCACTCTCTGCCTCCTGCCAGACAGCCAATCTTCTATCCATGCTAGTACCTTGCCTCTAACACCATGGGCTCTTATCTTACTGAGCAGCCTCCTGTGCAGCACCTTGTCAAAGGCCTTCTGGAAGTCCAAGTTGTTAACATCCATTGGCTCTCCTTTGTCTAACCTACTTGTTACCTCCTCAAAGAATTCTAACGGATTTGTTAGGCATGACCTCCCCTTTATGAAACCATGCTGACTTTGCCCGATTTTACCATGCACTTCCAAGTATTCTGAAATCGCATCCTTAATAATGGACTCTAAAATCTTACCAACGACTGAGGTCAGGCTAATCAACCTGTAATTTCCCGTCTTTTGCCTCACTCCCTTCTTAAACAGGGGGGTTACATTAGCGATTTTCCAGTCCTCTGGGACCCTCCCTGACTCCAGTGATTTCTGAAAGATCACTACTAACGCCTCCACTATCTCTTCAGCTATCTCCCTCAGAACTCTGGGGTGTAATCCATCTGGTCCAGGTGATTTATCCACCTTCAGACCTTTCAGTTTTCCTAGCACCTTCTCCTTGGTAATGATCACCATTCTCACCTCTGCCCCCCGACTCTCTTGAACTTTGGGGATGTCACTCTTGTCTTCCACTGTGAAGACTGACGCAAAGTACCTATTCAGTTCCTCCGCCATTTCTTTGTTCCCCACTACTACTTCTCCAGCGTCATTTTCCAGCGGCCCAATGTCTAGTTTTGCCTCTCTTATCCTTTATATATCTAAAAAAACTCTTGCAATCTTCTTTTATATTACTGGCTAGTTTACCCTCATATTTAATCTTCTCCCTCCTTATTTCTTTTTTAGTTGTCCTCTGTTGGTCTTTGTAGGCTTCCCAATCCCCTGGTTTTCCACTGCTCTTTGCCGCATTGTATGCTTTCTCTTTAGCTTTTATGCTGTCCCTGACTTCCCTTGTCAGTCATGGTTGCCTCGTCCTCCCTTTAGTATTCTTCTTCTTCCTAGGGATGAAATTTTGCTGTGTCTCCCAAATTACTCCCAGAAACTCCTGCCATTGCTTTTCCACTGTCTTTCCTGCTAGGCTCATCTCCCAGTCAATTCTGGCCAGCTCCTCCCTCATGCCTCTGTAGTTGCCTTTATTCAACTGTAAAACGGTTACATCTGATTCCAGCTTTTTCCTCTCAAATTGCAGGGTAAATTCTATCATATTATGGTCACTTCCTCCTAAGGGTTCCTTCACCTTAAGCTCCCTTATCAAATTTGCCTCATTACACATCACTAAATCTAGAATTGCCTGTTCCCTAGTGGACTCCACCACAAGCTGCTCCAAAAAGCCATCTCGTAGACATTCCACAAATTCCTTTTCTTGGGATCCACTACCAACCTGATTTTCCCAGTCTACCTGCATATTGAAATCCCCCATGATCACTGTAATCTTGCCTTTCTTACACACCTTTTCTATCTCCTGGTGTATCTTGTGCCCCACATCCTGACTGCTGTTCGGAGGCCTGTACATAACTCCCATTATGTTTTTTTTACCTTTGCGGTTCCTCAACTCTAGCCACACAGATTCTACATCATTTGACCCTACATCATTTCTTGCTATCGATTTAATTTCCTTTTTTACTAACAAAGCAACCCCACCCCCTCTGCCAACCTGCCTATCTTTTTGATAGAATGTATATCCTTGGATATTTCGCTCCCAGTCCTGATCCCCTTGCAGCCATGTCTCCGTGATGCCCACCACATCATACCTGCCAATTTCAAACTGCACCACAAGTTCATTTACCTTATTTCGTATACTGTGTGCATTCAGATACAACACCTTCAGTCCCGTATTTCTCGTCCCCTTTCTCATTGTTATCCCTTTATCTGATGTGCTTGAAGTTAGATTCCTAGCCCTTTCCAAACACTCTTTCCTATTTTGAATTCTGGAGACTTTAATAGCCTCTCCTGGGCTCTCCTTTCTTTTCAGTTTTTTCATAATTTTCCATGAGGTTGAATTCACCCCCCCACACGCTAACCTGCTGCTTTGTTTCCCATTAGTCATACTTCTTGGGGTTTTACCCTTCCCCTCCCCAACTTTCTAGTTTAAAGTCCTGTTGACCACCCTATTTACCCTTTTCACTAGAACATTGGTCCCAGATCGGTTCAGGTGGAGATCGTCCCAACGGTACAGATCCCTCCTGTTCCAATACTGATGCCAGTGCCCCACGAAATGGAACCCCTCTTTCCCGCACACTCCTTTAGCCACCTGTTTACTTCCCTTATTCTCCCTTTCCCTATGCCAATTTGCACGTGGCTCGGGTAGTAATCTAGAGATTATAACCCTTGAGGACCTGTTCTTTTAGTTCCTAGTTCCTGATAATCCCCAAACAGGTCCTCTTTCCTAGTCTTACCTATGTTATTTGTCCCAACGTGGACCACAACAACTGGATCCCCCCCTCCCTCTCCAATATCCTTTCAAGCCGGTCAGAGATGTCCCTCACCCTGGCACCGGGCAGGCAACATACCATGCGGGACTCTCGATCCTTCTTCAAGAGAATGTTCCTGCCCTTATTGGAATCAACAACGTCTCTCAAAGGTGCAACATAGAATATAGACAGGAATTACCCAGAAACTTCCATCAATATAAACTGCAACGTTTGATCACGTTGAAATTTATTTCTTGGTATAAAAGTGATTCTGCATTGTCAGAAAATGAAAGGAAAGTTTCCATTGTAACAAATTATTTGCTGCACTATTAATCTTTAGTAGCTCATTTATAAACTTTTCAATCCTATCCTGAGATCGCATACTTACATGTTGAGCAGATTGATCATTCTCTCCATGCTTTCTTTCCCAGTATTTTTACATCTATGAATAGAGATTCTAACTGACATTTTTCATATTTCTTTTCAATTTTCTCATTGGATTCAAATCACATCTTTCGGTTTCATTTTAAAATTTTGCAATGATGCTTCAGCAAATTTTTCACACTGATTGTTTCATTTTCAATTTTCACTAATGACATGCCAGCCTGTTATAATTGTTTCATTTTCTATTTTACAAACTATTTCACTGATTTTCATCATGCTGTCTGTTATTACCTACTCCGGAAATGTCTTCACATTTAGTGAATCCTTCTGGATAGGAAGTGAATAGTTCAATCAAAATTCACCATCTCCTGGATTGTTTTGGTCTCATGATTGGAATCCTTTTGGATTCATAAAGGGCTGGAATTGTAATGACAACAAAATAATGCCTTTAACATAAAAAATGTCCCAAGGTAGTTTAGTGCCACAATAAATTATCATCTCAATTCCCTATTACCTTAGAAGTACATAGAATATACAGCACTAAAACAGACCATTTGGCCCAACCAGTCCTTGCCAATGTTTATGCTCCTCTTGAGCCTCCTCTCATTCTTTCTCATCTCACTCTATCAGCATAATCTTCTATTCCCTCTCCCTCATTTGCTATTTAGTTTTCCGTTAAATGCATTTTTTTACTATTTGTCTCAAGTATTTCCTGTGGTTCCACATTCTTACCATACCCTCTGGGTAAAGATCTTTCTTCTGAATTCCCAATTGGTTTCTTCATGACTTTGTTATATTGGTGGTCTCTAATTCTGTTCTGGCCACACAAGTGGAGATATTCCCTCTATCAAAACCTTCCATAATCTTGAAGGCTTTTAAAGAGAAAAGAAACCCGGCCTGTTCATCCTTTCCTCATAGTTATGACTTCATAGTTCTGGTACCCTCGTAAATCCTTTCTGCACCCTTTCGAATGGATTTGTATCCTTGTAATATTATAGCAACCAGAGCTGTACACAATATATCAATGCTTGATTGGCACCCCATCCACTTCCTTAAGCATCACTCCCTCCACCACCAATGCACAGCAGCAGCAGTGTGTACCATCTACAAGATGCACTGCAGCAATTCACCAAGGCTCCTTAAACAGCACCTTCCAAGCCCAAGACCTCTATCACCTAGGAAGACAAGGGTAACAGATGTATGGGAATGCCGCCACCTGGAATTTCCCCTCCAAGTCACTCACCATTCTGACTTGGAAATATATCGCTGTTCCTTCACTGTTGCTGGGTCAAAATCCTGGAACTCCCTCCCTAACATCACTGTGGATGTACCTACAACACAAACACTGCAACAGTTTAAGGCAGCTCACCACCACCTTCTCAAGGGCAACTAGGGATGCTCACATCCCAAGAACAATTTTTTAAAATGAAATTTCCCATGGTTATTATTCTACATTCGTTACTCGTTTCCCAAATTCATTTGTGTTTTTCTTCCTCCATCTCGTTTTCAGCATTAGGTGGTCTGTAGATATCCCTATTAGTGTGATTGATCCTGTCTTATCTCTTATTCCTATTCATGTGGATTCTATTTCTGTCTTCCTGATGACTGTGTCACTCTTTCCCACTGCCATCATGTTACCTCTATAAGTACAACTACTCCACCCCGCCCCTTTTCCTCCTCTTTTCAAAATATGGTACTCCCTGCAATGTTTAATTCCAAGACCTTATTTTCTGTAGCCATGTCTCAGCGATCCCTATTATATTTGGTTCCTTGCAGCATATTATTGCCTCCGATTCCCCTATTTTATCACAGACACCAAGTGCATCGCTGTGTAGACAGCTTAGCTCATTTTTCAATAGCAGTCCATCTCACTTTATTTTTAACCATCATTTTAAACTTCTGTTTATAATTCTATTTATTTCTTGGTCTTTTATGTCCTTTACTTTGTCCCATGCTCTCCCATGCTGTTTTTGTTTATATTTAAGCTTGATCCTTTCTCTATAGATTCCTCCCCCCACCCTTCACCCCCACAATCTTACCACTTTAGACATTTTGCCATCTCCCTGTTTACCCTTTTCAGTAGGTCACTGGTCCTGTTCTGGTTAAGATCGAGCTGGCCGTAACAGTAGCTCCTTTCTGCACCAGCACTGGGGCTATTGCGCCATGGAAAGGAACTCCTGTTTCCCATACCAGGGCCGGAATTTTCCAGCCCCCTCCCCTCCCACCGTGGCGGGTTTCCCCACAACGGGGCCAGCGAGCCACTGGAATCGCCGTTCACATCAGCGGAACCGAAAGATCCTGCCGGCATGAAGGGCTGGAAAATTCTGGCCCAGCTTTTTAGTCAAGTGCCAATATATCTGATTTGTCTATCTCTATGCTGATTTTGCACATAGTTTGGACAGTAATCCAGATTATTAGCCTTGTGATTCTGCTCTTTAGTTTAGCTCATAACTCCTGATACCCCTCAGAAGGATCTCCTTCCTGTTTCTACCTATGTTGTTTGTTCTAATACATACTGGATTGCCCACCCCCATCTTTTCCAATTTCTCTTCAACCACATTGAGAGATCCCTTACCCTGGCATTGGGTCAGCAATACACCCTTGAGACCCTCCTTCATAGTTACAGAGGGTGCTATCTAGCCTCCTGATAATATAACCCCCTATCACTGCTACATTTTTTTTCTTCTGTTCATTTACTCTTTCATGAGATGTGTATGTTGCTGGCTAGGCCAGCATTTATTGCCCATCGCTAATTGCCCTTGAGAAGGTGGTGGTGAGCCGGTTTCTTGAACCGCTGCAGTCCATGTGGTGTAGGTACACCCACAGTGCTGTTAAGGAGGGAGTTCCAGGATTTCGACCCAGCAGAGAGTCACTCACCTCCTTACTCCCCAAAGCCTGTCCACTATCGACAAGACACAAGTCAGGATTGTGATGGAATTCTCTCCATTTGCCTGAATGAGTGCAGCTCCAATACAACACTCAAGAAGCTCAATACCATCCAGGACAAAGCAGTCTACTTGATTGGCATCCCATCCACCACTTTAAACATTCACTCCCTCCCCCACCGCCACACAGTGACAGTGAAGGAACAGTGATATATTTCCAAGTCAGGATGATGAGTGGCTTGGAGGAGAACTTGCAGGTGGTGGTGTTCTCATGCATCTGCTGGCCTTGCACTTCTAGGTGGTAGAGGTTGCGGGTTTGGAAGGTGCTATCGAAGGAGCCTTGGTGAGTTGCTGCAATGCATTTTGTAGACGGTACACACTGCTGCTACTGTGTGTCAGTGGTGGAGGGAGTGAATGTTTAAGGTAGTGGATGGGGTGCTAATCAAGTGGGCTGCTTTGTCCTGGATGGTGTCAAGCTTCTTGAATTTGTTGGAGCTACACATATCCAGGCAAGTGGAGAGTATTCAATCACACTCCTGACTTATGTCTTGTAGATGGTAGACAGGCTTTGGGGAGTTAGGAGGTTGGTGACTCTCCACAAAATTCTCAGCCTCTGACCAATTCTTGATCTGCTCTTCCCCACTCCACTGACTTGGGCAGCCTTGGTAAACCATGGTACCTTGGTCTGCATTGTAGCTCCACTCCTGCAGACCTCTTTAAATCCACAGGTAGCAAGTGCATCATACCAGTTGGGCAGGACTGGTGTTATGCCAGACCTCCTTCTCAACCTCTCCTGAGTCGCCGCTATCTGGCTCCCTCACAGTCACACCCGCCACTTCCTGACCCTGTGTTTTCCTCTGGGATGTGACTCTGTTCTGGATAAAAATAGAAATTCCTATCCCTCCCTTTAAGCTATGAAGAATCCCTAACTCCCACTCTAGTTGAATGTCTGATAGAGATATTTACTGCAAATGTGGGAATCCAGGAATGCCTTGTAGAGCATAAACTCCCACATACTACATTCCAAATTTAAATAAAAACCAAACAAAACATTTGTAAATTTCAGCACAGAAGTTCAAGCTTCAGATGATACATTTGCAAAGAGAATCAACATGGCAACAAAATAGCAGAGTTCCCTGCCAAATGCACATTGTGGGAGCACCATCATCAGGTTTTCAGTGTTTCAATATGAAGGCCCATCAGCATCTTCTCAAGACAACAAGAAATGGTAGGAAATGTTGGCTGCAATTTCTCATCTCCTATTAGCAACTTTAAAAAAATGTTTCTTCCTTCTAAGCTTAATGAAGGGGCCATTGCCAAAATCCCATTTATACTTGCACTGCAGAGGCTTGGAGGGGGAAGGTGCAGATCTAAAAATGGCTAGCAAGGCTAGCATGCATCAGAGAGCTAATGTAAAGCTGCACAAAGAGTGGGAATTCCTTCCATCTGAATTTCTTGTTTTGACGCACCATACTTGCACTGTTTTTTTCACAAACTTAATGCTTGACATATGTCAATACTAAATTGGGAGGTTCTGCTTAGAGATTTCAAAAGTAAACTTCATGTACAAAACAAAGCAATGGTGCATTTTACATTCAAAGGCAAAATTTATTGTTTTAGCTAAAGGCAATGAAATTAGTGAATGATTTGTTTAAAAAAAATTACCAAGGTAACATTGGTATCCTTGGTAGTGGTGAGAATATTCGTCCAGTATAATTTGTTATGCCAGCATGTTCCTGCATTGTGATTGTACATTAGGGCTTAATACGTCTTATAATGACAATACAATACCTAAATGGATAAATGTGCCTATAGACTCATAATGCAATGTCTCTTTCTACACAGACCAAGGAGAGTCAAATAGTCTATAGCGCCCAGAAACAGTTATCAGCTTCAAAGGGGTAATTCTGCCTTTTGGCATTTCCAGGAAGGAATGCCACTCGCAGGAAGTTGGATTACAGGATCACAATGCACCTGAAGCCAAAATTCAGAAAGTTACGAATACCTCGTGACTAATACATAGAGATACGGTTGAAGGCATGTGATTAAACAATGAGAAATGGTAAAAAGAAAGAAAGAACTGCATTTATACAGCACTTTTCATGACCACCAGACATCCCAAAGCACTGTACAGACAATGGAGTGCTTTTGAAGTGCAGTCATTGTTATAATTTTGGAAACACAACAGCCAATTTATCCAAAGCAAGCACCCACAAACAACAATGTGATCATGCCCAGAGAATCTGTTTTGGTAATGTTAATTGAGGGATAAATATTGGCCAGGATACCAGGGAGTACTCCCCTGCTCTTCTTCAGAACAGTGTCGTGGAATCTTTTACACCCACTCAGGCAGGCAGGTGGGGCTTTGGTTTAAAGTCTCAATCAAAAGGTGACACCTCCAACAGTGCATCATTCCTTCAAGTGTCAGCCTTAAACCTATGCTCAAGGCCTAGAATGGGACTTGAACCCAAAGCTAAGAGTGTTACCACCTGAGCCACAGCTGACGTATAGTGATGAAGTAACAGTGAGGTTGATGAGGTACAGTGGCAGTCCATGTGCTGCCTGCTCCTCCCATGTTAGCTTGGGATGCAGACCTTAGTGGGTTTACTTTCCTATCACAAGGTATGTTGTGCAGTCACTTGCATTTATAAGTAGGTGATACGGTTAAGTTTCTGTGGTAGGTAGTATGGTTAAGTTGAACCAAGCATCCTTTGTAAGCTTCAATATGACTACATAACAAGACGAGCAGGATGAAGGAATATAGAAAAGTTATAAATAATCATTTTCTTTGCTCAAGGAGATCAGTGGTAAGAAGATGGTCTTCGAGCATTTATGGAAAGCACAAGTATACTTGGTTAACACTCATGACAACGGCCATCCCGTATTGCCACAGTACTCTGCACAATAACTGCAAATGCCACCACTGACTCCAGTACATGAGACTCTTGGCCCTAATGCAGATGCACCAGGAGAAGTTACATATTCAGGCAAAAAGCTTTCCTTGTAGCTCAGCAGTTCTCCACTTCTTCAACTCATGATGGAGTTGACTGGGGAGTCGTTGGCACCTACAAAAGAAGTTAAGGTGCATCTGTCTGACAGCAGGTTTCTGTCCTGCTCAGGACAGGGTTCTATGCTTGTCTGGATGCGCACATGTGTAGACCACTCTCCATTGGCCAGAAATTTGAGCTTTTATGGAACAAGTTGGTGAGAATTTCCACTCTCCAAATCTTTAAATAATGGTCAGATGGATTTACAAAGATCTGCAGGATCCAGAGGACTTCCGAACACTTCACAATATTGAACTAGATTTGCACTTCATATGGTGTTAAACTAAAGCTGTGTGTGAAAATACCTCTTTGAGGAAGTCTCAATCTGGCCAGGCCCTGTATAGCATTGTTCCAAAGTCAAAATCACTACATACTGAAGGTAATCTTGCAGTATATATTTCCCCTTCCTGTAATTATTCCTTAACAAAATCATTTATTTGCATGGTTAGATGAATTATTAACCTGAATCAGCCAGTGTCAGTAGCTATGAGACAATTCAAAGGAAATACATACTTTTAAGCAGCAAGATATAGGCTGTGCATTCTGTAGTGAATGAAATGTAACTCTTCAAAAGTACATATTATGCTTATACTTTGTGTTTAATTTTGAGAATGTTTGCACTGCGAAACTTCAACTTCCCAATAAATAAAGGCAGACAGGACTGTCACAATCCTCATAGCTGGTTAGTGTTAACAGAGAAATACATTATAGAATTGTGGAAATCCTATAAAGGTTTACAACAAGGAAGGAGGCCATTCAGCCCACTACTGGCTCACAAGAAGTCATCCAACCTCACACCACTTTTCAGCTCTTGGTCCATAGCCTTGTAGGTTACAGCACTTCAAGTGCAAATCCAAGTGCTTTTTCAACTTTATGAGGGTTTCTGCCTCTTTCAGATAATGAGTTCCAAATGGTGAAAACATTTCCCCTCTAATCTGCTCCAAACCTCCTACCTCTTATCCTAAATCTAGGCCCCTGGTTATGGACCCCTCAGCCAAGGAGAATAGGCCCTTCCTCTTCACTCTATCTAGACCCCTCATCATTTTATACACTTCAATTAGGTCTCCCGTCAACCTCCTCAATGCCAAAGAAAACAACCCAGTCCATCCAATCTTTCCTTATAACTAAAATTCTCCATTTCAGGCAACATCATCATAAATCTCCTCTGGACCCTTTCTAGTGCAATCACATATTTCCTATCGTGCGGTGACCTGAACTACACACAATGCTCCAGGCTGTGGCCTAAATGACCCTACAGTGCCAGCATAATGTCCATGCTCTTATATCCTATGCTTCAGCTAATAAAGACAAGTATTCCATATGCCTCCTTGACCACCATATCTACCTTCAGGGATCTGTGGGCATGCACTCCAAGGTCCCTTCTATTCCTCTGCGCTGCTCATTTATCCTACCATTTATTGTTTATTCACTTGCCTTGTAAGCCTTCCCTAAATGCATCACTTCACACTTCTCCAGATTGAACTCCATTTGTCACTGTTTCACATGCCTGACTAGCCCATTGATATATTCCTGCAGTCTACAGTTTTCTTTTTTATTATCAACCACACGGCCAGTTTTTGTATTGTCTGTAAACTTTTCAATCATTACCATACATTCAAATCCAAATTATTGATGACTAACACAAGAAGCAAGGCACCTCACATTGATCCTTGCAGGGACCCACTGGAAACAGCCTGCCAGCCATAACAATACCCAGCGACCATTGCCCCTTGCTTCCTGCCTCTGAACCAATTTTGTATCCAATTTACCACTTTGTCTTGGATCCCATGGGCTTTTGTTTTACTAACCAATCTGCCATGTGGGACTTCAGCAAAACCCTACAAAAATCCACATACACTGCTACCAATGCACACCTTCATTGACCTTCCTTGCTATCTCCTCAAAAAATCCAATGTTAATCAGACGCAATCTTTCCTTAAGAAATCCGTGCTGACCATCTTTGATTAATCCATGTCTTTCTAAATGAAGATTTAACCTGTGCCTTAATTTTTCCAATAATTCTTCCATGACCAAGGTTAGGCTGACTGTCCTGTAATCGCTCAGTGTATCTCCTTCTAAACAATGGTACAACATTAGCTGACCTCCAGGCCTCTGGCACAATACCTGTAGCCAGAGAGGATCGGAAAATGATGGTCAGACTCCCTGCTATTTCTTCTCTTGCTTTCATGAACAGGTTATGATACACTTCATCTGTGCTAGGGATTTATCTACCTTCAAAGATGTTATTCTCTCTCACTATGTTACTTCCACACTCTCCTCCCTGATTTCAATGTCTGTATTGTCGTTCTCTTTTGTGAAAACAGATGAAAAGTATTCATTAAAATCCATACCAAAGACTTCCATTTCCATACACAGGCTACCTTTGTGGTCCCTAGTAGGCCCTACTATGTCTTTCGTTATACTATTGCTCTTTCTCTATTTATAAAAATCCTTGGCTTTCCTTGATCTTACTTGCCAATATTTTTTCATACCCTCTTGTTGCTTTCCTAATTTTTTTTTCTCAATTTCACTGCTACACTTTTTATACTCTTCTAGGCTTTCTGCAGCATTGACCCCTCAGTATCCATCATAAGCTTCCTTTACTTCTTTGCCTTTGGTATTATGAGAGAAGATTGGAACAAAAAATTTAACATAGTGTTGATGGTCATCTCCCTGAGCTTGCACAGAAGTTTAGAATGGAAATGGAGGGCAACTGAGAACGTGGGTGGCAAGGATTTAGCATTTAAATATTTGCCAAAATACAACATATTGTAGAAAGTGAAAGCACAAAGGGCATGTGGGATGTAAGCAAGTTGTCAATGGACAATGCAAGAATATGAAAGAAGAGAAGTTGATGCTGACTAGCATGTCTGCATGTACACTAAGCCAAAATTCCCTGTGTTTTGGTTTCTAGTGCATGTGTGATTTATTTACGTGCTTGGCTCCCTAAATCCTTTTGAAGGCCACGCATACATGGTAACTTATAAGGGTCAGCCTAGACGGGGCCTGTGTGATGACTTTCAGGTGATCATACAACTTATGGTGGACGCTGCATGTTGTTGGAGCTGTGATAAGCAATGAGATGTAAAATCTATCACAGATTATTATGGTGTCACTTTGAACTGCTGATGACTCTGACTGGTAAATATGCCTTCTTTATGTACTTAATGGCAGCAACGTAATATCTAAAATCCTTCATCATATCATCAACACCCAGTTCCACTCCACTCACTCATCCAATCCTTTAACTCTGCTTTTGCTCTGCCCAAAACACTGGGGCCACCCTGGTCATAGTCACCAATATTAACCTCTATGACTGTAGCTATAGCATTTGTTCAGGTCAACCATTCCATCCTCTTCCATTGTCTTGTCTCTGTAGTCTACCTCTGCAGCACTGCCATAGCTGGTTCCATTTCTACCCTATCCCAATTGAGTTAGCCTTTCTTCTGTGATGGCCTCGTCTTCTGTCCCTATATATGTATCCTCAGACTTTTCTCAGCTACATGCTGGTTCTTGGTTACATCATTCATAGGCTTAGTGCCAACTTACATGTGACTGCTGATGTCACCCAGTGCTACCCCTCTGTCATCAATTTTGACCATCACTAGAGGATTAGGCTATCATCAAGCCCTGAATTAACAACAACTGCTTTAAACCCAACATTGGCAAGACAGTTCTTGCCTCACCAAAAACATTTCGCACCTTAACCTGAAGCCACCCCACTATCTGTTTATGCTTAGACTGACCCCATAACTTTGCATAGCTATGGTGCCCTGTTTAACCCTGAGTTGAGCTGCAAGTTCCACATCCCAGCCAAGAGCAATACAACTTGTCTTCTCTACTGTTGTTGAATTGGTTATCTAAACTTCTGTCAAAATTCGCAGACATGTGCCTACATACATGTACACAGAAATATTTACATACATGCACATATGCAGATACATCTACATACATACAGATACACAGGCAAATTTACAAATATAACATAATAATATCAGCCAGTTGTATATAAAAAATGTTCTTCATTGAGATCATTCTTTTGTGAAAGGTGCTCCACAATGCTTTCAAAGCAGTGATACGTGTGACATTGATATTCTAATGCAGTAAATATGACACAATCTTTACATGCAAATATTTCAAATTAAACCCTGCATGCTGCTCTGAACTGCTGGCCTGTGGTAGAAGGATGATTCAGACTATGACGCCATAAAATGAAAACATGTTGGCGAACTTGCTTTAAGCTCAAATGCCATTCCTGAAATATATTTATAGCATGCTGCATCTAAGTGCAGAGCACAGTCATTTAAATATTCCTGTGGCTCAACAGTACTTTTAAAATTACTTGGCACCAAAGATCATCTTTACCAGTTAATAAGGGCCAGTGTTGTTAGACTGATCAAAATGATGAATATTTATTTAACAAACGTTAAAAACTTTTAATATAATAAAAACTGCAGCCTGTAGATCATGATAATAAACCCCTTCTATAGGCTTGCAAAACAGACAGTGGCAGAACTGAATTCCTCTGCTAAATACAAAAGATTTCCTTTACCTGGTAGTGAGCAACAGAAGTATCCAATACATGGTGCATTTGTTCAATATAAACAGACAATTTCACTGGTACTCCAGTTCACATTTTTCAACAACAGGAGGAAGAAAAGAAAGGAGTGTATTACCAAAGGGGAAGCAGCAAAGTGACCTGATAACAGAACTGTGAGATGCAAAAAACAGGCAGGATGTAATTGTTAGAAGGAAATCATGGTTTAAGTGGTCAGACTTAAAATAAAAAACATGTAAATAATTTCACATCACACCTTCCAACACATGCCCGGGCTCATTTTACAGTACAGCATGTTTTTGCCTGTTTTAATACTTCCCATTAGAAAATGGAATTCAAAAGTTAGCAGAACAGTGTATCATCATCCTTCACTCCTCTAGCAGGCACAGAGTTTTATTTGTGATCATCCCAATTAATGAGCAACAGAAATGACAGATCTTTCATCTAAATTGATAACTCAAATATTAAATTCTTTATATCAACATACGTGTACCTTTCTGTGAAAAATTAAAATCGGTACATTCTCAATTTTATTAACTAGAATTGCAGGATCAAGTGTGATACATGTAAAGATGTATGATATATATTACATTATGCTACGAGTTTCTTTTTTTAAATAAATCATACTTTTCACCATTCTAATAATAGTTTTCCTTACAAAGGTCATTGACCCTTTATAGTTTCAGCTTTAGATCTGTTTAATTGATTTTGCTAATGTTCCAATTATAAAGGATTATGGGAGCAGGATGGAAGAGCTTTGTGAAGAGCATAAATTCCAGCATAGGCCAGATGGACTGAATGGCCTGTTTCGGTAGACTGTAAAAAGGTGGAGTTACATTGTTGCTTCCACATCACTGTGCAGAATGCCTGTGGATCAACAAAAAAGTGGCGGCAGAACTCTAGTGTTTGGCCAGGATAACTGCGGACGCACTGAAATGGAACACAGTATATGCACTAGCATGTAGGAACAGAGCTCTCTCCTGGAAAATAGAGAGTGTAAGTTGTGGTGCACTATGTCATCCAGGTGTTGCCGCTTGCAGTTTGTGGTGCATGGCTCCTGGTGTCAAGCCTTAACTGGATGCTTTGAAGCATCAGCAAGTGATTGCTTGATTTAACAGGGATGTACGAGTGTGGTATCCGATCTAGGTCAGATATTAAATCGCCTCCGAAGCTTTGAAGAATCATCAAGTGGCACAGTATGCGTATTAGTTCTATTGTTTAGATGACACAGATATTGGCTTTTCCTGTCTGTCTAAACACCCACCTTGCTTATGGACAGATCAAAGAGATAAGGACAGCAGCATTATTGTAGAACGTCATGTGATTTACAGAAATGTTTAGTGTCAGGCTGACGTGGCCACTGTGCTTTATTTAAAACAAAACAGCAGTTGAATCCTATCAGTTTTGCATTAAAAAGCTGTTACAGGAAGTTAGAGGGTGTTTTTTTCACACCAGACTCTGACCACTGTTGAATGTGTCATGGTTTTCTCAATGATGCTATTATTTGTGGACAACAATTATTAATATGATGTAGAGGATAAGATACAAAAATAGTCTTTCCACTTCTGCCTGTAATGGAGGGAATCTGTTGAAGGTTATTTGAAGATTAGTAAGGGTTTGACTAATCTCTTTTCCAACATATTGGAGATAGGCATTCAGTACCCCCAACTTGTGGTGAAAGTTAAGCTTAGCAAAATGAGGGCTATCAATTCATAGAATCGTGCAACACAGAAGGCCCATCTCTCCTGCACTGGATATTCTGGACATTGGAAACTTTCTTCACTTTTCACGGGAGAAACCACTTCCAGGTTAGGTACAGCACAGGGTGAAGTTCTTGCCTCTCACTTCTGTGTGTCAACAATATACCTCAGCTATTTTCTCAGAGGAGTCTCATCAATACATCACATTTACAATTTCTAAACTACCATAGGAGTGCGATAGAATCCAATCCACTTGATTGGATGACTGCAGCTCTGACAGGACACTCAAGAAGCTCAAATAAACACGCAACATGCTGGAAAAACCCAGCAGGTCTGACAGCATCCGTGGAGAGAGAAACAGAGTTAATGCCTTGAGTCAATATAACCCTTCTTCAGAGCTAAAAAGCTCGGAAGTTCTTTTTAGCTCCAAAGAAGGGTCATACGCACTCAAAATATTAACTCTGATTCTCTCCATGGATGCTGTCAGAACTGCTGGGTTTTTCCAGCATTTTCTGTTTTTATTTCAGAATTCCAGCGTCCACGGTATTTTGCATGTATCCCAAGAAGCTCAACACCGTCAAGGACAAAGCAGCTGTTTGATTGGCATTTAATCCATCACCATAAACATTCACTCCCTTATTGCCGTCCCACAGTGGCAGCAGTGTGTACCATCTACAAGCTACACCGCAGCAACTCGCCAATACTCCTCCACCCGCCCGACCTCGCCGCAATTTTACGCTTGGATGGTTGAGGCCTACGCTGGCCCACCCACCCCTGCCCCAACTGAGACCCTTACGTGCCCAGCCTGGATTTTCAGTCCAGAGGGAGGAGTTCAGAGACAAGGAAGAAGCCCAAAAATTAACTGCGTTCAGGCCTTCCCCCATCCCCATGAGGTCTGGCACCTGCAGGGTCCTCCCCCCCCCCCCCAGGCCACACCTCCCCTCCCTGCCCTGAGAGCTCCAAAACTTACCTGGTCCTGGAATCCAGGGACGTAGGCCATCCCGTTGTGGTGGCACCCACCGCGGGAGATCCGGTGGCCCAGCCAAAAGTCCATTGACTTTCGGCAGGAGCGGGACAATCCCAGCTGGAAAATCCCACCCTTATATTCTGGAGATTGCATGCAGTCCCAGTCCTGACCACTGCAGCTTGTGGCGCTGCAAGGACTTGAGAGCGACCGGCAGCTCCCTGAGGCAGGACTTCCTCCTGAGTGAGCGACGGAACTCCCCCCTCCAGCCCATTAAAGTTTGTTGTAGCGTTAAATGGCTGCGGGGCAGACAGCATCAGCGGGGATGTGTTTTCCGCCAACTCTTTGCATGGCAGGAAGGGAAACCCTGCCATCTTAAACATCCTGGCCATGGATATAAAAAAGCTGACAACTGTCAAATTGCCACCATAACCTAACTGGTTCACTCATGCCCTTTAGGGAAAGAAACCTGCCATCCTTATCCAGTCTGGTGTACACATTATTCCAGCCCCACACCAATGTGGATGCCTCTTAACTGTTTAGTGTTGTAGCAAACTGCTTCAGCTCAAGAAGAAAGACCACTACCTTCTTAAGGCAACTAAGGATGGGCAAAAAATTCTGGCCTTGCCAGTGAAGCTCACACCCCAGGAATGAATTTTAAGAAAGTTTAATAATAGCCTTTAATCAATCACCCGAGACCGCCTTATTAGATAGTGCAGAAACTTAAGCAAAATCAGGAAGAGAGGAGCAACAACTGGATACCAATGAGCTGCAGATGCTAAGATGGATGCGTGGAATGACAAGAAGGACAATGTCAAGAACCGACGCATCAGGGGGTCTGTGAAGATTGTGGGGGCATCGAGGAATGCAGCCGAGAGCGGATTGAAATGCTATGGTCATCTGTTGCGGAGAGAGAGAGGAAATGTTTTAGAAACAAGTGATGGAGATAGCACTGCTGGGAAGAAGGAGAAGAGAAAGGCCTATGACTAAATGGAATGATGTGGTGGTGAGAGGCTTAAATGCAGTGGGGCTTGAAGAGGAATGGGTGACTAACAGGAGGAGATGGAAAAGGATGATCGACGAGTATTGTGACAAGTAAAATGAGAGAAGCCAAAAGAAGAAGGTTGCTGCAACCTTTAGTGCATTAGCCAAGTTTTCATTAGAAAAATGTTTGGGAGGAAGAATGAGATTAGTTAATAACTAGTTGCCCTATTGTCATGTGACTGGAAAAAGCCTCACTATATTTGGGGAAATAGTTCCAAAGCAGAGGTGTTGAGCTATAGTTTCATCTATTTGAAAATTTCAAGACTGAGATGGATGGATTTTATCGCACAAAGATGGCAACTGGAGCTGAGGTACAGGTCACCCATGATCCAACTGAAAGGTGGAACATACTTCAGGGGCTGGATGGCCTTTCTTGTTACTATAGTCCTGTAATATTCTGAGCTGTTTCAGTACAGCTACAACACTGGCATCTATCTGACAATGTGAAAAGTTGTCCAGGTATGTCCTGTTCACAAAAGCAGGACAAATCCAATTAACCTGGCCAATCAATGCCCCGCCAGCCTCCTCTTGATCATTAGCAAAGTGATGGAAGGTGTCATTGACAGAAAGTACTATCAAGCTGCAGAATTCCCAATCTCTGACCGGCTCTTGTAGCCACAGCAGCACTTAACATAAACTGCTCATTGATGCTCAATTTAGGTACTGGAAGGTGAGGTGAGAGTGACTGCCTTTGACATCAAAGCAACATTTGACCAAGTTTCTTTTTATTCATTTACAGGATTTGGGTGTTGCTGGCTAGGCCAGCATTTATTGCCCATCCCTAATTGCCTTTGAGAAGGTGGCGGTGAGCTGCATACTTAAACTGCTGTAGTTCCTGTGGTGTAAGTACACCTACAGTGGTGTTAGAAAGAGAGTTCCAGGATTTTGACCCAGCGACAGCAAAGGAAAAGCGATATAGTTCCAAGCCAGGATGGTGAGTGGCTTGGAGGGGAACATTCATGGTGTTGTTACTATGTATTGCTTCCTTTATCTAACTAGACGGTAGCATTCATGGGTTTGGAAGATGCTGCCTAAGGAGCCTTGGTGAGTTTCTGCAGTGCCAATTGTAGATGGTACACACTGCTGCCACTCTTCGTCAGTGGTGGTGGGAGTAAACGTTTGTGGAAGGGGTGCCAATCAAGTGGGTTGCTTTGTCCTGGATGGGGTCAAGCTTCTTGAGTGTTGTTGGAACTGCACTCATCCAGGCAAATGAAGAGTATTCCATCACAGTCCTCACCTGTGACTTGTACATGGTGGACAGGTTTGGGGAATTAGAATGATGAATTACTTTCCGCAGGATTCTCAGCCTCTGACCTGCTGTTGTAGCCATAGTATTTATATAGCTGTTCCAGTTCAGTTTCTGGTCAATGGTAAAACCCAGGATGTTGATAGGGGGGGATTCAGCAATGGTAATGCCAATGAATGACACAGGGTGATGGTTAGATTCTCTCTTGTTAGAGATGGTCATTGCCTGGCACATGTGTGGCACAAATGTTAATTGCCACTTGTCAGCCCAAGCATGCACATTGTGCAATTATCAGTGATGGAAAGAAGGTCATTGATGAAGCAGCTGAAGATGGTTGGGCCAAGGACACAACCCTGAGAAACGCCTGCAGTGATGTCCAGCAACTGAGATGATTGACCTCCAACAACCACAACCATCTTCCTTTGTGTTGGTATGACCCCAACCAGTGGAGAGTTCTCCCCCTGATCTCCATTGACTCCAGTTTTGCTAGGGGCCCTTGATGCCACACTCGGTCAAATACTGCCTTGATGTCAAGGGCAGTCACTCTCACCTCACCTCTGGAGTTCAGCTCTTTTGTCCATGTTTGAACCAAGGCTGTAATGAGGTCAGAAGCTGAGTGACCCTGGTGGAACCCAAACTGAGCATCAGTGAGCAGGTTATTGCTAAATAAGTGCTGCTTGTTAGCACTGTTGATGACCCCTTCCATTACCTTACTGATGATGGAGAGTAGGCTGTTGGGTAATAATTGGCTGGGTTGGATTTGTCCTGCTTTTTGTGTACAGGACAGATTGCATTTTCAGCATTGCCGGGTAGATGCCTTCGCTGGAACAGCTTGGCTAGGTGTGTGGTATGTTCTGGAGCAGTAGTGTTCAGTACTATTGCTGGAATATTGTCAGGGCCAGCAGCCTTTGCAGTATCCAGCACCTTCAGTCATTTCTTGATAATACGTGGAGTGAATCGAGTTGGCTGAAGATTAGCATCTGTGATGCTGGGGACCTCTGGAGGAGGCCGAGATGGATCATCCACTCGGCACTTCTGGCTGAAGATTGTTAAGAGCATAAGAAATAGGAACAGGAGTAGACCATTCAGCCCCTCGAGCCTGCTCTGCCATTCAATAAGCTCATGGCTGATCTTGTGTTTCAATTTCCACATTGCCATCTACCCCCGATAACTTTTGGTTCCTTTGCCTAGCAAGAATCTATCTACCTCTGCCTTAAAAATATTCAATGACTCCGCCTCCACCACCTTCTGAAGCAGAGAATTCCAAAGTCAAACAACCCTCTGAGAGAAAAAAATTCTCTTATCTCTGTCCTAAAAGGGCGACACTAATTTTAAAACAAATGCTTCAGCCTTATTTTTTGCACTGATGTGCTGGGCTCCTCCATCACTGAGGATGGGGATATTTGTTGAGCCTCCTCCTACAGTGAGTTGTTTAATTGTCCACCACCATTCATGACTGGTTGTGGCAGGACCGCAGAGCTTAGATCTGTACTGTTGGTTGTGGAATCATTTAGCTCTGTAAACCACACATTGCTTATGCTGTTTGGCATGCAAGTAGTCTGTGTTGTAGTTTCACCAGGCTGACAACTCATTTTTAGGTATGCCTGGTGCTGTTCCTGGCATGCCCTCCTGCACTCTTCATTGAACCAGGGTTGATCCCTGTTTGATGGCAATGGTAGGCTGGGAGATAAGCCAGGCCATGTGTTTACAGATTATGATTGAATACAATTCTGCTGCTGCTGATGGCCCACAACACCTCATGGTGCTCAGTTTTGAGTTGCTAGATCTGTTCGAAATCTATCCCATTCAGTACACTGGTAGTGCCACACTACATAATGGAGGGTATCGTCAATATGAAGGCGGGACATCGTCTCCAGGAGGACTGGATGGTGGTCACTCCTACTGATATTGTCATGGTCAGATGCATCTGCAGCATGCAGATTGGTGAGGATGAGGTCAAATCTGTTTTTCCTTCTTGTTGGTTCTCTCACCACCTGCCGCAGACCCAGTCTAGCAGCAATGTCCTTTAAGACTCGACCAGCTCAGTCAGTAGTGGTGCTACCAGCCACTCTTGTTGATGGACATTGAAGTCCCCCCACCCAAAGTGCATTCTGCATCCTTGCCACCCTCGGTGCTTCCTTCAAGCGGTGTTCAACATGGAGGAGCACTGATTCATCAGCTGAGGGGGTGGGGGTGGTGGGCCCGTGGTATGTGGTAATTAGCAGGAGGTTTCCTTACCCATGTTTGACTTGATGTCATTAGACCTCTTGGGGGTTGGAGTTGATGTTGAGGACTCCCAGGGCAACTCCCTCTCTCCTGACTGTGCCGCCACCTCTTCTTGGTCTGTCCTGCTGGTGGGACAGTTCATACCCAGGGGTGGTAACGGTGATGTCTTGGACATGATCTGTAAGGTATGATTTCATGAGTATGCCTATGTCAGGCTGTTGCTTGACTAGCCTGTGAGACAGCTCTCCCAATTTTGGCACAAGCCCCCATTTGTTAGTAAGGAGGGCTTTGCAGGGTTGACAGGGCTGAGTTTGCCTAAGTCGATGCCGGGTGGTCCATCTGGTTTCATTCCTTTTTATTGACCTTTTAGTTGGTTGATTCATCTGAGTGGCTTGCTAGGTCTTTCAAAGAACAGTTAAGAGTCAACCACGTTGCTGTGTGTCTGGAGTCACATTTAGGTAAAGACGACAGATTCCCTTCACTAAAGGGCATTAGTGAACCAGATGGGTTTTTACGACAATCAACAATGGTTTCATGGTCATCACTAGACTTTTAATTCCAGATTTTTATTGACTTCAAATTCCACCATCTGCCATGGTGGGATTTGAACCTAGGTCCCCAGAGAATTACACTGGGCCTCTGGATTACCAGCCCAGTGACAATACCGCGACACCACTGCTTCCCCCCAAGTGTGTATGTGGCATCAAGAAGCCCCAGCAAAACTGAAGTCATTGGGAAATATGGAGAAAACTTTTCATTTGTTGGAGTCATATCTTTGACAAATGAAAATGGTTGTGGTTGTTGAACATCCCTGCAGGAGTTCCTCAGGATAGGTCCTAAGCCCAAACATCTTCAGCTGCTTCATCAATGATATCATAAGGTCTGAAATGGGGATGTTTGCTAATGATTGCACAATGTTCAGCACCATTTATAACGCCTCAGATACTGAAACAGTCCATGTCCAAATGCAGCAAGACCTGGACAATATCCAGGTTTGGGCTGACAAGTGGCAAGTAACATTCACACCAAAACAAGTGCCAGGCAATGACCATCTCCAATAAGGGAGAATCTAACCATCTCCCTTTGACATTCAATGGTATTACCATCACTGAATCCCCCACTGTCAACATCCTGGGGGTAACCATTGACCAGAAACTGAACTGGACCAATCATATAGATACTGTGGCTACAACTGATGGTCAGAGACTAGGAATCCTGCGGAAAATAACTCACTTCCTGGCTCCCCAAAGCCTGTCCACCACCTACAAGGCACAAGTCAGGAGTGTGATGGAATACTCTCCACTTGCCTGGATGAGTGCAGCCCCAACAGCATTCAAGAAGCCTGAAACCATCCAGGATAAAGCAGCCTGCTAGATTGGCATCCCGTCTACCATCTTAAACATTCACTTACGGTACCACCAATGCACAGTGGCAGCAGTATGTACCATCTAAAAGAAGCTCTGCAGCAACTCACCAAGGCTCCATAGACAGACCTTCTAAACCTGTGACCTCTACCGCCTAGAAGGAAAGCAAGGACAGCAGACGCATGGGAACACCAACACCTACAAGTTCCCCTCCAAGCCACACACCATCCAGACTTGGAACTATATCCCATTCCTTCACCATCAGAGGGTCAAAATCGTGGAAATCCCTCTCTAACAGCACTGTGCCTACACCACATGGGCTGCAGTGGTTCAAGAAAGCGGCTCATCACCACCTTCCCCAAGGGATGGACAATAAATGGTGGACTTGGCAGCAATGCCCACATCCTGTGGAAAAATGAAAAAATATAGAATGTGTATATTTTGTGTAGAGAAGAAAACCAGAATATATTTACCTGTACCGTGAATTGTGTGGAGCCTCTTTCTCATCACTTATATTTGATTCTTTTCTTTATCCTCTTCCATCCCATTCCTTCATTCTGGTTAAGTCAATTCAGCATGATCCCGGCAACATAGCAATAGGGAAGTGCCTATCTTCAGTAGAAAGAGAAAATGCCTGCTGCAGGTCACAGAGGTGAGTTGTACCATATCATGTCTGGTGAACACTTAGACAACCGAAATGGGTTGGGACGGGGGGGGTGGGGTGGGGGGGTGGGGGTTCGACGGGTACATTCGGACACTTAAAAACTTTATAGGGTGAGTGTTGATTCATTGCCTACAACCAGTAAAACTCCTGTTAAGGATATATAATTTTAATCACCCTCCTCTTGTCAGTCATGAAAAATGGTGAACACAAGGCAAGTATTGATAAAGGACAAATGACATAAAATGTGCCATAATAAAAACAGAAAATGCAGACCTGTTTGCATCTGAGGAGAGAGAAACAGAGTTAACATTTTGAGTCTGTATGACTCAGAGCTAAAGGGAAGTAGAAATATGATGGATTTTATACTGTTTAAGAGGGGGTAGAACAGGTTGAACGAGATAGAAGATCAGGGATAGGTGATAGCTAAGGAAAGACTGACAAAGATGTCATGGACACAAAACAAAGGGGGTGTTAATGGTAGTGGTGAAGACTAAAGAAGGTGCTGAGAGTGGCGTAAAGGTCAGATAGCAGGAGGTGTTAATAGCAGAACAAGGGCCAGCACTCATAAAACAAAACATAAAAATAAGTGACAGATTACCCCGTGGGGGGAGGAGGTTTTGGGAAAATGATAAAAAAAAATGAACAATCACTAAATAATTAAATGTAAAAAGACAAATAAATAAAGTACAATTGGATTGAAAAAGGAGTCAAGAAGGAGGAGGTTGTTCATTGGCTTAAGTTGTTGAACTCCATGTTAAGTCTGGAAGGCTGTAAAATACCCAATTGGAAGATGAGGTGCTGTTCCTCCAGTTTGCATTGGGCTTCACTGGAACATTGCAGCAGGCCAAGGACGGATATGTGGGCATGAGAGCAGGGTGGTGTTTTAAAATGGCAAGCGGCAGGAAGGTCAGGGTCATGCTTGCGGACAGACCGAAGGTGTTCTGCAAAGCGTTTACCCAGTCTGCATTTAGTCTCCCCAGTGTAAAGGAGATTGCATTGAGAGCAGTGAATGCAGTAGACCAAATTGAAGGAGGTGCAAGTGAAGTGCTGCTTACCTGAAAGGACCACTTGGGGCCTTGGATGGTGAGGAGGGAGGAGGTAAAGGGACAGGTGTTGCACCTTCTGCGATTGCATGGGAAGGTGCTGTCAGAAGGGGATAAGGGCTTGGGGGGGGGGGTGGCAGAGGACTGGACCAGCACATAAAATGTACTGTTTGACCTTCACCCTGTCACTAATAGTATCAGCCGTCAGTTGTCAGCCATCCCAGAAGATCCAGCTGGCCAGCCGGAGTGAGCAGAATACATCCCTGGTCAGAGGTCAAATGTTAAAATGGTGGGAAATCTACCTCTTGCTGGCTAGGCAAGGAATGACCACCTAAGTGATGTTACACAGGGTGTCCATGGAACCCTACATCAGGCAGGGATCAACAGATTTAGGATAGGAGGGAAAGGAAGAGAAGTCATCAAGGAAGTAAGTGTTAAAAATGCAGAATTGTTGACAGAAAAGTATTTCAGAAATGGACTCCTTGAAAGCTGAATGATTAGTTACACCACACAATGTATTAGAACACCATCCAGTCATGGCGGATCCCTGACTTATGCTGAGAAAGCTGACTTCAACTATGGTAGGAGTACAATTGTCATTGGTATCCCTGGGCTACAGAAAGTGATTACTGTCCAATGGCTTCAGTTGCAAAGTAAATGGATGCAGATATTAGGTGAGGAAAGGGTCTGGTGTGGCTGTGGTCTATCCTTTATTTCAATGTCCTTCGTTTAAAATATAAACCCTTTAATTTGGTCCTTTAGGAGAATTAATCATTGCACAACAGAAATTCTCAGTGTTTAAACTCATGGGAGAAAAGACCTAAACGTACAAAATCCAGAGTCTATTGCTCCTGGTGTTATGGTGTTCAAACTGCCTGTTTAAATGTCGTCTGTCACTGGGACTCGAGCTATCTCCTGTGAGTAGCAGTCTGGAGGGTGTACCTTAGCCTTACAAAGAGGTCACTTTTTTGAATGCACTTACCTTCCATCTAACACAAATTTAATACAAAAGCAGCATCAGCTTCCATTATTCTGCACCAACACCTCTTATTGCAGAATGTAATGTGGCTTTTTGGAAGAGGCGAATTTGTACTTATATTCATTTGCTGCAACAATTTTTGTGCATGATACAAACCTTGATTGTGTGCTACATCGATGCAGATATAAATAGGACATGCTCATGTGGGCACAGGGCAACTGTTGAGCAGGTAACTGTGAAGAGCATAAGCAGGAGGCAATACTGTTACTTCAAAGCACTCAGTCCACAAGCATGACCCCGACTCTCCTGTCACTTGCCATTTCAACACACCATCTTGGTCTGATGCCCACATTCCTGTCCTCGACCTGCTGCACTGTTCCAGTGAACCTCAACTCAAGCAGGAGGCATAGCACCTCATCTTCCGATGAGGCACTTTACAGCCTTCTGGATTTAACTTTTGAGTTCAACAACTTCAGACCATGAACTCTGTCCTCCATTTTGATAAGTTTTCCCAACCCCCTCCCCCCACAGAGCAGTCTGTGACTTGTCCTTATATTTTGCTTTCAGAGAATGCTGACCCTATTAACACATTCTGCTATCTGACCTTAATGCACTTAATCCACTATTAACACTTGCTTCAGTCTTTAACACTACCATTAACACTCCCTATGTCTTGTATTCATAACATCTTTTTCATATCTCTCCTGAGCCCCCACCTATCCCTGACCTTCTATTTTGCTCCACCTGCTCCATGCCCTTTCTTCAGCAGTATAAAATCCATCACATTTCCACCTCCCTTCAGCTCTGAAGAAGAGTCATATGGGCTCGAGATGTTAATTCTGGGTAGAATCTTTCCTATAGCGGGCTGGCTGGGTGGGAGTGGGCGGGGGTGATCAGCTGTGCTCCACCAATTAAAGCCCACCCAGAGTAATGAGCGGCCAGTAGTGCTCAGTGATACTTGTGCCGGTTGCGGGGGGGGGGGGGGGGGTGGGTGCGGGAGGGAGATTCAGGGCCTGCACTCTTACGCATGCAGGCTAAAGAACACAGTTGATAACTTTTCAATAAATGAACTAAAAAAATTATTTAAACATGTCCCCTCATGTGACAGTGTCTGGGACATGTTTGTGCATTTTGCAAAATTTATTTAATTATTTTATAAAACCTTCAGGAAACCTCATTCAGCCCGTGGATGAGGTTTCCTGAAAAACGCAAAGGCCGCTTGGACTCTTCGCCTGCCCCCTGCCAACATTAAGGTTGGTTGGGCAGCGTTGTTAACAATTTCAATTACTTTTTTAATGGCCTGAATAGGCTGTTGACAGTTCGGCGGGTGTGCATTCACCTCTGGCCCATGCCCACTGAACAAAAAATCGAAATGACGTTGGGACGCATGCCCAATGTCATCGTGCATCATTTTATGCATTGGCATGTCAGGCTTGCCCCTGCAGGCCGACGGCAAAATTATGCCCTCTGTTCTTCTCTCTCCACAGATGCTGCCAGACCTGCTGACTTTTTAGAGCATTTTCAGTTTTTATTTCTGTCACTACAAGGAATGGCTCAGAATGCTGCCATCATAGAAAAGCAAGCTTCCCTTTCATTGAATGACAGGTGTATTTCTTGGAGAAGGAGTATGAAGGGGCAGAATTTCCATATCCTGGTTCATTTCTCCAGGTACAAAGGGCAGTAGGAGGGGCAAAGCATCCTGGGGTTCTGTTTTTCACTGGGATTTTCAGTGCTTCCTGGGTGGGTCAACCCGACTTGAGACTGTATCATTGATCTCATGCAAACAAGACAGGAGGGGCATTCCTAACTTTATTTCCGCACATTTGGAGTGCAACTGCTTCCATTTTATTTTCAGTCTGCCACGGAAGTATAATATTTCTCATTATGTTATTGAGATTTGTGAGATGGTAGGATGTTACACCTAGCTGGAGAAGCTAGGCCAAGCAGTGTGTTTAGATTTCCCAAAGGTTACTGATAATATTAGCACCGTGAAAAGATTTATATTATGAGAAAAGTAAAGTTCCGAAGACACATGGAACAATGGAATTTTCATTAAAAGGGGGAAACATGTACATAGGAGATTGAGGCTGTGTCAGGGAAGGCATTGTAAGATCCACCAGAGATGTGAAAAGCCTTCAATATTTGTGCATTAAGTTTGCTGTCTACAGAAACCGAAGCTTGGAAAAGCCACTTTGAATTCTACTCTCCAGGGTATTGTGTTAACTTGCTGGCATCTGCTTAATTTTTAAAAATCTTTTTCTTACTGTTGCCTTAATGGGATGTAACTGGAAGTCAGGTTAATTAGGGGTTTTATGAATTATTATAGTAATAATTTGTAGACGTATGTATGTGCTTAAAATGTTTTATTTTGTTAATAAATGTTTAATTTAGTTTTCTAAAAAATCTCTAAGGTCAAGGTGGACTTATTACTACTGAATTCAGAGCACGCATCTCGAAATAAAATACAAATTTCAAAACCGTTGTGACCTTGTGATCAGGTTTCCCTCATGGATTTGATCTGCCTGGCACACATCATCTGCCATGTCATAGCAAATTGGGAGCTCTTTGCGGGATATTTGAAATTTGTTGATTGGTTTGGAATTGGTGAATCTTAAGGTTATGCTTCCGAGAAGCGCTTTGAATTCAGGAGTTGGTGTGAGGGATTTTTAAAACGGTGAGACTGCAAAAATGGCTGTATCCATGGCTAAAAAATTTTTGGAATTAGAAGATATAACTCTGATTGGGTTACAAAAACTATATAAGGATAAGTTAACAAAGTTGGCAGATGAGTTACAGTTGAGGTTACCCGTGGGGGCAAAGAAAGCGGGCATATTTGAAGTGATAGCATAGCATTTGAAGTTGGAAGTGATACATGACTCTAGTGAGTCACAGCTGGAGGTAGTGAAACTTCAATTAGTGATGAAGAAACTTGAATTTGAACAAACAAAGGAACTGAAAAACTTGAATTGGAGGCTAAAGAGAAAGAGAGATTATTTCAAAAAGAAATGGAAATGTGAAAACTTGATCTCCAGAGGGAGAAGTTAGCAATGGAGGTGAGGGAGAAGGAAAGAGATAGAGAACACCAGCTTAAAAAGCTGGATTTTAAAAAAGAGACATCAGATGCTGAGGAAAGTTCTGATGAGGAAAAAACTATTAACCTAAAGCTCAGTGGGGAGATGTTTAAATTTGTGCAAGCTCTTCCGAAGTTTGAAGAAAAAGATGTGGAGGCATTCTTTATTTCATTTGAGAAGATAGCTAAACAGATGAAATGGCCACGAGGAAACTGGGCATTGTTATTGCAATCTTGGTTAGTGGATATAGCACATGAGGTTTATGCTTTACTATCAGAAGAAAGGTCAATGGATTATGATGTGGAAAAAAGGCTATTTTGAGCGCTTATGAGTTGGTTAATGCGGCATACAGGCAGAAATTTAGGAATATAATAAAACAGCCCAGGCAAACTTATATTGAGTTTCAGAGTGTAAAACAAAGTAATTTTAATCGGTGGATATGGGCATTAAAGATAGAGATAATGTATGTAGCTCTACCAGAAATAATTATTTTGGGAAATTCAATTCCTTCAGTAATGAGAATTCATGTGGAGGAACAGAGGGTTAAAACAGCAAGACAAGCAGTAGAGATAGCTGATGATTATGAGTTAGTTCATAGGTCTAAACTTTTTGTCATCACCCTTTTAAATCAGAGAAGGATTGAATGTAGGAAGGTGAAAGGAAAGTGGGTGGTCAGGGAAGGGAAGGAGTAAGTGCAAATTCCCAGCAAGTTTTTTTTCTCAGACTAAAGAGGAAAGTGCTGATGGTAGAAATGACACTCGAAAATTGAGGTGTTTTCATTGTAATAAAGTTGGGCACACAAAGTCAGTGTGTTAGAAATTACAGGAAAATCTTTTGGAATCATTAGGATGCAAAAAAGTTCTGGAAGTGGGTTCTGAGGTTCAGGCAATCCATGAAAAGCCAGTGATTTGTGTACCTGTAAAACAGGAAGAATCAGTGATAAGTAAAGAAGTGGGAATGTGTTCACAATTTACCCAATGGAGTTCTAAGGAGCAGGTTGCAGAGGTGTTTATAGATTTTGTATGTGAAGGGGAAGTATTTCCATGTGTACAGGGTGGAGTAGGTAAAGATATTAACATTTTAAGAGACACGGGTGTTAGTCAATCTTTAATGTTATGGGATAGTGATATTTGTTGTTCGGAGGGAGTATTGCAGGAGCAGGTGGGGTTCATGGAGATCCTAAACCAATTCCATTGTGGAAGGTAAATTTAAAGAGTAAGTGGAGAACAGGTGAGGTGATTGCTGGAGTAGTGGAAAAATTCCCATTGCATTGGTTCAATTTATTTTAGGTAATAATTTAGCTGGGTCACTGATGAGGATGATGCCTATGGTAGTTGAGCAGCCAAGAGAGGTGTTTTCAACAGAAGTGTTGCAAAAAGTGTTCCAGATTGTGTGGTAACAAAATCACAAGCTCACAGGTTGAAACAGAAAGAACAGAAAGTTGGAAGGCAGGAAAAAAGTATGAAAGTTCAATTAGCTAACACCGTCTTTGATAAGATTGTTCAGAAAGAAAGAATGGAAGATAATGCAGCTGAGGTAGTTTAAGGCAATTGATAATGTTTTAAGGAGAAAATGTTGGCCCTATCAGGTTTCAGCAGATGAAAACTGGAGGGAAGTACATCAGATTGTTACACCATTTGGATATAGAAATGAGATCCTGAGAATAGCTCATGAAATTCCAATGGGGTAACATTTGGGAATTAGAAAGACACAGGCAAAAATACAAAAAATTTTTGTAGGCTTGGATTGCATAGAGATGTAGTCAAATTTTGTAGAACATGTCACACATGTCAAGTGACAGGGAAATCACAAGCAATGTTAAGGCAGCACCTTTAATTCCAATTCGTGCATTTGAAGCATCTTATACTAGGGTCATGATTGATTGTGTAGGCCCCCTCACTAAGACTATAAGTGGAAATCAGTATCTACTGACAATAGTGGGTGTGTCTACAAGGTTTCCTGAAATGATACCTTTGAGAAATATTATAACAAAGAGAATCGTGGAAGAATTAACTAAATTTTTTTTACAAGATATGGTTTACCAAAATAAATACAATCAGATCAGTGTTCAAATCTCATGTTATCATTGTTTAAGGAAGTAATGAACTGCTTGGGGATAAAACAGAATAAGTCAACAATTTACCATCCTGAATCACAAGCAGCTGTGGAAAGATGATATCAAACTTTAAAAACTATGATGAGGGCATATAGTCAGGACTATCCACAGGATTGGGATGGGGAATTCCATTTTTGGTATTTGCTATTAGGGATGCTCACAATGCATTGACTGCATTTAGTTCTTTTGAATTAGTCTATGGCCATGAGGTAACAGGACCACTGAAGTTGATTCATGAGAAATTGATGGGTCAAAATTCGGAAACTACTCCCCTGGATTATGCAACAAACTTCAAAGTAAGATTGGACAGACCATGTGAGTTAGCTAGGGAACATGTAAAGATATTGCAGCATGTAATGAAAGTGAAGACAGATAGGAAAGTTCGTAGTTTTGTTGCTGGGGAAAAGGTGTTAGTTCTGTTACCAGTACTGGATGACTCATTAAAGGCAAGGTTTAGTGGGCCTTGCAGGATTGAAAAGAAACTGAGTGAAGGAAGTTATTTAATAAATACTCCAGATAGAAGAAAGAAGCAGAGGGTGTGTCATGTAAATATGTTTAAAAAGCACTTTGACAGGGAAAAGGACCAAAAGGAGGCATTAGTGGTGGTAGATAAGGAAAGAGAGGTAGAATTCTTAAATTGATTTTCCTCTAATCAAATTGGTTAATGAGTTACCTTACAGACAAGTGTCAAAGTGATTTGAAGAAGCTATTGCAGTCACACAAAGCTTTATGTGGGATTAAATTTGGGAGGACAAATTTAGCTACACCTGATGTGATGTGTAGAAGGTTCACCTTCAATAAGGAAACATCCTTATAGCTTAAGTCCTGCAAAGCTATCACAAGTAGAGAAAGAAATTGAATTCATGATTCAAAATGACATCATTGAGTCTAGTTGCATTAACTGGAGCTCACCTATTGTGATGGTACCGAAACCGGATGGAACACAAAGACTATGGGCAAAATTTTATGTCCCGCAGCTGGGGGCATGCCCTACCCCATCGAACGTAAAATAGCACGCGATGACGTTGGGCGAGCACCCCAACATCGTTGTGCATGTGCACAGTATTTCACTTGGCGGGTGCTGGAGTCGTGCCCACCATCAATTACCAGGCCACTTAAGGCCGTTAACAATCCAATTGATGGCGATTTTTCATTGGCCGTGTGAATTCGTGCTTGTTGCATGGGCAAAACAGGGAGGCGGCCAGCCGACATTTTCAAAACCCTCATCCAAGGGCAGGAAAAAATGGTCAGCAGCATTTACTCAGTGTGAGTAGTGAGGATTTAGGTAGATAGTTTGCTGCTGGTAATGCATCGGTTCTTGGCAGCTTTATCACATGAAATGCTTCATTCGTAGCATTTCCAGACTTCATTTCAGGGCTCATTGGTATCTGCAAGGCCCCCAGAGGATTCAGACTGTGTGGACCCTTCCAGGTATCAGACAGCCTTCCGTTACCCTGGTCTCTGCTGGTGGCACCTCCTCTGAAGAGGAAGAGAGAGGCAGAAGGGAGAGGAGGCCACGTGTCCCAATGCAGCTTCCAAGGGAGGAACCTGTGGGAGGAGAGGCGCAGGCACAAGGGGAGCCAGCAGGAATTCCAAGACGGAAGGGGCTGCAGAAGACGCCACTACCCTGCTGCCAGGGTTTATAGGCAGCGATGCAGCTACCTCAATATGTCTGAGATGCAATGCCTAAGGAGGCTCCTTCTCTCAAGGGAGACAGTGACCCCCATTTGTTAGATGATTGAGCCTGAGATCAGCTCCAACTGTGTGAGTGGACGCCCCATGCCAGTGACTCTGAAGGTCACAGCAGCCCTCAGCCTCTATGCCTCTGGCTCTTTTCAGGGATCAGTGGGGGGTCTTAGTGGAGTCTCCCAATCAGCTGTCCACAGTTACGTCAAGCTAGTGACAGAAGCTCTGATCAGGCAGGTACTAACCTTTATTCTTTACTGTATGGACAAGGCCAGCCCCGACATCATCAAAGTTGGCACTCAAACTCTAGCACCGCTGAGGTCTGCAAGGGGACGGCCATGCCAACACAGTATTAACCCATCCTGAGCGCAGTAAGTCATTGAAGCACTTCTGGCACTGCACCCATGTGTGCCGCACCACGTCATGGCTGCTCACCATTGCTGCCCCCTCCTCCCATGCCCTCTTACTGAGGTGCAGTGTCCTCCTCCTCCCATCTCTGGGGACAAGGATGTCCCTCCTGGTAGCCACCTCCTCCAGGAGGACGGCAAGGCATTCATCAGAAAACGGGTGATGAGTGCCTACCTGACCTGCCCTCCTGCCTGCCGTGTCCAGCTGCACTTGACTTCATTGAGAATTCTGAACACATGTCCTTCCATGGCAGCCTCCCAGGACCATTTTTAAACAGGCCGCTGGGTCACCATTGGACCTGGCGGCCGACAGGCCCCTGCCCCCACCAGCCTTGTCCTGGCTAGTGCAAAGCTGCGTTTTACGCATTTCCTGGCTGCTCCCGAGCCCATCCACCACGTACGCCTAATGACTTCAAAACCCTGCCCTATGTGTGGACTATTGAAAGGTGAATGCAGTGACAAAAGCGGATTCATGTCCTATACCACAGTTGGAACATTACATTGAGAAAGCGGGACAATCAATTGACAATTAAAGACTGACTTGCCGAGAGGATATTGGGAAGTACCCTTATCAGAGAGAGCAAAGATGATATCGGCTTTTGTGACACCAGGTGGACTATATCAAGTTAAAGTTATGCCATTTGGTATGAAAAATGCACCAGCAACATTTCAAAGACTGACAAACAAAGTAATTGCAGAGTTGGACAGTGTTGTTTATACTGATGACTTGATAGTTTTCAGTCAAACATGGGAAGAGCATTTACAACATCAGGAAGAATTATTTAGTTGACTACAAGAAGCTAATCTAGTGATGAACTTGGCTAAAAGTTAATTTGCAACTTACACATCTAGGCCATATCATTGGATATGGTAAGGTGGCTCCGAGAGATGTGAAAGTCAAAGCTATCGTGGATTTCCCAGTGCCTACAACAAAACGAGAAGTTTTGAGATTTCTGGGCATGAGTGGGTTTTACTGGAAATTTGTACCAAATTTTAGCAGTGCGGTTGCTCCATTTTCTGAACCGTTAAAAATGAACAAGAAGTTTCAATGGACACAGGATTGTCAGAGGCATTTGACAGTTTGAAAACTGTATTGACTACAACACCAGTTTTGCCAGTACCCAGTTATGCCAAGCAATTTAAGTTGGCCATTGACACAAGCGATATAGGCATTGGTGCTGTACTGTTGCAAGAAGATGAAATTGGAAGTGAGAAACCGATAGGGTATTTTTCACAGAGGTTGAATGTACAACAGAGACTATAGTCAATGATTGAAAAGGAGACTGGTTCTCATGTTAGCGTTGCAGCGTTTCAAGATTTACTCTGCAAACAACTGTGTTTATACAGACCACAATCCTTTGAACTTTCTTGACAAATTTCGAGACCAAAGTGCAAGGCTATTCAGATGGAGTTTATTCCTGCAACCATTTAACCTACAGATTATACTTGTGGCTGGACAAGAAAATCTAATTGCAGATGCATTGTCAAGAGTTTAAAGCTCAAAGGGAAAATTGAACATTTAAAACCTGGACACTGGACCGGAATGATTTTGGTTGAACCAAGGATTTATATTATATATATAGATATATATAGTTATGTTTATGCATGCATCTGGTAATGTAATAGTGTGAGTATACAGGTAAGTAAAGGAGGCAGTCTAAATGGGTTAAGAAAATGAAGCTGTCTTTTTAAATTATGACAGTTCATTTTCCCGTAAGGAGGGGTTGCCACAAAAGTATTCTTATAATATTATTGTGATTTATTGTAAAAGTAGGTTAATAGTAGGTTGGATAGTTTCTGTATTTTTGTGTGTGTGTGTGTGTGTGTGTAATTTAATTGAATTGGAGACAGCTGGTCTGGAGGCTTTGATTCATCAAAAGAAGCTAGGTTTGAAATGCTAAATAAGTAAAAATAGCCAAAGTCTTAGATTGTGAGGTGAGGAGAATTTGCATTTTTAGATAAATCAAGGTAGTTTGAATTTCAAAGAGATGGTAGGATGTTAGACTAGCCAGAGAAGCTAGGCCAAGCAATGTTTATCTTTCCCAAAGGATACTGATAATATTAGCACCATGAAAAGATTTATATTATGAGAAAAGTAAAGTTCCAAAGATATATGGGAACAATGGAATTTGCATTAAAAAAGGGAAGCATATATAAAGGAGAATTAGGCTATGTGTCAAGGAAGGCATTGTAAGATCTATCAGAAGTGTGAAAAGCCTCCAGTATTTGTGCATTAAGTCTGCTGTCTACAGAAACCGAAGATTGGGAAAACCACTTTGAATTCTACTGTCCAGGGTATTATGTTAACTTGCTGGCATCTGTTTAAAATTTTAACTTTTTTTTTACCGTTGCCTTAATGGGGGTTTAACTGGAAGCCAGGTTAATTAGGGGCTCTATGAGTTATTATATTTGTAATTTGTAGACCTGTGTATGTGCTTGAAATCATTTCTTTTGTTAATAAATGTTCAATTTCGTTTTCTAAAAAATCTCTAAGGTCTTGGTGGACTTATTATTGCTGAATTCAGGGCACACATCTCGAAATAAAATACAAATCGCAAAACCGTTGTGACCACGTGATCAAGTTTCCCTCATGGATTTGATCCACCTGGCACACATCATCATAACAAGTCATAAATTAGAACTTTGAGACTGTTTTAAATTGGAAGATCTTCAACACTTAAAAAATTATAATTATTAAAGCTGTATGGGTTAAAAGATGCATAAATATTAATTATATTAGTGCTTAATATTTATTATAAGGAAATATCGGTATTTCTCATTTTTCATATTACAACAATGTTATTCCTGTGAAATCAGGGAAGGAGGCAATTAAACCTCACCATGTTCTATAGGCATTGTCACACATTCACAAATTCTATTGTGGAACAAAAATCAGTAGGTTTTGCTAATGTGACAAACAGGGTAAATTTATTGCAAAATGCTAGGTTGAACTTCTTTTAACTTTCAAATTCACATTGTATTATGAAAAAATAATTTAAACTAGAATAAGGAAGATGTTGTTGCCACTAATGAGAGGAAGCTGGAATCAGCCACATGTTGCTAAAAAAGAGTGATACTTTGCTGCTGTCGGAGGAAAAGAAATAAAGCATTCACTGAATTAAACATGGATTAAAAATTGAAACAGGGTCCCTCGTTAGCCCGTGTGGCTCAGCTATTGAGTGGAATGCCTCATTGACCCACCAGGGGAGACGAGCAGGAGAGGAGCTGAATGGTCCCATGGCTTTAGGGTTTGAAACTATTTAAGCAATCTCCTCAACCTGATTGTAATTTGCTCCTATACTTCCTTCCCTTCACCAGCACTTTTAAATTCTTTAAATTATGAGTTTTTATCACCCATTTCCCATTGGAGATCCTCACTGAGTAAATTTGCGTAAAACATAGGACTGCACATTCAGGTGTAGATCGTGACCGAGTCCACTTGCTCCAAATGACCGGGAAACCCGCAAGCCGAATGTTAATACCACGGCTGCGTTAAATAGCCAAAGCAAAACCTGCTCCACAAACATTTGGGCTTCAGAGCCACTGTCAGCCTCCCTTCCCCCTCCTCAGGTAGGTCCAAAAGTTAAAACTGAGCCCCAGATTCAAATCTTACCATGACAGTTTAAGAATTTTAATTCAGTTTAAACAAAAACAGGGAAGACAAAAGCTGGTATCTGTATATAGAAACATAGAAACTAGGAGCAGGAGTAGTAGCCCTTTGAGCCTGCTCCGCCATTCAACATGATTATTACTCAAGCTCTATCTCAATGCCATATTCTCACTTTCTCTCCATACCCCTTGATGCCCCTAATATCCAAAAATTTATCAATTTATTTCTTGAATATCCTCAGCGATCTGGCCTCCACAGCCTTCTGCAATAGAGAATTCCACCTTCTGAGTGAAGAAATTTTTTCCTTATCTGAATCCTAAAAGGCCTGCCCCATATCCTAAGACTTTGGCCCCTAGTTCTAGGCTCCCCAACCAGGGGAAACATCTTCCCTGCATCTAGCCTGTCTAGCCCTGTTAGAGTTTTATATGTCTCGATCAGATCCCCTCTCATTCTTCTAAACTCTAGTGAATACTAGGCCCAGTCGAACAAATTTCTTCTACAACAGTCCTGCCATCCCTGGTATCAGGCTAGTGAACCTTTGCTGCACTCCCTCTATGGCAAGTATCCTTTCTTAGGTAGGGAGACCAAAACTGCATGCAATACTCTAGGTGTGGTCTCACCAAGGCCTTGCATTACTGCAGTAAAACATCCTTACTTCTGACCTCAAATCCTATTGCAATGAAGGCCAGTATATCATTTGCCTTCCTAATTTCTTGCTGCACCTGCCTATTTACTTTCATTGACTGGTGTGCAAGGACACCCAGATCCCTTTGTACATCCACATTTCCCAATATATCACCATTTAAATAATACTCTGCCTTTCTGTTCTTCACACCAAAGCATATAATTTCATCCACGTATCGTCAGCAAACTTGGAAATATTGCATTTGGTTCCTTCATCCAAGTTATTTATATATGTCGTGAACAGCTGGGGCCCAAGCACTGATCCCTGTGGAACACCACTAGTCACTGTGTGCCACCCCGAAAATGACCCATTTACTCCCACTCTCTGTTTCTGGTGTGTCAACCAATTCTTAATCCATGCCTGCATATTATCCCCAATCCCATGTGCTTTAATTTTGTCCACTAGCCTCTTATGTGGGACTTTATCAAAAGCCTTCTTGAAATCCAAATACACCACATTCACTGATTCTCCCTTATCTATTCCACTAGTTACATCCTCAAAAATCTCCAGTAGATTAGTTAAGTATGATTTCCCATTCATAAACCCATGCTGACTTTGTTTAATTCCATTAATGCTTTCCAAGTGTCCTGTTACTACGCCTTTTATAATACATTCTAGCATTTTCCCCACCACTGACGTTAGGCTAACTGGTCTGTAATGCTCTGTTTCTTCCCTCCCTCCTTTTCTAAATAGTGGGGTTACATTTGCCATCCTCCAATCTGTAGAAACTGCTCCAGAATCTATAGAATTTTGGAAGATGGCCACCAAAGCATCCAATATTTCCAGGGCCACTTCCTTTAGTACCCTGCGGTGTAGATTATTGGGCCCTGGGGATTTTTCAGCCTTTAACCCATTCATTTCTCTAGCTCTATTTTGTTTTACTAATACTGATTTTCTTCAATTCTTCCCTCTCACTAGACCCTTGGTTCCCTAACATTTCTGGGAAATTATTTGTGTCCTCTTTTGTGAAGACAGAACCAACATATGTATTCAATTCTTCTGCCACTTCTTTGTTCCTCACTATAATTTCCCCTGTTTCTGACAGTAAAGGAACTATGTTTGTTTTCACTAATCTTTTTCTCTTCACATATTTATAGAAGCTTTTACAGTTAGTTTTTATGTTCCTTACCAGTTTACTCTCATACTCCAATTTCCCTTTTTAGATCTATCTTTTTGCCCACTTATGCTGAATTCTAAACTGCTCCCAATCTTCAGGCTTACTGCTTTTTCTGCCAATTTTATATGCCTCCTCTTTGGATCTAATAGTATCTCTAATTTCTTTTGTAAGCCATGGTTGAGCCACCTTTCCTGTTTTATTTTTGCGCCAGACAGGAATGAATAATTGTTGTAATTTATGCATATGTTCCTTAAATATTAGCCATTGCCAATCCACTGTCAACCCTTTGAGTAAGGTTCCCCAATCCACTTGCGCATCATACCCTCATAGTTCCCTTTATTTAGATTCAGGACCCTAGTTTCAGATTCAACTTCTTCACTCTCCATCCTAATGAACAATTCTATCATTTTATGGTCATTCTTCCCCAAGGGTATTGTTAATTAATCCTTTCTTATTGCACAATACCCAGACTAGGATAGCCTGCCCTCTAGTTGGTTCCTCAATGTATTGATCTAAAAACCATCACATACACACTCCAGAAAATCCTCCTCCACAATATCATTGCTAGTTTGGTTTGTCCAATCTATATGTAGGTTAAATTCACCCATGATTACAGTTGTATCCTTATTTCATGTGTCTCTAATTTCCTGCTTAATGCCTTCCTTTACATCTCCATTACTGTTTGAGGGCATATAGACAACCTCCACCAATGTTTTCTGCCCCTTGGTGTTTCTTATCTCCACCTAAACAGATTCCACATCACAATTTTCCAAGCCAATATCCTTCCTCACTATTTCATTGATTTCTTCCTTTACTAACAACGCTACCCCACCTCCTTTCCCTATTTGACCGTCCTTCCTAAATATTGAATACCCCTGGATGTTCAGTTCCCATCCTTGGTCACCCTGCAGCCATGTCTCCGTAATTGCAGCTATGTCATAACTGTTTATATCTATTTGCGCAGTTAATCCATGTTAATTCAAGTGAACATGAAACTGTTGGAATTCTGTAAAAACCTAATGGATTCACTAATCCCGAAATGTCCTTGAGGGAAGGAAACCTGCCATCCTCACACAATCTGGCCCATATGTGACTTCAGTCCCACGTTCTCCTATCTACCTTCAAAGCAGCTTCATGAACCACTCAGATATTCAATCAAGAAGGTGGCCTACCATCAATATATGGCAGTGGTGATGGACAATAAATCCCTTCTTTTTCAATGACGCTCTCATTTAGAATTATTTCAATGCAGAGTTGAAGAAACAAATGTTGCAGCATAAGAGCTGCTGTTACATTAGAACAGTAGTGACAGGATTTTTGTTGTACAGACATGCTGCAATTAAATTATTTTTCTATGCCTGTTATAGTTCCACAATATAGAGTGACATTACCTCACCCTCTCTTTCAGTGAGTGCGTCATTAACATCTTTCACAATTAAAAACCGTGTATCCTGTAATGAGTAATGTTTATCTCTCATGGGAGATTTTCATACCAACGTATCAGTTACTGAATATATCCACGAAGATAATAAAATTTTTATTCAAAATCCCAGATCATTAATGTTTGAACAAGTTAAGAATTAGAAATTGTAAGTGCATTATTGATTAAGTAGGTTTCTCTCCCACTAGGAGGCCTAGAAATTGGGGTCAAGTGGATACTTTATTTGTGTTGTTTCTCTGTCGTAAAAAATTGCCACAAAGCTGCTCATTTTCAACTGTTAATAATTTTATTGCACCATAAGGGCTGAAACTCTGTTGCCTGTGCACCAACAATCTGTGTGTGCACCAAACAATTGGTGCCGCCAATTTGCGTTGGCCTCAGGTTTTTCCGATGGGCTTGTGCTGGGGATGTAGGTGGCACAGGCCTTGACCGTGCAGTCATTCAGGCTTGTATTTGTGGTGTGGCTACTTAGAAGCAAAGCACATTCCTGCAGTCACACAGCTATCAGTAGTAGCTTCAAAACCGCAGGAACACTTTGGTGAGGTAAGTTGGTGATTATTTTTGGGCTTCATCGGTTTTCTTGGCATGGAACTGTTTTTCATTTTCTTGGACCGGGTGTGTCGGTCACCTTTGGCTTGATTTCAAATTCACTGCTGTTCACAGGAAATAAGGCTGCCCTCCCTTCTCCCCAGAGTACACTCCTATCTCTCTCCTCAGCACAATCCACACGTCACCAATTCAAAATTGGCCGGCGACAGGAAAGGCACCAATTATTTAAAGGAGCTGATTTGTGCTCCTGCCTGAACCTTCCTCTGACCTCTGAATCCCCAGCACACAATGCAGCCTGTGTTGGCAATGCCAAGAACATTTTGTAAATGAGGAGGTGGGGGAGGGGGAGGAGAGGGGTGCACTAACAATGCAAAATGCTCTGGTGCAAGTGCACTACAGTTGCCTCCATTGCTGTCACAGTGTAACTTCAGCCCCATAGCACCAAGTGTAAAGGAATCTTGGCAGTAAATTTTATTAAAGCGATTTTTAATCCATTGTCACACTTTCCAATAAATTTGATGGCATAAACCTGTATGATGCACTGCCAGTGGTCACAAACCAGCTGCACGTTGAGGGAGTGGGCTGCTTTTCAAACAGTGAATATTGCAGGGTTCTCATGGGAAGCATAAAAGGCTATGCACATGCAGTCTATGACTCTTAGAGGGGACAGGCAACGCCTTGGATTGTTATGAGATACACAAATCTACCACTTCCTTCCCAGATTCCTTAGAGTATGCCTCAAGATTCCACAGTGAATCTGCACAGTATTCAGCCTGCTCACTGTCTACTGCCAGGAATGTTAAACTAATGTTGGCAGGGGACGGTGTCCCAAAGTGCCAATTTGGGCAAACCTTCATGGAGATATCATGTCTATTTGGCCATCCATCAAACAAGGGTTCGGTCGGGTGCTTTACCACCCCCAGCGCAGAAGATCTCCTGTGTCCCCGTCTTGAATTTCCTTCATTTCAGCAATGCCCAACTCTTCACCCTTTCCCTCTCCCCCAGGTCTTGGTCAAGGGTGACCATTTCTATTTGAAATAGAATTTTCAAAGCTTGATAAAAGCTAAAATGGAAATTGATCACAGGTGAACGCACTTAGCTTTATGTGGCAATGGCCGGCAATTTGGGCCTGCTGGTCAGGCTTCCATTCACCCTGTGGAATTTTCCGAGAGCACTGGTGGTGGGCGTGATGGGTGGTGTGCGCAGGAAATATGGTGGGAACTGTTTCACGATGGAGTGAAGGCAGGTCGTGATCTTCCGCTCAGCCCACCAACAGCGGGCCACATTTCCTGCCATCAGTCGGCGGGGAGCTAATTGTAATATATTAGCGTATAAATAAAAGGCCATCCCTCCAGGATCTTGGAACCCCGCGTATCGCCCATCCACATCGGCGGGAAAGCACGTCAATGTGTTTCACAACAGCACGCAGGCGACACACACTTGGCGGCCTTCACTTTGGGGGAATTGAGATGAGTGAGCAGCAGCATCCTTCACAGCTCGCCTGTTGTTTACAGACCTCTGGGGTGCGCGAGGGGTGGGGGGGTGGGGGGGGGGAAGGGCAACTGATACCTGGCCCCAGAGGCGACTGCTGAGGTGGTGAGGTGGGGGGGGGGGGGTGTCCCAGGGCAAGTGCCGGCTAGCCTCGGAGGCGACAGTTGTCAGTAGGGGGGTGGGGTTGGTCAAGTGCTGTCCTGGCGTTGCATCACATGCACAGGCAATCGAGGTGGGGGTCAGGGTAGCGAGGGGAGTGGCCACGCATTAGGGACACCTGTATAAACTGGCCAGGCCCCTGCAACTGAGACAGATCAGGCACAGCCACAGTGATATGACTGGGGTCAGGATCCTAGCCTGCCCGCCCATGCAAGCAACATGGAGACACCAAAGGGCCACCAAGCGCTCCATAACTTATCCCCTCCCACCACCCCAGCCCCCACCTCACCCCCTCAGCAAAGACTTTGAAGCCGCAACCATTTTCTTGGACCATGGAGCAGTTGGACTGCACACCTTGTACAATCTCCTCACCACGCTGGCCATGTAGCAGTCACTGCTGGAGGCGCTCACAGCTCTTTGCAATCTCAGCATCCTGGTTTGGGCCAGTGTCCCCCATGTCGCAGGTTGACAGGGCAGCCATGCAGCGCACTCATCTCTGACCATCTGAGGACTGCCCAGCACTCTCTGGGAAGCGTTAAGAGGACAAGAAAGGTGCTAAGTACAGCCATGATAACCACGTCTCGCTCTCTCTTTCATGCTGCAGGAGGACCACGTCAGGATCATGGATCCTGGTGACCTAGCTGTATACCTGGCCTACAGAGACCATAGAAGATGGAGGAGAGAGCAACCGAGGCTCCTGGCTGTGCAAAAGCAGAAGCAGCAACCTCATGAAGAAGGGCCAGCAGGGGCTCCCGCACACGCTGCCCAGGAGTGACAGTGAGCTGTGGCTGGTGAGTGCAGAGTGACACCCAGGGTTTATAAACGCCACCTGCCATTCCTGCAGATGACTGAGAACCAGTGCCGCCGATGACTGTGCATGTCTAGGGACCTAGTGGCTCACATCTGCCACTTACTGCACGGGGAGAGCATCCACTACCAGTGGCTGTGAAAGTGACCGTGGCGCTCAATTTCCATGCGAGTGGCTCCTTTCAGGGCTCCACAGGTGACCTCTGTGGGATTTCACAATCCATCACCCACAAATACATCCATGAGGTCATGGATGCATCTTCTCCATGGCACACAACTTTGTGCATTTCCCCCGGGATCGGGACAGCCAGGATGCAAAGGCCATTGGATTCGCCCTGATCTCGGGATTCCCACAGGCGCAGGGTGCGATTGGCTGCACTCATGTAGCGTTCAGATCTCCGTCGCTGCACTCAATGGACTTCATCAACCACAAGGGTTTCCAGTCACTGAATGTGGAACTGATGTGACCACCAGAAACGTATCCGGCAGGTGTGCACGTGGTTTCCAGGGAGTGTGCACGACGCCTACATCCTGAGTTACTTGCAGATCCCTGCAGTCTTCCAGGGTCCAGAGAGGCTGCAGGGTTGGCTCCTTAGGGACAAGAGCCACCCGCAGAGGCCGTGGCTGATGACACCCGTGTGGCAGCTTCAGACTGCAGCAGAGTGATGCTATAATGAGGCTCATGCTGCAGCTTACAACTTATGGAGCAGACCATCAGGGTACTGAAGATGCGGTTGCGGTGCCTGGACCGGTCTGGTGTAGCCCTGCAATACAGTCCACAGAGGGTGTCACACATCGTCGTCGTCTGCTATGCCCTTTACAACCTGGCGCTCCAACAGGGAGAGGAACTGGCTAAGGAGGAGATGGAGGAGCTGTACGTCTCCTCCAATGAGGAGGACGTATACAGTGATGAGGGTGAGGGGGTCCTCGGTGGTGATGATGATGGGGGTGAGTCTCTTGCACTGGCTAGATGAGGCAGGTGCACTCGGGAGGCCCTCATACTTGCCAGATTTGTGGAGGAAGATGTTAACATGCAGTGAGGTGCCCCATAGATCCTCACATTGTACTAGTGAACATTTCACTCCAGTCTGGCTTATGGCAGCATCAATACCCTCAGTGAGAATGCTCCTGTCATGGAGATGCAGTGGAGGCCCTCAAAGTCACTCGATCGCAGGAGGATGATGACAACACGCAGTGAGGACACTCCATATGTCCTCACATAGCATCTGAGAATGTCTGACTTCTGTCTGGCCAAGGACAGCTCACTTGCGCTCCATGATCAGGGCCATCTCAAAGAAGCAGCCATGAAACTTTAGATGCATCTGATGCTGTGTCCACCTTCAGCATTGCAGTCCTTCAGCAGCTGGTGCACAGCATCACTGGTCGCAGATGCTGGTGTGATGGGGACCAGCCCCTCCTTAAAGGAGCTGAGAGCACAAGGAGAGTGTGAGAGAACTCTGTGGCGCCTGCCCACTACATTCTGGCAGCAGTGACCAGCGCTGCCGAGGTGCAGGCATCAGTAATGTTTCCAGGGAGTGTGAGGCTGGACCATCACTGTGGTCTGAAGGCTGCACAGAGCCTGGACTGAGACACCTGCCTTTTACCTTGTGCAGAAAGATTTTACATTTGAGTGACAAGAACACTGTTCAAGGAGCCACAGGTAGGGTAACATCCTTAAGAGTTCATTGACAATAGTGAACAGTATGTACAAATGATCAAAACCCATGGCCAGGCTGTGCAACTATTTTTACCTAACTGTCCTAACCCTGCCGCTATGCCTTGGCGCTCCCTGGATATCTACAGCAGAGGTGGAGGCAGCCTGCTGACTGCGATGCCCTGTCTGTGATGACTTTGGCTGGCGTCCTCTGGAGGGCCGAGGCCTGGAGGGCCCCGGCCTGCTCTCGGGGTCCTGCTGTGTGGCAGTGGCACCCTCCTCGGGCTGTGGAGCTGGAGCTGCTGAGGTCACAGGAAGAGGGGATTCGGATGGGCCGGACGCTCCCGGAGTCACCTGGGTGGATGGCCCCGGAGTGTGCACCTGCTGATCCTCCTCCCTATGGTTGCCTGAGGGCCCCTGGCTGACTCCTGGAGCGGAAGGGGTAGCTGAAGTGAGATCGAGCTGCCCCGCACCACTCTCACATACACACTGTTGGTGGCCAAGCATGGCATCAGCCATGGAGTTAAATCCGCACAGCAGTGCAGGAGACCTGGACCAAGGCCTCTGGGCGGCCGCCATCCAGCCTTGACCTTGGTGCATTGCAATGCCGGCGCTATCACATCATCCTGAAAACAGACAGACTCCTCCATCGTGCCTTGCAATCTGAGGAGTGCAGAGGACATCCCTTCCTGTTGTTTCCAAGCTTGCCTTTGCAGCTCCAGCAACTGTGACATGATCAAGTCCAGAGGCTCATCATCTGACTCGGACTCAGCAAATTTCTGGCCTCCAGCAGTCCTCCCAGTGCTGGGGAACTGGGAAGTCCCTGCCTCTGCCTGCTGTGGATCAGGAAGTGCAATGTACTCACCAGATTGTGATCCCAAGGCTATTCTAAAGCTAGGTCCCACCAAGGTGTGTGTCTGTGTGCTGGTGGAGGGTGTGGGTGAGCGCTGTGACGGGACTTCAGGGAGGGTGCCTTCAGATTCCTATTCGGAGCTTGATTGGAGGCCCTGGGTCATGGACTCAGTCAGCTGTTTGGCAGATGTGCCTGCGAAAGCAAGGGGAGATAATTAGTGCATGGCAGTGGCCTGTGAACCAGGACACATCACTCACGGCATAGTTGTCTGATGGATGTTGCACTGCTGGATCCTCACTTGGTAGAGCAGCGCCAACCTCACCGTCAGCACAGGAATGGTCCTAGTCATCACCGGCCAGCTGGATGGCTCTGTTTTCGAATTCTGTTAGAGCTTTGATCTATGACATCCCTCTACCTGTCTGCAACCTTTCCCTCCTGTTGTGTGCCAGTTTGTCCTGCATGGGTAGAGATGGGGAGAGTATATCAGGACTCCTGCCGGGCCAAATGATAAGTATGCCTGGCCTGTATGGGTGGTGAGTGGTCCCATGGACTGGATGAGGACAATGATGCTGTGTGTGAAAGAGTGAATGGTGATGCCCCTTGAACCAGCAGTGAGTGAGGTCCCTGTAGATGTGTGAGGTTTGTGAGTGTGTGAATTGGGAGAGATGAAAAGAGCAACTTACCCTGGCGGAATGGAGATCATTCATCCTTTTGCGGCACTGGGTGGCTGTCCCCCTCTGCAGGGTATTTGCACTGACCACCGCTGCCACCGCCTCCCAAGCCAGGTTGGTGACATTACGCCAATCCTGCAGCCAGGGCGGGGGTAGACCACATCCTGGCGTGCCTCCATGGCATATAGCAGTCGCTCGAGGGACCCATCGTTGAAGGGGACTGCAGCCTTTTTTCATTTTGCTGGCCGTGTCTCCTGGACAGCGGTGGTGAGCTGGTGGTGATGAGCGCTTTGCTGGAGGCTGCCTTTTAAAGATGGCGGCCGGCCTGATGCAACAGCAGGGTGATGGCGAGTGGGCGGATGAGAGCCCGCCCGCCATGGAAATGGTGTGTTTCGCGGGAGTGAATAAATAATGAGGTGGACTGGGGGCGATACCGCGTGAAAACCCGCCATTTTCATCGGCAGGTAGAACTCCATTTTACCTGCCCGCTACCGCACTTGGTGCAGTTCTGGGAAAATTCCACCCACCAGGTCGGCACAAGAGCAAAGATGCATTTTCAGCTGTTATTCTTACAACATAGAGGTGAAATGGTGGGGAGGGAGTTCACTACTTCAGTGGTGAATGTTGCTCCAGCAATGAGCTGCCAAAGCCTGGCTTGGGCTGGCTAGGTAAATTTCTGGCCCATTGTGTGGATGCATTTAATGCTCTGAGGAAAATTAATTATTTCAGTGAATTAGGATGGTCATGTTCTTTATTTGCGCCAATCTGAGAAACATGACACTTGAGGGATGATTTTTAACCCTGCCTGCGTGATGGAATCCAGATGGGGAGTGCAGTTGAAATGGCCTCAGTAACAGGCCTTCTTCACTGATTCTGCTGTCGTTTTGAAGAGGCTAGTGGGACACCCATCAAAAGGTAGTCGGGTCCTGAAAAACAGATGCACAAGGACTTCTAGCAGATAATTGGAGTAGTCACTGTGCTAATACTAGGTCAACCTTGGATTTTTTAAAAACTTTTTTCTCATCTATAGTTCTGTTGACTTAACGCATGAATTACATAAGTACTCCTTCTGGCAATTGCTGACTCATTAGATCAGTACTGTAGGTGGCTTTGCACAGGGGAAATGACCATAAACAAGATCTTCCAGTAATTTGACCAAGAATAAAAATCCCCAGATTGATCAAAAATCAATGTAAACATGGTCTGCAAATGCATGCTCTTACAACTGCAGCGAAGACTCTGGCAGGATCAAACACTTCCTTTGTTGCATACTTGGTGTCTCTTCTGGAATTAATTTCTGGGAATTCATGATTAATCTTGTCTCAGAGTGCTATGATACCTAAAGTTAGATACCCATGTAACCATCGTGTTCATTGTCTGGCCTACTTAAACTACAGTTTAACATTTTCCCCATCTTTATCTTTGCTTGCGAAATTTCTCCCTGGATGAAGGAGTAGTATAATAAAGGCAATAGTCTGCCTGATAAATAAGGGGCAATCTGCAACTGAGGCAATCTCAAGTTCTATACCTTACTTCATGCTTAGCACATTTATTGCATTTGCAGTCAGCTTTGTTTCCCCAGCAACTGAGTTAACCATGGAGCAAGCCCATTTCCATTGAGTATGGAGATACAGTCCAGGTTCTTCTTGCTCCATGTACCACAGTCCAGGTCAAGCTACCAAAGACCCACAGAAGAGCAACTACAACAACTTGCCTTTATTCAGCAACATTAATTTCCGGATCTTAGGGCCAAATCAGCTGAAGGCCTGGCTGCCAATGGTGGGCCAAAGGAAGAGGAGCAGGACTGTAAACTGTAGCAAAGCAGGGAAGCAGTGACAGATCTGTACCATCCACTGAAACACTCCAAAACTTATATAGCTTTACTAGCGGAAGCCAGGCTTTATTCCAAACATGTGCAGCTCAGCAATAACCAGCAGCAAAGGCAGGACAAGGGGACACATTTTTAATTGCACAACTGCCTCCCCCAGGAGCACAATCAATCATTAATTTATCCAGCTTGCCATTCATGGCCCTGTGCCCAACGCCATTGTTATGACCAGGTGAGGAGGAATGTAATGGCTCCCCTCTATTCAGCCTCCTCGGTTGGTCACAACAAAGGTTTTTTCCACATTTCTTTTCTGCGTGGATGCCCCTTCTGAATCCAAATGTATTTTTTACCATCTATGCAGTGAACAATAAGCAGCCAACCACAAGGTTTTCTTGATTCAAAGAAAGAGCAAGTTTGTTAGCTACTAAACCCAAGGGAAAAAAATAATAAATGATGAGACATCACACACACAAGTATCAGGAGTAAAGAAAGTTAGAGTCCAGATAAAAAGTTAAAAGAATATACAATAAGCCCTTTGATTGGTCCTTGAGGCGCAGATTGTTGAACACTGTGGCCTTTTTAAGTTAGCTGGTTCCCTTGAAGATCCCAGATTTGAACTGGAGTCAATGTAACTGTAACTGTAGTGACAATTTCCTTTTTTAAAAAATCCATTATCCATCTTCCAGAAATCAATGAGTTTCTCCTGAGGCTCTTTCCGATGGACATTCACCATCCCTTTTGCTAGATTTTTACATTGTAGAGATATGGCTTTACTTAAGAGAGAGGGAGAGAGGTTCCTTACTGCTCCATTCACAGCTTCTCAGATTCCTCTGCTTCTGCTTGGCAAACCGAGCTCTTAAAGCCCTGCTGCAGATGAATACTCCAAAGGAAATCCGTAACCATCGCTGCTGTAGTTATTGTTGTGGAACTAGTAATCACATTTGATGTTTAATCTCAGAAAGTTCTGACACATTTCAAGATAGTAGAAACCAACAGGAGACAAAGTTCTTTCAGCCTCTACAGGGGAGCTTAAGTGTCAGTTGGTTGTATATCCTGGCTGGCTAGCATTTCCCATTGTCTCAACAGGATCACAGCCGATTAAAATCCAACACTTTGCATTTTTAACATCTTCCTTAGTGTTGGGTTTCGAAGTCTGTAAATTAGCCGAAATATCTCTCTCTCTCTCTCTCTTCATTCTTCCTGGATGGGGTGAGGGGTGCGGTCTTGATTGCTTTTCTCACCTTCACCACGCATGGTGACATTGTATTTTAAAGCAGTTTGTGCTGTCTCATTTCAAATGACCAAATTTCAGCTGAAGGTGTTTTAAAAATAGTTTTACAGAAATAAAGGGCTGTGACTTTGTGACATCATGCAGTACTCGAGCAGGACAGGAGTTCACTCCCATGGTATCTGGGAGCCTCTAAACCACCAGCCCAGAGCAATGCAAGCCAATGCTACTTTTCCAAGAACATCTGAGTTAATGAAGATGCAAACTCCTGTTACGTTACATGAATTAGTTGTAACTAAATTTAAATTCTAAGCTGTAATTGGTTATTTGTCAATGTCACAAGGGTTTTCAATCATTGTTGCCATCTGACATCACTTAAGATAAGGGAGTAAATCCATTTCATCTGGTTCAAGACAAAGTGACTGTTGCATTTGATATCCAGGTTCAATTTTTTTATTTATTAAAGTGATTTCAGATTAACAGTTTATTGGCGAAAGTTGCCAAGACAGTTAATGTTGATTTGGGCTACACATGAGGCCTAATCAGTCGGCGATATGCTTTATATTCCTATGCGCCTTAAGATAAACTGATCTAGATAAGAATCTTTTAGGTGTTGAAAGGTATGACCGGACTGCCAATCCAATACCTGAGGAACAATAAGAATGCAGGTATATCTCTGTACGCTGCCTTGATTATGTTATGGTGACTGGAAATTCAAAGGCCTACACCAATAGACCAGCGAGTGTGAGTTCAGATACCATTAAGGCCACTTAAGAACTTGAAGTCAGTTTTAATAAAAAGCTGTCGCATCGCATAACCCAACTAGCATCCTTTCGAGAAGGAAACCTGCCATCCTTACCCAGTTTGGCCCAAATGTGATGCAAGTCCCACACCATTGACGTGAAGTGACCCTGTGAAGTGGCCTAGTAAGCCTTTCAGGTTTTTTTTTTGGTTGTGTCAAACCACCACAACTGCTTAAGTAGAAAGTCTCTCAGGATAAATAGAGATAAGAAATAAATGTCGATCTTGCCACTGATGGTCACTTACCGAGTTTGAATATATGAAAAAATTGGTGAAAACAAGGAAGTTATATGCATTGAATGCAATTTTATTTCAATGCATTGCAGTGTCATCATTCCAACAATGGAGAAGAACTTGCATCTTTGTTTGTTTGTTCCCATCCTGTTGACAGAACAGCAAGTGACACAACTGGTGCAAAGCACATGGTGCATGGCTGATTTGGTGTATGTGGGCAACATTCAAAATGGGCAAGACCAGAGGCTAATTTAATAACTAAGTCAACGAAAGTGGGTGAGCAGATGGATTATAAATAAAAACATCTCAGACCACAATTTTTGGCTGCACACCCATCCTATAGCACTTCATGAATCAAATGAGTGTGAATCAAGTCATGAGTGTGAAGTCTCTAAATGAGACTTCTAGCCACATTGGTGTCTTTTCTCTGCAGGGACAAACACTTACTTCCCTCTTGTGGTTCAAAGAGGGGAAGGGGGCTGAGCATCAAATCACATGAAAAATGGACCTTATGATGGCTCGTCTCTGGCTGAATGACATCAGTGAGCTTTCCTATTGTTTACCTTTTTGAGTTCCTCATCACAAATGTACAATAAATACCGAAAGCCATTTTTAACGCCTTAAGTTAATTTAGAGTTGTTGACTTGAATCAGTGACTTGCATTTGAGTCAAATTTTTTCTGACTTGTGACTTGACTTGGACAAAATTAACTTGGTGGCATTCCTCAATTTAAAACAAATGGTATTTTTAAAATCTCAGCCTGCTAGGGTCGATCGATGTTTCATCGGGAACCATGATATATGTTCTCTGCCTGCCTACTATGGTCTCTTCCTGCCTGTTCTCGCCTATTTCCTCTGCTGATTGGGGAACTGCTCCACTGCCAGATTTCCACAGCAGCGACTGGCCGAGCAGCTTGTCAACCTGGGACTGGTAAAGCACCAGATTCCTCATTCCCTCTTTTCTCCCTCACCTCGACTGAGGAGAGGGCTGTTTGTTGGCATCAGTGGAAACACCCAGAGGTGGAGCACACAATGCTAACTCGTAAGTTAAACAAAAGATTCCGCCCTTGCTCCCGACGGCATACACTGCCCTCCATGAAGCCCAAACACAAAAGATTTGCATGACCATCCCCCGACCTTACCCTTTCATGATTGCTCCCTGACTCTCCCATGGCCGCGCCCCGAACCTTCCATGACCCCTTGACCCTTCCATGGCACTGCCCGCCCACCCCCCCCCCCCCCCCCCCCCACCCGCCTCCCCCCCCGACCTCCAACAGCGGAATTTTATATTCATTTTGAGTGAGAAACACGTGCGCCCAAGGCTAGTATTTTAAACTAAAATAAGATCAATTGTGAGGGCTTGAGAGCAGAGCGAGGTAAAGTGAACTGGCAAATGAGAGTAAGGGATAGGTCATTAGATGTTCAGTGGCAGACACCTAAAGGGATATTTCAGAATACACAGAATATATACATTCTAATGAGAAAGGAAAATTCCAAGGGGAGGGCCCGCCATCCGTGGTTAACTATAATAGTTAAAGACAGTATCAAACTTAAAGAAAAAACATATAATTCCACAAAGACGTGTGGCAGGTCAGAGGATTGGTAAGAATATAAAGAACAGCAAAGAATGACAAAAAGATTAATAAGGAGGAAAAAATTAGAACATGAGAGAAAGCTAGCTAGTAATATAAAAATGGACAGTAAGAGTTTCTATAAATATTTAAATAAGAAAAGAGTTAACAAAGTGAGTGTTGGTCCTCTAGAGAGAGTGTCTGGGGAATTGATAATGGAAAGTAGGGAGATGGCTGATGAGTAAACATGCATTTTGCTTCGGTCTTCACCATAGGAGGACACAAGTAACATCCTGGAAATAGCTGTAAATCAAGAAATGGAAGGAGGCAAGGAACTCAGGAAAATTGCAATCACCAGGGAAGTGGTATTGAGCAAATTGTTGGGGCTGTGGGCTGACAAATCCCCAGGTCCAGATGGACTTCACCCTAAGGCCTTGAAAGAAGTGAGATAGTTGATGCATTGGTTTTAATTTTCCAAAATTCCCTAGATTTGGGGAAGGTTACAAATGATTGGAAAATAGCAAATATAACTCCTTTATTCAAAAAGGGAGGGAGACAGAAAGCAGGAAACTATAGGTCAGATGGCCTAACATCTGTCATAGGGAAAACGTTAGACACTATCATTAAAGATGTTATAGCAGGGCACTTAGAAAAATTCAAGGTAATCAGGCAGAGTCAACATGGTTTTGTAAAAGGGAAATCATGTTTAACCAATTTATTGGAGTTCTTTAAAGGAGTCACATGTGCTGTGGATAATGGGGAACCAGTGGATGTACAGTACTTAAATTTCCAGAAGGCATTAGATAAAGTGCCACATCAAAGGTTATTGCAGAAAATAAAAGCTCATGGTATAGGGGGTAACATATTGGCATGGGTAGAAGATTGGCTGGCTAACAAGAAGCAGGGAGTTCCCATAAATAGGTCTTTATCTGGTTGGCAGGATGTGGTGAGTGGTGTGCCACAGGGATTAGTGCTGGGGCCTCAACTTTTTACAATTTATATAAATGACTTGGATGAATGCACCAAAGGAACTGTTGCTAAATTTGCTGACGTCGCGGAATTAGGTGGGAAAGTGAATTGTGAAGAGGATGTAAGGAGGCGACAAAGTGACATATATAGACTAATTGAGTGGGCAAGGAAAAGGAGTATAATGTGGGCAGATGTGAAATCGTTCATTTTGGCAGGAAGAGTAAAAAAAGAAGCTTATCATCTAAATGCTGAGAGATTGCAGAGTCCCGAGATTCAGAGGGATCTGGGTGTCTTAGCACAAGAATCACAAAAGGTTAGTATGCAGGTACAGCAAGTAATTAGGGAAGCTAATGGAATGTTATCATTTATTGTGGGGGAAATTGATTACTAAAGAAGGGAGGTTATGCTTCAGTTGTACAGAGCATTGGTGAGGCCATATCTGGAGTATTGTGTACTGTACTGGTCTCCTTATTTAAAGAAAGACATAAATGCTTTAGAAACAGTTTAGAGAAGGTTTACTAGACTAATAGCAGGAATGGGGAGGAAAGATTGGACAGGTTAGGCTTGTATCTGCTGGAATTTAGAAGAGTGAGAGGCGACTTAATTGAAACTTTTAAGATCCTGAAGGGTATGTGCTACACTTGAAGAAACACCACGCATTTTCTGGCTTTATAGCTCTGAATGACTTCAGATATTATATTAGTTTTATTATTATCAATGAGATATTTAATCATGAATGATTGTAAGAAGTTCTTGCAACATTTAGGCTAGTATTAAATTTATAATTGATTATGCTGTCACTAACGTCAGAGAATTTGTGTCCAGAAATTAAGTAAAGTTCATCCAAGAACAGCAATAGGCCTACAGCCTGGGGTTATTATCAACAGTCGGTACAAAAGACTTCTTTAACTTCCATATTTGCATTTTAATCGCTATCAAATTTGTAGAGTATGATGAAGTAAAGCAAAAAGAGTAAGAGGACATGTTGCTGAATTCCACTTAAAAAAAATGACTTGTGTTACGAAAGTATAATCATTTTCATAAATGTTTTCTGGTTTCTTGTAAAGTAAGTTTATGGGTGTGAGTGTAGATGGTTCTTTAATGTGTGATTTAATTATACCTGGAGTCAGGTAGACTGTAAGCTTGAAATTATCAAAAGAAGCGAGGTGTAGAAATGTACTTGAAATGCTAATGAGTAAACATGGATGCCGTCTTAGCATGTAAGGTGTGAAGGGATTGTTTGGATTTCTGAGGGATATTAGTCTGTTTACAACTATCCAGATAAGCTAGGCTAAGCAGTGTGTTTATTCTTTCTGGAGGCTACTGATAAAATTGGCAACATGAAAGTTTTTATGTTATGAGAAAGGTACAGTTCTAAAGACATATGGAACAATGGAAATTACATATTAGAGAGAGAAAAACATATTTAAAGGATAATGAAAGGATACGTTGGATGAGGGCCATGTAAGATCTAACAGGAATGTGTGAAACAGCCTTGAAGAAGACTCCTACCTTTTATGCATTAGTCTGTTGTGTCCGGTAACTAAAGTTGGAGAAAGCCATTTGGAATTCCACTATCAAGTGGGTACTGTGTTAACTTGCTGTTTTTTTTAAAGAAAGATCAGCCACGGGCCTGAAACAGCAGTTACGTATCTGAAACACCAGTCACACAACTGAAACAGCAGTCATACAGCTGAAACAGCACCTACACACTTACAACAGCAGTTACACACCTAGAATAGCAGTCTCCTGCCTGAAAGATCAGCCACAGGCCTGAAACACCAGTCACACGCCTGAAACAGAAGGCATACACCTGAAACAGCGGTTTAGGTGTTGTGTAACCAGGAGTTAGGTTCATTAGGAATTTTAGGAGTTGTTATAGTATTAATTAATTGTGGTCTCATGTATGTGCTTGAAATCTTTTAGTTTGTTCATAAATATATTAATTTTAATTTTTAAAATCTCTAAAGTTCTTAGTGGACTCATTACTTCTGAATTCAGTGCAAACATCTCAAAATATATAATAATTGTGAAACCATTGTAATAGCATGACCAAGGTTCCCTTGTGGATTTGGTCTGCCTAGCACACATCATCTGCCACATCATTACAAAATTTGGGGGCTCGTCCAGGATAGTTGAAATTCCTTGATTGGTTTGGAGTTGGTGAATCTTAAGGCTATGAGCACAAGAAGCACATTCAACTCAGCAGCTGGTGTGAGGGATTTTAAAGTGGTGAGGCCACAAAAATGGCTTTATCCAAGGCCATAACTTTTATGGAAGTAGATGATATAACTCAGATTGGTTTACAAAAAGTATGTAAGGGTAAGTTAACAGAGTTGGTGGATAAGTTGCAGTTGAGGTTACCTGTAGGAGCAAAGAAAGCAGACATAGCTGAAGTGATAGCACAGCATTTAAGGTTGGAAGGGATACCTGAAAGTAGTGAATCACAGCTGGAAGTAGTGAGACTTCAGTTATAAATGGAGAAGCTTGAACTTGAACAAGCAATGGAAACAAAAAAACTGGAATTGGAGGCGGAGGAAAAGGAAAGAGAAGGAGCATGTCAAAGGGAACAATCAGAAAGGCAGGAGAGAGAAAGAAAACAGGAAAGGGAATTGGAACTGGGAAAATTATCAAGAGAGGAAAGAGAAAAGGAGGGGGGGGTGGTTGGAATATTAGCTTAGAAAGCTGGAAGCTCAAAAAGAGATCTCAGGTGCTGAAGAAGGTTCTGATGTGGGAATAACCACTTTGAGCCTAAAGCCCAGTGAGGAGATGTTTAAACTTGTGCAAGCTCTTCCAAAGTCTGAAGAAAGGAATGTAGAGGCATTCTTTATCTCATTTGAGAAGATAGCTAAGTAGAGCTGAAATGACCACCAGAAATCTGGATATTGCTTTTACGGTGTAGGTTAGTGTGTAGAGTTCATAAGGTGTACGCTTCCCTGTCAGAAGTACTATCAGCGGATTATGACACAGTAAAAAAAAACTATTTTGAGTGCATATGAGTTAGTTCCTGTGGCATACAGGAAGAAATTTAGGAATATAAGGAAACAGCCTAAGCAAACTTATATTGGGTTTGAGAGAGTAAAACAAAGTAATTTTGACCAGTGGATATGGACATTAAAGATAGAAACAACATATGCAGCTCTTAGTCAAGTAATTCTTTAGGAAGAATTTAAAGATTAAACTCATTTGGTAGTGAGAACTCATGTGGAGGAACAGCTTGTTCAAACAGTAAGACAAGCAGCAGAGATAGCTGATGATTATGAGTTAGTTCATAGATCTAAATATTTTCTTTGTCACCCTTTTAGATCAGGGAAGGATAGAAAGTGGGAAGGTGAAAGGAAGGTATGTAGTCAGGGAAGAGAAGGGGTAGTTGGGAATTCTCAGGATGTTTTTTCTCAGACTAAAGAGGAAGCTGCTCAGGGTGGATGTGACACTCAAAGATTGAGGTGTTTTCATTGTAATAAGGTTGGAATACAAAGTCAGTGTGTTGGTGTTTACAGGGAAAGTAATTGGAATGCAGAAAAGTTCTGGAAGTAAGAGTTCTGAGGTTTAGGCACAGGAAAAACCAGTGGTTTGTGTACAGATAAAGCAAGAAGAATCAGTGATAGATAAAGTAGTGAGGGTGTGTTCACAATTTGCCCAAGGGAGTCGCAGAAATGTTTAAAGATTTTGTATGTGAAGGGCAAGTCTTTCCATGTGTACAGGGTGGAGTAGGTAAGGGTATTAAAATTTTAAGAGACACATGGTCTAGTCAATCCTTAAAGTTATGGGATAGTGATATTTGTTGTCTAAAGGGAGTATTGCAGGAAAAAGTGATAATAAGTGGGGTTCACGGAAGGTAAATTTAAAGAGTAAGTGGAAAACAATTGAGGTGATTGTTGGAGTAATGGAAAAATTGCACATTGCAGGGGTTCAATTCATTTTTGGTAATGATATAGCTGGGTCACAGATGTGGGTGTTGCCTATGGTAGTCGAGCAGCCTGTGGAGGTGCATTCAACAGAGGTGTTGCAGAAAGAGCATCCTAGATTGTTTCCAGGTTGTATAGTAATAAGATCACAAACTCACAGGTTGAAACAGGAAAAGGAGAAAGTTAAAATACAGGGGAAAGATATTGAAGTTCAAATAGTTAATATTATCTTTGATAAAATTGTTCAGGGTAAGAGAAGGCAGGAGAATATAGCTAAAGTGTTTAGCTCAACAAAGTTGGTAGAGTTACAACAAAAGGATCCACAAATAAAGCAGTTATTTCAGATAGCTTACTCAGAAACAGAGGTAGAATGCATTCCAGAATGTTATTACCTTAAATGTAATGTGTTAATGGGAAGTGGTGGCCGTATCATGTTTCAGCAGATGAAAAATGGATGGAAGTGCATCAGTTGGTTATACCATCTGGATACAGAAATGAGATACTGAGAATAGCTCATGAAATTCCAATAGGGGGACATTTAGGAATTAGGAAGATTCAGGCAAAGTACAAAAAACATTTCTATTGGCCTGGATTGCATAAAGATGCAGTCAAATTCTGTAGAACATGTCATACATGCCAGGTGACAGGGAAACCACAAGCAGTGATTAAACCGGCACATTTAATTCCAATTCAAGCATTTGAGGAACTTCTTACTAGGGTCCTGAATCATTGTATAGTGCCCCTCTCTAAGATTAAGAGTGGAAATCAGAACTTGCTGACAATAATGGATGTATCTACAAGGTTCCCGGAAGTGATACCTTTGCGAAATATTATAACAAAGAGAATTATGGAAGAGTTGACTAAATTTTGTACAAGATATGGCTTTCCAAAAGAAATACAATCAGATCAAGGTTCAAATTTCATGTTGCAGCTGCTTAAGGAAGTAATGAACAGCTTGGGGATAAAACAGTTTAAGTCAACAGCTTATCATCCTGAATCACAAGGTGCTTTGGAATGATGGCATCAAACTTTAAAAACCATGATGAGGGCTTATAGTCAAGACTGATATGATTGGGATAGGGAATTCCATTCCTGTTATTTGCTATTAGTGATGCTCCCAATGCTTTGACAGGATTTAGTCATTTTGAATAAGTCTATGGTCTTGAGGTAAGGGGACCAGTGAAACTGATTTGGGAGAAATTGGTGGGTCAAAATTCGGAAATGATTCTCCTGGATTATGTGACAAACTTCAGAATAAGAATGAACAGAGCATGTGAGTTAGCTAGGGAACATTTAAAAATATCACAGCAGGTGATGAAAGCGAAGACAGATAAGAGATCCAAAGCTCATAGTTTTGTCACAGGGGAAAAAGTGGAAGTTTTGTTATCAGTACTGGATGAATCATTAAAGGCAATGTTTAGTGGGCCTTACAAGATTGAAAAGCAGCTGAGTGAAGTAAGTTATTTAACAAATATTCTAGACAGAAGAACAAAGCGTGTCATATAAATATGCTTAAAAAGTACTTTGATAGAGAAGATGGCCAAAAGGAGGTATTAGTGGTAGTGGATAAGGAGAAAGAGGTAGAAATGAAGGAACCTGCAATTGATTTTCTCCTAATCAAATTGGAAAAATTTAAATGTAATATTGAGTTAGCTTCCAGGCAAATGTAAAAGTGATTTGGAGAAGCTTTTTCAGTCACACAAAGCTATCTGTGGGAATAAGCTACACATGATGTAAGTATAGAGGATTCAGTTTCAGTAAGGCAACATCCTTAAGATTAAGTCCAGCAAAATTATCACAAGTGCAGAAAGAAATTGAATTCATGCTTCAAAATGACATAATTGAGTCTAGTTGCAGCACCTGGAGTTTGCCTAGTGTAATGGTACCGAAACCGGATGGAACACAAAGACTGTATGTAGATTATCGAAAGGTGAATGCAGTGACAAAAACAGATTCATGTCCTATTCCATGGTTGGAAGATTGCATTGAGAATGTGGGACAATCAAAGTTTATCACAAAAATTGATTTGCTGAGAGGATACTAGCAAGTACCATTCCTGGAGAGAGCAAAGGAGATATCGGCTTTTGTGATGGCAGATGGACTATATCAGTTTAAAGTTATGCCATTCGGTATAAAAAATGCACCAGCAACATTTCAAAGACTGACAAACAAAGTAATTGTGGGGCTGAGCAATTGTGCTGTTTATATTGACGACATGACAGTTTTCAGTCAAACATGGGAGGAGCATTTACAACATCTGGAAGAACTGTTTAATTGAAGAATGCAAGAAGCTAATTTGGTGGTGAACTTGGATAAGAGTGAGTTTGCAAAAGCACAAGTTACATATCTAGGCCAAACCATTGGATATGGTAAGGTGCATCCAAGAGATGTGAAAGTCAAGCCACCATGAATTTTCCTGTTCTTATAACAAAATGAGAAGTTTTGAGATTTCTGGGCATGAGTGGGTTTTACCGGAAGTTTGTACCAAATTTTAGCAGCGTGGTTGCTCCAGTAATTGAACTATTGAAAAAGAACAAGAAGTCTCACAGGAGTGTCAGAAGGCATTTAATAGTTTAAAAACTGTATTGACCATGACACCAGTTTTGGCAGTACCTAATTATGCCAAGCAGTTTAAGTTGGCCACTGATGCAGGTGATGTAGGCATTGGTGCTGTACTGTTGCAAGAAGATGAAACTGGAATCGAGAAACCGATAGAGCATTTTTCATGAAAGCTGAATGTATAAAAAAGAAGATATTCAACAATTGAAAAGGAAACTCTAGGTCTGGTGTTATCATTGCAGCATTTTGATGTTATGTTGCAAGTAATTCATCAGAAACAATTTTCTATACAGACCACAATCCTTTAAAATTTCTGGACAAATTTTGAGACCGAATTGCAAGACTGTTCAGATGGAGTTTATTAATGAAACCATTTAATTTACAGATCATACATGTGGCTGGACAAGAAAATCTAATTGCAGGTGCATTGTTGAGAGTGTAAAGCCCAAAGGAAATTCGAAATTTAAAACTGGAACACTGGACTGAAATGACCCCTGTTGATACAAAGGATTTGTATATATATATTTTTATGTTAATACATGCACCTGGTAATATAATAGTTTGGGTATATAGATAAGTATAGTAATTAGTGTAAGCTGGGTTGGGAAAATGAAGCTTTTAAAATTATGACAGTTCATTTTGCTATAAGGATGGAGGTGTTATGAAAGTGTAATCATTTTCATAATATTTTTCTGGTTTGTTGTAAAGTAGTTTTATGGGTGTGGGCGTAGATGGTTCTGTCTGTGTGATTTAATTATATTTGGAGTCCAGTAGACTGCAAACTTGAAATTATCAAAAGAAGCCAGGTGTAGAAATGTACTTGAAATGCTAATGAGTAAATATGAATGCTGTCTTAGCATGTAAGGTGTGAAGGGATTTTTTGGATTTCAAAGTGTGTTAGTCTGTTTACAACCAGCCAGATAAGCAAGGATAAGCAGTGTATTTATTTTCCCAAAGGCTACTGACAATATTGGCAACATGACAATTTGTATATTATGGAAAAGTTCCAAAGACATATGGAACAATGGAATTTAAATTTTAAAGAGAGAATAACACATATAAAGGAGAATGAAAGGCTATGTTGGTTGAGGGCCATGTACGATCTAACAGGAGTGTGTGAAACAGCCTTGAAGAAGCTTCCAGCCATTTGCACATAAGCAAGTTGTATCCAGTAACTAAAGTTGGAGAAAGGATTTGAAATTCCACTGTCAAGTGGGCACTGTGTTAATTTGCTGTTTATTTAAATATAAAAATCTATTTTGAACTGTTGCCTTAAAGGGGTATGTAACTGGGAGTCAGGTTCATTAGGAATTTTAGGAGTTGCTTATAGTGTTAAGTAATTGTGGTCTTATGTATGTGCTGGAAATCTTTCATTTTGTTAATAAATATTTTAATTTTAATTTTTAAAATCTCTAAAAGTCATAGTGGACTCATTCCCTCTGAATTCAGTGCACACAATTTCTTATAATAAATACAAATCGCAATAACATTGTGACAGTGTGACCAAGTTTCCCTTATGGATTTGGTCTGGCTGGCACATGCCATTTGCCACATCATAACAGTTGTGACTTGAGCTTGACTTGGGGGGAGAAATATGACTTGTGACTTGGACTGGACTCAGGAAAAAGTGAATAGGTTACAACTCTATTAATTTACCATCTTGCTATGTTCAGTGTAAAGAGTAACTCTACCACCTTCCAAAGCATACAAACACAGAATTTGAGAAGTAGGCCATTTAGCACTTCAAACCTGCTCTGCCACATTCAATAATATCGTGGCTGATCTATTTGTGTTTTGAATTCCACATTCCAGTCCACCACCGATAACCTTTGATTTCCTTGCCTAACAAGAATCTATCTACCCCCACCTTACAAATATTCAATGGCCCCACCTCCATCATCTTCCAAGGCAGAATTCCAAAGTTGCACAGCCCTCTGAGAGAAAAAAAAATCTTCCTCACCTTTGTCCTAAAAGGGCAACCTCTAATTTTAAAACAGTGCCCCTTAATTATGGACTCACCCAGAAGAGGAGACATCCTTTCCATGTCCACCTTGTTGATACTGTTCAGGATATTACATCCTTCAATCACAACATAATCTAAACTCCAGCGGAATCAAGCTCTGGCTGTCTCACCTTTCCTCATAAGACAACCCACTCATTCCAGGTAGTAAACCTCCTCTGATCTGCCTCCAATGCATTTACGTTCTTCCTTAAATAAGGAGACCAAAACTGCACACAATATTCGTGATGTGGTCTCACCAATGCCCTGTATAAGTGAGGCATAAGTGACAGATAGTTTCCTAGAAACCTTTTGTTTTCAGAAATGGTCATTAGAAATACAAATGAATGAGAATATACAGTATAACAGGATTGTACAAAGATTGTACAGGTGAAAAGCATAAAACCCAATTTTATGAGGTCAATTTAATGGACTTCTGTCTACCCCAAAGATGCTGAGGTTAATCCATAGAGATGTACACAGTGAACACATAAAGCTGACTTTCCCTTTATACTACCACCCAAAATTGAGTGGGATACTTCTGGAGAATGAAAGAAAATTTTAACGGTGAATCCCATTGCCACTTTATGGCCTCAACCTTAACTGCCTTCACCCTGCTTCTGTGGGACCACCTCTGGCTTCTCCCTCTCTACCTGGTGAATGGAACCAGCAGTGGATGTGTGCCGAGGGGAATGAAGCCTGGGATTTTTCAGGCATTTGTCCCACTTACCAGTGCTTGGGTCACCAGCGTGCAAAGCGATAGAGGCCTCTGAGAAGACGCAGCACCGGGCCTGTAGTTAGGATATGGAGGAGAGGGCCTGTTAGAAGGCCCGCCTCCTCTCCCTCAGCTGCAGCTCAGCACTTGCCTTGTGAAAGACTGTGGAGGGTTGAGAGAGCTGGTGGAGAGGTAGAGTTGGATGTCATCAGCGGGCATGTGGAGCCTGATGTCCTGCCTGCAGATGGTGTTGCCGAGGAGCAAGGTCAGATGAGGGGGAGAGAGAGGGGTGGGGGGGGTGTTTCAAAGAACAGATCCTTGTGTGACTCAAGGGACTTAGATGGAAAGAGAAGTCACTGGGGGAGGTGCTTCCATAAGATCAGATAGTTACGAGGAGAAATGGAAATGCTATGTTAGAAAGTCTTAGGATTTTGAGAGAAATGCCAGGTGTCGATTATAAAATATCTGATACTCCACCATTGCCTTTATTTGTCAATATAACCTGGTCAGGCCCCTCTGTGGGCGGATATATGTGGGTGTATATTCAAATTTTGTGCAAATATATACATGCTGTCATGAATGCTCAACTTTGCAAGACAATTATGTTTTAAAATGTTCCTTTGACACAAAGTAAAACAGAAATTTCTGGAAGTTCTGAAAGGAAAGAATTCCCCACAAAGACCTCAATGCCTGGGTGACTTCATGTTGTCCTGGGTAGGGAGAGAAGTTCAAAATGAAGCCCATCAAAATGTCGGGGTGACAGGTCTTAGTGCCTTTTCATGGTATCTCACAGAAAGAGGACAGCTGTTGCAGAGAGGTGGGCAGGAGAAGAATTAGAAGGTTCCCAGGAGTAGGTCTTCGCCGAGAATAATACTTGTGAGGCAAAATCACATGATCTGTAGTAACCAATAGGAAAGTAGCGCAGGCAACCTCAGGAGTCAGTATAGAGATAGAGTTGGAGTTGAAAGTATGTATGTAGTTGCTGCTGAGTATATTGTAAATAAACATAATGTTTCCACCCAAGAAGTGTCTGCTTCTATCATTAATAGTACAATTCGGCCACCCTACCACAAACTGCTGACAGGGATAAAACAGGGTTGAACAGGAGAAATCAAGTTAAAAGCAAATTGGCACTGTACCTTGCCCAGAAATTGTAAGTAGCAAACTCACAATATGGCACAATGTAGGAGAATTGATCCTTTTGAACTTGCCACAGCTGATTGGCCTCAATACATAGGACACCTCACATTCTTTTTTCAAGCAAACAAGATTACGGGGGAAGAGAAGAGGCAAGGGATCCTCTTGAGTACTTGTGAGAGCAAAACCTACAGCTGGATTCCAAGTTTAATTGCACCCAGTGCCCCAGATTCAAATAATTTCGATGAATTGGCAGACCTTGTGAAGGGTTATTTTCAACCAAAGCCCTCAGTCACAATGCGGAGATTCAGGTTTAATTCATGAAATAGAGATATAGGTGAGACATTTGTGTGCTACATGGCAAATTTGAAGCAGCTAACAGAACATCGTGGGTTTGGTACAACTCTGAACGATATGCTCAGAGATCTTTTAGTGTGTGGTGTGAAAGATGACACAATTCAGAAAAGATTATTGTCCAAAGTGAATCTGCGTTTCAAGAAGGTGCTAGAGATAGTGCTGGCCATGGAAAGTACAGTAAGAAATTCAAAAGCAATACAGGGTGTACAAAATGGCACTGTCCTCCACATTCGGTGGGAAATCTCAGCCGAAAGTGGCGCGAGAAAGCGAGACTCTGCTGAGAAGCAGGAAGCAACCCCCGCTAGCCTAAGAACAAAGAAAATAACTTAGCAGCGAAATCGAAGAAAAATTTTGATAGAGATGGAAACAATCATTCTTTTAGCGACTGGCAGTTTAAAAAGATCGAAGGCTACTATTGTCACAGAAATGGTCATATGATGAGACAATGCAAGGAAAGATTCAAGCAGACTTGTAAAAAGAAGAAGCCCAATGAAATCTACAATGTCGAAGAGCCTGAAACAACAAATTCAAACATTTACTCATTGTTCAATCTGAAGGTTGGAAAGGCAGAACCAATATTTGTCACAATGAAAGTAAATGGCAAACCTGTTAGAATGGAAGTGGACACAGGAGCTTCCACGACAATAATTGGGGAACACACCTTCATATATTTGAATAGTGGTGAACGTCAATTAAATTTAGAAGAAACAGATGCCAAGCTAAAAACATATATAGGTGGAGACATTCAAGTAAAAGGCATAAGCAGATAACTGTCCCTTATGGAAACCAATCAACAAAGCTACCAGTGTTAGTATTGAGAGGCAGAGGACCAAACCTTCTAGGGCAAAATTAGCTAAGGGAAATCAAGCTCGATTGGCCAGAGGTTCCAAAAGGAAGCTGGAAGTTTTCCAGTTTTGAAAAAGGAGTGTGTAAGGATTCAACAACCTGAAGAAACACAGGCTGTCTTAAGCCAAAACCTGAAAAAACAGCAGAAGGAACTTGAAGAGACCCTGCTAGTTGACAGAGTTCGAGATGAGGTGAGCAACCTTCGACAGGAAAAAGATAAACTGCTGAAAGACCTTCACACACGACAAGATTCCCTCAGGTCAATGTTTGTACCTCTGGAAAAGTATGAAGAGAAACAGAAAGAATTTAGCACTTCTCTGAACAGACTGAAGAATGAGTTGGCAGAGAAGACACAACAATGTTCAATTTCCCAAGAAGCAGCAAACAAATACAAAAAAGAGTTGGAAGAGCTGAAGAATCAGCTAAATGAAGCCAAAGGGGCTTTGGAAGCAAAAGTTGCAGAATTTCCCAAGAAACAGACAGATAGTTAAATTTTGAGAGACTCGGCCACTGAGCTCAGACAAGTTGAGCTTGCATCTGAGAGAAGCCTGGCCAACAGTGAAGTCAAAAAGAAAGCCGAGATTAAAGTCTGCGCTGGAAAGAAGGCAGCACGTAGAAAGAAGATACAGAAGTACGATTAGGGCCTTGATTCTGGCAGCAGACGAATATGCTTTAGTACATAGGCCTGGCAATCAAATTGCAAATGCCGTTGCCCTTAGTTATTTGCCTTTACAAGAAAATGATGAGCATGTCCCAGTTCCACAGGAACTTGTTTTACTTTACTAAATTTCTTAGATTCCTTGCTGGTATGTGCTCAACAGATCAGAGACTGGACAAGTCGGGAACCAGTCCTATCTCAAGTATGAGTACAAGTGCTACATGGTTGGTCACAGGAGCCCGTATCTGACAAAAGAAAACTGTACTTCAACAGAAGACATGAAATGACCAGCCAGGATAGCATCTTATTGTGGGGAGCAGGAGTGATAGTTCCTCCAAAGGGAAGGGAGCCACTTTTAATTGAGCCCATACAGGAATTACTCAAATGAAGACCATAGCATGCAGCTATCTATGGTAGCCTGGGATAGAGAGTTTAGTAAAGCACTGCATGCAATGTCAGCAACTGTAAAATTTGCCAGTGACAGCTCTGTTACACCCATGGGTGTGGCCAGGTAGACCCTGGGTGTGGTTACACATTGACTACATTTGGACATTTCCTGGGAATAATGTTTCTGCTCATTGTTGATGTCCATTCAAAATCGTTGGACATATATGAGGTGAAATCACCAACGTCAGCTGCTACAATTGAGAAGCTGCATCAGAGTTTTGCCATTCACGGACTACCAGAAGTAGTAGTTTCCAATAACGACATGGCACTTATGAGTGCTGAGTTTTAACGATTTATCATCCTCAACTGTATTACTTATGTAAAAACTGCACTGTACCACCCTTCCTTAAACGGACTGGCCGAAAGGGTGGTTCAAGCATTTAAGGCAAGCAGGAGAAAGCTAACTGGCGATTCCTTAACAACCAAACTAGCACACTTTCTTTTTCATTACAGGACTACCCCTCACACAACGACAGGTGTCACACCTGCAGAGTTATTGTTGAAGCGCTGTCTCAGGACAAGACTGAGTTTAATAATGCCGAATTTAGCGGGGAAGGTAGAAGGAGCCACGGAAGCCAGAAAACTAGACACAACTGGCATAGTTGCGAGAGGAAATTTGCCGTGGGAGAGCCGGTATAAGTGAAAAACTTTGGGGAAGGACCAATTAGGTTACCGGGTGGAACAAATGCGGTGACTGGACCTCTATCTTACCACATGGAGGTGGAAGGCCGGGTCATCCGTAAACATGTGGGTCATTTAAGGAAGAGAGAGACAAATCACCAAGATTTGGTTCCACCTGTGATCATGACCTGGTCTGTGTTTCCTGTTGAGGATACCCAACACAGGACAAACTGTCTAATGTTCCTGTAAGAATTGAGGATACAGAACTGTAAGTATCCACCGAAGCACCTGATGTTCAGGCAACTCCGGAAAAGGAGGCTCCTGACAAAGAATCTGAAGTTGTGGAGCTGCAATGTTCCACACGTACCAGGAAACCACCTAAAAGTCTGAACTTGTAAATTCCTTACCCAGTGTAAATATTATGTTGTCTTGAAAAATATATATTTGTAAATATAATGTGTATAGCCGAGTTAAATGGGGAGGAAAGTCGTAATTATGGTTTTATTTAGCGTGTAACGTACCTTTAAGAATATGTGTTATTAGGCAAGATCGCATGATCTTTAGCAACCAAAAGGAGAGCAGTGCAGGCTACCTCAGGAGTCACTGTAGAGATAGAGTTGGAGTTGAAAGCACATGTATAGTTGCTGCTGAGTATATTGAAAATAAATTTAATGTTTCTACCCAAGAAGTGTCTGCAGATCAACTCTAACCTTAATAGCACAACTCGGCCACGCTACAACAATCCTCATGGTCAAGCAGGACCCTTTTTGTCCTGGAGGGATTCACTGGAGATAGTCATGTTGGGACAGTATCAAAACCCTTAAGAATTAAAATAGGACCCCCGAGTACTGAATGGAAGTACATACTGGTTAAATGGATCCAGAAGGAGAAAGAAGGTGATGTGGAGTTGGTCCACAGAGTAGCCCTAGATATAGCCAATGATTGTTTATGTGGAGGAGTACTAGGGGAAGGTGGAGTGTTGATGATACCACCCAGGAACGGGAAGTCTATGGTCATACCTATGAGGTCTTGTGACTCTGGAACCCCACTGAGGGTGGGGGAAGGGGTACCCCTTAGGTACCAGCCCTTCTTAGAACAGCATAGGGGGGGGTTTGTGAAGCAAGTATAGTTGGATGGGGAACCAATGATAAAACCACAGAAATAGTACACATTCCCTAAGGGAGCCAAAGGGAATTTAGAGTAGGCAATGCAGCCCCTCGTGGACCAGAAGGTCCTGCGGACTCTCACGTCAATTCCATTTGACCAGTTAGAAAGCCAGATGGGTTGTGGAGAATGACGGTGGACTATCAGGTGTTAAATAAGAATGTCACTGTCAGTGCCTCCAGTGTGGTAGCAGTGGCCAATCTAATAGCAGCCATAACAAAAACAGAATTACCCGGAAAAACTCAGCAGGTCTGGCAGCATCGGTGGAGAAGAAAAGAGTTGACGTTTCGAGTCCTCATGACCCTTCGACAGAACTTGAGTTCGAGTCCAAGAAAGAGTTGAAATATAAGCTAGTTTAAGATGTGTGTGTGGGGGGCGGAGAGATAGAGAGAGAGAGAGGTGGGGGGGGTGGGTGTGTGGTTGTAGGGACAAACAAGCAGTGATAGAAGCAGATCATCAAAAGATGTCAACGACAATAGTACAATAGAACACAAAGGTGTTAAAGTTAAAGTTGGTGATATTATCTAAACGAATGTGCTAATTAAGAATGGATGGTAGGGCACTCAAGGTATAGCTCTAGTGGTTTGTTTTTATATAATGGAAATAGGTGGGAAAAGGAAAATCTTTATAATTTATTGGGAAAAAAAAGGGAAGGGGGAAACAGAAAGGGGGTGGGGAGGGGGGAGGGAGCTTACGACCTAAAGTTGTTGAATTCAATATTCAGTCCGGAAGGCTGTAAAGTCCCTAGTCGGAAGATGAGGTGTTGTTCCTCCAGTTTACGTTGGGCTTCACTGGAACAATGCAGCAAGCCAAGGACAGACATGTGGGCAAGAGAGCAGGGTGGAGTGTTAAAATGGCAAGCGACAGGGAGGTTTGGGTCATTCTTGCGGACAGACCGCAGGTGTTCTGCAAAGCGGTCGCCCAGTTTACATTTGGTCTCTCCAATGTAGAGGAGACCACATTGGGAGCAACGAATGCAGTAGACTAAGTTGGGGGAAATGCAAGTGAAATGCTGCTTCACTTGAAAGGAGTGTTTGGGTCCTTGGATGGTGAGGAGAGAGGAAGTGAAGGGGCAGGTGTTGCATCTTTTGCGTGGGCATGGGGTGGTGCCATAGGAGGGGGTTGAGGAGTAGGGGGTGATGGAGGAGTGGACCAGGGTGTCCCGGAGGGAGCGATCCCTACGGAATGCCGATAAGGGGGGTGAAGGGAAGATGTGTTTGGTGGTGGCATCATGCTGGAGTTGGCGGAAATGGCGGAGGATGATCCTTTGAATGCGGAGGCTGGTGGGGTGATAAGTGAGGACAAGGGGGACCCTATCATGTTTCTGGGAGGGAGGAGAAGGCGTGAGGGCGGATGCGCGGGAGATGGGCCGGACACGGTTGAGGGCCCTGTCAACGACCGTGGGTGGAAAACCTCGGTTAAGGAAGAAGGAGGACATGTCAGAGGAACTGTTTTTGAATGTAGCATCATCGGAACAGATGCGACGGAGGCGAAGGAACTGAGAGAATGGGATGGAGTCGTTACAGGAAGCGGGGTGTGAGGAGCTGTAGTCGAGATAGCTGTGGGAGTCGGTGGGTTTGTAATGGATATTGGTGGACAGTCTATCACCAGAGATTGAGAGAGAGAGGTCAAGGAAGGGAAGGGAAGTGTCAGAGATGGACCACGTGAAAATGATGGAGGGGTGGAGATTGGAAGCAAAATTAATAAATTTTTCTAAGTCCTGACGAGAGCATGAAGCGGCACCGAAGTAATCATTGATGTAACGGAGAAAGAGTTGTGGAAGGGGGCCAGAGTAGGACTGGAACAAGGAATGTTCCACATACCCCATAAAGAGACAGGCGTAGCTGGGGCCCATGCGGGTACCCATAGCCACACCTTTTATTTGGAGGAAGTGAGAGGAGTTGAAGGAGAAATTGTTCAGCGTGAGAACAAGTTCAGCCAGATGGAGGAGAGTAGTGGTGGATGGGGATTGTTCGGGCCTCTGTTCAAGGAAGAAGCTAAGGGCCCTCAGACCATCCTGGTGGGGGATGGAGGTGTAGAGGGATTGGACATCCATGGTGAAGAGGAAGCGGTTGGGGCCAGGGAACTGGAAATTGTTGATGTGACGTAAGGTGTCAGAGGAATCACGGATATAGGTGGGAAGGGACTGGACAAGGGGAGAGAGAAGGGAGTCAAGATAACGAGAAATGAGTTCTGTGGGGCAGGAGCAAGCTGAGACGATCGGTCTACCGGGGCAGTTCTGTTTGTGGATTTTGGGTAGGAGATAGAAGCGGGCCGTCCGAGGTTGGGCGACTATCAGGTTGGAAGCTGTGGGAGGGAGATCCCCAGAGGAGATGAGGTCAGTGACAGTCCTGGAAACAATGGCTTGATGTTCAGTGGTGGGGTCATGGTCCAGGGAGAGGTAGGAGGAAGTGTCTGCGAATTGACGCTCAGCCTCCGCGAGGTAGAGGTCAGTGCGCCAGACAACAACAGCACCACCCTTGTCAGCGGGTTTGATGACAATGTCAGGGTTGGACCTGAGAGAATGGAGTGCAGTAAGTTCAGAGAGAGACAGGTTAGAATGGGTGAGAGGAGCAGAGAAATTGAGACAACTAATGTCGCGCCGACAGTTCTCAATTAAAAGATCGAGAGAAGGTAAGAATCCAGAGGGAGGGGTCCAGGTGGAGGGAGAATATTGGAGATGGGTAAAAGGATCCGTTGAACTGGGAGAGGACTCCTGCCCAAAGAAGTGAGCCCGGAGACGAAGATGGCGGAAGAAGAGTTCAGTATCATGCCGAGCCCGAAATTCATTGAGGTGAGGGCGTAAGGGTATGAAACTAAATCCTTTGCTGAGCACTGAACGTTCAGCATCGGAGAGGGGAAGGTCAGGGGGTATAGTGAATACACGGCTGGGGTTGGGATTGGAAGAAAGGGTGGGGACGGAGGGACAGGCAGGGGTGGAGGGTCCTAGATGGGTGTTTGTGTTGATGAGTTGTTGGAGCTTGCGTTCCTTAGCACTTAAGAGAAAGAGAAAAAGTTTCTTGTTGAGGCGTCGGATGAGCCGAAGGATAAAATGAAACTGGGGGCACGCGCAGCTTTGAATAAGGGTACGGCGGTGCTGCTGGAGGGAGAGGTCGAGTGTGTTCATATGGCGGCGCATGGCACTGAGTGTGGATTTCAGAATGTGACGGGAACAGCAGTCCGAGAAACGTTTTATGTCCCGGAGATACCTGTAATCCTGGGTGGGTTCGAAACATGAGGGGTGGAATTTCAGTTGAAATCCACGTGGGGTAAGTCGGAGACGGAGACAATCACTGAGAAAGGAGATATGGCTGTGAAAGCGGGTTTTAGTAAACACCTTGTCAAACACTAGGAGGGAAATGGAAAGCAACGAAGGTGAGCAAGACAACAGAGAGATACGGAAATCTTGTCACAGAGAGGAACAGAACTTCTTCAAGGAGGTAGGCATTTCTTGAAGAGCAGTGGCAGTCAATTAAACACAGAGATAAAAACAAAAAAACTGCAGATGCTGGAAATCCAAAACAAAAACAGAATTACCTGGAAAAACTCAGCAGGTCTGGCAGCATCGGTGGAGAAGAAAAGAGTTGACGTTTCGAGTCCTCATGACCCTTCGACAGAACTTGAGTTCGAGTCCAAGAAAGAGTTGAAATATAAGCTGGTTTAAGATGTGTGTGTGGGGGGCGGAGAGATAGAGAGAGAGAGAGGTGGGGGGGGTGGGTGTGTGGTTGTAGGGACAAACAAGCAGTGATAGAAGCAGATCATCAAAAGATGTCAACGACAATAGTACAATAGAACACATAGGTGTTAAAGTTAAAGTTGGTGATATTATCTAAACGAATGTGCTAATTAAGAATGGATGGTAGGGCACTCAAACTATAGCTCTAGTGGTTTTTTTTTATATAATGGAAATAGGTGGGAAAAGGAAAATCTTTATAATTTATTGGAAAAAAAAAGGGAAGGGGGAAACAGAAAGGGGGTGGGGATGGGGGCTCTCCTTTGAGATGATCCTTTGAATGCGGAGGCTGGTGGGGTGATAAGTGAGGACAAGGGGGACCCTATCATGTTTCTGGGAGGGAGGAGAAGGCGTGAGGGCGGATGCGCGGGAGATGGGCCGGACACGGTTGAGGGCCCTGTCAACGACCGTGGGTGGAAAACCTCGGTTAAGGAAGAAGGAGGACATGTCAGAGGAACTGTTTTTGAATGTAGCATCATCGGAACAGATGCGACGGAGGCGAAGGAACTGAGAGAATGGGATGGAGTCGTTACAGGAAGCGGGGTGTGAGGAGCTGTAGTCGAGATAGCTGTGGGAGTCGGTGGGTTTGTAATGGATATTGGTGGACAGTCTATCACCAGAGATTGAGAGAGAGAGGTCAAGGAAGGGAAGGGAAGTGTCAGAGATGGACCACGTGAAAATGATGGAGGGGTGGAGATTGGAAGCAAAATTAATAAATTTTTCCAAGTCCCGACGAGAGCATGAAGCGGCACCGAAGTAATAGCGGCGTACATGAAGAAGCACAAGTGTTTGCGGTCCTAAATATTTCCAACGGATTTTAGTCAATACCGTGTGTGTGGAAGACCAATACAAGTTCACATTCGCATTTTAAGGGGCAATGAAACACCTGAATGTGTCTGTCCTAGGGATTCCACAACAGCCCCTCTGTCTTGCACCAATTTATGGCTAGCTGCTCAAAGGAGTTTAGCCAACTTCGGCAGATGATGCAGTGTGTGTGGACGATTTATTGTTGGTATAGAAACAGAGAAGGAGTATCGAGAATTGTTGGGGGAGTTGCTAGAACTCCTGGGGAAGGCAGGGTTACAGGTGAACCCAAAGGATGCCCCGGTGGGCCAGGTTTTGGATCGGACCATTAGGCCAAGTGAAAGGGATATACAGGAGAGCAGGTGGAGGACGGTGCAAGAGCTAAGTCCCCACCCCCAGATCTGTAACAGCATGCTGGTCCTTCCTAGGACTGACAGGTTATCGTAGGGAATTTATAGATAACTATGCTGCTACTGCAGCCCTTCTGCTGCTGAGTAAAGAGTTTGCATGGGACAAGGTGTGTGAAGGCACCTTTGTACATTTGAAAAGGGACCTACATTTGGCCCTGGCACTCGGAGCTATAAACCACGAAAAGGAGTTTACTCTGAAGGCGATGGCCATTGAGGCATGCCTCAGTGCTGTACTGTGCAGGAAGCCAATGTTCAGTAGTCTACACCTCACGGTCCTGTCAGATGTAAAGAAAGGATATTACCTTTAGGGCAGTGAAACATTTTGCAGTTTTCACGGGCACTCGCCTGATGACCCTGACCACACATCACATCCCTATCCGTCTGATGCTGGAGGGATGGATAAGGAAGGGGACGATGTCTAGTTCCTCGGTGGAAGCTTGGACGCTGCTGTGAGAAGGAACTGAATTGAAGGTAAAGGCTCTGTCAGAACCTTGACTGGTGGCCAGCTTACAGGGGAACCATACACATGTCCTGTAGAGAGAGTATGGGAGACAGAGGGGGAGATTTAAAGCAGAATTTCAACCAAAGGGGTGGGCTATATAGGTGGATTGGTCTAGTTTTGTGAACAGGAAACTGGATCCATAACCCACAAATGGAGGTCGAACTGGCCATTAAACTGCCCCATGACATTCAGTTTACAGCAGGCAGAATTGGCAGCAGTAACATATATGGTGACAAGCCCACAGGTATCCTCACTCCGTGCACCATCTGTTCAGATTCTTTGTTTACTTGTAACTACTGTACGGAATACTTAGCAATATGGGCTCAAAGGAGATTCACTTCAGCTGATGGGAAACACCTAATTACGGCACCAATATTGAAAGCCACTGTTCTAACTACAGGGGAGAGATCCGGTGACTTTTACGTAAGATCAAGGCCCATTCCAAAGTGGAGCCCAGATGGGAGAGAAACAGAAAGGCAGATGAGCTGGCAAGGAAAGGGAGAGAGGAAGGAACCCCTTGGGGCCCCATCCAGTCAGCATTAATATTAGCTATGGCCCCTAAGTAACAGACAGGGGGCATGTCCCTCCCACCTGATCTATAGGAGGTCCGACAGAAACATGTGAGACTCAAAAGCCATCCTGAAAGCTAAACAGGAAGGTAACCCAACTGAGGGTCCCTTTGAGTCTGCAGACATGACCATAAAGGAGGGAATGTTATTCAAAGGAGACGAGTGGATGGTTCCAGAAGGGTATAGAGAAGAGGTCATCCAGTTGGTACATGGGAGCCTGAGGGCAGGGCACCATGGGACAGACACCACCTGGGAAAGAATCGCGCACCTGGGTTGGTGACCCCACATGAAATGGGCTGTTGAGGGCTACTGTAAAAATTGTGTGGTTTGAGCAGCCAAAAACCCTGACCACCCCAAAAGGAAGAAAGCATCCATTGGTTACGCTCGACAAGCCAAGGGGATCCAGGTGGATTTTATAGGACTCCTCCTGACCACCAAGAAAGGTGTTAGTGTCTGGTGTTGGTGGATAATAATTTTGTCAAGTGGGTAGAGGTATTCTCCTGTGGGTTTGCCACAGCACTATTGGATGGCAAAGATTCTGGTGAGGGAAGTATTCTCCCAGTGGGGGCTCCCCAGGGTGGTAGAGTCAGACCACGGTAGCCATTTCACATGTCGCGTGATGCAGACCGCCCTAAAACTGCTATGGGTAGATGGAAAGTGGAGAATGGCTCACAATCCCCAATCATTGTGGATTGCAAAAAGGACGAACCTGCCAATTAAGATGAACCTCTGAAAGGAATTAGGCCAAAAGAGTGAGTCAAGGTTCTTCCCTTGGTCTAATGCACATTTGAAGTACTAATTCCAAAGAGACAGGCTATTCACCTCAGGAGCTAGTAACAAGACAGCTGACATTCACATCCACTCACCTCCAGGTCCCAGCACTCTCCAAGTATCAGGAGAGGGAGGTTACTAAGGACTAGTTTCCAAAAGAGGTCCGTCAGACATTGAAGGAGCTATATATGTAGGCTGCCGCGAATACCGGTAGACAACATCAAAGGAACAAACTCTACTGACTCCTGATAAACCTCAGGAGCAGAACAGGTGATGATCTGAGACTGAGTTTTTGAACCTTTGTATAACAGGCCTTTTGGCAGAGTTGACAAAGCTTGTCCAATCATCTATGCAGTTCAGCTAGAGCATAAAGCAGTTTCACATTAATCAGATGAAAACACCACAACTAAAGACCCCACGACAGCCTGAGATGAACTGGGTTGATCAGATGATGCTAATGATATGGAACTGTGAAGAAAACACACAGCACCCACAACAAGAGGGTGAATAATGCTAATGCTATGGTTCATATTGATCAATGGACCCCTCAGGCATATCAAGAAGAATCATTAGGTGAAAGAAGAGTAATCGTGATCCGGTATCTGAATACTATTAACTGTATCAAAAATAAAAATACATGGAAAAACTCAGCAGGTCTGGCAGCATCTGCGGAGAGGAACACAGTTAACGTTTCGAGTCCGAATGACCCTTCAACAGAACTAAGTAAAAATAGAAGAGAGGTGAAATATAAGCTGGTTTAAGGGGGGGGCGGGACAAGTAGAGCTGGATAGAGAGCCAGTGATAGGTGGAGATAGCCAAAAGATGTCATAGACAAAAGGACAAAGAGGGGTTGGAGGTGGTGATATTATCTAAGGAATGTGCTAATTAAGGGTAGAAAGCAGGACGAGCAAGGTACAGATAGCCCTAGTGGGGGTGGGGTGGGGGGAAGGAATCAAAAAAGGCTAAAAGGTAGAGATAAAACAATGGATGGAAATACATTTAAAAATAATGGAAATAGGTGGGAAAAGAAAAATCAATATAAATTATTGGAAAAAAAGGGGGGGATTGGAAAGGGAGTGGGGATGGAGGAGAGAGTTCATGACCTAAAATTGTTGAACTCAATATTTTCTCTTCTCTTCTCTACTAACTGTATGCTTAACTACTAGCTGCCTGTGACCACGCCAGCTCACAGAACAATATTTGACTGGACTGAGGAGAGACTTGTGGTCGACTCTGTTGTCATTCCATTACAAAAACAATCTTGTACTTATATTATGCTTTATATTATTATATATCATCACTGTGAAACTTCAAAGCAATTTACACTATTACATATCATATGTGCTATCAAAGACATTCACCAACTAATATTTGTCAGCTTAACGAGTACAAACATATGGGGTGGAATTTTCTGTGCCTACTGGCATTGGGCGTGTTTGGCAGCCTGAGCGGACAATATGGTGAGAAGGCCAAAAATCGGTTTCATGACGTTGTAAAACCAGTTTGGGATCACCACTCAGCCTGTCCATGATGAGCCGTGTTTCCTGCCATTGGACGTTGGGAACCTCATTGTAATACATCTGCATATCATTATAAGGCCAGCCCACCAGAATCATCCTCCCCCGCCCCACGCTGAATCATCGGCCCACATTGGCATGATTGCACACTGACATGTTTCACAGCTGCACATAAGCGACATGCACCCAGCAAGCTGCACTTCACTCCGGACTTCGAAGTTTGTTTGTCGACTTTGCTATGAGCATCACTCGCAGTCATTAGCGCCAGGCTTCGCAGACACTACCACATCACTTTTAGGGATGCTCACAGGCAGGTCTCTACCTACCAGACCAGCTGTAAGGTGGCGGTGGCTTTGTACAGCTGCAGGGCTAGGGGAAGGAGGAGAAGTGGCCTCAGGCATGGGAAGAGGCTGCAGGTTGAGGGCTGTGCTGGGGAAGGGGGGTATCGCAGGGTGTGTGTGGGGGCACATGGTGATCTGTGCAAGTGGCCTCAAGATGGTGAGGGCTGAGGAGGCGGTCTCTAGAGGGGATGAGGCCAGATGGAGATGTGAGGGTGCGTGTGAGAGTGTGAATGGTGATGTCCCTTGAGCTGGCAGTGAGTGAGACGCCAGTGAATGTGTGATGGGCTTGAGTGCGTGAGTTTAGAGTGATGAGATGGTTGCCTTGCCCTAGTGGCATGGATGAGATCATTCATCCTCTATCTGCACTGGATGGTCAACCTCTTCTGTGCAGCACTGGAACTGATCACCACTATCATCGCCTACCAAGCCAGAGTGGTAATGTTGCTGCCCTTCCTGCGGCCAGAGCAGGGTGTAGAGGACATCATAGCGGGCCTCCATTCTGTCCAAAAGGCACTTGAGGGACACGTCATTAAACCTGGGGGCTGCAGTCTTCTTGCCTTTCTTGGCCATGTCTTCTTTGTAGCAGTTCTGGGCTGGAAGCACTGAGAGCTGTGCATGCAGCTGTGCTTTAAATGTGGTGCCCAGCTTGATGAAACAACATGGTGATGGTGTGGTGGGCGATTCAGAGTCCACCCACTATCGAAATGGCACACTTCCTGGGAATGCATAATTAATGCGGTGGGATTGGGATAATACGGCTTGAGAAGCCACCATTGCTGCCGGTGGATAAAACATCGATTTTCCCACCCACTACCACACTTAGTGCAAACCTGGGATGATTCTGTCCATGGAAAAGTAAAATACCTTCCAAGAATGCGAGCCAAGTGGTTTGTGACTTCAATGTGGAGTACAATTGGACATTTTGTAAAAGCAACATTTCATCCGATCCCATCGGCAATCATTGGATGAGGTTTCACCTCAAGGGCCTAGATTCGGTAAAAGGGCTCTACATCAATAAACTTTGGATTGTCTCAATCCAATTCCTAATCAGTTTTGGCCCAGTTTTAAACAGGTTAGATCACTTCAATGACAAAAGGAAAGGAATTACCGAGAATCAAAATTAATTTAAACATTTCTCAGACCACAAAGAAATGAATGGATTATAGATTCAATTATAAAAAGCCAGTTTTTAGATTGTGCTGTAGAACTTTCACGGTATATCATTCGAGGTCAGTTTGATTGACAGGAGCTCTTAGGACTTACTGGTTTGGGAAGTGGGAAAATGTTGATGGGGTAAGGGGTGCTCGTGTGTGCGGGGCTGATGCACCCTTGTTGCAGTTAAGCAGAGGGAGTTTTGCAGTGCAGATGGTTTTTCAACAGACCCTGGCTATAGACACTCTGTGACAGAAGCATTCCATTCTCCAGCACCTCTTTACCAGCTAAAAAAATAAATTGAGAAAATATAAAATTACCTCTTGCACAAAATGGCATTTGTGCTACAGTCATCAAATGACATAAAACATTGGGATGATAAAGCCCTAGTGTAGTAATTGTAGCTTTAAGGAATATAGTGACTGTAACTTTAAGACTGATTAGGTTGTATAGTATCATGTGACAGTGTGAATGAATCAGCTCTAAGCGCAGGGAACCTTAGAGTGGGAGTTATTCTTCTAGTTGTGGAACTTGATGGAAGCACCTAACTGCTGCTGCAGCCTGTAAATAAAGGTTGATGTTTCTAATGAGAAACCTGTCTGGAAAATCAAGTCCATAACAAACTGGCGATGAGGGTGGGATCGGGTTTGGCATTGTCCCTGACCCAGTGACTGAGAGTATCTTGTTTAAACAGAAGCAAAGGAAAATATATTCATCAGGTATGCTGCAGAGTTCAAATAGAAGAAACAGAAGCACTGACATTTTAAGTTAAAAAATAGGGCCTCGATCCAAATGGCTGGGAAATCTACCAGCTACAATTATCACACTAAGGAAGTGTTTTATGGACTGTTGCAGGTTCGTAATGATGCACTTTATTTACTATGGCTCTTTGATTCCATTCTGCCATCATTGCTGTGGTGGCTGGTTTTCCTCAACTTGTCCTTAATACATTGGGTCAGATGCGTGTCCATATCAGAATAGGTTCCTACTAGACTAGGATCCTGGCATCTTCTGTGAGAGGCTGAAAAAAAAGAGTCATTTGCTTTATGCTGTTTTTGGTATTTGGAGTCTCAAGCCATGATCTGGCCTGGACACACCCTCGGCCCCATTTGCACCTCTCCATTGTCCCAGATGCCAAGTTTCCAGCATGCAGATCACTGAGGACTCAAGGGACGGGAGCAGTGGGGATTCAACGGGTGACGCCATCTAACCAATCCGGCTTCTCTTTTAAGTCAGGCCATTTATGGAGCCGGGGAGATGGAACTTCTACGGTGCAAACTCGTGACTGGCCAGAATCTTTCCTTTTGTAGAGTCAGTGGCATGAGGATCGGATCTGGAGGGTCTCTGACTGCAGTGTTTGGATGGTGGCCACAAGCCTTGAATGCTGGCATCTGTTACCTATGCCTCAGGCCTGTGCACACTGCTGGATTTCCCATACCCCAGCTACAGGTGTATGGCCCTGGCAACGGGTGGACATAGGTCTTGCGTATAACAATAAATTAAAACAAAATACTGCAGATGCTGGAAATCTGAAATAAAAACAGAAAATGCTAGAAAAACTCAGCGGGTCTAGCTGCATCTGTGGAGAAAGAAACAGAGTTAACATTTTGAGTTCAATTTAACTTTTCTTCAGAGCTTCAGAACCTTGAGTATGCCTGGTTGATTTAAATTACCTGAAGTCATGAATACAGGCTTCTCCATTGAACTTGCCATGTGGTTTAAAATGTCCAACTAATACAGAACAGCAATGCCACTACAGTGAAGTCAAAACAATCGGATGCAAGTTGGGGGAAGTCATGATCTAGTTAGACCAAACCGCAAGCACTGTGCCCACTCACCAAAACACAAGATATGAGGCAGTATAACAAAGAGCCCTGAGACTTAGGCCCTCAGTTATGAGGAAAAGTGAGAGAAACCTGGGTCCTTCAGTCTTGAAAGGTGACATCCGAGAGGTGATCCTAAGAAGGGATGGAAGATTATAAACAATATGCAAAAGGTAAAACTAGAAAATTAGCTTAAATGAAGTTACATTGGAATAGAATAAAGGGTCATGGGTTTAAAACAATAAAAACAGTTACAGGATAAGGGGGTGATAATTCAGGGTTGAGATGAGGAGGGATTTCTTCACTCAAAGGGTTGTGAATCTGGAATTCTCTACTCCAGAGGGTTATGGATGCACCATTGGGGAGTATATTTAAGACTGAGGTAGACAGATTTTAGTCTCTCAGGGCTCAGGGAATCAAGGGATTGGGAGAGCAGGCAGGAAAATGGAATTGAAGCCAAAGACCAGCCATGATCATATTGAATGAGGGAACAGGTTTGACAGACTGTATGGTCTACTCTTGCTCCTATTTCCTATGTTTTCATTAGAAGGTTGATATCAGGAAGTTCTTCTACATACCAAGAATGCCCAGGGGCTGGATTTTCATGGAGTCAGGTTGAGTCCAAAGGCCTTTGAAACTGGCAAACAGTACACAAATCCAGAAGACCTCCCCGCATTTCTGACAGATGACATTTTTGCTGGCAGGAGAAAGAGCAGGGCATGAATCACACAGGTGCGAACCAGAACTCAGCAGGGCCATTTCAAATTAGTGTTAAGCAGTGTGGGTGTCATGAATCTGTGGAGTAGATGTTCATGCTTGTGAAGGGTGGATAAGGTCTAAGATTAGTCCATTAAGACTTGCTGTGATGTGCAACAGCTTTTTGTTTTGGTTTCTGATGTTCATTTTGTTATATCATTAAATTTTGATACGTAAGCATGGCTCAGGTTGATTCCTTAATTCTGCAGGTGGATGGGAGCCCATGATATTATGAATGAGTTGTGTCACATTGAGCTTTATTGACAAGGGCCTTAGTTAATGTTCCTATCCAGGCAGATTTAGCACCCAGGTATCGAGTATGGAGCCTGTGGCCCTGGCGTGTGTTGGAGGTCCATCTGTGGTGGACTAGCAGAAGGTTCTTTGGATTAAAACCTCCCAGGTGCCCCTGCCTCCCTGGAGTATGCTCGGGTCAGTGTCTACCCTCTCAGCATTCTCCTGTGCTTGCTCACCCTCGCACTTACTACTGGACTCATCGTGTGCAGCTGGAGCAACTGCATCTGAATTCACTGTGTCCCCTCTTTCCAGCGCCAGAATGTGGAGAGTGCAGTGTACAACCACGATCAGCAACATACAATCTGGGGTGTACTAGAATGCATCAGAAGTGCATCTTGGAAAGACCGATGGTTCTCTCCACCACTGCCCTTGTGGAGGTGTGGCTCCTATTGTACCGTTGCTCAGCCTCTGTTTTTGGATGGTGGAGAGGTGTCATAAGCCACCTTCTGAGGGGATAGCCCTTGCCATCCATCCAGCCGGGTTGGAACACTGAAGACCCCTGGCACCCAGGAGTGTCTGAGTTTATAAGCGTTGGGGAGCTGCCTGGGTACCTTGCACAGACTTGCAGAATCTGCACTATCTGCATGTTCAAGATTGGAATCTCTTCCTGTTGACGAAGGCACCAGGCTCACCCGCTGGTGCCTTGATGGGCACTGTGTGCAGTCTATTGCACCCTGGACGTGGAAAAAGCCAGCAATCACTGCAAAGCCTCTGGCTCGCTCTGTCTGGCTTGCTTCGCCTCAGCGGTAGTGAATGAAAGTCAATGCACACCTGAACAGAGCGTCTGTCACCTGCTTGACACAAGTGTGGACAGCTGATTGGGAGACTCTGCAAAGATTACCCACCGACCCCTGGAAAGAGCTAGAGGCATAGACATTGAGGGCAGCCGTGACCTTCAGCGCCACTGGCATGGGGTGCCCACCCATACAGTTGGCGCAGATCTCAGGACCTATCATCTGACAGATGCAGGTGAATGTCTTCCTTGAGAGACAGAGCCTCCTTCGGCACTGCACCTCGGACATATTGAGGTAGTTGCGTCGCTGCCTGTAAACCCTGGCAGCAGGATAGTGGTGTCTTCTGTGGCCCCTTCTGCCTTGGACTTTCTATTGGCCCTGCGCCCCTTGTGCCTGCACTTGTCCTCTCAAAGGTGGCTCCCCTGGAGGCTGAATGTGGACTCCTGGCCTCCTCCCCCTTCTGGCCCTCCCTTCCTCCTCAGAGGAGGTGCCTCCAGTGGAGAGCACAACTCCCATTCCCAGGCTAAGGGAAGGCTTCCTGAAAGCTGCAGGCCCCAAAAATGATCTTTATTGTAGAGTCCTGACCTGAAGGCTGTTACTCCTGTCCAAGCAGCTGTGAAGAGTTTTGAAGTGTGAAGAGTTTGCTCACACAGGCAAGTATCAGTAACTTTCACAATGAAATATCTAACAGATCACATTGGTGACCCCACTCACCCCTCTTATCCTGCCCGTGGATGAGGTTTATACAAATGTCTCCTACCCACCTGCCCGTTGCGCCCTTGCGACATCCTGAAGATCGCACAGGTCCTGAAATATTGCAGAAATTTGCTGCCTCAAGGGCCTTAACTGGGTGATTAATTAATGGCGGGCACACATCGGAGAACATCACATGTCTGCCCACCTATCGCGATGGCGCATGGTGACGTTGGGACGCTCGCCCGATGTCACTGCGCGTCATTGGTGTCTTTCTGAATAGACAATTAGAGTTGGGCCAAATGGATTTCTTTATTCATAATTATCTTGCGACCTTGGAACCAGAAAATGTCCATGGAAACTCGCCTCAGGTTAATTACATTCTCCCACCAGCAGAGGTGCTGTCTTGCCTCAGCTTTATGTCTGCCAGTTTCTCAGTCTATGGAGAGGTGAACCGCTGATGCCAAATCCAGCTATAGATTTTTGTTATTTAACTATAAATACATATTGTCTATCATGTACCAATAACCCCTTTCAGCCATATGAGCACGTATACCCAATTAAGTCCCACCCACCCAATTACAATTAACACCCAACTAATATACAGCTAACGTCCTGTCTGAGAGTCCAACATTAAAACTGTAAACTGTGTGTGTCAAACAAGGAACCTCTTTGTATTATTGCTTATGCAGGTAACCTCTGAGTATTACTTTCATGTTCAAAGAATTTTAAGTCGTAGAAATTTGCAGCACATTCAGCCCATGCTGAAAACGAGCTATCCAGTCTAATCCCACTTTCTAGCTCTTGGTCCCTGGCCCTGTAAGGCAACGACACATCAAGTGTGCATCCGAGCTCTTTTTAAGTTTGAGTATTTCAGCCTCTACCTACCTTCCAGGCAACCTTCACCCTCTGGGGTGAAGAAATTTCTCCTCAACTCCCCTCTACCAGAATCACAGGAATCTATGGCATAGAAGGAGGCCAGAGTCAGCTCTGCTGACAACACGGCACCCCTTCAGGATTGCACTTAGAGAGTCAATCTGGATTCATGCGCTCAAGTCTCTCTAGAATGGGACTTGAACACACGTAACCTTGAACCCATGCCGAGGTATAAGGACGCTACCACTTGCCAGGGGTGGCAGTACTGAAGAGATTCAAACCCATGGCCTGCCATGGCAGGACCCACCATGGGGGATGCAGCGGGCCAGCCAAAAGTCTATGGAAGATCCCAGCGGCAGGCAGGGCCAGAAAATCCCGGCCACGTTCCTCCAGCGTTTACCACAAGCTGAACATAGCACTTTAGACCTTCCAGCCATCCAGAGCTCCTGGGGCAGAATTTTCGGGGTGACATGCAGAGGGTGCGAGCCCAGCATGTCAGTGCGTGCCATCGCGATATGTCACTGGGCAGGCACGTGATGAAGTGCGGCACGCGCCTGCCATTAATTAACGGGCTTGTTAAAGCCCTTAACTCGGCTATTGATGCTGATTTTCAGGCGCCCGTGCGATTTTCAGCTCGGCGCTCGGGCTTAACGGGCAGGTGGGTAAGCAACTGTTTAATAAAACTCATCCACGGGCGGGATAAGAGGGCTCAGTGGAGTTGTCAATCTGGTCTGTGAAAGATTTATTGCAGAAAGTTTTTTTAAACTGGCCTGTGTGACCTGCAGCAGTTCAGAATGAATTCCAGCAGCTTTTTGTGTACTTTGATTGGCCCTGAGATCTCTCTTAACTGTGTGGGTGGACACCCCATGCCAGCAGCTCTGAAGGTCACAATTGCCCTTAACTTCTATGCCTCTGGCTCATTCCAGGGCTCGGTGGGTGATCTTTGTAGTGTCTCCCAATCAGCTGTCCACACTTGTGTCAAGCAGGTCTCAGATGCTCTGTTCAGACGTGCATTGTCCTTCATCCACTTCCACTGCGACCAGGCCAGTCAGGCACAGCGAGCCAGAGGCTTCGCAGCCATTGCTGGCTTCTCCTGTGTCCAGGGTGCTATAGACTGTACACATGTGGCCATCAAGGCGCCAGCAGGTGAACCCGGTGCCTTCGTCTACAGGAAGGGCTTCTACTCCATGAACGTGCAGATAGTGTGTGATCACAGGATGCTGATTCTACAAGTCTGTGCAAGGTACCCAGGCAGCTTCCATGACACCTACATCCTCAGACACTCCCAGGTGCCGGGTCTCTTCAGTGCTCCAGCTTGGCTGGATGGTTGGCTGCTGGGTGACAAGGGCTATCCCCTCAGAAGGTGGCTCATGACGCCTCTCCGCCATCCAAGAACAGAGGCTGAGCAGCGGTACCATAGGAGCCAGGGCTCCACAAGGGCTGTGGTGGAGAGAGCCATCGGTCTTCTCAAGGTGCGCTTCCGATGCCTGGATCGCTCAGGGGTGCACTCCAGTACCCCCCAGATCGTGTGTCACTAATAGTTGTAGCATGTTGCGCTATCCACAATTTTGCGCTGGAAAGGGGGGATGCAGTGGACGATGAAGACATTGACACAGTGGATGCGGCTGCACACGATGAGTCCAGCACTGATTCAGAGGATGAGGAAGCACAGGGCAATGATGAGAGGCTGAAAGCTGACCCGGCACAACACCAAGGAGGCCGGGACACCCGGGAGACTTTAATCCAACGAACCTTCAGCTAGCTCCACACAAATGGATCAGGAGGACCAGACTTGCCTGGCACTTCCACACTCGGCACTGAAGTGCTACATCTGCCACTTCATCAGCTGCAACTAAGGGCTTTGGACATAAACCTCAATGTCCACTCAAACACTCATGACATGTCTGTAAAACATACAAATGCAGCACAAAGGAGCCACCCTCAGTCATGGTAACACATCTGGATTTAATTTCATCTATTATATGGTGCAACAAAATAAAAGCAAAATGTTTTTACAACAGCAAAAGATAATAATTCTCTAAACTAGGGCCAACACAAAAGCACCAGTGATAAATCTGCAGTGTGCCTAAGGTGCCTTATGCTTACGTTTACGGGTGCTATGTCTTGGTGCCGCCCCATCACTCCGAATGGCATCTGAGACAGCCTGCTGACTCTGCTGTCTTGTTGGCCTCGATGACCTTGGCGGAGCTCTGGCCCATGGAGCCTGTGCTGGCTCCGCCTGGGAGGAAGCTGCCAGTTCCACAGTTGGCATCAACCCAATCATCGCAAGCTCAACGGATGCAATATTCACTGGCAGAGGGGCAGAGAAGCTGTTGCCCTCATCTGGAGCGCCCTGAGAGGAGCCGGCAGAAATGACGGGCAGCCGCTGCGCCGATGTGAGGTAGCTTCAGATCTCCCTGCTCACTGTAGATGGATGGTGACCGAGCTGGGAAACGTGGTGCCCAGACCATCTCCCACATTGGCAATGACCAGCTGTGGCCACTGGCGCTGAGGGCTTGCAGGTCCGAGCGTATCCCCAGGAGAAGCTGCTTGTTCTCCTGCAAGCCCCTCTCCACAAGAGTCGCCACTCTTTCCATGGAGGAAGCATGATACTCTGACATGAGACTCATGGCATCACTCATGCTTCACGTGGACTCCACCACCAAGGACACCAAGCAAAGCTCACCTGCAAAGCCGGCCGCATTTCCTGCAGCTGCTGCATCGCGGACGACTGCAGAGACACATCATCACGTCCCGACTCAGCATGTGCCTGGTCCCCTGCAGTCTTCCAGCTGCTGGCGCCATTGGAACTCTCTGTCTCTGCCATATCCTCCAGCGATTGTGAAGTGCCCTCTCCACTGTGCCCCGGGACACTAGCCAATGTTGCAATTCCCCTGATGTACTAGTATCTGCGCTGGTGCCTGCCTCGCAGAAATGGTGTGACGCAGGTGACAGCTCACGGCCCTCAGGTGTGAGGAGGGGTATCTGTAATGGAGCCTGGTTGCCAGCCTCTGATGATGTTGAAAATAATAACAAGGACAGTGGATCAATTAGCGTCCACACAGTGACACACTTCATCCCTTTCTCCCAGGCTCATTATGCGCTCAACCATCCAGAACCTAAGGAGATGAACATTGGTGGGGTGGCAAATAGTCAGGAGGAGGCCCAAACATTACAGGCAGATACAGACGGGCTGGTCAGATGGCCTAAGGAATGCCAAATGGAATATTATGTTTACAAGTGTGAGGTGATGCACTTGGGCAGGACAAACAAGGTATGGGAATACATAAGGAATGGTAGGATGGTGGAATGTAAGGAGGATCAGAGGGAACTTGCTGGGCATGTTGACAGGCCCATTAAGGTAGCCGGGCAGGTGCATAAGGCGTTTAAGAAAGTAAATGCCATACTTGCCCTTATTAGCTGAGGAATAGAATGTAGGAACAGGGAGGTCATGTTGCAAGTGCAGAAAACGTTGCCAAGGCCACAGCTATAATTCTGCATGCAGTTGTGATCAGCACTTCACAGGAGGGATGTTATTGGAGTGGAGAGAGTGCAGAGGTCGCTGACCAGGGTGCATGCTGGGCTGGAGAGTTGCAGTTATGAAGACACGTAGCATAGACTGGGGATATTTGCCGTGGAGCACAGGAGTTTGAGGGGTGACATTATTGAGCTTCATAACATTATGAGGAACATAGATAGGATGGACAGAAAGGAACCTTTCCCCTTGGCGGAATGATGAGTAACCTGGTGGCATTTATTTAAGATAAGGGGCGTGATGTTGACAGGTGAGGTGATGAGGAACGTTTGTACACAGTAATGTGAGATGCAAGGGTGGTGGACCCAGAAACCCTCCTAACATGTAATAAGTATTTGGATGTGCAGTTGCAATGCCATGGCATATAAGGCCATGGGGATAGTGGTCGGAAATGGGATAAGGCAACTTTGGAAGGTACTGGATACGCGCATCTTCGAAGGACCGAGGGACCTTTGTCTATGACCCACACCTCTGACTCTATCAGTCTGTGAATGAGCAGTGTTGCTACAGTAACGATTCCAACAATCATCAGTGCTTTGGATGGTGGGAAGACAGAGCGGATGTCACTATGGACCTCAAATACCTGGCCGCTCCATCCCAGCCTCACCGACACCTGTGGACATGGGCGCATGGCGCCTTTCAAGCTCCAGGGCCTCCTGCTCAAAGTGGCTCAAAATCACCAACTGGGCTTGGCCACCTCCAGTGTGTAAATGCTCAGAGGCATTGTGCACATTTTTCTCCTGGAAAACAGAGAATACCATTCATTGAGGCTAATCGCACATGTACTCTGCATGTGTATGCTGCACCCCAACCACAGTGGCCCATCTCAGGCCTCCAGTGCCTCCTCTCCACGCGACTGCTGATTGGTCACAAAAATATAGTACGGCTGCTCCAAACTCCCCCTCCCCCACAACGGCCACGTTGGACACATTCTGCATCCTCAAAGGCTAAGGCTACCTGCTGGGTTAAATGCCCAACACCAACATGATACTCACCCTTCCAGAGCACAACAAGTCATTGACGGGTTTACGGCACTGGATCCAGATGCACCGCACCATGCCGTGGGAGCTCACCACCTCTGCCACCTCCTCCCAGGCTCACTTCGTCATGTGGGGGGGGGGCCCCTCCTCTCATCCTGGGGAACCAACACCTCCCTCTGTGCTGCCACCTCCTTGAGAAGGGCAGCAAGGCAATCATCAGAAAAGTGAGGGGCAAATTGGCCCCCCCTGCTGGCCTACCCTGCAGCCTGCCCTGCTCCTGGGGCCACACCCTGCAGCTGGCCATAGTGAACAGCCTACAGGAGGCTGCCAGTCCTTCTTTTAAACAGACGGCTGTGTCGCCATTGGACCCAACGGTCTGTACACACCCGCTGCAACCTCCACACTCCCGCTCTCCGCAGGAGTCAGATACTTGCTGGGTGGGCCTTAATTGGCCGCGTCAGCATCTGCTCCACCTGACGGCCTAACGGAAAATTTTGACCCTGGAAGCACCAAAACCTCTGGATATAATCACTGTCAATACGTTTAAAGGTTTTATCGAATTAGAGATGGCATTACGATATTATTACTGTTGAGACAATTATTATTCAAAGTTATAAGACAACGATCTGGAATGGTGCTGTGCTAAGAATAACTTAAATATCAAGTGGAAGGAAAATTAAAATCTACAGCATTATAGTTGAAAAGAAAAGGTCAAGAGTCTGTATATCGAAATGGAAATGGATGCTGAGTAATATGGTATAGATGTCAGATTTAATTTAGACTAATCTCCATGTGGTTTCACACATATCTTTTTGTAGGCTGGTCATAATGAAATGATCCCCTCTTTCACTGAAAAACCCACATTGTTATATTAAGAGCAACCACAACAGTTACTGCTGACCATGTGCCTCTCAAAAGAATCTAGGTTCATGTGCCAAATTCTATCATTTATATAAAAATAGCTTATAATTGAGAAACTTGTAGATGTACAGGCAGGGTCCATCCCGAGGAACACAAGCCAATCTGTAACGAGTGGAAGGTTGGAATGGATGAAATGAAGAAGCAACAGTTAATCAATTGAAAATTTGGGTTTCAAAATGTTGCACATTGCTGAAGGAAGAAACCAATAAGAATTTTCATTTAAAAAGCAGCTTTAACATAATAAAACATCCCGAGGCGCTTCACAGGAGCGATATCGAACAAAATTTTACACCAAGCCACCAAAGGAGATAATAGGGCAAAAGCTTTGGCAAATGGGGTGGTTTTAGGATGTATCTTAAAAGTGGAAAGTGTTTGGGTTTGAAATGCAATCAGTGCTACATGTCCCATCTGGCTTTCTGTAGTCAGGTGACCTCTGCCATGAGGCAGTCTCTGTAGGCAGCCATCTTGAGATCAGTTCAATAAAGACGGACAATGATAAAACATTGAGAAACTTTGCTGCCTTTAAACACGAAACAGGAATCAAGGTGGAGAGACAGAGAGACGCTGGCTGAATGTTCCAGAGCCTTGGGCCTAAGCAGCTGAAGGCACAGCCACCAATAGCAGAGCAATTAGAAGCAGGTATGCTCAGGCCCGGATTGGAGTAGCTCAGATATGTCAGAGGGTTATGGGGCTGAAGAAGATTACAAAATCAGGGAGGGGGTGAGGCCATGGAGGGGTTTGAAAATAAGGGTGAGAATTTTAAAATTGAGGCACTGCCCAATCATGATCCAGTGTCGGTCAGTGAGCCAAGGGGTTATTGGGTGAGTGAGGACATGGCCCAGGATAATTTTGGATGAGCTCAAGTTAATGGAGAGTGGAAGATTTGAGGCCAACCAGCAGTGTGTTGTAATAATCAAATCTAGAAGTAATAAAGGCTTGTATGAGATTTTCAGAAACAGATGAGCTGAAGCAGAGAAAGAGCTGAGGTAGAGAAAGAAACAGGCAATGTTACGGAGGTGGAAATAGGCAGCCTTTGTGATGGCTGTGTGGTCAGAAGCATATCTGCTCATCTTGGGCTCAAATGTGACATCTGGGTTGAAAGGAATCTGGTTTTGCCTCAGGCAGTTGTCAGGGAAAGGGAACGACACCCTGGCTAGGTAACAGAGTTCGCAGTGGAGACAGAAGACAATGCCTTCAGTCTTTCCAATACTTAAGTGGAGGTAATTTTTTCTCATCCAGTCCTGGATGTTGGACAATGATCAGAATTCTGCAGTTTTTGGTTCCAGGGAAAGAATGGGGTGGATGTTGACCCTTACTCACCTGGTTGAAAGCAAGTTGAAGGGCAGTTAAAATCAAAGAGGTGACTCTTTGTAACTTGCTGTTCCAAGCAGGGGGAAAGGACATCCCCATCCATAAGCACTTTGTGATTTGAGAGGATATTAGATGCCAAGTTCCTTTTTTAAGTATGCCGATTGGATCCAATATGTCATTTGGCCCCCATCGCCAGTATAACTGCGGCCTCAATGTAGGAAGCTGCTGCAGGTTATTTTTACCTGTTGAACTCAAGTTACAGGTGAAAACAGTAGAGGCTTTTCAAGATGAGTTTTTACTTATTTCAAAGAAAGGCACAGGAGCCATTATTTATCCCTCAATCAACATCACAAAAATGGATTATCTGGTCTATATCTCATTGCTGTCTGCAAATTGCAACTGTGACTACACTTCAAAGGTCTTTTGTTGACTGTGGCTGGCTTTGAGATGTCAATTGGTCATGAAAAGCGCTATATAAATGCAAGTCTTTCTTTTCTTCCTTTATTTCCCTTTGTGGGACTAGAAGGAACAGGAGTAATTCACCAGGTGCACCCCACAAGTAAAGTTTAGCCCCTTTCCTAATGTGAGATCCTCCCGAGAGCACTGATCTTCAGAAATGCACAAGTGCCCATGAGAAGATGAGCACACCCAAATTTCTTCAGACCAGCAGCTTCTTCCCACTCACTCCCTGTTGGGACTCAGGGACATTTTTGAGGGGCTGGAGGTTAAATTTGCCTTGACCTCCTGATTGCATAGCCAGGCAGGCAGGAACCTAACTGAAACCAACGGTCTCCTGTCAGAAAACAACAAGCATTTCAAATTCTCCAATGATTTGATCATAAGACTTCAATAAGCCTCAGATCTGTTGTGTTGTCACAATGATGTAAGTGTCATTTGTTCATATGGGATTGTGTAAACACATTGTGGGTTCATTTATTTACATTAGGCACAAGGGAACATTTATACATAGGTAGAAATGTTGAAAACATCAGCAGCAGAGCTGTGTGTGTGTGTGTGTGTGTGTGTGTGTGTGTGACACACTTCCCTTCTAGTGCTATCATGCTGCGATCCCTTAAAGGCATATTACAACTTCCCACCTTTTTTTTCAAAGATAATTTCTCCCCTTCCAAAAAAGAACAACTACTTACAATATGTGTTAAGGTTTAGTTACCATTACATAAGAGTACAAAACTAAGGAATCCACGGGTGGATTTCTTCCATCTCGGACTAAATCCTGTGGTGGGGGGGTGGGGACAAGGAGTAATTCCTGCAGTGGAGGCTGATGGGAAATTCCACGGTATCTTCCGTCCCTGGGTGTCATTAATTAAGCAGCTGAGGGTTTCTCGTCTTCCATGGCAGGACAGGCTCGATAGCACCGCGCCCCTCCCTGCCATCATTCCCAGGTGCCCTTTTTACAATACACTAACACTGGGATGTCTGGGAGGGAAGCTGAGGGTCCAGTGCCTAAGTTTGGTGACATCTCCCTGTATGTCCTCCTGGACCATTTGGAGGTCCAGAGGAATATACCTTTCCCGGCTGATGGGAGGACCAATGCTGCATGGGCACAGTGCCAGAAGATGATGAATGACCTTATTCACTCCACCAGGGTACGTCCTCTTAGATGGTTGCATAAACTACAAAGAGACTAACATGTCATTGTACAAAGTCCTCAGTGGCAAAAGCACAGTTGTGCCTCACGGTCCCACTGCAGTGCATTCTCTCTGCGGTGGAGTGACTACTGTGCCTCTTTCACCCTTCAACTGACATGGAATACTGCATGGAAGTGGCAGGGGTAGGAGGGCAGAAAAGGTGGAGAGGAAATCAGCAACCTCCACAAGTCAGATGCCTGTCTGAGCCTTCTCCTTGCATTTGGATGGGCTCAGCACTCTGGAGGGAGCTGGCCCATGACCCCTCTCCATAATTCGCACCAATGATGACTTGCCAAACAAAAGGGCTATCTTACGAGGGGAAGTATGAGAAGTGAACCAAATTGCAATGTTCTAATGCATGCAACATGCAACTCTTCTCAAACACTTGTTCTGTTGCCTTTGAGCAGGACAAGATCAATCACAGCCACAGAGTGGCAGAAGACAGAAGGGGGCCATCCATATCTGAGGTTTCTCACTGAAGCCGGGGAGAGGGCATCTGAGCTGTCAGGTGTGGAGTGGGATCACGCCACTGGTGATGGGGAGCACAGACTTGGGCATCCACCTTGTAGTAATTCATCCATTCTATGGAAACCTGAAGGTCAAATGTGCCTCCATGTTAGAAGCAGCTGATGCTGTCACTTGCATTCTCCTCTCTCACAAGTGCCTCCAGGGAGAGGCAAGAACCGAGCAGGAGGACTCCCTCTCAGGCCTCAGCACCGGCCCCAGCCCAGAGAGGAGCCAGGAGCGAGCAGAAGACCAAAGCTGCATACCCATAGAGGTGCACAGCAGACACCAGCACTCGCCACCAGCTCAAGGACACACAACTCAGTGGGTATACTGTTAGATTAGGAAGGGTGCCATAATCTGGAGGTCATCACGCAGACACATATCTGCAGCAGGGGGAGGCAGGTCCAGGTGAGCTCCCCACCACTCGGAGGGCTACTGTGGAGGAGGCACCTGCGAGGTGCAATTCAGATGACGAGCCTCTGGAATGGGCCTTCCAATTCATCGTGGAGAGTCAGCAAGAGGCTGAGTGACATCAGGCAGAGCTGTTGGAAGCCCTCAAAAGAGTGGCACATGAGTCAGAACAGTCCATCCGTCTGCTGGCTGATGAAGTGCTGCCCACATGTGTGCGCATTGAGGTCTCCATGGGGAGGATGGCAGATGCCATGGAGACCAGGTCCAGCAGAACGCCCAGTACCTGCTGTAGATGCACACAGACCTGCACTCTATCACGGCAGCCATGCGTGAGCTCCTGCAGTGACAACACGAGAGGGTGAAGGGGCACCTCGACCTCCTTCCAGATGCTCCTTCCCCTCAAGGAGTCAGGCATCCACTCAGGAATCTCAGAGGTTGTCCACACCCTCTGAACCCGCTTTGCCTGTGACCCCTTCAACCTCGCCCTCCGTAACCCCAGAGGGAGCAGCTGGCCCGCAGGAGAACAGCCATAGGAAGCTTGGCCCTCTAGGCCTTGGCTCTCCAAATGACGAAGTCATCAAAGACAACAGGGCAATAGAGTCAGCAGGCTGCCTCCACCCCTGCTGTGGATGTCAAGAGCAGTAACTAGAAGTGGTAGGCCTAGAAAAATCAAGAAATTTCGACTCCAACTGCTTGCACAGGTGAACACAATAATTGTCACAAATTAAATGTCTGCAAATATATATTTCACTGCATTATGTCCACTGTTTTCCTTCAGCATCCTTCTAAACGCTTTGAGAGATATTCCCCACCCCAAGCAGTGGTCCTGTATGCAGCTGACCCCATGAGTGAGCCTGCAGGGAGAAGGGACAATGGCAGTGCCTTTCAGAGCCATGTGCAAGCACTGTCCCGTGCACGCAGAGTCTTCAGCCATCAAATGCATCTCACCGGTCCCTAGCATATTCAATAATGCCTGCTGTGATTCCCTTTCTGCTATCCAGCTGAGATGACCTGTATCTCTACCAACCCACTGACCCAACTCCCATGCAGCATCTGTGCCTGTCCAGCACAAGGCTCCGCTCACTTTTGACTTGACCAGCATGGTAATTATCACTTTCTTCATGAGCTCCCCCACCATTTCCCCTCCCCCAGTCACCCATGTCCTTTCCCCCATCACCACTGACCACCCCTGGCATCACCTTCGACATTCCCACTATCACTCTCCAGCCCGAACCCTTTTTCTTCCAGAATGTCCAGGTGAATGTGTATGTTCCCTTCCTTCCGGAGCATCACACCTCCATTCAGATTGGCTTCCCTGACCCCTTCCTGCCCACCCCTCGTATCCGTGTCTATCACCATGTCCTAACTAACTATCCTCATTGCCCCTTCACCCGATACCGTCAAACCCTAACCCTCCCACTCTATCGGCTTCCTCGGCCCCTCTAACCTTAACCAAACGCTTCTAATCACGCCCGCCCTGTGTTCACTCCCCAGAAGTGAACAATTGACTCCACTGACCCCTCTCTGGACATTCGCAACCCCACCCCCCACCCAAGACCTGACCATCCCCCCCCACCTTCAGACCTAGACATTCCCCCCTCCCCACCCCACTTCTTCGCCTATCAGTGCCTCCTGCTGCCTTCCATCCCACAACCCGAGGATCCCACCCCCCATGGTCCAAAGCCTCAGCAATGTCCCTGGAAGTCCAAAGCCTTCTGCGAAGTAGAAGCTGCCGTGTGGAGACCTCCTGCCTTCTGAAAGCTACTTCATGGAGGAGCCATGTGGATGAGGCTCCACCCATCACGTGTTCCTCCAGGGTCCAGTAGCTGTCAGCCTTCATCATCTTCCTCTCATTGGATATCCGCGATCTGAGCAAGTTCCTAAAAGTAATTCCTGACTTTTGCACGCCACGCTGGTCCAGACGTGTTCTGAGCCTGTGTTTTCCCAATGGTGTAATGGAGAATCAGGCATGGCGGGAAGATTCCGGGCAGGCCTTCATTGCATCCATTAGCATGATGCAAATTGCTTTCGCACGGGCTTCCAGTGAGATTCCCAATCTGCCTTGGCAGGCAGCATCGGAAGATCCCACTGTCATTTCACGCCAGTGTGAAACCAATTTTTGGACCTCCTGCCAAATTCTCCCTCCTGCCTGCCATTGAACCTGCCAGTGGGGGCATAGGAGACTTCCACCCTATGAGCCTCTAAAGCATAGAGGTAATCTGCTGGTATGCCAGATTTTGTATTGGTAACCTTGTCTGGAGGTTTCTTTAACTATGATCTGTGGGATTGTCATTCTTGGATGTTGTTCCTGGTCTCATTCGGGATCTTGTCCTCAATCCAAAGGACTGTATGGTGGTTGAGGAGCTGGAATGGATCTGATTTGTCCTTGGTTACACCTCACTATTGCCTCTTTGTGTGTAATGACTTCATAGGACCTTGGTTCTGAACGAATCCTTGTCATCTCAGCTGTTTACCACATGCCTTCTGTGGGATCTTGGATGTGAACTTGTTGTCCCAATTGTAAACTTGGCAAATCTGTACCTGTATTTTTATCGCGCACGTTAGTCGTCTTTTCTTGCAGTTTTAAAAGTTGCTCTCTAGCTTCTGAGAGAGTAGAATGCGTAAGATCAGGTAAATTGTTACGCACTGGTCTGCTAAACATGAGCTCTGCCAGTGATGGAATAGTTGTACTTAAAGTTGTCGCTGTCAGATGTAAACTTGCCATCTTGCTTGGTCTGTCTTTTTCTGAGAATTAGATATTTCACCATGTGCGTCATTCATTCAGCTAGGCTGTTAGATCTAGGGTAATTAGGAGAAGAGGTCGTGTGATCGATATTCCACTTCTCTCACATATCCCGAAATGGCTTATCAATAAATTGCAGATCTGTAATGATCTCTGTGGCATGCCAAATAAACTGAAAATAGCACTTAGAATGTGCGTGACAGTTGTGTTAGATATATTGATAGATATATATATTGTGCAATTGTCCAATAGTAGGGTACTTATTAGCCGATGATGACGGTAAAGTCAGTGCCATGGACATGAAAGAGGTCGGATGTGATTTTGGACCAAGGATGGGTAGGAACTTCATGTGGAATCAGTGGCGTTTGTGCTGATTTGGCATATGCTCTTGACACTCCTCGCACCTCTTGACGACAACTGCAATGTCAATTTTCATACCCGGCCAATAGGCTGTCTCTCTTGTGAATCTGCTTGTCCAATCTATGCCCATGTGTGAGTGATGAAGTTGTTGAAGAACATCAGGTCACAAAGATTCCAGTATGATGATGTGCCTGCCATTAAATATGACTCCTCGAGAAATGCCTAGCCTGTCTTGATAAAGCCAAAATGGTCTCAGGTGTTCGTGGACATGCAGAATTGAACCAGGCCATCCTTCAATCCTGGAATCTTTCCCCATTTCTTCTTGTAGCTGCTGGCATTTGCATTGCTCAAAATGTACTAAATCAATTTGAAGAAGAGCTTCAAGGTCGATGTTAATGAAGTCAACTAGCAGAGCCAAGGATACGCCTTCTGTTTTTGTTGGGTTAAGCAATCTGTTAACTGTATTTGTTGTGACCCTCAATTTGCCTGGCTTGTACTTAAGCTCACAGTCATAACCCTGAATCTTTATCAAGAAACGTTGCAATCTTGGTAGTATGCTGGTCAATGGCTTTAACCAAATCATCTCCAGTGGCTTGTCATTGGTCTCTACCACAAATCTTTTGCCAAATAAATGGGTATGGAAATGCATGATTCCAAACACAAAAGCTAATGTTTCCCCTCGATGTTGGAGTAGTTAGATGGTGTCACAGATAGATTTTTGTGACTGTTTTGTTTGGTTAACTCTCCCTTGCTCGCTATCAATCCAGCCCACACCCTGGTCACTTACCTTTCCCAACTGAGCTAACCCAGTGCTGGTCCTCTGGACATGCTGTCTCACTCACTGAACTGACCATCTATGCATTGCAAGCTCACCACAGGGGATCTGTCTGCTTACCAGCTCTTTATTTGAGCACTATCCTGGCACTGTGCCTTCAAAGGTTTTCTGTGTGGTCACCACGCTGCGATTTCAACACCCTCTGATGCTGCGACTCCATTGCGGCCTGACCAGAATGTCAAGGGTCGCCTTATGTCATATAGCACAATCTAAGGCTGTACACCATGTCATTCCTGTACTTAATCTTACTGCCACGCTGTTTGACCACCACTGAGCACCATGTCATGTTGTTAGAATGATATAGGCACCAATCGCTCTTAAGAGATTGGGTAAACACAACGTGGGTTCATTAATTTAGACTAGTCACATGGGAACATTCATACAAAGGTAGAAAGCTTGAAGACATAAGCAGCAGAGCTGTGTGTGCTCTGCTGAAAGGCAAAAGTGAAACAAAGTCTGGACCACATGACACACTTCCCGTCTAGTGCTGTCATGCTGCCATCTCTTAAAGACATATTACAGCACATAAGAAAATTACAGATGAGGGAAATGATATTTGGCTCATCTTAATTCACCATTTAGAAACATCCCAAAGGTTCCCCATTATTTGCAAATGTCACACCTCTTTTCAAGAAAAGAGGGGGAGAGAAATCAGTGAACTATAGGCTGGTCAGCCTAATGTCAGTTTTTGGGAAAATGCTGAAATCTATTATTAAGGAAATTAGCAATGCACTTAGAAAAACATAGTATGACTAGAACAAGTCACCATGGTTTTACTAAAAGGAAATCCTGTTTGACAAATTTAATGGAGGTTTTTGAGGATGTAACTAGTTGGGCAGATGATAGGGAACCAATAGGTATAGTATACCTGGATTTCCAAAAGGCATTCGATAAGGTGCCACAGGTAAGATAAGGGTTCATAGAGTTGGGGGTGATACTTTAGCATGGATAGAGGATGCGTTGACGAATAGAAAGCAGAGTGGCCATAAATTTTTTAGGTTGGCAGACTGTGACTAGTGGAGTGCCACAAGGATCAGTGCTGAGGCCTCAGCTATTTACAATTTATATTAATGACTTTGATGAAGAGACAGAGAGTAATGTATTAAAGTTTACTGATGATACCGAGCTAGCTGAGAAGGCTGTTTGTGGGGAGAACACAGAGAGGCTGCAAAGACATATAGACAGGTCAAGTGAGTGGGCAACAAGTTGGCAGATGAAGTATAATGTAGGGAAGCATGAACTTATTCACTTTGCTCATAAGAATAGAAAAGAAGGATGTTTTTTAAAAGGTCTGAAACTTCTCAGTGCCGACATTCAAAGACCTTGGGTGTGCTGGTGCAAGGAATGGGGAAACATACAGATACAGCAAGCAATTAGGAAGGCAAATGGCATGTTGGCCTTTATTTGCAAAGGGATTGGATAACAAGAATAAACAAGTCTTGCTGCAATTATACAGGGTTTTGGTGAGACCAAACCTGGAATGCAGTGTGCAGTTTTGGTCTCCACATTTAAGAAAGGATATACTTGTATTGGAGGTGGTACAGTGAAGGTTCAATAGATTAATAGTCGTTTCGTAGTACAGAATTTGACTTTGCTGAAAAAAGAGACATATCTAAGTTTTTTGTCTTGCACTCATCAGGACACTCGCAAGAATACCAATATAAGGGAGAAAACAACAATTTATACTGTATGTGAAGAGAGTATTGTTTGGTTGGCAAGTTGTGTTGCCATGGAGAATGCACCACTGACAGTTAACTGCCAGGTATAGTTTTAAATTTAAACCAGGCAACTTGACCCTGATTGGTCAAGGCATTGCCCTGAGGAATGAGTCAGCGAATGGCAGTAACTTATTTTGTTTAGCTGAAACAGGCTCAATTTATGTGCATGTTCTTTCTGTCTGCAAAGATATATGTAACTTCCAGTACACACACATGCACCACATTGTGAGACCAATTGACAATCTTAAATTGGTTGTCAGCGTAATTCTTAGCATATTGAGGATTATTTAGCAAATGCTGGCCGATTGCAGAATCATATCTAATGTTGGACACTGCATTTTGAGTTTTGCAAGCATGGGCTGGCTGGGTATGTACCCTGTTCATTGCGAACAGCAGCCAGGATATGCTGTTTGATACAATCTGATGAGATGGAACAGATTGGTTAAAGGTTACTAATTTCCCCCATGCCCTCCACTGCGCTTGGTCTGAGGTGTACAAATTTCTTTCATTTTTTGATTTGACCCATTTATGCCACCTATTGCTTCAATAGATGATCGCACCATAAACAGTACCCGTTTGAAACATGCCCACACCATAAACTCACCTAAGCGGATGCAGTTTGGCAACACAATTAACGGTGCCACTAAACATGTAACAAATCTCTCTGACCATGTCCTCTCAGAAAGTGAGGAGTTTGTTCTTGTGCATGGTTTCAGTTTTGGTGTGCCTTCACCCCAAATCAAACAGGAAGAGGTATTAGCTGAGTTTGAACTCCCCTACTCCCAATTATCCCACCACAATCCAGCATCCACTGAAGATACTGAATCCCTGAAAGCACACCTAGCTGATCTAGCACATGCATATTGTGGGATTCCAAATGACCTGTCCAACTTTTACATGCAATGTGAATGTCTTACAGTGCTCCAAGGCCTTAAGACCAACCTGGACATACACATCAGTAAACCCGACAAAGGGACGGGAATAGTCATCCTTAACAAGTGTAACTTTATCAACAAAATGCACACCATTATTAATGACAGGTCCAAATTCGTATTCATTGGACCTGCCACTTATCATAACCAGACAGCCTTCCTTGAAATTAAGCTAAAAAAAAAATGCTTGCTGGAATTGTATAAGAGCGATTAGCTACCATGTGATATATATGACAGGGTTCTTCCTCACAGTTCACTATGTCTGCGTATATGTGGGCTGCCCAAGCCACACAAAAGTGATGTCCCTCTACGCCCCATCTTATCTATGACCAGCTCTGCACAACATGAATTGGCCAAATGGTTGGGTGAATTGTTACAACCAGTTTTGAACAAGTTTTCCACATACTCAGTGAAGGATTCCTTCACATTTGCGAAGGCCATACAGAACTTGCATATCAATAGCAATGCTGTGTCCATGTGCTCATTTGACGTTGCCAGCCTTTCCACCAATGTTCCACTTAAGGAAGCCATGGATATTTGCGCTGCAGCGCTATATCATGACAATCTAGACCTGCTACCTTTGAGTAAATCAATATTCATTGAACTTATGAACATCGGCAACTCGCGCAGTTGAGTTCAGTTTTAATGATACCATGCATGCAAAAATAGATGGTGTTGACATGGGATCCTCTCTAGGCCCAGTTCTTGCAAACATCTTTGTTAGGTTCCATGAGAAACATGTCTTTGATGGAATGATACCCAACCTCCTACCCCTTATATATTTCCGATATGTGAATGTTATGTTTGCTATATTTAAATCCACAGCTGCATGTAACAATTTCCTTACAAGCCTTACTGGGCTGCAGCCTGCACTCAAATTCACCTTTGAAATGGAGCAGTCAAAAGAACTCCCCTTCCTTCATGTATTAGTTGAGAAATCCGTCAGGCGGTTCTCTACCACGGTCTACCGCAAGCCTACCTTCATCGGTCAATGTACGCATTGGGGATTCCTACAGTTCTACACACTATAAGGTTGGTCTTATCGGCAACCTTGTAAATAGGGCCCGAGTCATTTGCTTGCCATGCAAGCTTGATGCTGAAGTAGGACCCATCAAAGACATCCTGCACGATAATGGCTACCCTGATCAGGTAATTTCAAGCTGAATATCATGCAAACTCATGAACAGGCCTAAGGCTGTCACTTTTAACCCTGAAAAGTGCCCAATCTACCTCAGATTACCCTGGAAGGGCAAGGGTAAGGCATCTGAAAACTTTGAGCAACAGGTGAAGCTAGCTGTTTCACGCTGCTACTATGCAGCAGCAACACGAGTGGTATTCGCCACTAACAGGATACTGCCGTCAAGCCAAAAAGATATTCTGCCTATCACACAAATGAGTAATGTGGTATATGAATTTCAGTGTTAGTGTGATGCTAGGTATGTAGGCCGTATGTCCCAAAGACTGGAGGATCGTATCAAACTGCATGTCCCAGCTGCTGTTCACACTGGGCAAGGTACAGACCATACCCAACCAGCCCGTGCTTGCAAAACTCAAAACACAGTCTCCAACGTTAGATGTAATTCCACGATTGGACAGCATTTGCTAAATAATCCTCAATCGATTAACAATCACACTGACAACCAATTTAAGATTGTCAGTCAAGCTCACAGTGTGGCACATTTGTGTATACTAGAAGCTACATATATTAATACACAGGGCCCTGTTCTTTACAGACTGAAAGAACCTGTACACACATTGCACCTGTTTCAGTTAAACAAAATAAGTGACAGCCACTCGCTGACTCATACCTCAGGGCAATGCCTTGACCAATCAGGCTCAAGCTGCCTGGTTTAAATTTCAAACAATGCTTGGCAGTTAACCATCGATACCATGGCAATGCCCCTTGCCATCCAGTCAGTACTCAAATTGTTGTTTACCCCCTTATAGTGGTGTTATTGTGAGAGTCCTGATGAGTGCAAGATGAAAAGCTTAGTGTCCTTTTTCAGCAATGTCCAGTATATTGGTCCCTGGGATTAAGGGGTCATCCTATGATAAGAGGCTGAGTAAATTGGACTTATATTTTGTGGAATTTAGAAGAATGAGAGGCAAACTCATTGAAACATATAAAATTCTGAAAAGGGTTGATAGGCTGGATGCTGAGAGATAGTTTCTGCTGGTCGGGGAATCTAAAACACAGTCTCAGGATAAGGGTCTAATGATTTGGGACTGAGGTGAGAAGAAATTGCTTCACTCAAAGGGTTGTGATTTTTTGGAATTCTCTACCCAATGGATGCTCCATGTTTGAATACATTTAAGGCTGGGTTTGACAAATTTTTGGTCTTTCAGGTATTTAAGGGATATGGGTGGGAAAGTGGAGTTGAAGCCCAAGATCCGACATGATCGTATTGAATGACAGAACAGGCTCACTGGGCTGTATGGTATACTCCTGCTCTGATTTCCTGTGTTCTTGTGTGGCACCCAATTGTTTCTAAAATAATTCCAGGCCTTTCATCTTAATTATTCTCCCAGGAAGTCCATGCCAGATGTTGATCACTCTTCTTTTTGGAAAGAAGAGCTTCCTGATATCTGTTCTACATCTTACAACTTTGAACCTGTGTCCCCGTATCCTAATCTCACAATTGAATGTAAAATGTTTAAATTACTTTTTCCATTCTGTTTACTAAAATACTGCTGTAAGATTACCTCACAAATACCTTGTTGCAGGGGTATCATGCTCAAATTTCTTGATCCTTTCTCATAACTTGGGTCTTCACCACAAGGGATCAGTCTTTCTGCTGCCTTGAATGTCTCCTTTTATTCACAGCAAGCATAATGCGCACAATAGTCCAGATGTGTTCAGATTAAAGAAACGTGTAATTTGATCATGCTCACCTCTGAGTTATGTTCTATTAGTTTGCCTACAAAGTTTGGCTATTCTGTTAGTATCATTGATAGCTGTTGTGCAATGGATAGATATGTCAAGCATTGAGTCTACTTGGTTCCTTTCAAATTCTTCCTTCAGAAAGAAATACGTGCATTTATATAGCGCTTTTCATAGCCTCAGGATATGCCAAAGCATTTTACACTCAATGATGAACATTTGAAAAGCTGTCACTGTTGTAATGTAGGAAAAACAGCGGCCAATTTGTGCACAGCAAGCTCCCACGGAAAATGACTGATCTGATCATTCTACAACTCAGTAGCTCACCAATCCAGTATACAACTGCTATTTTGAGAACAATTCCAAAGTCAGACCAAAGAGCAGATGCTTGTGATAACAAACTCAGTGTGTTGAATTTGGTGAAATTTCCTACAGGTGTAAAGTACTGCACACAAAAAGGAGAAATGGGCATTATATGTACTCCGTAAATGGAATTGAAATGGCTTTGGTTTCAGCTGTGGCTCACCGGTACTACCCGTATCTCTGAGCCAGAAGATTGTGCGTTCAAGTCCCATTCCAGAGAACTGAGTACAAAATCTAGGCTGGTGCTCCAGTACAGTACTGAGGGAGTGCTGCGCTATTAGAGGTACCATCTTTCCAATGACATAATAGGTAAGATGGAACTATCTGAAGCCAAACAGAGAGTTCCCCCTGATATCCTGGCTAATATTTATCTCACAACAAACGTCAGTTAAACAGTTTATCTGGTCCCTATCACATTGTTGTTCATGGGACATTGCTGAGTGTAAATTAGGTTTGCATCTCCTACATTACAACTTCAAAAGTACTTAATTGGCTGTGAAGTACTTTGGGAAATCCTGAAATTGTTAAAGGGCACAATATAAATGCTAGGCTCTCTTAATTGAAATGAGTAAATTACACTCATTTTGCATTGATGGTACAATGATTAAAGTTGTAATCTGACTGCATCAATCTGTCAGAAGGCAGGGGAATTAGTCAGTCCTGCTGTTTGCAATCCCCTACATAGGAACAGTGAGAAGGGCCCAGCAATACATCTGCACCTATCCAAAACCTGATCTAGTTTCCCAAGCAACATGAGCTGCATTATACTCCAATACTTTGCATTCAGTCCGCAATGGTAAAATTCATCGTAGTTCAAACTGGCCCAACAAACTTAGCTTTGCGAATTATATATGATAACACAGGTACAGTGACCTAAAAGAAATATAACGGCTCACTATCAAGTGATTTATTATCAAGTCAGCCTGAAAGAGAAGTTAGAAAATATGAAATTAGGCAAACTGATTTCTCAATTGGAAATTTAAAAACTATACACTCTTAAAACTTGATTAGATTTGCATTTTAAATAATGGCCAATATAAGGGTAATAATTGGAGATAATCCCGTGACAAAATGTTCGAGGACCATGAATCATTAGCAAAAGGAAAGCAAGATCCGAAAAACAAAATGAAAATTTAAAGGTGGGAACCTGGAGCTGGAATCTGGCCAGAAATTGGAATACAAATCTGCAACAGTTGCCTTGTACCATAGGAGAATTATCTTCATCTCAAAAAGGCTGCGGCAAACCTTGCTTAATATTTAGGGGGAGAGTCATTTGGCATTTGTTTTATGATGGAACTGTTCCCTTTAAGTGATTAATCTTCATTCTGTTCAAAACATTCTGGTATTCATCCACAACTCGAAAAGTGAAATAGTGGACAAATTTGATTTATGAAGACAATGCCACTTTTAAGTGTTGTATCAAGGGCTTATTCTGTTTCGATCAAACAATGGTATTTAGTTAGTATCTGTGGATTGTAACACACTACCTATGTTCATGCGAACATACTACATTTTGCTCAAAGCAAGAACCACAAAAATTACCCCCACCCACAATTGAATTGACCGGTAAATGATAGTGGGCCATATCTGTGGTCTTTGGTGATACTCCTGGGTTACCCACATTGAGAACCAGATAACACATTGCATGAATCAGCAGTCTGAAAATTCACAAATAGAGAAAGTACTTCTCTCACCATGTGAGTCAAATGGCCAGTAATAATAGGGAAATCCCACCGTAACAATACACAACTGCACAGAGATCAGCAACTTATACTTCAAAGTTTGAAGTGGGGTATACAATTCAAAGAAACAAGGATTTACATGCTAATACCAACCACATCATAAATGCAGCAAGGACATGACACAAAATAACATAATGCAAAGTGCTGCAGATGCTGAAAATCTGAAATTAAAGCAGAAAATGCTGGAAAACATCTGGCAAAATCTATGGCAAGATAAACAAGAGTTAATGGGCTGAGTTTTCTCAGCGTCAGCCTCATGATGGCAGGCTTGGAGGTGGGGGAGCCAGGAAAGTTGGGAAAATAAGTAGGAGCAGCATGTGGACAGCTCCTCGATGCACTTCTGCTTCCAGAGAACTTTCCTAGGAGTGGGCTGGGAATCGGATCAGCTGCCTACTTCAGGGAGGAGCAGCAGTCAATTTCACTATATAAGGCTCCAATTAGGATGTTTCAGCAGCCCCACTGGCATTTTGGCACTGACAGAGTAGCCCCATGCCATGGGCAGAGACTATCAGCTGAATGGAGGTGGCCTTCCTGCAGCAGAAAGCCACCAGTGCCGGAGAATCCCTGTCCCATTGACAGGGCTTTGGAGCAGGAAAGACCACAATCGTGGTTGATCACAATCCAGAGGAAGGGTTTCCCCTATCCACCTTAACAGAATTTCCAGTCCAGATTTTGTTTAAGTCTACACTGCTGTGCAGCCCGGCAAAGAGGCCTCCGTGCTGAAATGCCCTCGCAGTCTCCTACCTGCCCATTTCTCCCAGGATGGTGAACGCAGAGGCATCATTTAGGGAAGCTGCCTCCCAGCAGATTGTTGAGGTGATCCTGCTGCTGCCAAACGCAGGTGCAGGAACCCCATTTGGTCCCCATGATGGGGTCCCCTGTGGCAGAATCCAGCCCAATGGTCCAGGTCAATGTCCTTTCATTAGAACTGGAAGAAGTTACAGATTTAACTTTTTACAAACAAGTATGGACAAGGGAAAAGCAGAGGGAGGAAAGAACAAAGGGTGAGATTTGTGATAGGGTGAAAGGTAGAAATGATTACAAGCTAAAACAAGAAACAACCAGAAGATGGATTCAAAGGAAGTGTAAGTGTTTACAGCAGAACCATTACCAGCTTGTGGAGGAAAAATTAGGAGCAGCAGTTATGATCTGAAGGTGTGGAAGAGGTTGTAAAGTGCCTAATCGAAAGATGAGTTGCTATTCCTGGAACTTTCACTTTAGATATGCGCTTATTCAATGCCACTTGATAGTGTACAATGCAAATGTAGGGATACAGAGCACACGTTAAATCACCACGGAGGCCTTCTTTCCATAATTCATTTACTATTGGCACAAAAGGCAAACTAAAATCTGCATTCAAGCTTTGTTTGTGAGAACGTGCAGCATTGGTTCAAATACTCTTGATAGACTAAACCTATTTCATGATTCAGATGTCACCAATAAATTCTCTGAGTTGCAGTTTATGACATTATCTGCACCCTCCCCAGAGGTTTTCTCGGTTATACCCTAGCTATATGTCAACTTATCGGTCAGACTTTAAACGATGGACTGAAACTGACAGCAAGCTTCCATGCAAAATATTGACGTTCACACGAATTGAGTTTGACCTTTGCTTGGGCGTAAGATTGCGCGAGTTGACGTCGGGTGAGCATCCAGACGTCACTGCGCACTCGTGCGATATTTCGCTTGGCGGGTGCACGCAAAAGTCAGAAGAGTGCCCGCCAACAATTAAGCGGGCAATTAAGCTCATTGAAGACCCAATTGTAAGCAATTTCTCATGGCCCATCCAACCTTGCAGTTGGCGGACAGGCCAACCAGCCAGGCAGGCTTTACATTTTTGATGAAACTTTATCCAAGGACGGGGTGAAATCTCCGTTAAGATTTAACATAAAAAGGAATATCTGGGGATAGCATTTGAATGAGGTCTGCTTTCAAGTGCTTGATCGTGCTGCATGGACATCTTTTGCCGCCTTTTTGTGCTTTCTTTTATTACTTGCAGGTCTGCCGCTCCCTGAGGCATCTGTCTGCCTTCAGGGAGCTCAGTGGCAGCGCTCACCAGCACCCGCTACCTGCCCTCTTCCCACCGCCATCGGCGGCGCTGAGCCTCTTTCAAATCAGAGTGGGGGCCGATCTCAGTTGGGGGAGAGTTTCCTGTCCTCTCCCGGGTCCACCAATCAGGCGCACCAGACGAGCGCAAAATTCAGGCCTTGGTATCTTATCTGAAAGCCAATGACTGGGATCACATTGAAGTAAAATCTTTGTTTGAGAAAAGGAACAGAGGGGCAGTGGTAAATATAAATGCTGATTTCAGGGTTGTCCTGGGTGTTTCAGGTTATTTTCACCATGTCCATTCACACCTCGTTTTCAATGATATCCATTTCGTAGATGTTCCTACTGCATAAATAATATCACAGCTAGATTTCCAGTTTTTGTCCTGTTTTATTGCCAAGCAGATGTCTTGTTTGTGTCTGGCATTTACAAAGTGCTGTTCTCTGGCAGCACCTCCCAAACCTAACGGCCTCCATCACTGAAGAGAACAGAGCAGCAGATACCTGGGATCTGACTTGAGCATTTATCCCCATTCCTTCATTGTCACTGATGAAAATCTTGAAGCTCCCTACTTAACGATATTGTGAGAACACTTACACTTCACGGGCTGTAGCAATTAAAAAAAAAAGGTCAACCAACAGTTCTAAAGGGCAACTAGAGATGGGCAATAAATTCTGGCCTTGTTACAGCTGCCCATATCCCAAGAATGATTGGAAGTAGGGCCTACTCCTGTTCCTGTGGGTACTAAAGGAATCAAGGGATATGGGGACAATGCAGCTTGAGGTAGAAGGTCAACCATGATCTTATTGAACAGTGAACCAGGCTCAAAGATTAAATGGTCAACTCCTGTTCCTATTTCGTACGTGCTTCTGTAAAAAGGGAGCCTCTGTGTAATATTTGCTTTGTTTTGTTGTGACCCAGAGTGCTGCCCCCAGCCAAATGTCCAGCCCACAACTGCTACATGGTAGACATGGCCCTGAAAGGCAAGAAAACTGCAGCCCCCAGGTTTAGTGATGCGTCCCTTGAGCACCTTTTGAATGCCTTGGAGGCCTGCCATGGTGTCCTCTACCCCAGCTCTGGCTACAGGAGGGTCAGCAACATCACCAATCCAGCATGGCAAGAAGCAGCAGTGGTAGTCAGTGCCAATGCCCTGCAAAAGAGGACAGCCACCCAGTGATGATCCATGGGAACCTTTAAAAATATATATTATTGCCATTTACCACTCTCTTCTGGGTCTGTTGTTCCTTTGTGTCCAGTGCTCTTGGCAACGCAGGCTTTCTGTAGTTAAAATACAGTCAGGGTCTGAATGACATCATCAAAGCCCGACTTTTGAATTCAATAAGATCCTCGCCTGTTTGGTGTGAGGTCCTCTCTGGCTGGCCAGAATGTGCCTGTTAAAATGGTATAGGGTACATGGACAGCAAGGATTAGGTGAGTAGGTCACTGCATGGATTTTAACTCCCCACCCTGGAACGCCCCATTCTCTTTGGGCACCTAGGGAGAACAAGAGGTGGTGAAAGGATGTCCAGATACTTACGGAGAACAACTTGCTACCTGTTAATCTGAGAAATATCTACTTACCCACACTTTTTGTTCTTGCCTTTTCAACCATCTTTCATCCAGGCCAACACTCTTCCTTTTATGCCATAGGCCATAATTTTCTTAAACAATTTCTTAAGTGTTATTTTTTTCAAATGCTTTTTGGAAGTCAGTCTCAATTGTCTTTTCCACATCGCCCATCATATTTTTGGTTACTCTTTGTCAGATTCATCAAACATGATCTACCCTTGCAAATCTATCTCTGATCAGTCCATGCATGTTTTTGTTATTTTATCCCCAAGCGCAACCTCTACTCATTATCCTACTACTATTGCAAGGCTAACAAACACAATGCACACAGCTCAATCAAATGGGTTGACCAGGTGAAAGGACCATACTTTCAGTGCAATTCTCTTGAAGAATTTCAAGTATTGGCACTGTACATTCAAAGACAATCAATTGCACCAAAAGCCTCCAAACAATCATAATACGAATCTGATAATCTCATAAGGTGCCTACTCCCTGGAAAAAATTAAAATCTTTCAATTTACTTATGTTCTACTGTGTTAATTAGAACATATTGATGTCTAAATCACATGTCTGACAGTTGATTTTTTTTCTCTCAGAGGGTTGTGAGTCTTTGGAACTCTCTTCCTGAAAAGGTGGTGGAAGCAGAGCCTTTGAATATTTTTGAGGCAGAAGTGGATAGATTCTTGGTAAACAAGGGGGTGATATCTTATTGGGGGTAGGCGGGATGCAGATTTGAGGTCACTATCAGATCAGCCATGATCTTATTAAATGGTGGAGCAGGCTCGAGGGGCTGAGTTTCTTACTCCTGCTCCTTGTTCATATGTTCAGCCAAAAGTGGAAATGACTTTAAAAATGAACCTAGGAGGGAATTACTCTGTGTAGTGACATTGCTGCTGCATTCAATGTTTAATGCTTTTGATACACATAGCAACCAGAATTATTTTCACCCCAGTGTTACTGAAGTCATGCAACTAGAATATCAGAATAAGAAAGCCTTTTCCATCTGCTAGAACAAACCAGTTCTAAATAGAAAATAACTGGTGTCACTGGAAAACTGGTTAAAAAATGACTGAAGATCATTTACCGTAACATTACAGTATCTGACTGTCCATTACCTAGCAGTGACCTTCCATTATCTAGTAACCCTGGACACGCAATTCAGATGCCAATGAATGCCCTGCACATCGCATACTGGACAATGTAGGGTTCAGCTGTCAACATTTTACAGCAGATAGCAGCAAGAAAGAAGTCGCCACTTTTCTATCTAACACATTTGCCCAGAACTTAGGACATCATTAATTGCACTCAAGCAGCTTACCTGCAATGAAAATCCGTTCTCAAAAAGCAATGGCAACAGGAAATGGGGCTCGTAGATAATCTGCAACTGTGGGAACAGAATCAAGCATGTCAATGCCCATTAACATGACAACACCCATGGTACATGCAACCTATAGCACTCAATGGCACCAGCCAAGCAAGGGATGGTTGTTTAGGGATTAGGGGTGTACCAGGGATGTGGCTTGTGTTACCCAAGGACATACCCTGAGAAGAAGAACAAGTGGCCCATGCTTTGACAAGCTCTAAGCAATTGTGTCTTACAGTCCCAGAAGGTACAGGGAAAATTTATGAGGCATCTGCCATATTACAGCTTGTTGCTGTGCCAATAAATATGCTTAGCCAAGGGAGAAGTAATGGCAGATTGAAAGAATACAGTTGGTTCACTAGGGTCACTATGAGATGTTGGCACAGGGAACAATGATGTCAGTCTCTGAACAGCACATTGCAAACGTCTCTGCAGAAGAAAAGTCATCACTTAGACACTAATTAAATGTTTGCCCATTCCCAATGTATAGCACAGCAGAAAGAATAGGGCACTGTGACATCGTGAGCCTTGAGGGCCCAGTTTCAGACTGCATCACCTTGGCATGGGCAATGGACTGGGGCTGGCTGGCTGACAGCCAACAGCAAGGGTGGAGTGACAGTGCTGGGAATATGAATTCCACCATCCGGGGAGAGGGTAGCAGGATTGTGCTCCATGGAGCCACCACCACACCCATGACAGGGGCCGGTGGTGGGGGGGGGCATCTCAGCAATCCTAGTGAACTACTGGAGCAGAGATTGGCATTAGGATCTACAGTCATGATGACAGGAGTCTGCATAGCAGCAGATATGGTTTCCATGGTGTCTGAATTTCCACTGCAGTACTGAGGCAGCAAGTGCTTTCTGGCTGTGTTGCAGTGGAAGCATCAGCCACCAGCCACTCCATCAAGGTTGGATCTGCCAGTTTGTTCATAGAGTTGGCCATTACTTCCAAGCCAGAAAGAATGGACTCCAAGCTCTGAGCAACAGCCTCTGCCACAGTGGAGCCGGAGCCATCCATGCTCCTTGACAGGAGGTTGTCTAGCAGGCCCGATAAACCACCAAGATCTCGGTGCATGTGGTCATCAGCATTCCTATTTGCATATTTCCAGGCAACGGGGCACGTAAAATAGAATGGCTGGCTAGCCCACTGCCTTCCCACCCACCCTCAAGCTGTCCCCCATAATACAATAGGTGAGTAAAGTGTCAACAAGCCGGCCCACCGTTAGACCTATTGAGGCCCTTAACCGGCCAATTAATGACCAGATAAAGGTCTGTTTCTGCGCAATCCTGTGCCCACCCCCGAGATGAGTTTAACCAGGTGGGGGAGTGGCGGGTGGGGATCCCGCCATCTTCCCGCGTTCACCAAAATTATGTTTGGGGTAGGAAGACCTGTGGGTGGCTTTACTGCCCCATTGCTACTGCAGCAAGTCCCCAGAGTCTAAGTCCTGGAGTCAGGTTGAAGGTAAGTGCCATGGGAGAGGTGGTATTTCGGCAATGGCAGGAGGGGTGGCCCGAGGTGGGGGAAGAGTAGCATGGAGGTCTTGATGGAGTGGCTGGGGCTGAGGGAACCTGAGGTAGAGAAGAACCTGGTGGGGGGGGGTGGGGGGGGGGGCACCCCTTGGAAAAGGGGACTCTGACGGAAGCACGCCCCGTTCCTGTCAAGGCCCAAAAAAGGTTAAAAGCAAAAATCTGCTGAGGCTGGAAATCCAAAACAAAAACAAAAATACCTGGAAAAACTCAGCAGGTCTGACAGCATCTGCGGAGAGGAACACAGTTAACGTTTCGAGTCCGTATGACTCTTCAACAGAAAGGTTAACCTGCTGGGCGCCCACTCGGCTCTTGAACTCCTCCCACTGGCATCAAAATTAAGGCTGAGGAGCAGCCCTTAAGTGTCCATTAATTCCCCCCCCACCCTTCCCCCACCTACATGTCACCAGAATAGTAATCCAGAGACCTGGGCTAATACTCTGGGGGACGTGGGTTCAAATCCCACCATGGCAACTGGTGGAATTTAAATTCAATTAATAGATTTTTAAAAAACCTGGAATTGAAAGCTAGTCTCAGTAATGGCACCATGATACTTTCATCAATTGTTGTAAAAACCCACCTGGTTCTCTAATGTCCTTTAGGGAAGGAAATCCGCCATCCTTACCTGGTCTGACCTCCATGTGACTCCAGACCCACAATGCGGTTGATTCTTAAATGCCCTCTGAAATGGCCTAAAAACCACTCAGTTCAAGTGTAATTAGGGGTGGGTAACAAATGCTGGCCTTGCCACATCTGGTGAAAGAATTTTAAAAAACTGCTAGCAGATGTCTGTCATTTCTCATCACTCTCAGATGTTGTTGACTTGTGCTGACATGTCATGATGACAAAGCATTTCATGAAGCAATGCTGCATTTTGATATGATCAAAGTATGCATTTAATTGCAGACCACTGACAGAAAGCACAAATAGACACACAACTTTAAGCCAATTCTAAGGGCAATCAACCTTACCAACTTGTTTTCCAGGAAAGGGCTTCAAGATTATGCTTGTTCATGGGCAACGCAGGAAGAAAACTTGGAACCTGGTAGCTCGGGAACAATGAGCCACATAGGTGCTGAGAATTTAAAGCTACCTACATTTGATTATGTAAGGCAGCACAGCAATAACACCTGCTTGTATTACTTTAATGCAGAACAAAACCCCACTTCACATGAATGTAATCAAAGGAAAACTCTTTTTATTCGTTCATGGGATGTGGGCATTGCTGGCTAGGCCAGCATTTATTGCCCATCTCTAATTTCCCTTGCTCAGAAGGCATTTGAGAGTCAACCACATTGCTGTGGGTCTGGAGTCACAAATAGGCCAGACCAGATAAGGACGGCAGATTTCCTGCTGGAGGAAGAATATTGCTTGAGAATTGATGAAGACTTGACAAAGTGTCCCAGAAAGTCTCCCAATGTGGTTTGGATATCCTGTTCTCAGCACCCAGAGCAATGAATGAGAGATATTGAGTATCCCTTTAGACAGCAATTGAACTCAACATTAATGCTGTGTTTACTTCCTACCAGCTGGCCTCTGTTAGAAGATGGTATTAGTTGAAGCGATAGCCACCAAAATCCCAAGTTGCCTTTTTAATAATGGTTCTGTATCACATTTTCTACTAATATCTGTCCTTATATCCCATAAAACGGTGGTTGGATCATTGGAAAATATGGGCTAAAGGTTTAAGATTGGAGGAGTTTGCAAACAAGGAGAAAGGTGGAAAATTTAGTGAAATCTAATGATAGAGGAAAAAATGCATGATGGAGAAATTTGAGAAAAGCTTAAAAGGAAAAGATGAGCTTACAGTATCACCAACAACAATTTGTAGTTATATACCACCTTCAATGTAGTAAAACGGCCCAAGCATGCATCACAGGTGCTTTATCAGACAATATTTGGCACTGAGACACATATGGAGATAAGGCACCTGCTGCTAACTATTAACCATGGCAATCATATCAGTCAAACATATGACATCACACTCAATGATGCACTTCCATCTTACTTGATGGAAAAGGTCATACACAACTAGAGACAGTAGGAGTGAACTGAGGGAGGAGAGATGTGTTCTAGCCACTGTGGAGGAGATAATGCTGGCCATTATTGGACAAGCCATTGCTGAGGCCATAGCCAGCACAAAACTGAATGTACTGATGGACGGTGAATAGGATTTTCCAATCCCACAGCTGGCGGGACTGGAAAATCCCACCCAATATGTTCATTACTAACCCTCCTTCTCACATCACACTTGTCTCTTTTCTCACAATCTCTTCTATCTACAAGCTGCAAGTGATGTAAACATGCTTCATTGTCTCCTCGCACCACAAACTTACCCTTGTGCCTTTTACTTTTCACATACCCAAGCAATGGAGGAAAAACAAGAGAGTGATGATACAGAAACACTTCTTCTGACTTTACACCCCTAGCCACTAGCTCAGATACTGAGACACCGCATATCTTAGAGGATAGCATAAAAATCAGTTTGGCATGTGGTGAGACACCAGGCATAAGTGTTCTCCAGCCAGGGCAGGGTGTAAGGGTAGCACCAGCTTGCTGAAGGGCAAGGTTACAAACAAGTTCAGTTGCAGAGAACTCAGATGAGGACTTCAGAGGGCCTAGCTACAGAAAAAGGCTGATGGGTGTAGACAACAAAATGCTTAGCACATTGGAAAACCTGTCAGAAAGCCTGCATTCGATGTCAAGGAGCATGGAGGACTCCGGCACCAACTTGGCACTGGACTTTACGCAGAGTTTGGAGCCCACCCTTTCCAGCATGGAAGTGATGGCCAATTCTGTTCGCATGCTTGTGGATGCAACCATGGTGCAGCATTGATGCCCGATGTTTCAGCTTTCTTTATGGCATAAACAACAGCCACCTAATATCTGAGTGCTGCAGTGGAGGCTCAGACTGCTGTCATTATCGTTGCGGGTATGAATATTCAAAGGGGTTTTTTAGCAGTCCAGAAATCTGTCCTCCAACAGATTGCTAGGATTGCTGAGGCACTGCCCTGTGGAAATAGCAATGGCTCTGTGGAACATGAGCTTGCTGTCCTTTCCCAGCATGACAGCATTTGTGCTCCTATCCATGCCGCTCTGCCAGTGTTCTTGCTGTTTCCTGTCAGCCAATACAGCCCTTGCTGAGATGGCACAGTCTGAACCGAACTGCACAATCATCTGCAGTCTCCTGCAATGAAAGCCATCATCCTGGCCACCAGCCATGCTGCAGCCACTGGAGTAACGCTGTGTTGGAGCACCAGGAAAGGTCAAGGCACATAAAAGACATGAGACACAAAAGCTGGAGTACTGTGTGTAGTTTTAGTCTCCTTACCTAAGGAAGGCTTTACTTGCTGTAGAGGGCTTGAAACGAAGGTTCCCTAGACAGGTTTCTGGGCTGAAGAGTTGTCCTATGAGAAAAGATTGAGCGGACTAGACACAAATTCCCATGGAGTTTAGAAGAATGAGAGGTGATCTAATTAAAACATATAAAATTCTCAAGGGGCTTGACAGGGTGGATGCTGTGAAAATGTTTATCCTAGCTGGGGAATCTAAAACATGTGGAAATGCTGGTAAATAGGTAAATTGGGTTTGAGGTTAGTGGCATCACACTTAAATTTTTCATGGATAGGCCAGGCAGAAAGGGGCTGTCTAGTTTAAAACTTCCCTTCCTCTTCCCCCTTCTCCTCCTGCTCCTGCTCCTAAGCTTCTCTCCTCCTAGGTGGTAGCATATGTGCTCTTCCCTCATGATGGCAAGGTTCTATAGCGCGTAACAAACCATCACAAAACAAGAGACCTGCTAAGCTGAGTAGCACAGAGTTCCTCCAGGGCAGTTCAGGCAGTAGGTTTTTAAGACACCAATGGTCTACTCTATCCCATTTTGCGCAGCAGCATGATTCCTGCTTGCTGCACATGTGTCCATGAATTGTGAACCAGAACCATCAACCATGTGGTCAGTGGATAGCCTTATTTGCTGACCAGTGGTCACTCTTTTGTCTTCCCTGGTAGCTGAAATACAACTGGCACAGCGGACTGCCACAGAGTGAGTGCATCATGACTGCTGCCAGGACACCGGGCACATTGACCTGCATAATGTGCTGCCTGTGTTCATGCATCAGCACCTTTAGGGAGTGGAATCCCTTTTGGTTCCGACAGAGTTGACATGAGTTGCATGCAAAGCCAGGCGCATGCAGTCACAGCACCCTGTGCCATGCAATAATCCCTGCAAACGCTCTGGCTCACTCCTCCCACTTCTCCCTGACAAGAAGCAGTGAAATGAAGTTAGCTCTTTTTGAACAGAGAGCCTTAATGACCTTCTTTCTGCAGCAGTGCACTGCAAACTGCAATTTGTTGCCGTTATCAAAACAGCGTCACCTCAGCATTGCATGGTTCTATAATGCAGCCATGTATACCAAATCAGAATATAAACAGCAACAGAAATGCGGCTAAATGGGAAGGGAAAATATGTCAGTGTTATTGGAGCTAATGTATCCTGAACAAATGATGTCAATGAACTGAGCAGGGAACAGTTGTTTAAGAGGGAGAACAAAATTCCCCAAAACAATTACATCAACGTATTCATGCACATATAATACAAAAATATAGTTTTTATGCCCTGTTAGGCAATCTTCTAAATAGATAAGATATTTTATATGAAAGTACTAGAAACAATGAGCTATTTTGAGTTCATCAAGGAGTGAGACATCTGGGACCAGTTTCAGGAGGACTGGTTCTTAGATAGGTAGAGCATAGCCAGCTGAAGGCTATATAACCTCCTTTACTCTGTCTCACCAATACTTATTTGGTCCAATCTTAGAAAGGTAACCTGAACTGCACCAGCACAGCTGACCGTACTTCAGCTATGCTTATCAACCCAATGCCTGCTGGTGCTGAATTCTGTCAGATTAGTTATACGCATCAAAGTTCACCTACAAGTTGGCAGGGTCCCGGCTTCTTTAACATAGGACCCTTATATCCAGCAAAGAGAAGTAACTTTCATGACACATCATCAATACTTTGGTAGCGGAAACATGGAAGATACAATATTTGAATAAGTAAAACAACTTTTATTACTGCTTTATAATGTTGTATCACTGTTTTATGTTTCAGGTAAATATTTATTTCATTGGTGTTTTCTGGTTCACACACTTCTGGTTACGCATTCTAAAGTCATTCTATATCCAGAATTGACTTGGATTGGAAAGGTTACCATATAGTAATTCTGCTTATAGTATCAGGAACACTTTAATCACAGAAAATGGTTCATCTCCAAGAACTAAGGACATTCCAGAAGAATTTGTATTTTAAAAGACACTGTCCCTTAAAGGGTTAATACAGGACTGTGATTCCTGGAAGAAGCATTCTTTTACAAGAAAGGGTAATTAAGCTGTTGTAAACAAAAACTACAAACCTCTGGATCAGGTGGATTGTGTACAAAGGGGGGTCACATGATTTTTATGGCTCTGGAATAAAACCATGCCCAGAAGACTGTGTTTTAAAATTGGCTTTGGTTTTGCTTTGAGAAGGACCAACTCCTTGAGAAAGAAGACAGCAGTCTTTTTGCAGTCCGCAGGTGGAAGTGAATATAAACTGCTCCTAAGTTGTTGTGGGCTAGGATAAAGTACCTGCACGGGTTCCTCAAACCTGCCTGAAAAGCAGTGCAACAGTCACTGATTGTTTCGCGTTGAGAGACCAACCGTATAACCCAGATATCATTTCAAGGACTCCACCATCTTTCCTTTGCCTTTGAACCATTGACTTTTAACCTTTGGTAGAATCCCTCCATTTCTATTTTTATTTCATTGTTTGTGTGTGTGGATGTGTGTGTGTATGTATGTATGTGTGTGTGTGTGTGTGTGTGTGTGTGTGTGTGTGTGTGTGTGTGTGTGTGTAACTTAGGTTATCTTGAAAGAGTAATTAGTATAATTGCATATTCCATGCCATATGTGGATAAACGTTGCCATTCTATTCAACAAGACTGGTTTTATAATAAATTAGTAAGTTTATTGTTTATTGAAAGAAACTTGGTTATAGTCCCTTTTTATTCTGGGTAACAGTAGTGAGGGTAAATAATTGGCCATTTTGATGAGCGAATTTAACATTTACACTAATGTAGCGACCTCTGGGGCAGGATCTTCCAATCGGTGAGCAGGACGGGGCCCACTTGCCGACACATAAAATGAGGTGGGATGACGTTGGGTGGAATTCCTGATGTCACCACATGTCATTCCCATTTTCAGGTTGGCAGGGGCGCAGCTGAGTCAGCTGCACGCCCACCAACCTGTCAACAGGTATGCATTTAAGACCGAGATAGATAGGTTCTTGGTTGGTAAGGGGATCAAAGGTTACGGTGAGAAGGCGGGAGAATGGGGTTCAGAAACTTATCAGCCATGACTGAATGGTGCAGCAGACTCAATGGGCTGAATGGCCTAATTTCTGCTCCTATGTCTTATGGTCTTATGTTCTAACAGCCTATTGAAGCCATTGAGAAACTAATTAAAATCATTAATGGACCTGTCCGTCCAACCTTAAGGTTGGTGGGCAGGCCAGGAGCCCTGGTGGGCTTCAGAAAAAGCATGAAACCTCACATCCATGGGCGGGATGAGGTTTCATGATGGTACTTAAATTTTTAATAAAGATTTCATTTAAAGTTATGGACATGTCCCAATTCATCTGACAGTATCACATGAGGGGACATGTCAGGCAAATTTTTCTATCATTTTATTGTAAATTTTAATTCGGAGCCGATCTCCCTGAGGCAGCACTTAACCTCGGGGAGATCAGTGCGCTCTTTCGTGCACATGTGCAAAAGTGCGCACTCCCAGCTGAGGGAAATCCCGCACCCCTCTCCCCCACCACCCACACCCCCCCCTCCAAACCCCCTCCCAGCCTGCACAGGGAGCGCATAGCACTTCCTGGCGGACATCACACTGGGCGGGCCTTAATTGGCCGCCTACATAAAATGGCGGTGTGCCCCTAATTGGGGACGCCAATTGGAGGCGCGCCTGCTTGCGTCCGCTTGCGCTCGCTCCCACACTTCCCCCCCCAAATGTGGGGGGGCGGTGGGGGGGTGGGGGGGTACCTTTTCCCCTGGAATAGTGGGGCTAGGTCAACCGTGCGCTCCTCCCATCCCCATTGTAACAATAGCAAGAGGTCAGCAAGGCTCAACAGCAACGTGAAGAAATCATTCGCTGGAAAAACCCAAATTGCTTCAATAGGTTATTGCAGTAATTGTATTACGTGTCTAAAGTAAAAAAATGTCGTAGCAAATATTTTATATCAAATAATAGATCTTCTTGGAATTTTTATTCTATGCATGCCCTTTGATTAACCTGATAATGACTGCAATTAGATCCTGATAACATCATGAGCATGGTATAAAAATGCGATTCAACTCAATGCATAGTTTTATGAACTAGCCACCTTGTTACCCAAATAGATGGAAGAAAAATGTTTTTTCTTAAATGGCCAAAACTGTAAAAATCCTACTTTCATCACATGCCTTGGACTTTTATTAATAGTCACTCCCCGCTGAGAGATGGCCTATTATTTTCAAACACATTGTGTTCTCAGCATCTGCTCTTATCAGATCTTTACAGTCTTTCACATCATTGCTAATTGTGGCTTTGTCAGGGTTTGAGTGCTTGTATTGGAGATTTCAATACATTTAACCAGGCTTTCCTATTCTGAATAATAGAAATTTCTATATCCAGTGTCTTTACTCTTCTGTATTCAGGGTGTTAATGGGCATTTTTTCTTCTATTCCATTTAGGTGGACCTCTTTACCAAAGTGAAAACTATTTCCAAGCTTTGTCCACAATTGGTATTTTTAACACAAACGAACAAAGTGGTTTGAAGCTTTAGAGAAGTCAATACCCCAAACTATTTTGACTTGATAAGGATGGACCAGTAAAAGAAAAAGAATAGAAAGACTTGCTTTAATATAGCACCTTTCATGATCTCAGGATGATCCAAAGTATTACATAACTAATAAAATGCTTGAGAAGTGTATTGCAGTCCTGTTGTAATGTAGGAAATGCAGCAGGCAATTTGCATAACGCAACTTCTCACAAATAACAATGTGAAAAGGACCATCACACTTGAGCAGCATTTTAGATTGTAATTGTAAAACACGGATTTTGCTTTGATATATTGAAGAGTGGCAACATGGTGCAGATTAGAGTGGGGCTGAAAATGGGTTTAACACATGGATTGGGGTGGGGGTGGGGGGGTAAAAGGGGGAGAGGATAGTGGGGGAGTGCTGGAAGACTCCAGCCTTTATGTCTATCTGAACAGACAGGCAGCACCTTAAGTGTCTCATTCAAAAGAAGGCAGCTTCAAAAGTGCAGCACTCCCTTGTCATGACAGCAGACCGTAGCCCAAATTACTTATGGAAATGCTGAACTTTTAAGTAAGACATGTGCTTTTTAAAACAAAGGACATACAAGCAAAAGTTGGCTGTGACTGTAAAGTAACTACTTGCTGGAAAATTCCTATGTGGATTACACTCGACCAACTAGTCCAAAGAGAATGGAATGTTGCACCTAAAAAGGCGTCAAGGCCTACTTCAGACAGAGACACTTCAAAAGAAAAGATACAAAGCAAAAATTGAACAGTAATCTCCTGTGGTTATGGAGAAAATTAATGCTGTATACCATCTTAGGAGAAACCATCTCCTGTGAGTTATATCCCAGACTGTGGACGTGATATGAGTTGAAAAGAAAGCAAATCTGGGCGAAAGACATGTTTGTTTTTTCCCTTCCAGGAATACACAAGAAAAGGGGTTAAAAAGCCAACTGCAACCCTAGTTCTGTGTGCTAGTTTTGGTGTTCCAGGTGTGCGAGGGTGTGCTGTGAAGGTCACAGCTGAAGAACATCAACCAGCACCCCTGCACTTGCAGGTAAAAAAGGTCCTCTCTCTTTGATTGCGAGAGGCAAGTCACTAGTCAGCAAAGCCACAGTCAAAAAGGAAACAGGACAATTCCTTTCAACTAACCTGCAGGACCAAGAATCTCCAAACCCACTGTTCAACTGTCAAAGTCAACTCTATCGGAATCACCCAATCTCACAACTGCAATGTTTCACTATCTACTCCTCACAGACAAGCCAACAGACTAATTTGTATACTTTGAATTAACCTTTATTTCTCAACTCACTTCTCATTTCTAGTCTGTGTGCATGTGTTGTGTTTTTATTTATTTTTTCTCATGTTTTAGTAACCAATAAACTCACTCTTTGACTCAAGAAAGCCTGGTTAAATTGGCTACTTTTAAAACATAAATACATTTGGGCTGAGAAAAGGTATCCGTGAGGGAAGGGATCCTTTTTAGATTAACCTTGTTGCGACCAACCAAGTGGGTTGAATAAGGAAGGGGAGCCAGTTCAATCCTCCTCATCCGGGATCATAACAAATTGGGGGAACCTAGCTGGGGACCAGTCATAACACCCTGGAGTGTCAGCCTAGATTTAGTGCTTTAGTTTCTAGATTCAGGCTTGAACCCATAATCTTGGGACTCAGAGGTAAGATAGCCACCACCATCATCCAATTTGATGTGGGTGTGCAGAGGAGGAGGGCGAGGGGAAAGGGAGCAGAGTCCATTACCAGGCTTGACACATTCTGTAAACCTAGCAGTATTTTTTTGATTTGTTATTTTTGTTATTTTTGTTTTGTTATTCTTTCACAGGATGTGGGATTCACTGGCTAGGCCAGCCATTTATCACCCATCCCTAACTGCCCTTGAGAAGGTGATGGTGAGCCACTTCCTTCAACTGCTGCAGCCCATATGGTGTAGACACACCCTTGATTCTCTTTTAGGCACGAGCAATTTAAGCAGTATCACTATAAATAGTGTCCCACACAGATCTTTGCGTTCAAATGCTGAGATGTGGTTTTTAGGGTTTCATCAAGTATTTTCTCTCACAACTCTATGTCCCTTTTGTACTCCTCTGCCTCTGAGTCTCTGAGCCTCTGACAAGGGAGATGCCGCAAATAACCAAAGCACGGTTTTCTACGCTGTAGATTATTGTGAGATGAATTGCGAAGGACTTTTTTTTTTAGGTTTTTAGACATAAGGTGCTTTGCTCTTCTGAATCAGCATGACAACAAAACAGGACCTGAGGCAGCTCAAATGCATTCCCCAGGAGTTGATGGACACAGCTCTGTGCCAAGTGACTGTCTTGTAGATACTTCAGGCACTAAGTTTAAAATCGAAAACAAAAATCAGTTTTAACATCCCTAACGGATGTGTGGGTTGTGAGCTACGACTGTGACTGTGACTATGGGGGATTATGAGCTTGATCCTTCACACAGTTAAATGTGATACAGCGCGAATGCAGCCAACAGAGGCCAGATACTTCTCTCTGGAGGAAGGCAAGGCATGAATCATTACTAGGATATTGCTTCAAACCTTGCAAGGAACATTGTGCACCTGCTATTGACTATACTCTTTGGTCTGCTCTCTGGAGGCCCCCGTTTCCATAGGTTTAATGAGCTTTTATCAGGTTTTCAATCAAAAGCGTTAGATGATATTATCTGTGGGAATCGTAGGGTAGAAACATTGGAACAGGAATAGGTTATTCTGCCCATTGGGATTGTTCTGTCACTTATCAGATCATGGCTGATTTGTACCTGAACTCTATTTACCTGCCTTTGATCCATCTCCTTCAATATCCATATCTATCAAAGGCCATCAAATCTCAGTGTCTAAATCCCCAGTTCTCCCAGCATACATAGGATTGAATTTTGCCATTGGCGAACAGGGGGCGGGGCCCACTCGCCGATGTGCAAAATGACACGGGAACACGGGATGATGTCGGGAGTCATCCCGCCCCATTGAAATCTTCAGGAAGTGGGGGGGAACAGCACAATCAGCTGTGGGCCCACCTGTCAATGGCCAATTGAGGCCATTGACAGGATGATGAAAACAATTAAAGGACTTGTCCGTCCAACGGTTAAGGTTGGTGGGCAGGCTAGGAGCCCCGGTGGGGAATAGAAAAAAACATGAAACTGCATCCACCAGCGGGATGAGGATTCATGTAGGGATTTAAAAAGTTCAATAAAGTTTTAGTGAAATTTATGAACATGTCCCATCTCGTGTGACATTGTCACATGAGGGTGACACGTTAAGGATTTGTTTTTTCTATTTTTACTGTTAGCGATCTCCTTGAGGCAGCGCTTAGTCTCAGGAAGATGTGCACTCTTTCATGCGTGAAAGAGCGCACTCTCGCATTTGGGGAATCCCCCCCCCCCACCAACCCCACGGCCCGCATAGCGCTTCCCGCCGGGCGTCATGCTGGGCGGGCCCACTTAAAATGGCGGCAGAGCCCGCTTCTCCGGCGGGGATCGGCTCCCAGCCCACCAGAGATTGGGTCAGGCCCAGCAAATCCTGCCCATAGTCTTTGGTGGAGAGAATTACAGATTCTTACCACCCTTTGTGTGAAAAATGGTTTCCCGATTTCCCTCCTAAATGGCACAGTTCTAACATTAAATTTATGTTCTCTTGTTCTTGATTCTTCCACCAAAGGAATGACCTCTCTTTATCCATGCTATCAAACCCTTTAACATCTTAATCACCCCTCAATAAGAACATAATAAATGGGAGCAGGAAGAGACCATATGACCCAGAAAGCCTACTCTGCTGTTCAATATGAATATGCCTGATCTTGGGTTTCAACTCCACTTCCCTGCACATTCCCCATATCGCTCGATTTCCTGAGAGACCTATCTCAGCTTTAAACATAGATTCCCCTGTGAGAGGAAACAGCCTCTCCACATCTCCCCTGTCAAGCCCCTTCAGAATCTTTTATATTTCAATGAAATCGCCTCTCCTTCCTCTAAACTCCAGAGAGTATAGGCCCCACTTTGCTGAACCTTTCATCATAGGACAACCCTTTCATCCCAAGAACCAATCTCGTGAACCTTCACTGTCCTCCTCCAAGGCAAGAATGTCTGATACTCAAAGAAGTGCAAGCTGAGTTTCTGCAACCTGCCACCATAAATTCACCTTCTAAACCCTAGTATCATTCTAGTGAATGTGCGCTGCACCCGCTCCCAAGCCAATATGTCCTTCCTGAGATGCAGTGCCCAGAACTGTTCCCAGTACATCTGATGGGGTCTAATCAACGTTCTGTAAGACTGAAGAATACCTTCCTCCCTTTGTAACCCAGTCACGTTGGGATAACGAAAAGTTAGAAGCACCAACTTGAATCAATTAATCTTCAGCTACCCAGGATACCAAGACAAGTATGAGAATTGAAAAGTTAGTTCAAGCTTTCAATGGAAACAATTATTTTTTAGTGCCAGTTGAAAGGGAATAATGAGTTCAGCTTAACAAAACTATTATTTTTAACACAAGAGCAAAGTACATATGGGCATGTGAATTGGGAGCAGGAGTGAGTCATTCAATCCTTTGAGGTTGTCCTGTCATTTGATAAGGTTATGGTTGATCTCATTGTGGCCTCAAGTCTATTTTCCTGTCTGCCCCCCTATAATCTTTGACTCCCTTGCTCATCAAGAATCCACTTAATTCAACATTAAAAATATTCAATGACCCTGATTCTGCTGCTCTCTGTGGAAGAGAATTCCAGACTAACAACCCTCAGTGGTAAAGTACTGCAAATGCTAGAAGTTTGATCAAAATAAAAACAGCAAATGCTGGAAATGCTGGTGGTATCTGTGGAAAGGAACAAAGTTAACATTTCAGGTGATCCTTCATCAGAACTTACAGTTATTAGGCCCAAATCTTCTTGTCTCCAGATCATCGGACACCAGATGTACAACTGAAGATGTACATGGCGACCCTGTGGAAGTCCTAATGTACTGACATACATGGGAATTGCTCGGGAAGTTTCAAGTTTGATCTACTCCTTGGGATCCTCCACAAATGTCTCCAATTCTGAGCTAGAATCTGGGACTTTGGACGATTCTGTGATATATACCTGGAAAGTTACCCAGGAAATGTTAAACACATTAAAACCTAGTCTATCATCTGGGGAATAATTGACCCCTCCCTCCCCCCCACCCCCTCCAATCCCGCCCCCCCCACACACACACACACACACACACACACACACTGCCAATGAACACTTAAGCTTATCCCATGACTACTGCCCTGCTCCAATCCAACTATCCCGCTGAACCACAACCTGACCCATCTGACTAACCCGGCCCCCAGCTCCAACTACCACCTCACCCACCAACCACCTCACCTGCCCATCACATCACTACTCCCAACTGCCACTTCACCCACCTACCATCTTACCCATTTGCTACCTCACCTACTCTACTCACCTCGCCTCTTCACACTTACTTACATACCCACCTCACTCAAATACCACCTCATCTACCTGCCACCTCACCAGCCTACCATCACACCCACCTACCCCATATAAACTTACCACCTCACCCACCTACCACCTCACCAACCCATCTACCCCACCCACCTCACCCACCTACCCACTTATTTCATTCACCTACCCACTTACCACCTCATCCACTCTACCTACCCAACCCACCTCACCCACTTAGCCACTTACCACCTCACCCACCTGTGACGACTGTCACTTTAAGATCAGTTCAACTGAGTAGGGGGTCATGTGATTTGTGTCAACCAATGTATGGCTAGCGTGGAGGAATAAATTCTAGGGAGGGGTTTCTGAGGTTGTATGAGAGGCTGGCTGGATACAAGCGGCCATGGAAGCTCTTGTGTAAATAAAGTTTGTGTTTTGTTTGATTAAGAAGGCTCGCAGACCATGTTTCTACACCTCTTCCCTCACCCACTTACCCGCCGCTTACCCATTCACTAACATTCAAACTGGACATTTAAACTTACCATACAGAAGCTGCTGCCATAAATAGGGGGGTGTGCCCTGCCTTTCCCCCAACTCTACTTTGAAGAAGCTTTATGATGGACAGCAAAGTGCTCCGCATTCCTGGAAAAGCTGGGCTTAGCAGATCCCAGCAGAAATGCGGAGCAGCATCGAGTTGGGAGGGCTTTCAGGAAGAGTGGTGTAGGCCTGAGGCCTACAGTCTTTAATCTTTTCAATTGTATATTTTTACATTTTAATTCCACTTTGACCTTGATTATAAAAGAATCTGTATTGAGCCTTTATTGAATATTTAAAAGTTAGTTTTAAACCAAGACTTACAAAGTAAGTGTGATTGTGCTTTAAGTCAAATAATTAATCATTAGTAATCATTAGTGATATTATAAACAGTGGACTTATTTCCCCCAACTTTGTTTATCATGATAGCCAAGTTCACAACTGGTATTTCATCTTTAAAACATTGTTTTCCTTTTCGGGTTAGACTTGCTAAGATAAAAGTTGTTATTGTATAACAGGAAGCAGCATCTTACTGCACTAGATGACTCTTGAACTACAAGTTAAGGTAAAGGATAACATTGCAACTGGGGTGGTCAGTTGTGGTGTGGAATGAGGAGATGGATTTTGATTAATGGACAATATATAACCTAGTTGATGGCAGATAGGATAAACCACCAAAAGATGCATAAACAACTGAAATATTGTGAAGTCTGCAAACCTTACTGTACCTGTAAGGAGAATTTGATATGGACTCACGTTTGTGAGAAAGCCTTGAAAGGCTGGAATGGAGCTAGAAATTGGATTTAAAGGGGCACAGCATCCAATGTTCAGGACTGCAGCCGGAGTGGATTAGCCAACCACACAAGACTATGGGAGGTAGGGGGCCAATGGCGGAGTAACTGACCAGAGAACCCACCCCCATGCAAGGTTAATTGGAAACTTGGGGAAATATTTTGGGGCGCACCGCCATTTTACGTGGGCAGGCCAGTTGCAGCTGGCCCAGCGTGACGTCCGCCAGGAAGCGCTATGTGCCCCCTGTGCGGGCGGGGGGAATCCCTCATGCGCGTGAAAGAGCGCACAGATCTCTGCCTCAGGGAGATCAGCTCCGATTTAAAACTTTTAACAAAGATGTTTAAAAATTTTCCCTGCTGTGTCCCCTCACGTGACACCATCACATGAGTTGGGACATGTCCATAAATTTTATTGAAACCTTCCTTAAAAATTTAAATACCCTCATGAAACCTCATCCCGCCCGTGGATGAGGCTCCATGCTTCTTCTGAAGCCCGCCAGGGCTCCTGGCCTGCTCGCCAACCCTAAGGTTGGACGAGCAGGTTCATTAATGAACTTAATTAGTTTCTCAATGGCCTCAATAGGCCGTTGACAGGTCGGCGGGTGCACAGCTGACTCGGCTGCACCCCCACCGACCTGAAAATGGAAATGACGCGCAGTGACATTGGGAGTTCCACTCAACGTCATCCTGCCTCATTTTACGTGTCGACAAGCCCCCCCCCCCCACCCACCCCCACCCCCCCCGCCCCACCATCACCACCCCCCCACCACCACCACCACCCCCACCACCACCACCCCACCCCCCCACCCCCCACCCCACACCCCCACTTTGGGCAGCTGTCTTGGACAGATCAATTTGGGGTTGTTTTACCATTTTGGGGAACTGTTATGAACAGACCAATTTGTAATATAATATGTACTTCTATGTATTTGTAATTTAGTATGGATGTAAAGTTGTCTTTCTTCCTTTCTATTTATATATGTATATTATATAAAGTTTTTCTTATCTTCCTTTCTTTTTAATAAAGTTATCTCTCTTTCCTTTTCTTTTCATCATTAATAATTGGGTAATAGTTGTCAAATAAAGATTGTTGTTTTCACACATTGCTTGGTATTGAGTCACTCATTCCTGTTCATCAAGAGTACAGCTCCAAACCTAAGTGAAACCTTGGGGAGTCTCAAGCCCTTAAAGCAGCAATCCTATGATGATTGCACTCCTCGGAAGATCTGGGTCTTAGAGATATAACTAGGCAATAATAATGAGCAAAGCAGGGCGGGGATGAAAGAACAAAAGGGATGGTCTGCGATAGGATGGAAGGCAGAAGAGATTTAATAACAAAAGCAATGATGGGGTGAGGCAAGAAAGAGTTGATAATAAGACATTGAACTCACATTCAGTTCCACTGAAACAGTGTAGGAGGCTGAGCGCTGTTATGATCTCGGTATCGCCCAGTAACCTTTTTTTTTAAAAAGAGAAGAATTCCATTAACCCAATTATTTACTGAAAGATTCCACAGTTTAAAACAAAATAATTTTTACTATACAAGGGTCAAACACAGCAAACAATAAATATTATCACCTCTGCTCTAAAACCTAGAATAAACAAAAGTTAAACATGAATTAACAGGCAAATAGCTGTCAATTATAAACTATGAACTGAACTGGACCAGAATGGCATAAGTCAGGAGTGTGAAGTGATAATCTCCACCTACCTGCATGAATGCAGCTCCAACAACATTCAAGAAGTTTGACACTAATCCAGTACAATGCAGCTCACTTGACCATAAACATTCACTCCCTCCACCATCGACGCACAGCAGTAGCAGTGTGTATGATCTACAAGATGTACTGCAGCAACTCACCAAGGCTCCTTCGACAGCACCTTCCAAACCCACAACCTCTATCACCTAGAAGCACAAGGGCAGCAGGTGAATGGGAATATCACCACCTACAAGTTTTCCTTGAAGCCACACACCACCTTGACTTGGAACTAAATTGCTGTTCCTTCACTGGGTCAAAATCCTGGAGTTCCCTTCATAACTGCACTGTGGATGTACCTACACCTACACGGATTGCAGTGGTTTAAGAAGGTGACTCATCGCCACCTTCTCAAGAGCAACAAGGGATTGGCAATAAATGCTGGCCCAGCCAGCAATGCCAACATCCTGTGAATGAATAAGTGAATGGTCACTTAAGTGCTTTCCCATCCCTGCCACGATTTTACCCACAGCAGGGGGAGGCGCAAACCAAGCAGGCACCCTAGCAGCAGGCAAGGAGATGGGGTAACTCCTTTGGGGTGTCCCCTGCGCCCATCGGAGGCCTCCATCCCAAGGTCATAGCCCTCCTTTTACACCTTTTCCCCTGATCCCCACTTCCCTGACCCCCCTTGCTGGGGCCTGCAAGCCAAGCCCCAGGAATACTCCAAAATTACCTTCAGTGCGGCTTCCATAACCACCTATTTGAAGGGACTGGCCGTAGTCCTAGCATTGACTGTTTGAACCTGGCACTAATTGGGCAAAAGCTCTTTAAGACAGGACTTCCTTCCCAGAAGGGGGAGCAAGTCTTACCCTTGGCCAAATAATGCCTAACCGAGTTTAAAATGATTGTGGGGCAGTCAGCTTTTTTGTGGGCGGGTTCCCAACTGAATGTTTAGGTGTGTTGGGGAGGGAGAGGGCGGGGAACATGGTGCCCTGTAAATTCCAGCCCGAAGTGTTCAGGAAAGAATGAAAAGGAGGAAGGATGGCAGGATTAAAGAGAACATTGCAGTGCTGGAGTGGGAGATGTCTCAGAGGGGTTAGGGAGAGAATCTATTTAGCTAGAGCTAAAGAACAAAAAAAGCTGCAATTATGTTGGTTGGCATAGTGTATTTAGGTCACCAACTAGTGGGAAAGATGTAGAGGAACAAACTAGCAAGTAAGTTACAGGGAAGTGCAAGAATTATAGAGTTGTTATCATGAAAGACTTTAATTGTCTGAATATAGACTGGGATAGTATTAGTGTGAAGGGCAGAGAGGTGCAAGTTTCCAGAGCGTGGTCAGGAGAATTTTCTACAGTCATATGTTTCCAGTCCAAAGAGAAAGGATACATGCTGGACCCGGTTCTTGGGAATGAGGTGAGACATGTGAGCCTGGTGTCATTAGGGAAACATTCAAGAAACAGTGGTCATTGCATCATAAGGTTTAGGTTGGCTATGGAAAAGGACAAGGAGCAATTCAGAATATTAATAATTAACTGGGGAAAGCCAACTTCAATGAGGTAAGAATGGATTTGGCCCAGATAAATATGAAACAAAGGTTGGCAGTCTAAAGTGTACTTTTAAAGGAGAGATCGTTCAAGGGCAGTCAAGATGTTTCCACAAAGGGGAAAGATAGGGAAAACAAATCCAGAGCTCCCTGGATGATCAAAGGGGCAGGGTTGTTCCTGTTGACGGCGGGCATCACGGCAGGTGTGAGCGGGCATCACAGCAGGTGTAAGCGGGCAATATGGCAGGTGTGAGCGGGCAACACGGCAGGTGTGAGCGGGCAACACGGCAGGCGTGAGCGGGCATCACAGCAGGTGTGAGTGGGCAATATGGCAGGTGTGAGCGGGCAACACGGCAGGCGTGAGCGGGCAACACGGCAGGCGTGAGCGGGCATCACGTCAGGAAGGCCAAAAATTGGTTTCACGCTGTTGTGAAAAACATTTGCAATTGTCTGCTCCACCTGTCAATGGCGGGTCGTACTTCCCACCTCCACATGTTGGGAACTTCATTGTAGTACACCTGTATATCATTATAAACCCAGCTCGCCAGAATCCCACCACGGCCCCCCCCCCCCACCCCCCCACACGCCAAATGTACTGCCCATGTTGTCAGGTACACACGCCGGTGCAGAACACGTCCTAACAAGTGTGACATGCAGAAGACGGGACTTACCCACCAAAGCCTTGCTCAGATCGTGGACACCCAAGGAGCAGAAGATGCTGGAGCCCGACAGCAAATGAACCATGGAGGAACGTTCATCGCAAGCTGGGTGGATTCTCGTGGACATGGCAATGTGGCGAAATCACCGTTGAGGGTCTGCTTCGGGGCTTCAGTGTCTCGGCCATGGTCTGTTACAGGGGCAGAAGGAGTCCGGGGGGATGAAGGAGTCTGTGGGGAGGAAGAAGTATGGGGGAAGGAAGGAGACCAGTGGGGAGGAAGGAGTCTGGAGAGGGGGAAGGAGTAAGGGTGGTAGAAGAAGTAAAGGTGGAGGACGGAGTCTGGAGGGGGAGAAGAGTAAGGTGGAGGGAATATCCCGCTGAACGTGCAAAGATGGGGTCTGTGGAATCGATGACTGCATCTTGGGGAGCGAAATGAGGGTTGTCGTGTTAGGAGGGGATGGTGAGAATGAGGTAGGGCAGAGTGAGCCGGAAGGCAGGGAGGGTGAGGGCATGGCAGTATCGATAGGAGGGACGGCGAGGGTGGTTGGTGGGGAATCGGAGGTAGACACGGACACTGAGAGTGGGAAGGAAGGGGCAGGGGAGATTAATGGGGATGGGGGTGGGATTTTCAGAAAGGAAAGGAACATGTACATTGACCAGAACATCCCCAAAAGAAAAGAGTTGTGGTTGGTAGGTGACAGTGGGTGTGGGGGGGTGGGTGGGTGGGTGGTGGGGGTGGAAGGCAATGCCTGGGGGTCGGTAGTGATGGAGGAAAAGACATGGGTGACTGGGGGAAGAGGAAAGGATGGAGGAGCTAACGAAGAATGTTAAACACACCATGCTTGCAGATCCAAAAGTGAAAGGGGACTCGTGTTGGGTGGGAACAGGTGCTGCATGGGAGTGTGATCATGGGTGGGTGGAGATGCAAGTCAGTTCAGATGGACAACTGAAAGAGAACCCCAGCAGGCAGCACTGAAAATGCTCAGGACAGTGAGATGAATTGATGGGGTAAGAACAGGCATGTGTGGGAGAGTGCTTGCACTGGGCTCCGAAAGGCTCTGCCACACCACACTTCTCCCTCCAGAATCACTAGTGAGCTGACTGCGTGCAGCTGAACTACTAGTAGGGGAGTGGATGCTGGGGTGGGGGGAGTCTTGTGAAGCTTGTCAATGAAGCTGAAAGACACCATTACTCTTTATTCAGTGAAAGTGAATATATTTTCAGATTATAAATTCACCCATGTAACCAATTGTGATCAGAATTTCTTAACCTTTCTGGGCCTAACACAGGTGTTGGCCTGACATTCGTAGTAGGGGTGGACTCAGCCTGTACAATGGTCGGCCCTGTTGCCTCTGATGACTTTGGCATGCGTCCTCTGGAGATCTGAAGCCTTGGGGCCCCGGCTTGCTTCGCCTGTCCTCCTGTGGATCTGCTGCTCCCTCTGCAGTGACAGAGGACGAGGTTGAGGGGGTCACAGTCAAAGGGGACTTGGAGGGAGAGGACATCCTCTGAGATTCCTGATTGGATAACCCAGGGGTGTCCAGCTGCCGCTCCTCCTCCCTTCAGGTGCCCGAGGGCCACAGCCTGACTCCTTGAGGATAAGAAGAACCTGATGGGGCGTCGAGGTGCCTAGTTTCCCTCTCATGTTGCCACTGCAGGAAGTCACCACTGGCTGCCACAATGGAGTGCAGGTCTACGCACAGCTCCATGTTCTGCTGGACCAGGGTCTCCATGGCGTCTGCCATCCTCCCCATGGAGAGCTCCATACATGCACATGTGGGCACCACTTCATCAGAGAGCAGGCAGACACACTCCACCGACCCATGTGCCATTCTGTTGAGGGCTTCCAATAGCTCTGCGTGATGTACATCCACCTTCTGCTAACTTTCCATGAATCCAGAGGCTTGACATCTGACTCAAACCTCACGGATGCTTCTTCCTCAAGAGTCCTCCGGCTACCAGGGGGCCCAGCTGAACCTGCCTCCTCCTGCTGCAGACACGTGTCTGTGTGGTTACCACCAGATTGTGAACCGGAGCCTGCTCTAGATCTAGGTCCCACTGAGGTGTGTGTCTCTGTGCTGGTGGAGGGTGTGGGTAAGGGCTGTGACGGGTCTTCCAGGCTGCTTATTTCCAGTTCTTCAATGGAGGAGATGAGGACCTGGATGGAGCTGAGGGACTGGCTGGCTGAGGGTGTCAGTCGCTTGGCAGAGCTCCCTGTGAGCCAAAGTAGAGATAATTAGTGCATGGCAGCAGAGTCAAAAGCAGGAGAGAGAGCACTCACAGTTGCATTGAGAGAGGGATGATGTGGTGCAGGATCCTCACGAGGGTGTTCACCGCCGACCTCACCATCGCTGTAGGCACAGTCCACACCCTCACCAGTCAGCGCGATGGCACGCTCCTCAAAGTGAGTGAAGGGTCTGATGTGGGCCACTCCAACCCCAGTCTGGAACCTCTCCCTGCTGCTGTGAGCCAGCTTCTCCTGCATGGAAACAGATGGAGAGAGTGTGAGCAGGACACATGGCACTGTGTGGAATGTTTGTGTGGTGAGCAGAGCCATGGACAGGATGAGGATGTGCGCTCGACAGGATATGAGCCTGAGGGAGATGTGAGGGTATGTGCGAGAGTTAGTGGTGTTGTCTCGTGAGGTGTGAGTTCCGTTTGTGCTTGTCTGCGTTGCGAGTGTCGCGAAGAGTGACCCACCCTGGAGGAACGGAGACCATTCAGCCTCTTTCGGCACTGGGTGGCTGTCCTCTTTTGCAGGGCGTTGGCGCTGACCACCACTGCCACCACCTCCCATGCTGGGTTGGTGACCTTGCTCGCTGGTCTTCATGCAGTGTGGGGGTAGAGGACATCATGGCGGGCCTCCATAACACCCAAAAGGCACTCAAGGGACACTTCACTGAATCGAGGCGCTGAAGTCTTCTTGCCTTTCGGGGCCATGTCTTCTGTGCAGCAGTCCTGGGCTGGAAGCACTGAGAGGTGTGCGCACAGCTACACTTTAAATATGGCGCCTGGCGTGAGGAAGCAGCGAAGTGAGGGCGTGGAGGGCAAATAAGACCTACCCACCATCGAAACAGTGTGTTTCCCGGGAATGCGTGATTAATGAGAGGGGATTGGGCCGTTAGGATGTGAAAAGCCTCCATTGCAGCCAGCAGATAAACCGTTCTTTTTCCTGCCCATTGAGATTAAGATGTGATAGAAAAAGTGTCAGGCGGATAATACAATTCAGAACCAAGACGAATATAGAAGGTGCAGAGGGGAATTGAAAAGGTAAATAAAAGAAGCAAAGAGAGAACATGAGAAGAGACTGGTGGCTAACATAAAAGGGAAACCAAGGGTCTTCTATAAGCATATAAATTGTAAAAGAGTGGGACCAATTAGGGAGCAAAAGGAGGATTTAACCATGGAGGCAGGGTGTATGGCTGAGGTAAAATGAATACTTTGCATTTGGCTTTAGCAAGAAAGAAGCTGCCCAATTGATGGTGAAAGAGAAGGTCATTCAGACACTTGAAGTGTTTAAATTTGATAAGGAGGAGGTATTGGATAGGCTCCCTGCACTTATAGTTGATAAGGCACCAGGACCAGATGAGATGCATCCAATGATATTGAAGGAAGTGACAGTGGAAATTACAGAGGCACTGCCCATAATTTTCCAATCTTCCTTAAACTCAGGTGGTGCCAGGGGACTTGGGAATTGCAAATGTTACACCCTTAATCTAAAAAGGCTATAAACTTAAACCCAGCAACTACAGGCCAGTCAGTTTAACTTCAGTAGTGGAGAAGAATCATTTAGAGTCATTTACAGCACAGAGGGAGGCCATTTGGCCCATCGAGTCTATGCATAAGAAATGATAATTTGGGACAAAATTAATAGTTACTTGGGCAAATACAGCTTAATTAAGGAAAAACCAGCATGGATTTGTTGACGGCAAATCATGTTTAACTAAATTGCTTGTCCTTTTTGGTGAGATAACAGAGAGGATTGATGAGGGTGTTGTGGTCACTTTGACAAACAGACCACAGGAGTGTCAGGTAGAGGTCATGATCATTTATTCGAGCAATTGCAAGGGGAGAACCATCTCAATGCAGCTTGAGATAGCACTCTGCTAAATTACATGTGTTCACCCCATATTTATACATTATTGGTCACGTACAAGAACAGTTTCCAGATTCGTTTCTAAAGGTGGGTCAGCCATCTCCCTTACATGGCACAATGGAGACCCCCCCACCTCCCCAGGTAGCTTCACCTCTGCTGGATATAGAACCATGCAAGAGAAAAAGATTGCCAGCTTACTCTAGCTCTTCCATGAAGGACAGGTTATACCATTCCAACTGCATTCTGACAAATTTCATATTGTCAAATGCAACCAAACCCTTACTCCCAGATGAAGTGCCATCTCCAGGATCCTATGACATTTTGCCAGCATCATTATGAGCCACCATATGCTTCACTTAGCAAAAAGCCTTTTGTGGGCACATCTGCATCCAGTGTAGCATTCTTGCCTCCATTACCAGGGACAGAAAGCCTAATTGTTGTCTGGGAACATAAACTACAACCAACTACTATTAAGGGAGGAAGAGCTGTAAAAGTTGTGAAGTCAGACCCCAAACGCCACAACCTATGACAAATGCAGGAGGGTCAATTCAGAATTATATATCGCACATACTGCGGGCTGCACATGCTCCACAATTTCCACCCTTCAAAACCAGAGAACTGCTGCAGCCAACAGTCCAGGAGAACAATAGGAACAAGGCCAATCTCACAGTTCAGGGACCTAACTCAAGTTGTAGCATTTTCTCTTTGTGAACTTCCTTATTGTTATAGGCAATGATATTTGTACAGTATGCTGTTCTCTGAGTTTATGATGTATACAGGCAGAACTCTGCCCAACAGAGAGAACAGCCCCCCATCACCCTCAGCAACAGGAGAGCCACCCTGACTCTAGATGCAAAGGATGGTTAATGGCACGTGAAGCTGGATGAAAGCAGCAGCTTTCTAAAGACATTCTGGATGCCATTCAGGAGACACAGATGGCTGCGCATATCGTTTGGCATTTCCATGAAGAATATCAATGCAGACAGCACGAGATAGTCAGTTATTCTCCCAGAGTTCAATCCATAGTGACTGATCTACTAGTCTATGGATGTGGAGACACAATGGAAGAAGCCATATCTGAACATGATCAGAATTTAATACGACTGCTGGAGAGAGCTCGCCAAATGAACCTGAAGTTGAACAAGACAAAAGTTTGCCTGAGGTCAGGCAATAGGTCATGCACTGCCAGCAAAAGGTTTTCACCCAGATCCTGATAAAGTGAGAGTTGTAGCAGCGATACAGTGACCAATGTATGTGAAAGCAGTGCAACAATTTGTTGGACTTGTGAACTATTTAGCAAAATTATTGCTCAATTTGTTGTCAGAGTGTGAACCAGTATGCAAGCTCGCTGCCAAAAAGGTGCAGTGGTACTGGGGCACAGAACACAAAATGACATTCAGTAAAGTCAAACAACTTGTGATGTTGGCGCCAGTGCTGAAGTACTATGATGTCAATGATGAAGCCACCTTGAATGTGATGCTGGTGGCACATGTCTTGGAGCAATCCTACTGTAGCAAGGACAACCATTTGCATCCAGGGCATTAACACAAACTGAATGATGCTATGCTCAGATCAAAAAAGAGTGCCTGGCTATTATTTTTGATTGTGAGGATTTTTATCAATACCTGCTTGGGAGACACAAAGTAACAGTGGAGCCCGATCACAAGCCACCTCAAAGCATTTTTCTCAAATTGCTACTATCTGCTCCAAAGTGTCGAAAAGAATGTTACTTCATTTACAATGATATCATCTGGACATGACATACCAGCAAGGAAAACAGATGTATATTGCAGACATACAGACATGTAGAAAGCAGTACTCCCCATTAAGAAAGTTGAGGATGCTACAACAGAATGTGAAATCTTCCAGATTCAATCTGAAGCAGCAGCTCGACATGATCTGGAAGTCATCAACTCAGCAGAGGCATTGAATCTGACAGACAAGCACCTTGCTCAAATCAAGTGAACTACCCAGCAAGATGCAACTCTCCAAGTGCTGCAAGAAGTAGTAATGAAAGGATGGCCTGAGAGCATCATGGACACAACTGTGGTCACACAAGAGCATATTGGACATACTGAGATGAGTTGACAGCCCAAGGTGGCATCCTGTACAAAGGGAATAGAGTCATTATCCCTAAGGAGATGAGAGGAGAGATGCTGAAGCGCATCAATGCAAGCCATCAAGGAATTGAATTAAGTTTAAGAAAGGCAGGAGAAGTGCTGGACTGGCTAACCATGAGCAATGAATTTAAAGGTCACATCGGTGATGCAACAAGTACCAATCTAAACAAGCCAGAGAGCCATCCATGACACATGACATCCCAGAGAGACCATGGATGAAGTTGGGAGTAGACCTCTTCACTATAGCAGGAACTGGTTATCTTGTTACTGTAGACTACTACTTTTTTTTTAATTCATTCATGGGATGTGGGCATCGCTGGCTAGGCCCATCCCATTTTAAGAGTCAACAACATTGCTGTGGGTCTGGAGGCACATATAGGCCAGATCAGATAAAGACAGCAAAGTCCCATCCCTAAAGGCCATTAGTGAACTAGATAGACTTTTACAATAATCGGCAATGGTTTCATGGTCATCATCAGACTCTTAATTCCAGATTTTTTATTGGATTCAAATTTCACCATCTACCATGGTGGGATTCAAACCCCAATCCCCAGAGCATTACACTGGAACCCTGGAATACTAGTCCAATGATAATGCCACCATGCTACCACCTACCCCTTTTTCCCTATTCTCCCTCCTGTTCCCTATCCCCTATTCTGGCTACCGAGAGTTAGGCCAGCTAACTTCAATGATGACAGGGGAAATAGTAGAATGCCTGAAAGCACACTTCAGTCATCATGGCATTCCAGGCATTGTGACAAGTGACAGTGGCCCTCAGTTCACGAGTGAAGAATTTAGCCGCTTCACAAAGCATTGGGAAATTCAACACTATACATCATCTCTGCACTTTCCCTAGTTAAATGGAATGGCTGAGGCAGCAGTGAAAATTGCCAAAGGAATCATCAAGCGATTGAGCAAACCTAATACAAATACAAGACAATCCTCGAGTGGAGAAACACAATGACTGAAGGCATGGAAAGTAGTCCAATCCAAAGACTAATGTCACACCCCACCCAAACTACTCTTTCAATTGCAAAAATGATACTGAAACCAGAAGTAGTAACAGGCGTGAGTGAAAAAAATCAAGGCTTAATTGCAGAGAACCAAATTTCAATGGCAAGACTGCCAAACCATTGCCAGAGTTGAGCATTGAAGAGCCAGTCAGGGTACAAACCTTCAACACTCTCAACAAGAGTCAGCCCACATGGCAACTTGGGACATGATTAAAGAAATTGTCACCTTGATCGTACATGGCAGAAGTGGATGACAAAATATACTGGTGCAATTGCAAGCATATACTCACAGCTAGAGGAGCTGCTTCTTCACCGTAGTCAGCTGGTCAGGAAGAAGGGATCTTACCAGCTGTACTGAGTACACAACTACCATCAATCCCAGAGGTCCACACATCCCCAGCAACTGCAATGGAACATCAACAGTTACCACGGCAACATGTGCCATAGGAATGACACTCTCCAGACAAGGAATATCACCCTGAGAGACAGCCAATGACAACACATACACATGCCATTAAGAAACCTGCACGGTTTAAATATTATGCAGAGCATGCAGGTTCATAGAATGGCTAGTAAAACAAACTATTGTTACTGCATGAAAATAGTGGGTGTATAATGGGTAACTTGGGTAACTCACAGTTACACATGATCGAGCATGCAAAGATGTTTTTGTTCATTAGGATAAGGGGATGTTTGGATCTTTAGTTCGTTAGGGAAAAAATTGAGGTTTGCGTCTTTTGTTTGTTATGAAAAGGGAGATGTTTGGTTTTTGAAATGCAACATTACTACATGTCATATCTGACTTGCTGTAGTCATGTGATCTGTGCCATGAGGGACTCTCTTTGAAAGTAGACATTTTACAATTAGCTCAATAAAAGATTTACACTGAGGAAGCACTGCAGTTTTCGAACTTGAAACATGTCTCATTTTGTCAACAAAATAGTTGTTATTATTTTAAATGACACATACCCAAAACAAATCTTTGAGAATTTAATCTCCAGTTTTCAACATGAGAAGATAAAAAAAATAGGAGCAGCAGTAGACCATAAGGCCTATTGAGATTGCGATCATGGCTGATCTATGGCTTCAACTCCACTTTCTTTTCTACTCCCCACATCCCTCAATTCCCTAAGAGACCAAAAATCTGTCTATCGCAGCCTTTAATGTATTCAACAGTGGAGCATCCACAGATCTCTGGAGTAGAAAATTCCAAAGATTCACAACCTTTTGAGTGAAGAAATTTCTTCTCATCTCAGTCCTAAATGATTGGCCCTGGTGTACCCTAACCAAGGCACTCAGTTGATTCATCTCCAGTAATGTTCGTTTATCTATCAATAAGCTAGTGATAGGCCTGAGATAAGGTAGCTTTGCTTTAATAACTACTCATCACTTGTTTTAACTCAGGGTCTATAGTGAGAATCTGTGCCTTGCTGACTCTATCCCTGATCCTTCCAAACACAAATATGTAAAGGTAAAATGCATCAGTATGTCTTCCTTATGCTCCCATTTGAATACCTGGTCTAATTTCATCCCAACCCAAAATCATTCTTTAAGAGGTTAATTTCTAGTTTTCAATTGAATTCAGCTCCAGGTTAACAATTATATTCATGTAAGGTCAGAAAATTCACTCCTGGAGCAGATCACCAATCTGAAATGTTAACTGTTTCTTTCTCCACAGATACTGCCCACACTGCTGAGTATATCCAGCATTTTTTGTTTTTAGTTCAGATTTCCAGCACCTGCAGTATTTTGCTTCCACTTTTTGGTCATACATGTCAGGCGCACCAAATAAATGTAGTTTTGAATTTGAAATGGTGAAACTAACTTGAAATCAAAAAGTTCACCTGTGGAATATTGATGTAACCTTTCAAATTCTTCCAGCCACCCAATTTGACAATAGTTTAAGCAGTAAAAGCAAAACAAATGAGTCTGCACATATGCATAAACTTTTTTGCTATTTCAACACTCAGCTACTTTAATCAGTTCCAGGCTCATTACTTATCACAAAAACCTTGGCATCATTTTATTGTAGGTTTAGTTACATTCTGGTCATGGGTTGCATTAAGAAATGATATCATGACCCTAAGGCAATAAAAAAACTGCTTAAACTTCACCCACTTAAAAGGAAAACAAAAAAGAGTTTCAAAATCCTTTTGGCCTGCTCTGCCATTCTACGAGATCATGGCTGATCTGCAAGCTAACTTCATTGACCTATCTCACCCTAAATCCCTTAATACTTTTGGCCAATGGAAATCCAGGTGAAAGGTATCACCACAGTAACAGTTCATTATAGCCACCAATCGGCACAGCTACCAGTGATGGTATTAAAAGGTGAAGGACCAAGCCTTCTAGGTTGAACTTGATTGAGAGAAATTGATCTTGATTGGCCTGTGAGATTTCGAAAGGAAGCAGCAAGAGTTCCTGAGTTGGAAAGGGAACAAGGCAAGGTACTTCAGAAAGAGCCTGGAGAGTCCAAGGACCACAACAGTATGTGAGCATTCAGCAACCTGAAGAAATTAAGACCATTTTAAACAACGACATGGAAGAACAGCAGAAGAAACCCAAGGAGACTCTGCTAAATTACAGAATTCAACATGAAGCAAGTGAGCTTCGCAAAGAAAAGGAAAACCTGTTGAAAGACCTTCACACACTACATGACCTGTGTAAATATTGTAATGTCATGAGATAAGTATCCTTGTAAATACAAAATGTACAGAAAAGTTAAATGGGGAGGAATATAGTAATTATAGTTTTGAGAGTTGTAGGACTGTAGCTTTAATAATAATCTGAAGTTGTAAGATCACATGATCTGTGTAAACCCATGAGTTAGCAGTTTGTGAACCTCGAGTGGAGAGTTCTTCTTTAGTTATATTGTTGCACATGTGTAGTTGCTGCTGCTTGGAAAATCAACTCTGTAACACATCTGAAGACACAGTTGCCAATAGTGGGATGAAGTAACTCAGAGCTGGATAAGAGGGCAGAGTTTGAGTGCAGACCCCATTCTAAGTCAAAACTGGCTCACTATCCTGTCTGTTCCTATCCTGGATAGCAAAGAAGTGACAGAGCAATTAACTGGGTTAACTGTTTCCAATCATTTTATTTTATTTGAAGTAGCTTAGTAGGATAAGATTGATTCAATGTCATTGAAAGAAAACTCTGGGCCTAAATTCTGATTAGGATTAGAACCTAAACATTAACCTGTCTTTTCCTCGAACAGATGCTGATCAGCCTGCTGTGCATTTCAAACATTCCTGCACTTTGTAACCTTTGAAGACACATCTAATAATAACTACTGGCACGGAATGCTAATGTGTGCACATCATATTCCTCAGAAATTAAAAATCACATATATCTAAAAAAAAAATACATATAAACACAGGGCTGATATCTGTGAACAGCCTGATGCCATCTGCCTGGGGTTTGCAATCTATTTTCATCTTACTGATTCATGTCACTCCACACATTTCCATGTAGGTGTTGACTGCTCTGTTGTAATTAGTGATGCCTCTTTCCTTGGTTTCTGTAAGGTAACAAAAGAACTTCTGCCATGGCATACAATGAAATGAAGGTTACAGAATGTAGCCAGGTATTGCAGCCCATCAACACTGCAACCTGTATTATATGTTACTGTTTATGTTCACAACAGTAAGATTTTAAATTAAATTTTTAAAAACCTGATTGAATACAACTCAGCATCACTCCTTATTTTCTTTCCAAACCCTGGAACAAAGCCGTCCAATGCTAGGGAGCATGATCCTCACCTCAAAACATGGTAACTGTTCTCAAAGAGAGTAATCTTTCACTTAAGGTGGTTGACCAAAAACAGGGACAAACAGGTGAGTTTAAGGAAAATCTTTAAAGGAAAGGAGGGAGCAGGAGAGCCAGAGAGTTTAGAAAGGCAAGGGAACCCCGGTTGAAGGCATGGATGCCAAAGATGAGGTGAAAGGAGTGGTGATGCACAAGCGGCCTAGAAAGGCACACAAGGCCCTATGAGTCTGCACTTTGGTGGTGAAAGTGATGGTTTTGAATCATGCTGGCACCTTATGTTGAGTGTGCAAAATGAGTATGTTTAGATATGAAAGCAACTTGGGTCACGTGAAAGTTTTCTTATCTCAGTATGCTGCTGTGTGTAAGTGTCTTTCATTAACATGCAAACTGTGATGTGGTTTGAGACTACTTGAGCCTTTTTCTGAGAGCAACATTTTTTTGCACACGAGCGTTGAACATTTATTGAAAATTTACTTACGAGCCTCCTCGCTTTGCACATACCGGATTTGTGTCTGAGCGTCAAATCTGCTGCCACTGTGCAAGCTTCTCTTGCGGGCATTTTTCTTCATCACTGCAAAAGATCTCAATGTCCTTGCAGGCTCCACTTGCTACAATTGGCTATTTATAAAATGTGTTCTTGTGAAATGACACTTTCTATCTGACTCAACTTCATCTTGAGCTGGATTCAATCTGGATTACGAAAAGAGGAAACATCACTTTACTGTAGACCACCTCCAACCCTGCAACACCCCCACTGCTAATGTACAGTGCTCAGTGCCAGTGATGTCTGAGACCTGCGGGGAAGGTCCCAGTTTGACTGAATATAGGGGGCTGACCCTGGGCTCAGGGAGAGGCAAAATCAGCTAAGGTTCCGGCTCCAAATCACTGTACAGTAACCACACCCTCAACACCATTTCATATGAAGAGTCACCTAGAATTCTCTTCCCCACAAATTGATAGATGCTGGGACAATTAAAGTTTTCAGTTGGGATACCAATCTAATCAAATGACAGAGCAGTTTAGAGAGGCTGAATGACCTATTGCTCTTCCTAATGTGCCTAAGTGTGTGCATTTAAAGAGCAGGCAAGCACATAATTGGATTGACTATGATGATTCAATGAGCTATTAACCTGCAGCAATGTCCATTAAAAAAAAAACAATGTAGAAGCACTTTCGGTACAGTGGATGGGACTAACCAGTGTGAGGTCACGACTTCAAGAGGATTCAAAGTGAGGGAGAAAAAGCATCAGGAAACTGCAGTGCTAAAGCAGCAGAAATGAAGAATATGTTTTATAGACTAACTGCTGGTGGAGTGGCTGCAGAATTCAGCTCGAGCTGACCACTTGGAATTAGGTATTGTGCATCTCAGTTGTACAGCGTTCATGATGTCAGTAGTGCACCACTACTAAACATTTAGTATAAGACTGGCAGAAATCAAAAGTTGGTGCCAGCAGGGAAATGACCTAGAATAGGTGTAACCAGGCTAAATCCCGTGTTGCTTATTTGCAGCTATAAAATATACTAATAACGTCTACCAAAGTGAGGCTTTCTGCCTCCTTGAGCACACATTAGGGTGTTAAAGGAATGCATCCCAAGCTGTTTGCAATTCTGCCACTGTTCCCTTTCCCTTTCTGCATGAAAATATCAGCTCAAAGAATGCTGGCGACCCTGAGGAATTAATAAAGGGAGGTCAAGGCAAAATACTTATCATTTTACCTGGAACTCACACAATCACAGAGTCACACAGTGCAGAAGAGGCCCTTCGGCCCATCGAGTCTGCACTGACACGTGAGAAACACCTGACCTACCTACCTAATCCCATTTACCAGCACTTGGCAATAACCTTGAATGTTATGACATGCCAAGTGCTCATCCAGGTACTTTTTAAAGGATGTAAGGTAACCCGCCTCCACTACCCTCCCAGGCAGCGCATTCCAGACCTCCCTCTGGGTAAAAAGGTTTTTCCTCACACCCCCACTAAACCTCCAGCCGCTCACCATGAACTTATGTCCCCTCGTGACTGACCCTTCAACTAAGGGGAACAGGTCCCTATCCACCCTGTCCATGCTCCTCATAATCTTGTGCACCTCAATCAGGTCGCCCCTCAGGCTTCTCTGCTCCAACAAAAACAACCCAACTCTATCCAACCTCTCTTCATAATTTAAATGTTTCATCCCAGGCAACATCCTGGTGAATCTCCTCTGCACCCCCTCCAGTGCAATCACATCCTTCCTATAATGTGGCGACCAGAACTGCACACAGTACTCCAGTTGTGGCCTCCCCAAGGTTCTATACAACTCCAACATGACCTTGCTACTTTTGTAATCTATGCCTTGATTGATAAAGGCAAGTGTCCCATATGCCTTTTTCACCACCCCAATAACATGCCCCTCCGCCTTCAGAGATCTATGGACACACACACCAAGGTCCCTTTGCTCTTCAGCACTTCATAGTGTCATGCCGTTCTTTGAATACATCCTTGTCAAATTACTCCTTTCAAAGTATATCACCTCTCACTTTTCAGGGTTACATTCCATCTGCCACTTATCTGCCCATTTGACCATGCCTTCTATATCTTCCTGTAGCCCAAGACACTCAACCTCACTGTTAACCACCTGGCCAATCTTTGTATCATCTGCAAACTTACTAATCCAACCCCCCACATTGTCATCTATGTCATTTATATAAATGACGAATAATAGGAGACCCAGCACAGATCCCTGCGGTACACAGCTGGACACTGGTTTCCAGTCGCTAAAGCAGACTTCTGTCATCACCCTGTCTCCTACAACTAAGCCAATTTTGAATCCACCTCATCAAATTACCCCTGTATCCCATGTGCATTTGCCTTCTTTATAAGTCTTCCATGTGAGATCTTGTCAAAGGCTTTGCTGAAATCCATATAAACTACATCAACTAACCTCATCTACACATCTGGTCACCTCCTCAAAAAATACAATTAAATTTGTTAGGCATGATCTCCCTCTGACAAAGCCATGCTGACTATCCCTGATCAAACCTTGCCTCTCCAAGTGGAGATAGATTCTCTTCTTCAAAATTTTCTCCAATAGTTTCCCTACCACTGACGTGAGACTCACTGGCCTGTAGTTCCCTGGCTTATCTCTACAACCCTTCTTAAATAGTGGAACCACATTAGCTGTTCTCCAGTCCTCTGGCACCTCCCCTGTGGCCAGAGAGGAATTAAAAATTTGGGTCAGAGCCCCTGCGATCCCCTCCCTTGCCTTCCTCAGCAGTCTGGGACACAAATCATCCAGACCTGGAGATTTGTCCACTTTTAAGCCTGCCAACTCCTCCAATACCTTGTCACTCCCTATATCAATTTGCTCAAGAACCTTGCAGTCTCTCTCCCCGAGTTCGATACATTCATCCTCATTCTCTTGTGTGAAGACGGATGTGAAATATTCATTCAACACTCTACCAATGTCCACTGGCTCCACCCATAGATTGCCCCCTTGGTCCCTAATGGGCCCTACTCTTTCCCTGGCTATCCTCTTCCCATTGATATACTAATAGCATATCTTGGGATTTTCCCTACTTTTACCAGCCAGAGCTTTCTCATATCCCCTCTTTGCTCTCCTAATCGCTTTCTTAAGCTCCACCCTGCACTTTCTGTACTCCACTAATGCCTCTGCTGATTTGCTTCCCTTGTACCTGCTAAAAGCCTCTCTTTTCCTTTTTATCATAACCTAAATATCTCTGGTTATCCATGGTTCTTTGGGCTTGTTACTCCTTCCTACCACCTCAGAGGGAACATGTTGAACCTGTACCCTCCCCATTTCCTTTTAGAACACGCCCCACTGCTCCTCTGTAGACTTCCCCACAAGTAGTTGTTCCCAGTCTACCTTGGTCAGATTCTGCCTTATTTTACTAAAACCTGCTCTCCCCCAATTCAAAACATTTTTTTGCAACTTGTCTACTTCTTTGTCCATAACAAGCTTAAATTGTACCATGTTGTGGTCGCTATCACTAAAATGCTCCCCCACCACCACCTCAGCCACCTGTCCAGCTTCATTCCCCAGAATTAGGTCCAGCACTCCGTCCCTTGTTGGACCCTCTACATATTGACCTAAAAAGTTCTCCTGTACACATTTCAAGAAATCCACTCCATCCAAGCCCTTAACACTATGTCTATCCCAATTAATGTTGGGAAAGTTGAAATCACCTAATATAATTACCCTATTGTTATTGTTTTTACACACCTCCGCAAATTGTGCACATATTTGCTCCTCAATTTCCCGCTGACTATCTGGGGATCTATAATAAACACCTAACAACGTGGCTGCCTCTTTTTTATTCCTAAGCTGTACCCACAAAGCTTCATTCGATGCCCCCTCCAAGATCTCATCTCTCCTTCCTGCAGTAACTGACTCTTTAACTAATAATGCAATGCCTCCTCCTCTTTTACCCCCTCCCCTGTCTCGCCTGAAGATTCTATATCCCAGAATGTTGAGCTGCCAATCCTGCCCCTCCCTCAACCACGTCTCAGTGATGGCTTCTGTGTCACAATTCCACATGTCAATCCTCATCCTTAACTCATCCGTTTTACTTGTAATACTCCTGACATTAAAGTAGAGGCCATCAGCCTTGCCTTACTCCCTTGAAACTTAATGCAGCTGTACTCCCTATGACTTGATTGTTTTAGTGTATTATGATGTGTCTCTATTCTGCTAACATTCTGTGATCCCTTCCCCTGCAAAATTAGTTTAAACTCCTCCCAACAGCACTAGCAAGCCCGCCCACAAGGATGTTAGTCCCGCTCTGGTTCAGGTGTAGACTGTCCCACTTGTACAGGTCCCACCTTCCCCAGAAACGGTCCCAGTGACCCAGAAATCTAAAACCTTCCCTCCTGCACGTATTCATCTGCACTATTCTCCTATTTCTGAGCTCGCTAGCACGTGGCACTGGGAGTAATCCAGAGATTACAACTCGAGAGGTCTTGCTTTTTAGTCTATTATCCAACTCCCTGAATTCTTGATGCAAGACCTCATCCCTCTTTCTACCTATGTCATTGATACCAACATGTACCATGACCTCTGGCTTATCACCCTCCCTTTTTAGGATGCCCTGCAGCTGTTCAGTGACATCCTGGACCCTGGCATCATGGAGGCAACACACCATCCTGGAGTCACATTGACGGCCACAGTAGCACCTACCTGTTCCCCTGACTATAGAATCCCCTATTATTATTGGTCTTCCTCTCTTCCTTCCCTCCTGTACAGACAGGCTGCTTGTGGTGCCAGAAGCTTGGCTCTGTCTGCACTCCCTAGAGAAATCAGCGCCCTCATTAGCCTCCAAAATAGAATACTGATTTGCAAGCAGGACCCCAGGGGACTCCTGAACTACCTGCCTGTTTCTCTTGGACTGCCTGGTGGTCACCCATTCCCTTCCTTCCTCAAGTCCCTCCAGCTGTGGTGTGACAACCTCTCTAAACATGCTATCCACAATGCTCTCAGACTCACAGGTGCTCCACAGTGTCTCCAGCTGCTGTTCCAGCTCTGAAACCCAAGCTTCCAGGAGCTGCAGCTGGACACACTTCCTGCACACATGCTGGTCTCAGGCACTGGAAATGTTCCTGGCTTCCCACATGGAGCACGAGGAGCACACCATGGCTTTGAGCTCTCCTGCCATGACTTATCCCTTTAAATTATACTTTTTAGATCAATTACTCTAGGGACCTTCTTCCCTGATCCTCATTACTACAGAATATACAAACTATAAACCGTAAAATGACCTTATACCGACTACTTAACAGTCATTCCTTTCCCTTGTAGCTTCTACTGCTGCAGCAGGGCAAGACCACTCTTTCTGACGATTTAAGAAGCTGGATAACAAAGAAAAAATGCAAAGAGCACCTCTTCCCCTCTGCCCCGAATTCCCACTGTGCACCAAATTGCCAATACCCACACTCACTCTGGCTGTGTCTCGCTCAGGATGAGGTCTCTCCCCTGTTCGTGTGCAAGCACAAAATAAAACAGGAAACTCACAAAGGGCCTTTAAAAGGCCTAATGCACTCTTCATTAACATGTACAGGCCTTTTAAAAGCTCTCCCTTCTCCAGTCCCCAGGCACCTCAGGCTTATATTCTTCCTGCCAGGGGAGAAATCAGCGTACCCGATATTGTGGAGGCCCAGAGCCAGAAGGCCACCTTGGGTATCACAATCTCCTGTCACAGCCCACCACCCTGTAACTAATGAGGACCAGTCTAAAAATCAGAACAGACCTCCAGCTGGGGACACGGGACAACCAGCCATCTGAAGGCCACTCAGGGTGAAAGCCAGCCCATTGGTCATCCTCAGCAATGCAACCAGTGAGTTTAGGAACTTGGAGTCATCCAGGGAGGCATGAGGGGCGTCAATGTTTGGGGCATGATTTGGGAGAGGTTAGCCAGCTTGGAAGGAGCTTATTCGAGGTCTGAAATGACTATTGACACGAGTTCACAGCTAGTGACTCAGGATATGTGAGATTGCTTCAGGAGGATCTAGCCCAGCTTGAGCTATGTTCTGAACTGACCTAGGTAGAAGATTTCTTCACAATGGGATGTAAAATATCTCAGAAGGACATCACATCCACACCATTACATTACCCTCTGATGCTTTGGCTGCTTAATCTCATTACTTTTATCCGCCATGGGTCTGTCACATTTGAAATGCAGGGAACAATTAGGCTCTCCAACCATGATCACTGTGTTTTCAGATTTGAGGAATGATCTACAAGGAATGAGGTAAAAGTGGGAGATTCCTCATATCGAGCATATATGTTGACTTCTATGGGTTTTCCCATTATTAAACTTTCTATTAGGAATGTAGCAGCCTCTAGACAGATGGTTTTTGTTGATTTGTATGGTCTCTAACCAGCTCCTAGGGTAAGTGGTCAGTGTTTGGCCCATTCAGTCTCTGTTCATATGGGATTCCATGTTGTCTTGGAAACTTGAGGCCAACAGGGTTTTTTCCAGTAACTCCAACAGTTCTGAGCTGGAGGGTTAGGGTGTGCATGGGGCTTTCTGTATTCCAATGTGGGACAGTGATGGTAGAAAGATGGGTGCTCCTGCGAGTGGATATAGATTTGGGTTGCTGATTCAATGCTGACGTCATTTTGTGCCTTCCTTATCCTGTATGCTACCACCTGGGGACACCATTGGCTGGACATCCTTGGGGAAGGTTTCACTGTTGTCAGCATTGGTGAATGAACACTGTCTTTAAGGTGTTGGGAGAGATTATTTGGCCTGGAGTTACATAATGTGCTCACTTGAGAGTTGAGGATTTGGCTATCTCTGGGCTCAAGATGGGTTTGTATTCTTTGAATGTACACAGGAGAACTGTGTCTTTAGAAATAGAGGTTGAAAGTGTGTGGGGCATGGTGAAGGTTGGTGGGAATCGGGGGCTTCTTGCCTGCAGGGTGGCTGTGGAAGTACTGATGTGTCCTGTATGACAGAAGCTGCCAGCAGGATCACTGAGTTCCTCATTGGGCTGGAAATATACTGATGAAAAAAGATCCTCGTACATATTCCTCCCCCTCTTTTCCCTTCATATTGTTATTTTCCCAATCTATGCTAAGATAACTGAAGACCCATTTATCACAATAGCTAACGTTCTTCCATTTTTCTGCAATTTGCCTGCAACTTTTGCTCTGGTCTCACCTTGGTGGCCTATAGTATACACACCCAGGAGGGCATTGTTTCTTACATCCTTGAACCCTAACTTTCTGTTGATTTAATGCCCATAAAAGGCCAGGAAATAAGTCTGGATACTAGAATTTATTGTAACCCAACCATTATCAGGTTAACTTCATGTTATATTCATTGTAATAAGGTAACAAGGTCAAAACTGCATTTTGTGTTAACACTGAGGTAAGAAGCCATTTTGATGTTGTTAGCCTTTTACAACAAACTAACCCAAAATAGTATTTCAAAGCAGCCACTGACTAGTTACAGGTGATTGACCAAGTAGTGTACCTCAATTAAGTTACGAATGAAAGACGAGTAATTAATAATCAATAATTAATTAGAAGTCTTTTTATGTTATTTCTGTATTTCTCAATTAGCTTTCCTTATGAGAAAATTAAAGTGCTGTAACAGCTGCGAGAGAAACAGGATAAGCCTTGGACTCCCTGCTTATCAGGAACACACACGCTGTCTTAATAAATGGGACTCCCGTAAAGACATCAAGATAAGAGACACAACTTAAAGGAAGACATTGTCTTAAGTTTAAGACAATGTGCGTAATTAGCTAGAAGCAATGGAGTTAACTCTTGTCACATTATTGACAAATTATAGACCAATTAGCCATTCCTAACAACTTGGCTAAATCTACAACATCCTTTGAGTATGAAAAAGGGGTTGCGGGAACTATTTGAGTGTAGATCAAGTGTGGAAAAATCGGTTTAGATCTTCAGGGATAGCTGAGCATCCTCTCAGCATGAAGATCGTTTCCAATAAACATCAGGGCAAATGAATAGTTAGTACTGGGACGAATTCAGTGATGGATTCACTGCCAGTAGAAATTCCAGGAAGCTGCAATGCTTCTCAGAGGCAGTGACTGTTTCTTTGTCAGCATGAGGAGTGCAAGCACTTCTCCTGGATTGATCACCCATTTGAAAGCAAAGCGTTGGTAGTTGATAAGTAAACTTTAACTATATTCTGCCTCTGTTAGTTAATAAGTTTCTAAAACTAGCTTATAATCAATAAACTTCAATGCTATTTACTGATGTGCGATCTGAGTCTTTGCTTGATACATATATCTCTTTCAAATTCAAACAGTTTAAAAGAGTAATTTGGGTTCTAGTATTAGGCCGTGCACAGCCAAATTTGAAGTCTAAAACATAAAAATACCCCCTTTTTAAACTTGTAGCAGGGCTGTGGCCAGTGTCCTTTCTGCCTTAGTAGGAGTTCCTTTGGGTCTAGTGGCAAGAGATATAAACATACAAACACTCAAAATTCCATTGTATTTTAGAGCACAGAAAGAGTCCAGTCAGGTCAACTGTTCTGTGGTTATGTTCCGCACAGGTCTCCTCCCATTCCTTTTCATCTAACCCCGTCAGCATATCCCTCTATTCCTTTATGTGTTTATCTAGCTTCACCTTAAATCACCTATTCGCCTCGACTATCCCCAGCCTACTCAGTCTGTCCTGATCAATATTTTCTCTAAGCTGTCCTTAAAGCTTTGCCCCCCCCGGCACCATCTTTGTTCATGCGGCTAATTCCAATTCCTATCGCACTGATTATTGACGAGCTTACATTTACACCCATTAATTCTGGGATCTTTTTATTCCTAGTTTTAGACTTTTTTATGGAAGGGCAAGAAAAAAATAGCTGGCCCATCAAAACTTTCTCACGCACCCAGATGAATGAACCATCATGTTTAAACATTTCCTCCGTTGTCTGAGGGATAAATACCAGCCAGGATAAAGGGGAGACCTCCCCTGCTTTTCTTCAAATGGTGCCATGGAACCTTTCACATCCGCCTGAGAGGGTTGATGGTGCCTCAGTTTAATGCCTCCTCTGAATGATGGCAGCTCCGACAGTGCAGCATATCGCACTGGACTGTCAGCCTAGAATTTGTGTTCCAGTCTTTCACGTGTGGGATTTGAACCTACAATCTTCTGACTCTGATTCACAGCTGAAATTAAGAGGTGGGGGCCTCTGATGAGCCGCGCTGGCATTACTTGATAATACCGTTTGCTGCTTTAGAAGTAGATGTTGGCTGATCAGCCTCTGTCTTCATCATTTCAGAAATCAGTGGTAAGGGCTTTCTTCCAATGACTCAATGATGTAGTCATGCGAGCACACCTTTGGCTGCAGTGTCCAGTCTAAACTAACAAAAGTTGGCAACTCCACACTCATGCTCGCAACCCAAGTTTGCTGAAAGTGTGCCAGTGTGGGTACAGAATGAGGCTGCATTTGGTTAACTGTGGTGCTTTTCACAATTGGATAGCTTGCTAAGAATCAGTCAGTATTGCTAAATCAATAGAGAGTCGGTGCTATCAGGGGAAAAGAGGACACAAGTCACAGATAAAACCAAAAAAGGAGAAAAGAGCCGTGGTCTGTTCAATCTTTTCTGATACCCTATAAACTTCTCAATTCTAGTAGATCCTTATGCGCCTTCCCAATGTCCCACCACAGACTAACCAAGGTTCTATACAAGTTTGATGTAACTTTTCCACCCCTGAGTGCTATCTTTCAGGTAATGTACCCCGGTGGGAAGTTGGCTCTTTTAGGGCCTTATAAACCTGTGTCACTTCTTTCAGTGATTTAGGGGATTCTCTTTATTCTGCAATATAACATTTGCTCAGATTACTTCCAGAATTTATGCATATAGGTGAAGGAGATTTCCTTTCTGACAGGCATTCTGCAAAGCAACTTACTGGATTAGTAAATGGAGATGAGCATAATGACGCACATTGATGATGCAATGGCATCTCTAAATTAACAACTACATCTGCCGCTAAAACCACAGCATGATTAAAAAGACAAATGCCAGAAATCTAAAATGAAAGCACAACTTGCTGGAAATATACCTAAGGTCCACCAGCATTAAAAAAAGAGAAAATGCAGACTAACATTTTAAGTGCAACCCCTTCATCAGATCGGGAAGCTGAGAGATAAGCAAGCTCATTTGTGGCTGGTGGGAGGAAATGGCAAGCTAATACTTGAAGAGGAGCAATTAGTTCCGTTATGGGGAAAGAGCAGGGTAGTGGGACTAATTGCAGAGCTCTTTCAAAGAACCTGCACACACTCGAAGGGCCAAGTGGCCTCCTTCTGAGTTGTAACACTCTGATTTTGTGAAATGATGAGTCAGATATGCTGACTGGAGTAAGCAAAATAAGCAGTCAATTGGTGCATTAACCTATGAACACATTGCTTAAAAAGTTACCAACAGATGAGAAAGTGTTGGATGACAGGTAAAAACCATCATAGTCAAGTAATGAGAAGGCATTAGAAAGACAGAAAGATAGCAAAACTAGAACAGTCAGACAGGGGAAATATGTAAGAAAACACCATCTCCCTGGCAATACCATCCATTATGAGAGTCGGACAAGAGCGGCTTCTAACATTTCATTATTCCAAGCTGGTGTCTAATATCAAGGCCTGCATTTTCCTGACAGTGCAGTGAAGTGTGATGTCTGCCCTCCCATGTGATGCCGCTGGCACCTGACCATTTTCCTACATCTTTAGCATCGTGCTAGGGGGGGGAACAAGCCTCATCTGGCACGCAGGCAGCGGATTTCACAAGGCTCCTGCTCCTGCCTGGTCCTCCAGCTGGGAGGGTGGGACAGTGGTGGCAGGCTGCCAAATGGTCAGAAGGCCATTCAGAAAGGGAAAGAGAGATAGCACTGGAACGTTGAAAAAAGCCGTGGAAGAGGAGGTACACCATGTGAGAGTGTCTCATTGAACAAGGCCCCAATAGTCTCAGAAGCTGGGATGGAGATAGTACTGACAGAGTAGCAGTCACACCTCTGAGTCAGAAGATTGTGGGTCCAAGTCCCATTACAGAGACTAGAGTACAAATCCTGGAGTGATAAGTTAGTGCAATACTGAGGCACTGCAGCACTGTCACAGGTGCCATCTTTTGGATGAGATGTTAAACTGAGGTCATGTCTGCCCTCTCAGGTGGCTACGAAAAACTTTTACTCAAAGTAAATATGCAAATATATAAATATTCAAAGTAACCAATTACTGTAAGGGGATAAAAATAGAATTAACTGAATAGAAAATACCAACATTAAAGAAATACAAATATAAGTAAAATTCTGCTCTACGTAAATAATGAAATAATAAATCTGAGCACTGCAATAATAATACAAAGCCACATATCTATATTTAAATAATATATAATATACATATAATATTTATATAATGGAATAGCTGATTCTATTGCCTTCCATTGCAGTGCCTGGTGGAAACTTCAGAGTGCTACCTGTCCTCAATAATAACATGTGCACAAAGTGCCTCCTGTTGCTTGAACTCAAGTTCAGTGTTTCTGAGCTTGAGGAGTGGCTGCAGTCACTCCAGGGTGCACAGGGGGCTGAAAATTTCCTGAAGAGCATGGGAGTCCAGAGGGAGAGTAAGTGGGTGGCCATCGAGCAGGGTGAGAAGGAGCAAACAATGCAGCAATTCTCCAGGAGTGTGGCCCTCTCAAACCAGTTTTCAATGCTGGCGAAAATGACAATGCCATGGGGGAGTACCTTCCAGAGCACATGTGAGGCAAATGACTGCAGAGAGAGGGCACAGCGAAGTGTAGCAATGAATTTTTTATAGAGGATTCAATAGTCAGGGGGCCAGACAGACACATCTGCAGCCATAATTCTGGGTCCCACGTGGTGTGCTGTCTCCTTGGTGCCAGGGTAAAGGGCATCACTAAATGGGTGCAAAACATTTTGTGGAAGGAAAAGAACAGATGTTGCAGTCATTGTTTGAACCAATGCAGTAGGTAGGGTAAGTGTTGAATAAGTGTTGAGGTCCTACAGACTGGGCGGAATTTAATGCCCCCCAGAGGCGGGTTCAGAAGAGGGGGGGCCATATGATCAGGCAAGAAGATGAAGGGGGGAAATCTGCTGCCTTCCCAGCTCCATCCAAATAGTCCAGGGTGGGAACACTTGAAGATGGCCTTCCCCCCTGGAGGATAATTGAGGCCCTTAAGTGGCCACTTAAGGCCTCATCCTGTCACTACTGGTCGATTGGCCTGGGGTCTGATGGGGAGGGAGTGTCTCTCCATGTCAGATATTCGGTGCCAGATGGGGAGGCTCACTGACAGGAATGGAGGCAACTGGAGCAAGAACCCCCCCCCGCCCCACCGCCGCCAACTCTGCCCTTTAAATCAACCCACGGTGGCCACTGTTGTTGGTGGCGCTGCCTGTACTGGACAGCTGTCAGCCTCTGATTGGCTGGTAGCTCTTGGAGGTGGGACATCCAGCTTCCAGTAAGATTTCCGAGGTGGGGGACGTGGCGGGGAATTCCCCTCACAGGAGCCAGAAGCCATGATATTGACAGGCACATGCCTGATTGGGGTTAAATACCATCAGCCCACCCCCACCACTCTTCAGCTGCTTCATCTATAATCTTCCCCCCATGTCAGAAGTGAGGATATTCACTGATGATTGCACAACGTCACCACTCCTCAGGTACTGAAGCAAACTGTGCCTGCATACAGCAAGGCCTGGACAACATTCAGGGTTGAGCTGATAAGCAGCAAGTAACATTCATGCTGTGCAAGTAGCAGGCAATGACCATCTCCAACAAAAGAGAATCCAACCATCTCTGCTTCAATGACATTACCATCACTAAATCTCTTACCATCAACATCAACCATACCATTAGCCAAAAACCCAACTGGGCCAGCCATAAAAATATAGAAGAACAGGTCGGAGGCTGGGAATTCTGAACAGTGTAACTCACTTCCTGACTCCCCAAAGCCTGCCACCATCTACAAGACAAAAGTCAAGGGTGTGATGAAATGCTCTCCATTTGTCTGATTGAGTGCAGCTCCAACAATGTGAAAAAAACTTGACACCATCTAGGACAAAGCAGCCCGCTTGATCAGCTCCCTATCCACCAACTTAAATATTCACCCCCTCCACCACCTCCACAGTGGCAGCAGTGTTTATCACCTACAAGATACACTGCAGCAAGTCACCAAGGCTCCTTGACAGCACCTTCCAAACCTGTGACCTCTACCACCTAAAAGGACAAGGGCAACAAACATATGGGAACACCCCTAACTGCAAGTTCCCCTCCAAGCTATACGCCATCCTAACTTGCAAATATATCACCATTCTTTCACAGTCGCTGGGTCAATATCCTGGAACTTCCTTCCTAACAACATAGTGAGTGTACCATGATCACGTGAACTACAGTGTTTCAAGAAGGCAGTTCACCATCCTGTTCTCAAGGGCAATTGAGGGTGGGCAATAAATGCTGACCTTGCCAAGGATACTCATATCCCATGAACGAATAAAAACAACTTCTAATGTGGGAGTGTTGGTGGATTTAAATTCAGAAATAATCTTATTTTGCAGTGTATCAGACAATAAACAAAGCCTGAGAAGCACATTCCAGCAGCAAGCAAATTCTACCTGTTTATTAGGATGCTTTATATTCATGGGGTGAAGTGCTATTGACAGCATTTTCATACAAGTGACCCATAGTTTGGAGACCCATTGACACTGGAGACCAAGTTTGTCCTGAGTCTTTTATATTTGGTACTTTTGTAGTTCTCATGATGGGAAAGTGACATCTATACCTTGGCTACCTGTATGCACATTGTATAATCTACTACTGTATTCCAGCAATAGAATCATGAGTCCATGTCCAAATTAGCTGACAGGATAAGGGAGACAGCTTTACAATGTTAGTCTGGTGAACCACCCCTATCAGAAAAATTTGACATCATTTGCATTCAACAGTGTTCAAAAGGCATCATTCGTGATTATTTGTGATCATATGCACTCAAAAGTGATCATTTAGCCATCATTTGATATCACTGCACACAAAAGTGATTGTTTAGCCACCGTTTAATATTATCTATATTCAAAAGTGACTGTTTAACCATCATTTAATATCATGTGCATTCAAAAGCAATCATTTAGCTATCATTTGACATCATTTGCACTCAAAAGTGATCATTTAGCCATCATTTGACATCCCAATTAACAATCAACTGACATCATTCATCATCAATTGACAACAAATGAAATCACACAGCATTCAAGCTACATCATTTGTGATAATATAACATCATTTAGTTACCTTCAAAGCACTCACGTCAAAAACGATCAGAGCTCATCCATGAGGACAATTTCTAAGTTCTAGCGATCATGCAAGATTTTACTAAGTTGAGCCCATGATAGGTGGTGGGGAGGGGTTAAAAATCCCTAAAACGTATCTTGTTGAGTCACAACATAACCATCTCTCTGATAGCTGACTCACTTGCAGTCCGCTGAATCAAACTCACCCTGAAGACTCCCAGGGTCAGTCACTCTGCCCAGAATGAGGCCCAGTACTCTGACTTAGGCCTAACCACAGAGTTCTTTAGTATTCTATGCTGCAATTTATTTTTAAAAAATAGATCCCATAAGCATTTTTAAAAAAACATTGAAACCAACACAGGTTGTGTTGCAGTCTTTGCATGACACGAAGAGTTTCGATAAAGCACACACCAACATATGTCTCTCTCCGGCTGGATAAGCTCTTCTGCGAGTATAGGAACCTCTTCCCCTTGGAGCCGTCCACTGTCCGGCCCATGCACCTGACGCCAGGCATTGGTCTGTCCTTCTTGTGACGATGTGTTCCTTCATTCGGTGGTGAAGTCGCTTTACAGATCGCAGCACCAATCAGAAGCTGCGGGCTTGCGTTCAGAAATTCCGAATGTGTTTTTCAGTTTGAAACAGTTGCTGTAGTATTCACAGGCATGCAGGTGAGTAATGGCTGTTCAATTGTTTAAGGATCTGGAGATTGACAGGGTCCCTGACTAAAAGAGGAGGGAATGACCCTGATAGATGGATAATCAGTAATGAGGGTCACAGGCTGGAAATGGTCAGGGGGTGGTGGGGGAATCTGCTGCTCACGCAGCCCCAGAACTTCAATTCGAGCTGGGTTTGCACCTACCACTTGCCTTAGTACAACAAAGAAAGAACTGAAGCTAAGTCGGAAAATTAGTCAGAAAAGTTGGAATATTTCCCTTTGCATTGAGACATGGTTGACCAGAGCTACTTGTCTAATCATGAACCTGTCCGAGTTGGGGATGTGGGTTAAAGTTCAGTGATTTGAAGCTGAGCTGAAGGGAAGAGGGAGGGGGTGAGAAAAACCTAGCCCATGATTGATGACTACTCCACTTCTGCAGGTTATTGAGCTAGGTTAACTGATCAAACGGCAGCTAAACTGCAGCATTGGCTCAGACATCTGAATTGCCACCGAGAGAGACCACGGCTCTGCACCTGAAGCAGAAGGCAAAGCAAGGGGGGCGGGGGACAGGGGTCTTGCTGCATTTCGGGGCCTGGGGCTGGGGGTGGGGAGGGTGGGGGGTGCGGGAGGGGTGGAACCTCTTCCACCCCCCTGACAAAGTTGAGAAACCCCAGGGTGGTGGAGGGTGGAGAAGGAGGAGGGTGAGTGTGGGAATGAGTGGGGAGGGGAGGTGTGAGACACTGAGTCATGGCTCAGTGGGGAGGGAAGGTTATGAGGGAGGGCATGAATTAGTGTGTATGGGGGTGGAGCCTAATGATTGCTTTTGATGCCAATGATCATTTTTGATGCCTTGATCACTTTTGACATCAAAAGATGGCAATGAGCTGATGACTGATGAAAAACTCATTCCAAATTAGACTTTTAATGTCAAATGATATCAAATTATTACTGATTGTTTTTGAGCACGTTTGAACACAATGCTCTGTTAAAGAGTACACAGATTTCACTCTCCAGTTACCAAAAATGTGGAAGTAACAAACATAAAAGCCAAGAACTTTCCTCATGGAATTGTTAATAAGCTTAAATTTGGAAGAGAAATAGGGAGAAAACTAATTGGGGAGAGGGCTGGCTGGAAATCAAGGATCTTTGAGAGCACCAAAACCCAGGATCTGCTTCTATAAGCACAGGATAAACTGTAGGACTAAATATAGTTTCTTTTGCCCTGTTAGAGATTAAATAGGCCACTAATGTGGATTATAAATGAACTGTCAATCTATGTTTATTTTTATCTGAGAGAAAAGCAACTCAGGATTTTTAGAAATCTCTTGACCTTTCAGAGTCTGTCTCCCGATTTGTGAGATGTTGGCATTAGCATTGCTGTAACCAAACAAAATTTTCCACATTTTCCAGTGTCTTTCAATTCTAATTTAAGATACTGAATTTATAAATCTAAACTGTCTTGGTGCTTTTGGCATGCTGAAAATGACAAGTATCTATCTCTCTGAAACATTCCCCAATAGCATCACAGCGAAAGCATGATTCTCTGAAACTCTCCTTGATTAACAAAATTCATGCTGCTATTTTTAACCTAAATAGCATGCATTCATTTGCTGTTTCTGGTTGCTTAATGGTGACCTCTACTGGAAATCGCAGACAACTAAATCACACACATTTAATCCTAAGGATCTCAAAGCTGGGATTTTCTGTGCCCACCGGCATTGGGCATGAGTGGGCAACATGGCGTAATCAGTTTCACAACGGCGTGAAACCAGTTTGTGATCATCACGTTCAGCCTGCCGATGGCCGGCTGTGTTTCCCACCATCGGACGTTGGAAACCTCATTGTAATACATCTGTAGATCATTAGTTGCCAGCCCGCCGGAATCATTCCCCCCCACCCCCCCGCACCACCCACCTCCCACCTGCCCGCTGGGTGATCCATCCACGTTGGCGGGAAAGCACGCCAGCTTGTTTCACAACAGCACATAAGCAATGTGCACTTGGCGGCCTTCACTGTGAGGGGAACTAGGAGGTGAGTCCACAGCAACAAGGTACAGCGTACACCAGAGTCACCTGTTGGACTTCAAGCTTGAGGAGTGTTGGGAGGGGTTGAAGGGCAGCCCAGCTATTGAGGCGGCTTGATGTGGGGGGGCGGTCACGCTGTGCAATCTCCTCGCTAAAGCTGGCCATGGAGCAGTCATTGCTGGAGATGCTCACAGCCCTTTGCAATGTCATCATCCCAGTTTGGACCAGTCTCCCCCATGGTTCAAGCTAACAGTGCAGCCTTGCAGTGTGGGTTAGGAGAATGCCTGTGCCTGAGCTGAGAGCACAGCATGCAGTCCAGTGGGCAAAGCTGCTGCCAACTGGTCGGGTGGGTGAGGCGAACGTGAGTGGGGTTTTGGGCAGACACGCAGTGCACTAATCTCTGGCTATCCAAGTGGTGGCCAGCACTCTATGGGAAGCATTAAGTGGCTGTCACACTTAACCAGAATCGGTTCTTAGCACACCCATGCTAACCATGTGTCTCTCTCTTTCATCCTGCAGGAGAAGTACATCAGAATCATGGAGCCTGGTGAACTAGCTGTCTGCCTGATGGCTTACAGAGACCAAAGATGACTGAGGAGAGAGCAACTGAGGCTCCTGGCTGAGCAGAGGGAGGAGCAGCAACCTCACGAAGAAGGGTTGCCCACGCACACCGCCGAACAGCCACAGCGAGCCGTCGCTGGTCAGTGCCTAACAGCACCCAGGGTCGATAAACACCGCCTTTCATTTCGGCAGATGACCGAGAACCAGAGTCACCTAAAACTGCGCATGTCTAGGGACTGGTCAGTCACATCTGTCAGCTACCGCAGGATTTGATGCCATGGGGACATGGAGGGCATCCACTGCCAATGACCATGAAAGTGACCGTGAATCTCAATTTTTATGACAGTGGCTCCTTTCAGGGTTACACAGGTGACCTCTGTGGGATCTCACAAGCCTCCGCCCACCATCTTTGCGAGGGCACACAACTTTGTGCATTTCATCCGGGACCAGGGCAGCCAGGATGAAAGAGCGATTGGATTCACCCAGATCTCGGGTTTCCCACAGTGTGATTGACTGCACGCACATGGCGTTCAGATCTCCGTCGCAACACGCAGTGAGTTACATCAACCACAAAGGCTTCCATTCGCTGAATGTGCAGCTGATTTGCGACCACCAGAAACGCATCCTGCAGGTCTGCGCACGGTTTCCAGGGAGTGTCGACAACTCCTACATTCTCAGTCAGACACAGATCCCTGACATCTTCCAGGGTCCACAGAAGCTGCAGGGTTGGCTCCTCGGGGACAAGGGTTACCCACAGAGGCCGTGGCTGATGTCACCCATGCGGCAGCCTCAGACTGCAGCAGAGAGAAGGTATAATGAGGCTCATGCTGCAACTCGCACCTTGGTGGAGCAGAGCATCGGGGTGCTGAAGATGTGGTTCTGGTGCCTGGACCAGTCTGGTGGAACCCTGCAATACAGTCCACAGAGGGTGTTACACATCATTGTCGTCTGCTGCGCCCTTTACAACCTGGCGCTGCAATGGGGAGGGGAACTGGCTGAGAAGGAGATGGAGGAGCTGGAGGTCTCCCCTGATGAGGAGGATGCTGATGGGGTTGAGGGTGAGGAGGTTCTTGAAGCCAACGATGACGGGGATGAGGCCCTCACTCTGGCTAGGCGAGGTAGGTGTGCTCAGGAGGCTCTCATAGCTGCTAGATTTGTGGTGGATGATGACAACATGCAGTGAGGTGACCCCATAAATCCTCACATTGCATCTGTAAGCGTTTGACTCCAGTCTGGCTTATGGCAGCATGAATACCCTCTGTGAGAATGCTCCTGTCATGGAGACACAGTGGAGGCCCTACTAGTCGCTTGATTGCAGGAGAATGATGACAACATGCAGTGAGGACACTCCATAAATCTTCACATGGCCTCTGAGGATGTCTGACTCCTGTCTGGCTGAGGGCAGCTCACTTGCACTCTGTGATCAGGGTCATATTATACAGACACAGCCATGAAACTTTAGAAGCATCTGATCCTTTGTCTGCCTTCAGCACCTGAGCCCTTCAGGAGCACAGCATCAGTGATCAAAGGTGCTGAAGGGATGGGGGACCAGCCCCACCTTAATGGTGCTGAGAGCACACAGAGAGAATGAAAGTACTCTGTGGCGTCTTCCCACTACGTTCTGGCAGCAATGACCAGCACTGCTGAGGTGCAGGCATCAGTAATGTGTCCAGCGGGTGTGAGGCCGGGACAATCACTTTGGTCTGAAGGCTGCACAAAATAGAGGGAAGAGACCCTGGACTGAGACACCTGCATTATCTTGTTTCACATCTGAGTGACAAGAACACTGCTCACTAGAACAAGGAGCCATTGGCAGGGAGGCATTCTTGGGGGTTTATTTTCAATAGCAGACAGTCTGTACAAGTGATTAACACCCGTGTCCAGGCTATGAAACTAATTCTCCTTAACTTTCCTAACCCTGCAGCTACATCTTGGTGCTCCCCGGACATCCACAGTGGAGGCGGAGGCAGCCTGCTGACTGCAATGCCCTGTCTGTGATGGCCTTGGCGAGCATCTGCTGGAGGACTGAGATTTGGTGGGCCCCAGCCTGCTTTCACGTTCCTTCCGTGAGGCAGTGGCACCCTCCTCCGCCCGTGCAGCTGGAACTACTGAGATCGCAGGAAGAGGGGATTCGGATGCTCCTGGGATCACATGGATGGATGGTCCCAGGGTGTGCACCTGCTGATCCTCCTCCCTATGGGTGCCTGAGTGCCCCAGGCTGATTCCTTGAGGAGAAGGGAGTGAGATTGAGCTGCCCTGCACCCCTCGTGCGTACACGCTGTTGAAGGCCAACTATGGCATCAGCGATGGAATTGAGACCCTGCAGCAGTGCAGGAGTAACGTCCTGGACCAAGGCCTCCATGGCAGCTGCCATCCTGCCAGTCTTGACCTCGGTGCGTTGGCATGCTGGCGCTATCACCTCAGCCTGAAAACGGACAGACTCCTCCATCGTGCTTTGCAATCTGAGGAGTGCAGCTGACATCCCTTCCTGATGTACCCGAGTTTGCCTTTGCAGCTCCAGCTACAGAGACATGACCAAGTCCAGAGGCTTATCATCTGACTCGGACTCAGCAAAGTTCTGGCCTCCAGCAGTCCTCTGGGGGCCGGGAACCTGGGAAGTCCCTGCCCCCGCCTGCTGTGGGTCAAAAGGTGTAATGTGCTCACCAGATTGTGATCCCAAGGCTATTCTAAAGCTAGGTCCCACTGAGATGTGTACCTCTGCGCTGGTGGAAGCTGCAGCTGAGCGCTGTGACAAGACTTCAAGGAGGATGCCTCCCGATTCCTCTTCAGAGGTTTCTTCAGGGCTTGACTGGAGGCCCTGGGTCGTGGACTCAGTCAGATGTTTCCCAGATGTGCCTGCAAAAGCAAGGAGAGATAATTAGTGGATGGCAGTGGCCTGTGAACCAGGACACATCACTCACGCGTGGTTGTCTGATGGATGTTGCACTGCTGGATCCTCACTTGGTTGAGCACCACCAACCTCACCGTCAGCACAGGAATGGTCCAGATCCTCGCCGGCTAGCTGGATGGTTCTGTTTTCAAAGTCCGTGAGGACCTTGATTTCAGGCATTCCTCCACCGGTCTGTGACCTCTCCCTCTTGTTGTGTGCCAGCTTGTCCTGCATGAATACAGATGGAGAGAGTGTATCAGGACGCCTGCCAGGCCAGATGATAAATGTGCCTGGCATATGTGGGTGGTGAGTGGTCCCATGGACGGGATGATGACAATGAAGGTGCGTGTGAGAGAGAGTGAATGGTGATGTCCCTCGCACTGGCAGTGAGTGAGGGCCCTGTGGATGTGTGATGGGTTTGTGAGTGTGTGAGTTGAGAGTGATGAGAAGAGTGCCTTATTCTGGCGGAACGAAGGAGATTATTGGTCCTCTTGTGGCACTGGGTGGATGTCCTCTTTTGAAGGGCGTTGGTGCTGACCACCGCTGTCACTGTCTCCCAAGCCTGGTCACCGCTGCCCATCCTGCAGCCAGAGCCGGGGTAGAGAACATCCCAGCAGGATTTCACGGCGTCCAAAAGGTGTTCTAGTGACGCGTCGCTAAACCTGGGGGCTGCAGTTTTCTTACTTATCGTGGACATCTTCCCTGCGGCAGTTGTGGTCTGGAAGCGGTGAGAGGTGTGCGCGCAGCTGGACTTTAAATATAGCGTCCAGTGTGATGAAGCGGCAAGGTGATGGCATGGTGGGCTAATGATAGCCGGCTGGCCATCGAAATTGCATGTTTCCCGGGAATGCATAAATAATGTGGCGGAATTGGCACTATACTGCGTGAAAACCCGTTATCGTGGCCAACGGGTAAAATGTTGTTTTACCAGCCCGCTCCCACACTTAGTGCAAACCTGGGACGATTCCACCCCAAGCTGTAAATTGTTTGGACTAACCAACCATAACTAGAATCATTTAGGGTGAGGCACTTGGATTGAAATAAAATATGACAGGTACAAGTAACCGAGAAAGTGACATTTGTTTCAAAGGGGAACTTATGCTTTCCTTCTTATTTTGCATTGCTTTTGACCCATCCCCCAATAATCTTTAAAGTTTCAAAAGCAATTGATTACCTTCTTCTTGGAAAATGCAACAAGTCTGAGTAAATATCACAATACAAATTTTTGTAAAGTACGTGTCTTCCGATTAACATATAAAGATACATCCAGGTACTCAATTTTTGAGATGAACTACCATTGACCCTCTCTTCCAATGCTGTTACAATAGATCTAAATTCCTCTCAGCAGGTTTTATATGAGAATGAATAGGGTGATAAGATTTTCAGAGGTTAAAACCGGGACAAATTGAAAAGTCTTGGGAAGGAGGAGCTCCATGATGATTGACATCTTGGGCAACCAATGGCAGGAATTTGGGAAGCTGGAATCTGTGGCTAACTGCTTCCAAAAGCGGCAATTTCCATTTGTGATCAGTAAATCAAAATGAGTAATGGACACTGTTACAGGACATGTGGCCTTAATATAAGGTCTCATGCTTGTGAACTTTAGCTTTCTTTTTTGCATTTGTTGGCAAAATGCTAAGACAGCTGCTTTTTTAAAATTGTCATGAGTGCTTTACACCTTTGGTCACTGAATGATGATAGGTATTTGATCAATAAATATACTACATTTACCAGTATTGAAGGCATGTATGTGAGGTGTTTTCAACAGAAATTAATGCATACAGCTCAAACAGTGTCAGTATAGCCTCGCCTGTGACTAGTCAGCAATTTCCGCCGAGCAACACCAGTTCACACAAAAAATAAAAGCCACTTGTAGTTATATAGCGCCTTTAACATAGCAAAATATACATGGCAATTCCCAGGAACATTATCAAAGAAAATTTGTGCTGAGCTACAGAAGGGGATATTAGGATAGATTACCTCTTTTTAGTTACTCCACCACTGGTGGTCATGCCTTCAGCTGCCTGAGCCCTAAGGGATTCCCTCCTCAAATCTCTCTACCTCTCTCCTCCTTTAAAGCCTACCTCAAAATAAGGAAAAGTACAGGTCTGGAAGCTCACGCCAATACATCAAATAATAAAAGACTAGGATTGAAGCCGGTGTGCATAGCAACTGAAGCAACATCAAATGACCAATGATGAAAGGGCAAATTTGGAATCCTTGTTAGAAAGTCGAGACGTGGCCCTTAACATGCCTGCTGGGCTTTGAACAAGAAGAGCCTTGTAGCCCAGACCAGCCCAGCTTAACACTTAGCTTGCAATGAATTTTTCCACAGAGCCCATGGAAAGGACCAGCTGGGGAATTTGTATTGGAAATACTAAAAGATACAGTAAAATCTGAAAAAAAAATACATAATATTTTAAAATTGGTAAACAGAGCTAATTAATGGAAAAAAATATATATAAGGCAGGCAAACTACTTTTTGGGGTTCTTTTAAGAGAGTAAGAACTAATAATTTTTCCTGTACCCCTCCCATTTGCCTCCTACAGCACATGTGAATAACTGGCTTCCCTTTGCTTAAGAGGAAGAAAGTAACATTTTGTGAGGCACGGAAAAGTTTAAGAGGGCAATTTAGAATCAGGGAATCTTACAGCACAGAAAGAGGTCATTCAGCCCATCATGCTGTGCCAGCTCTTTGAAAGAGCTGTCCAATTTAGTCCCACACATCAGCTTTTTCACCAAAACCCTGTAAGTTAATCCTCTTTAAATACATGTCCAGTTGCCTTTTGAAAGGTCAATGAAAGACAGTGCATTCTAGATCTTACCAATCCTTTGTCGTGAAGAAATTTCTTCTTATTTCCCCAGTTCTTTTGCCAGTAATTTTAAATCTATGACCTGTGGTTACTCACCCAGTTTCCATAGAGGAAACAGTTTCTACCTACTTGTTGAGGCTACAGGTCAAGGTAATTCCAGCAAGCCCTTTGAGTTCTGAAGGTTTACAGTCTTCAAAAAAATGCAGGCTCCTGCTTAACTAACGCATGAAGAAAACTCTACATTTTAAATGCCAAGCATTATTGAAGGGAACCAGGGCAATCAATAGAACCACAAGATTTGCAAAGTTAGTTTCTGAGCCTAAACCAGTTCAACCCCAAGGTGCATTTTCAGCAGTCTGAGATTGGTTTTGATGTGGTTGATTATTGAGCAGCCCTTGCCTAATTGTTAATGCAGCCATAATGGCCTCAAAACAATAGTCAGCTCCCGAAATGCCTACCTGTTTCAAGAGATAGGGTCCCTTTAATATGGAAATGGTGGGGTGGGGTCCTATAACGTAAACTGGATCTTGACTGCCGTTTTACTTTCAGTGGACCCAGAGGTGTGCCACAGGTAAGTCTTGAATTATTTCTGTGGTCCACAGAGGTCTAGACTGGCAGCCAAATTGGTCTGATTTTGAGACCTCGATCCAGCGAGATGCCCATTTGGAGTCCCACAGCTCACCTGCCAGAGTTAAATGAGTGCGGGGTCCTCAACATAGTGGGAGGCTCAACACAGTGCGCGATCTCCTCACCATCGGAATGGGAGGCCGACCGGCACTGGTCAGTCACCCAAAAGACCATGACACGGCTCCAAAATGGAAGGCCAAGCTGCAGGCTGTAAATGGGATCGTCCTGCTGGAAAACAAACAGGAGAGAAGGATAAGGTTTGAAGCTGCTGGAAGTTGATGTTCAAATCGAAAGGATGAGGAACACTGAGCTGGAAGATGCAAACATTTTCACCTGTCGATAAAAGTTCAATTCTTTCCTCCTGCCCCACCCCCATTTCTGACTTTTAAGTCAGATGATTTCTTCTAATTACATGTTAGCAACATCATTAATTTAAAATTGGTACTGCTTGGCTATTATAATGATAAAGGTGACTCCAGTTTTAATCACTCTTTACTTATAACCAAAATGATGACACTCTCAGGTTTCCGAAAGAACTGGAGAACTATTCCATCTTGTCCATAATATTAGAACTAGAGGACATTTGAAGGGGGCTAATCTATGGAAATGATATTCCAGTGAACGAGTGATTAATCCATGGAACAAAATGCCTGGGGACACCGTGGAAGCAGTATTGACTCATTCAAATGCAATCACATAGATTTCTTCCAGAAATCATTATCTTTGGGATGCAATATAGGATTGATTTGAGATGTGACATGTACTAAGTGTTGTGCGCTTAGAAGGAACAGATGACCTATGGCCCACTGTTCCCAAAACTCGCCTCCATTGGGATCTTCCTTGTATCATTTCTGGGTCTTTGTAGACTTACTGATATAAATTGATTGCATCTCGTAGTTCCTAAGGCTGGGATTTTCTGCCCGACACGATATTACAGTCCCACCAAACTGAGCTTTCAATGGTTCATCACATCCACCAGGGGGAGACAATGGCGCAGCAGGGCTGTAAAATCCTGGCCAATGTTACTAAACGGAGGAAAATATTCAAATGATTCTCAATTTCATCATTATTAAAAAAAATTACAAACTAATGGTACAATGTGTCTCAGATTATTTGGACCTGTGTCCATGTCTATGATTAAGAAGCTCCTAATTTTAGCCATGCTATTCAGGATGAAGGGAGATATCCAACTGCCTTCCCACATCTTTTCAAGCTAACGCCGCTGACTGCTCTCAAGCTCTATGGGGACCACTGTAGATTTCTTCCATCTGCAAGCTACTGGGTCCTTTTCCCTCATGAAATCCAAACTGAGATTGAGCCCCAACCGCATTCCACAGAGTGGACGATAAAGTTAGTATTTTCACTGCTTGAAGGGCAGGCATATCTGACTATCATCCTCTGTTGGGTCTCTCAGTCTGATGAGATCCAGTCTACACCAAAGCAAAGCTCCAACTGTCTCTGTCTGTTTCCCAAACTAAACTCCTTGCTTCTGTCAGCAAACACATACAGATAATTTTTTTAAAAAGAACCTTCTCATGAAGGCTCCACCCTGAATCACTATCTCGATGGCATGCTTTGTGACGGTTCAAACAGAAATGCAAACAAATTATTTTACCTTCAATGCAACTTTTTCAAGAATAATTAATATTGCTAATGGACTTTTACTTTCCCCTCTTCCGCAATTTTTGGCCCTGTTATGGAGCTCTCTTCTTTACAAACTGGTTTTACCTTCTTTTGGTCTAGGAACTGCATTCATAATCTAAATATTTTCGTAAACTAAGTGTAGACCTGGCTCCATTTCAGGACCAGAGATGGGTTATTCATTGTTCAAGTTTTACACTTCTACCCCTAACCTGGTAAGATAAACATAGGTTAATAATCTTGTTTAATGTGCATTCATTTGGTATGTCTACCAACTTCTTAACCATATGTCCCCATTTATCTACAGTTAAAATTTTCATTCCTAAAGCTAAAAGTTATAGTCTAAAATTTATGAATTATCAACTAGAGAGTTACAACACCATACAAAAAATAACTGGCTCAGGCATTTATGTCCCTTGTCTTTACATTTCTTCACCCATTATGTAAAACTCAGCAGATGTTGCTTGAATTGGTTGCCAGATCTCTTACTGCATCTCTTTGAAGCTTGGAAAATGACAGTGGAAGGGTGGAAAATGAATGAATAAGAACATAGGAACATAGGAAATAGGAGCAGGAGTAGGCCATTTGGCCCCTCAAGGCTGCCCCACCATTCAATAAGATCATGGCTGATCTTCCCCAGGGATCAACTGCTCTTTTGTCCCAGCTCCTCAAAGCCTTCAACTCTCCAATATTTTAAAAAGCTATCCATCTCCTCCTTAAATACTTTCAGTGATCGAGCCTCCACAACTCTCTCGGGTAGAGAATTCCAGACATTCACTACCCTTTGAGAGAAGGAATTCCTTTGCATCTCAGTTTTAAATGAATGTCCCCTTATTCTGTAACAATGTCCCCTAGTTCGAGATTCCCCCACCAGTGGAAACATCTTCTCAACATCTACCCTGTCAAGCCCCCTCAGAACCTTGTACATTTCAACAAGTTCACCCCTCATTTTTCTAAACGCTAATGAATAAAGGCCTAACCTGTTTAGCCATTCTTGATAAGTCAACCCCTTCATCCCAGGAATCAGCCCAGTGAATCTCTTTTGAACTGCCTCCAATGCCAGTATATCCTTTCTTAAATATGGGATCAAAACTGTACACAGTACTCCAGGTGTGGCCTCAACAACAACCTGTACAGTTGTAATAAGGCTTCCCTATTTTTAAACTCCAACCCCCTAGCAATACATGCCAAAATTCCATTTGTCTTCTCAATTATTTGCTGCACCTGCATGCTAATTTTTGTGTTTCATGCACAAGAACACTCAGATCCTTCTGTGCTGCACTTTTTTGGAATCTTTATCTATTTAAATAATAGTTTGCCTTTTGATTCTTCCTACCAAAGTGCATGACCTCACACTTTCCTGCATTAAACTCTATCTGCCAACCTTTTGATCACTCACTCAAACTATCTACTTCCCCTTTCAGATTCCTTATGTCCTCATCACAACATGCCCTCCCACCTATTTTTGTATCATCAGCAAACTTGGGTATATTACTGTATGTCCCCTCCTCCATGTTATTAATATGAATAATTGAGGCCCTAGTACTGATCCTTGTGGCAATCCACTAGATGTGTCTTTCCAACCTGAAAAAGACATATTTATCCCGACTCTCTGTCTTCTGTGTGTTAACCAATCCTCAATCCATGCTAATACATTCCCCCCATACCATGAGTTCCTATCTTGTGCAATAATCCTTTATGTGGCACCTGAACGAATGCCTTTTGGAAATCCAAATACACTACATCTACCAGTACTCCTTTATCAACTTTGTTTGTCATATCCTTAAAGAACTCTAGCAAATTTGTCAAATATGATTTCCCTTTCACAAAACCGTGTTGACTCTGTTTGATTGTGTTAAGCTTTTCTAAGTGTCCTGCTATTTCTTCCTTAATAATGGACTCTAGCATTTTCCCAACGACAGATGTTAGGCTGACGGGCCTATAGGGTTGAATTTTCTCCCCCATCGGGGGCGATTGTATGGGGAAGGCTGGGAGCGAGGGTGAACCCCTATCGGCGTCCCCAGTCGGGTGTGCACCGCCATTTTACGTGGGCAGGCCAATAAAGGCCCGCCCAATATGATTGTCGCACATGCGCATGAAAGAGTGCAGAAATCTCCATGAGGTACGGAGGTGCCTCAGGGAGATTAGTTTAAGTTCTGGAAAATTTAATAAAGGTGAAAAAAATTTTTAAGGGCATGTCCCCTCATGTGAAATTGCCACATTAGCTGGGACATGTACATTAACTTTTTCAAAATTGTTTATTTAGTTAATAAACCCTTCATGAAACTTCATCCCGCCCGTAGATGAGGTTTCATGAAAAATGCTCTTCGCCTGCCCGTCAACCTCAAGGTTGGATGGACAGCATTCCTAACAACTTTAATTACTTTGCTAATGGCCTTAATAGGCCTTTGACAGTTCGGCGGGTGCGCAGCTGACTTGGCTGCGTACCCGCCAAACTGACAATCTAAATGACGTGCCATGTCGTCAGGCATGACATCACCGCGCGTCATTTTATGTATCAGTGAGCATGCCCCGCCCTGCTCACCAACGGGAAAATTCTTCCCATAGTTTCCTGCTTTTTGTCTCGCTTCCTTCTCGAACAGGGGCGTCACATTAGCCCTTTTCAAATCCACTGGGACCTTCCCCGAATCCAGTGAGTTCCAGAATATTTCAACCAATGCCTCCACTATCTCTGCAGCCCCTTCCTTTAAAACCCTTGGATGCATCCCATCAGGTCCTGGTGACCTGTCTGCTTTTAGTCCCATTAGTTTGTCAGATACTTTGTTCCTCGTGATACGGACTGTTACAAGATTTTTCCTCCCATTAGTTCCTTGCTTATCTGATATCTTTGGGACGTTTATAGTGTCCTTCACCATGAAGACCGATGCAAAATATTGGTTTAAATTATCTGCTATTTCCCTGTTAACAATTCTCCAACCGCATCCTCCAAGGGTCCCACGCTCACTTTAGCCACTCTCTTTCTTTTGATATACCCGTAGAAGCTCTTGCTGTTTGCTTTTATATTTCTTGCCAATTTGCTTTCATAATCAATTTGCTCCCTCTTTATTAGATTTTTAGTCATCCACTGCAGGTTCCTAAAAAAATTCCTAATCCTCAGGCCTACCACTTGTTTTAGCCGTTTTGTATGCCTTAGTTATTGATTGAATATTCTCCTTGACCACCTTTGCTAACTACAGGTGGTTCATCCTTCTTGCCGGGTCCTTCTTTTTGACCAGGATAAATTTTTGCTGAGCATTATGAAATATCTGCTTAAATGTCTGCTATTGACATTCCCCTTGGTCTATTTTGCCAGCCCGCTTTAGACAACTCTTTCTTCATACCTCTATAATTGCCCTTATTCAAGTTGAGGACACTAGGTTGAGATTCAAGATGCTCACCCTCAAACTGAATTTGAAATTCTGCCAAGTTGTGATTGCTAACCGCTAGAGGATCCTTAACTATGATATCTCTTATTAATCCTATCTCATTACACATTACACGTATTGCTCTAAGAAACAATCCCTGATGCACTCTACAAATTTGTCTTTTGTGTTACCCCTGTGAATCTGATTTGTCCAGTCAATATTCAAATTAAAATCACTTATGACAATTGTAGCACCCTTCTTACATGCCTCCATTATTTCCTGATTTATAGGTTGTCCTACAGTGAGGCAACTCTTCAGAGGCTTATAGACCACTCCCACCCGTGACTTCTTCCCCTTGCTATTCCTTATTTCCACCCAAACTGATTCCACTTCACGATCTATTGCACCAATATCACTACTCACCACCACACTGACATCTTTCTTTATTAACAAAGCTACCCTGCCTCCTTTTCCTTTTTGTCTATTTTTCCAAAGCATTGAATACCTTTGAATATCGAGTTCCCAGTCTTGGCCACCCTGCAACCATGTCTCTGTAATAGCTATCAAGTCATATTCGTTTATTTCTATTCGTGCCGTCAACTCATCTGTCTTGTAACAAGTGCTGTGTGCATTCAAATAAAGAGCCTTAAGCTTTGCCTTTTTACCATTATTACTCATTCTGGCTCTAATTTCTGCTGCATTGTTCTGCTTATATTTTCTGCCCCTTCCTGTCACACTTTCATTATAGTTTGTCTCTTCACTACCCTGCACCTCTGCTCTCTCGTTTCCTTTTGATTTTTTAAACCTCCCTTCAATTGAACACCCTCCCACACGACTTAGTTTGAAGTCCTATCTATAACCCTGGTTATATGATTCGCCAGGACACTGGTCCTAGCATGGTTCAAATGAAGCTCGTCCCAATGGAAAAGCTCTCTCTTTCCCCAATACTGGTGCCAGTGCCCCATGAATCGGAACCCATTTCCCCCACACCAATCTTTGAGCCACGCATTTACCTCTCTAATTCTATTTACCCTTTGCCAATTTGCACGTGGTTCAGGTAATAATCCATGGATTATTACCTTTGTGGTTCTGCTTTTTAATTTAGCCCCGAGCCGCTCATAGTTCCTCAGCAGAACCTCTTTCCTAGCCCTACCTACGCTGGTTGGTACCCACATGGACCGAAACAACTGGATTCTTCCCCTCCCACTCCAAGTTCCTCTCCAGCCCAGAAGAGATGTCCTTAACCTTGGCACTAGGTAGATAGCCTTCAGGACTCTCTGTCTTTGCTGCAGAGAACAGTATCTATTCCCCTAGCTATGCTATCTCCTATTACTACTACATTTCTCTTTTCTCCCCCCACTTGAATGGCGCTCTGTACCACGGTGCTGTGGTCAGTTCGCTCATCCTCCCTGCAGTCTGTGCCCACATCCACACCAGGAGCAAGAATCTCATACTTATTGGACAAGGGCACTGGCTGAGGCTCCTCCAAAGCTACATTTTGGATCCTCATACCAGCCTCACTCGAAGTCACACCCTCCTGTCCCTGACCATGGACCAAATTTGATGTAATTAATCTAAGGGGTGTGACTGTCTCCTGTGTCCAGGTAAGTCTCCCCCTTCCTGATGTGTTTGCAGTGTCTGCAGCGCGGACTCCATCTCATCAACACTGAGCTGAAGTTCCTGGAGCAGCGAACGCTTGCTGCAGATGTGGTCACTGTGGATCGCACCGACATCCACCAGCACCCACATACTACAGCTGCAACACATCGTCTGCCCAGCCATCTCTACTCTATTTAATTAATTAATGTGGATATTAAATATTTTAAATGTAAATATTTTAAAAGTAAATTTCCTAACTGCACTCTTCAGCTATAGGAAAAGCTAGGATCACAGAAGGAATGTTAGGAATTGGCATGCGCTGCCTTATAGGGTGGCGGAAATAGGTTCAGCAGTAGCTTTCAAAAGGGAATGGCATAAATATTTGCAAAAGAAAAAAATTGCATTGCTACAGGTAAAAAGTGGAAGACTGGGATTACTGGGAAAGAGCTGGCATAGATTTGATGGGATGAATCATCTTCTGCTGTACTATTCCATGATCTTTTCCAGAAAGCAAGGAGAAGGCCAAGGACATGAGTTTACTCCAATTGCATTCTGTTATTCTGCCACCCAATCCAAACAAAAAGGTTCGGAGGATGTCAAGAACCAAGAGTTTACCAAATGTGGCAGCCTTGGTTCAGCAGGGCCAACCCAATTTATCTTACAAACTGCTACATAGGTAACTGCAAAATATGTTCTCTTCAAATATTCTGGATGACAGCTGTAGATCTTGCCACTTACTTAGAAGATTATGGGTTCAGTCCCATTTCAAGGACTTGAGGATATCCTCTAGGTTAATAATTCAGTGCATTACATGAGGAGGGGCTGCAGTATAGGAAGTGTCATTTTTTGGCTGTAACTAATTAAACTGGTGCCCCTTCTGTCCTCTCAGAAAATATTTTGTGCTTCTATTCAAAGAAGAATCAGCATCATCAGCACTATTTACCCCTAAACCAACATCTTTGGTTATTGGGATCCTGCCGTCTGCAAATTTGCTGCCATGCTTCCTACTTTTTTAAAATTTATTCATGGGATGTGGGTGCCACTGGCCTGGCTAGTGTTTATTGTCCATCCCTAACTGTCCTTGAGAAGGTGGTGGCAAGCCATCTTCTTGAACCACTGCAGTCACCCACAGTGCTGTTAGGGAGTTCCAGGATTTTGACCCAGCAAGTCAGGATGGTGAGTGCCTTGGAGGGGAACTTCCAAGTGCTGGTGTTCCCATGTGTCTGCTGTCCTGTCCTTGCAATGGGTAGAGGTCGTTGGTTCGGTAGTCTACACTTCAATAGTTGCAAACATCAGTTGAAATTGCTTTAATTAGTTACAAGCTCTGTTTGAGGTTATGAAAGGTGCTATATAAATGCAAGTTTATCAAAATCATCTGGACCACAAAATATGAAATACTCTTCCATGTAATTTTAATCTTAGTAATAATTACAAAACATACATTGATTATATTTTCCTGTGCTCTATGCCTGAAGAATCAGCATGCACCAGGAGCTGGGAAGAGTGATTCACCAAGTCTCTGTGCCCCTGGAATTTCCTGAGGGCCAATGCAAGTCTGTACCTGTGGTAAATACAGACTCCACAGAGTCATTGCAATCAGTACAGAGGGGGCATTTCCAGTCTGATTCCCCATTTTCCATGACCGTTCAGCGTTTAAAGAAAGCTGAGGCAAAGTTATGCTCCCAGGCTGTGGGGGTCCTTGACTGGAGCCAGATTATGCATGAGTTCAAATCCATTTGTTTTTGCAGAAAAAGTGCATCCTGCTGCTCGATCCATTTCACCAGCCCAAGAAAGCACTGCTTAGTTCCTCCTGCCTCCTACAGGTAAATCAGGCAAAACTACAGAACACCCACCCGACTTAATTTTATTTGTCATTCGCCCCCTAACTGCATTTCTTGAAATGATAATTCCAAAATCCCAACTGTTCAAGAACTGTAATGTCCCACCCACAGCTTCAGCACTTTATTCTCTACCACAGAAAGTGTTTTCAAGAAAATGGGTTTTAGTTTTTGAAAAGGGGAAATATTTGGTTGTAAAATTAGTTATTTTTTGTGACTGGAAAAATGTTTGCCCAAAGGCTTTGAAAAATACCACAAAATAAGCTGTGTCTACATTTATCTGCAAGGCTTGCAGCTTAGAAATGGTCCACAAATTCACTAAATTATAGTTGCAATCCTGGGATTGCTTTTCACTGCATCACTTGGAGAAGCCGGTGTCAGTTCTTGGTGTTATTTCCTCTACTCCCTGCCATTCACATAGATAAAGAAAATGCAATAAAAAATATGATAAAGTTTACTTAGTGCCTGCCAACCCTCCCAGCCTAAATGCTCTCCTGAATCCAGAAGGCTACAACTGGTGTCCTAACACTTGAAAAAGTATGTTAAGGACAAAAAAACTCAGAAGTGCACTTCCAATGCATATTCGGTTTTAAAATAATTCATTTTTGCACATGATAATATTATGGTCCTGAATAAACTACATTTTCATCAGGGGGAAATTTACAGTTGTTTCAGTTTGATAAATCTCAAGACTGCATGTGCAAATGAGCTTTGAACAGCCATAAATGTCTTCCATTACCACTGCAAACAACAACTTCCTATTTGAAAATCAGCCTTATCATGCTATGAGGTGATCTTGAGATTATTTAGGTTGCGAATTGTGTCAGTGCTTGTTGGAGTAAGTGACACACATAGCTTTGAAGTGGTGAGGGAATTGTTAACATATCTCGGGCTCCTCCTCATGGCCACCAGGATGAACAAAAGAGTAGTATTTGCTAGAATACTAATGGCAAGATGGCACTCTCAAACAGATATTACATAGCAGGATGTTCATTTTATGCTGCTGCAGTGAGCAGAGGTCGAATGAATGCTAAGCAACGTGGAACCAAAACCCGAGCTTGGCAAAGTCCTTTGACCTCACATATTCCATTCTTTCTTTGTCTTCCAGTTCCAGGGCATAAGCATCAATTGCTAGTTAGCAAATCAATTGGCAATAGTTGAGAAGGCCCTTAGTTTCTGCCTATTGTGTGTAGCCTTTTTCTATAAAAAGACACAAAATGTCAGTGTGTTGAAATTTAAAATAGCATAAATGAGTTATTTGCCTGCTCAGCCTGCCATCTTTATGAGTCCTTGGATAGATGTCAGGCAAGTATCTTGTGTTGGCAACACTTTTTCTTCTTGGTCTGAATTTGTGGGATTTATGTGCAACTTGAAAAGCCAATGACTGGCCTGCAGGAAGATTGCTCTGCATGCTGGGTCAGTGAAGCATCAACAAGATGAGAGTGAACTCTTGCTATTCATCATCCCAATGCCAGATGCTGAAAGTAGCCAAATTGCATTGATACACTTATCTGGCAATCTTTCAGAGTCAAGAAATATTCTCTCATCTATTCCCATGACCACGTATACAGGAGGATGTATTTACTCTTCCTGCCAGCCCTGGGCAAGGCATTGGACCTGTGGAGTGAATGCACTTCGGTTCTGAGGAGGGCAATCTTTTTCTTCACTACATCTCATAGAGTAACATCTCAAAAGAATAGTTTTGCTCCTGCTTCTGCTTTGTATACACAGCTGGTAAAGCACCAATCCTTTAAAAGTCTTCTGTATTATGCCCTACTTTGACTGTGAGCTGCAGCCCTTTAAGAGCTGCTAACTCACTAATCTCCCATCGGCTCTTTGTACGTCAACCAATTTGCACCAGGTGTAGCTGAACATTCTTAAAATGAGCTCACCTCACAAGGTACTGTGAGATTGGCTCTCCACCATGTGCATGGCTATATACTGATCCCATTAGCACTATGATATGGCTGGATAATGAGTCTGATGGTGCATTCATTTGTCAATGCCCGACCATGACCAAACACAAGCCAATCAATGCACATAGAGTCAAATTGAAACAGCTAAGAAATATGTGATGTAGATTAAATATGTGAACATTTTTGAAAATATAGCTATTATTGATTGAGAATTCAGATAAGCTCAGTTTCAGCCTGTGCAGATTGTCTTGCAAGGTATTTTTTAGCAAGATAATATTCTCCATTTTTCATTAACTCTCCACATTTTCCAGCATTGAGTGTTCACCGTTCTGATAATTCCATAACTGGGGATTAAAGGTAAAAATGAGGCTAAGCACGCCTAAAAAATCTTATATAATTTATCAAAAAGTTATCTTAAAGTTCTAGGTTGCAAAATCCAGGGCTCCTGGAACTACTGGTGCCTGAGGCCTGGAAGCTTAGAACTGAAAAAATATCCTAGTCCCTCCCAGTTGAACATACATTCAGCTGTCTGTAACCTCTGTCGCACCCCCAGTGCTATTTACAGGGCCAACCATCCGACTTCCAGGGGAGGTGCTTTTGACTTCCTTCTACTGGTGCAGAGTCAGTGGAGGTACTATGTTCTATGTTATTGGAGGAGTTTTGCGAATGTGTCGGATTTTCAAGAGATTGGTGATTAGAGAAATGGAGGAATTCAAAAGCCTGTCAGGAGAAAGTCTACTCAGGAGGCTATAGTTCCAAGAGGCCCTCTTGGGCTACAGCACAATTTGGGGATGGATTTTAAGGCCTCCCCATTGGGTGTGCTTTCATTATAGGGGAGGGGGCTTATAAAATATGACAGGCAGCGAGCTCACTGCTTTCCTGCCCACCCCTGAGCTGGACCCCATAAAACATTGGGTGGGTGGGCACCCAAATCAGCAGCCTCCCACCATTTTTAAACTAATTACTAACAGGCAAATTGAGTTTGTTAACAAGTCAATTGACCTAATATTACGCTGCCCGTACCATAATACATTTGATGTGGGCAGGCGGGTGAGAGGTAGAACTCCATATTTTACACACAACTGGTTAAAAGGTGTGGAAGAAGTGGGGACCTATCCTTCAGAAGGTGCTCTGTGTGCATTGGGGGCACCCACCCCCATCAAAATGATGCCCACCCCTCGCTTTGTGTCTCCCCATCTGGCCTCCAAAACCCGTCTCCACCCCCCCACTCCTCACCTCAATCTCCTCCCTAGGGTGCCTGATTCCTTCCCTCCCTAAAAGCCTGTGACTAACCTCAGGCCACGATCCATTGCACTTCTTCCCATGGCCTGCTTGCAGTCCCGGTAGCGGCCACTACCGGGTTCTGGCGCTGCTGGGTCTAGAGCTGCTGGCCAAAGATTGGCCAGCAGCACCCTAGCCCAGGGCTTCCTTCGGCTGAGGTGTGTAAGCCCCACTCTCTGCTGGTTTAGGCCGGCCCAGCATGGTATTGCTGCAGGTTGGCATTTTTTTTAAAGTCGCTCAGTTTGCAATGGTGGAGGGCGGGGACAAGCAATGTACCACCCCCACCCCAATCAGCCCTTTAAAATGGAGCTAAGAGCAGCAGGGAGGGAAAGCTTACACAGAAGGAGAAGGAGAGAGGCCCTTAAAAGAGGACCTCCACCCTCCCAGGGTCTTTAGGAAGCACTTCCCCTTCCTCCACCTCAGCTAGGAGCAGTGTGTGAGCTGCCTACATTTCAGAAAGGAGGCGGTGATGGAACTGTGCCACCTTCCTATAACCTGACCTGCAGCCACATGACAGAGTGAGGACAGCACAGCAGTAGTCATGGCCATCAAGGTCTCAGTCACTCTAAATTCCCATGCCAGTGGATCCTTCTAGGCAGGAGCCAGCAACATTAGCAGCAACTCCCAGTTTGCTCTCCATTGCTGTTTCAGTGAGTGACGGACGCCCTGTATGAAAGGAGAGGGGACCTCATCGTCTTCTCACTGAACAAAGAGAAACAGGAGGAGAGAGCACATGGCTTTTCCCAGCTGGCGGGATTCCCAGCGGAGTCAGGGTACAATTGACTGCATACATGTATCTCCAAGGACCCCAGGAGCTAACAAGGAGATGCCCCACAACCACTGGGGCTACCATTCTATAAATGTTTAGTTGATGTGCCACCATGTCCAGAAGATCCTCTCAATGAATACCCACCATTCTTGCAGAAACCACAATGTATTAATCCTGTGGCCGTTGTACCTGCCATCTTTGAGTGACCACGAGGAGATGGATTCTGGCTGCTGAGTGTCAAGGGATGCCTGCTAAGTACCTAGCTAATGACTCCCTTCTTCCATTTAACTACACGAGGCCATTGCAGCAAAAATGAGAGTCACACAGCAACCAGGAAGGTCATTGAGCAATCGCAGCAAAAGTTTCACTGCCTGGACAGCTCATGTGGAATCTCCAGCACCCACCCTGCATATGTCCAAGTTTGAGGAGCTCTGCTGCATCTTCCATGAATAGATATCATGAGGTCACAGCCCTGGCCACCAGGTGTTTGGAGGCTACCTTGGGAGGAGGAGAAACAAAAAGGAACGTGATGGAATACTCTCCATTTGCCTGAATGACTGCAGCTCCAACAATACAAGAAGCTCAATATCATCCAGGACAAAGGAGCCAAGCTGATTTGCACCCCATCCACCACCTTAAACATTCACTCCCTGCACCACTAGCAGCAGTGAGTACCATCTACAAGATGCAGTGCAGCAACTCACCAGGTTAGACAGCACCTCCCAAATCACAATCTCTACCACCTAGAAGGACAAGGGCAGCAGAAGCATGGGAACACCACCACCACCTGGAAGTTCCCCTCCAAGCCACACACCACCCTGACTTGGAAATACATCTCTGTTCCTTCATTGTCATTGGGTCAATGACAACAGCACTGTGGGTGTACCTACACCACAGGGACTGCAGCAGTTCAAGAAAGCAGCTCATCAACATCATCTCAAGGGCAATTAGGGGTGGGCAATAAATGCTGGCTCAGTCAGCAATGTTCATGAATGAATAAAGTTAATTCTCCATCTTTCAATCTAACTGCTATGTCCCATCACAGCGTCCACCTGGGTAGAATCCCAAAATAAGAACCAACAATAACACAAAGAATTTTACCCAACAAAAACTTCCTTTAATATATACAAAATGGAATTATTCACCTTTGTGCATTTCCTTCATGCCATTCTTCAATATGTCTTTGCATGTCCTAGTGCTCCTACGCAGCGGTACACAGTAACTGCAGAATGGCTGGTAAAAGACTGCTGATTTTCACTAGGGAGACTGCAGATGGCCTAACCAGTGACACCTACATCCCGTGAATGAATACATTTTAAAAATGGCCTTGGAGGGCGTTCTCGAGCAGCTTTGTGCCTTGTGGGCCTGGCTTCGGAAAGCATCACCTTGACATGGGCTGCAACAGTCTTGGCTGACTGGCTGACATCAGGCAGCAAGGGCACTGGTGGAATGGCAGTGGTGGAAGCACAAACATTGTCATCCTGGGGGTTGTGCTCCACACAGCCACTGCCATTCCCCGAGATAAGGCTTCAGCAATCCCAGTAATCTGCTGGAGGACAGATTACTGGGCTGCAGTGAGATCCTGCAAGCCGCTTTGAGCACTGGTTTCCACAGTCATGGTGGCAACAGTCAGAGCCATTGTAACAAGATATCTCGAGCTCCGCCTGAGCTTGCACTGTAACAAGGAGACATTGAGTGTCTTCTGTTTGTCCTGCAATGGAAGCTGAGGCATCAGCTATCAGACCCTGTATCAGAGCAGGGTCCACAAGTCTTCTCATGGAGTTTGCCACCACCTCCACACTGGAAAGGATGGGCTCCGAGATCTGGACAAAACCCTGTGCCAAGTCAGAGCTCCTTGACATTGACAACAGGCTCTGTGGCAGGCCTGTAGTTCATTTGAGTCGGTAGATAATGTTGCAGGAAGCTTCAGCAAATTCTTTCTCTCCAACTTTATCAGTAGCAACAGTATCACGGAGCAACTCCTGTAATACCAGGCTTCTGCCTATGGCAGATCTCAGCTTCACTGCTTTCTCCCTTTATGGTTCTGAGTGCCTGTCAGTTTCAGACTTCAATGTCTTCCTGTTCTACTCTCACCTCCCCTGAGTTGATGAGTAACAGTCCGGATTCTTTTGGCCGCAGGTATTATTCCCTTGCCCTGGGAAATGACTGGCAATTGCTTCATAAACATGTTCAGTTGGCTCCCTGCCATTGCTAGGCAGGTTGCTGACAGGGTATGCATATTATTGCTGGGCAAAGCTGGAACACTTTGGGAACCAACCCAATGCATTTCTTTCCAATTTTCCCAACCCTTTCTGCCTACCCATCACCAAACCCACCCCCCAAGGGCCTGCGAAAATTCCACCTTAGGGTCTTAGTACTGATTGATTGATCATTGCCTATCCAAAATATAATTGGTTCAGAGTGTACAATGTAACTTATTGCTGAACAATACTTATGGGGAATATTTCTAGGGAATTCCCTGTGGTATTGAGATTCGTATTTCGAATAGGATGGAAATTCAACAAATTAAGATTTGACTGACATAAAATGCATTGGATTCCAATAGTGACTCTCTCAAGATTTCTACCCCTGGAGAGATTACAAATGTCCTTTTCAATGAAAATTTTATATAAAGGAATGCCACAAGAAAATGAAGTGGGATAAATATGGGATTGGAAAACAGAGGCCGCGACATAGTTAGGTTCAATGCGATAATACAAAATGGATAAATGAACAAAGATAAGGGCCTGACAGACTCTGTGTCATGGTGGAAATCCCAGAAATAGATGAAATTTCTAAGTCTTGCCCCCCCCGATCCCGGCATTTCTCATCCTCGCAGGGGCTGAACTGGAGTCAGGCCAGTGTTGCGCGTGTGTGAATTCACGGAGGCAGCTGGCCATTTAATTCACCAGCTATCTCCATTGACTCCTGATTTTCGAACCCGAGATGAGTGAGTCCCAGAGTGCGCAGAGTAGACCAGGTAAGAGGAGGTCTAAACTTGGTGGTTTCTTTGGATAGTTAGGGTACTTCTTTGGAAAGATAAGGTACCCATTTGGATAGGGTCCTGGATCACCTTTAAGAGAGGTAAGGCACCTTTTGGCATTGTTAGAATTAAACATGTTTATGTACTTTTTAAGCACAAACTCATTGGAACTGCCCAGCTGTCCAGGAAGTGTCAAAGGTGAGTTGACATAGAGGGTGGGTAGAGGGGCATGGGCTGGCATGGGATAATGAGTGGCCATGGGGGCTGAGTGGGGGGCATGGACTAGCATAGAGGGTGTGAGGGGCCATGGTGGGTAGGTGAGGTGGGGGGGGGTGGGGGAAGGTGGCGGGGGGGTGGGGGCGGGGGTATGGGTCGGCATAGGGAATGTGTGGGGGGATGAGGGGGGTTGAGGGCTGCAGGATGTTTTTAGTTTTATTATTTTTCTTTAATTCAAACACAGTGCCCGAGCACAGAGGCAGGCCTTAGGCCCAGCCCACCTCCAAACCTAATAGCCTCCGCACTCATTCCAGTTTCTGTCGATCCCCACCAACCCCCATTCCCACCCCACCACCCCCCCAACCAAAAATCTGACCTGCGGCAGCCACTTTGAAAGATCGGGTTTGCCGCACTGGGAAATCTCACACCCAACCCGAGGACAAAGTTCTAGGCCAAGGCCTCTGGACTGGATTTTGGACTGGAAGAAAACAAAGTTCAGTGAGCTAAGGGATCTGGCCCAAATTAATTGGGCAAGAACAGTAATTAAAATAAAACACACAAATAGCATTATAGAATGTATAAATAGGTGACAGTTAAGAGTACTGTGGGAAGCTTTGGAAGTCCTATTATACAAAGGGCATGAAAGCCACTGAGAGTACACAAAGAGAGTTCACCAGACTAATGACATTGATGGGAAACCATAGCTAGGAGGAGAGACTTAAGATGCTATTTCAACTGGAGCAGAGAAGGTGAAAGAAAAATGTAATAAAGGTTTTTAAGATAAAAAACAGTTTTCGATTGTATAAATAAAGAATGATTTTTTTTTGCAGATTCCCATGTGCATGGATGCTTGGCTACAGAGAGTGGATGGGGCAGAGATCATTGCATCCTTTAAGAGAGAAATTTCTAGGTATTTGAAGTAGAGGGAGTTATGGAGCTATAAGGAGATAGCGAGGAAATGGATTAATTTTGGGTTACTCCGACAAGGAGCCAGCATTGACATGCTGGGCCAAATGGTCTCCGTCTGAGATATAAGTTCCTTTGAGCCTCTGGTTCTAGTTCCTGGATTCAATTCAATCCAAAGGCAAGAAGGTACATACATCGATGAAAATAGTCGACTCTTGCCAGAGTCTGCCTTTCTGAAAACTTCCGTTCTAAAACTCTATCCCTTGTAAAAGCTCTAATTTTAGAGTTAACACTCATTTGTTAAAGTAAGGTTTTGCCATGTATTAAGAAACAAGAAATGCTGATTGTTGACTGTATCAACTTTGAGAGATACGTCATGCTGCCTATTAAGTAACTTCTCCTAATTTGACATCACGATTCAATGTAACCAAGTTCCCATTTTTCCATTCTTTGCATTGTCTAATCTGAATGATCAAATAGGTCAATTGTTTGACCTATCCCCCCAAAAAATATTTTTACAGCATTTCTGAATCATTTCTGAATATTTAAATATGAATGGGAATTTCCTCCAAAGTGCATAACATTTCCAAGCTTCAAGAAGTTCATTTGTAATGCCTAATGACTCCAACATTATTATGTTTAATGGAGTGAGGTAATCAGTAAAGATTTGCTCCGGATATTTTTATGCTCAACTTCCTTTCGGTCAACATTAACCCCACATGCCTACGCGTAAAATGACGCGTGGTGATGTCAGGTGAGCGTCCCAACATCACTGCGCGCCATCGTGATATTTCAGTGGGCAGGTGCGCGATGCTCTCCAATGCGCACCTGCAATTAATTAAGGGACCGCTTAAGGCCCTTGAGGCACCAATTGACGGCGATTATTCAGGGCCTGTGTAATCTTCAGGACGTCTCATGGGCGCAACGGGCAGGCGGGTAGGACACATCTGTATAAACCTCATCCACGGGTAGGATATGAGGGGTCAGTGGGGTCGCGAATGTGCTCAGTCAGATGTTTAATTTGGAAAGTTACTGATACTTGCCTGTGTGAGAAGAAATACTTCAAAACTCATACCAGCTGCTTGGACAGGACTCACAACCTTCAGGTCAGCACTCTGCAGTGAAGATCATTTTTGGGGCCTGCAGGTTTCAGGAAGCCTTCCCTTAGCCTGGGAATGGGAGTTGAACTCTACACTGGAGGCACCTCCACTGAGGAGGAAGGGAGGGCCAGAAGGGGGAGGTTGTCAGGAGTGCACAATCAGTCTCCAGGGGAGCCACCTTTGGGAGTACAGACGCAGACACAAGGGGCACAGGGCCAAGAGTTAGTCCAAGGTGGAAGGGGCCGCAGAAGACGCCACTATCCTACTGCCAGGTTTTAAAGGCGGCGAAGCAGCTACCTCAATATGTCTGAGGCGCAGTGCCGAAGGAGGCTCTGACTGTCAAGGGAGACAGTCAACTATATCTGTCAGATGATTGGGCCTGAGATCTCTCCTAACTGTGTGGGTGGACACCCCATGCCAGTGGCTCTAAAGGTCACAGATGCCCTCAATTTCTATGTCTCTAGCTCCTTCCAGGGCTCGGTGGGTGATCTTTGTGGTGTCTCCCAATCAGCTGTCCACACTTGTGTCAATCAGGTCACAGACGCTCTGTTCAGACGGGCATTGACCTTCATCCACTTCCGCTGCGACCAGGCAAGTCAGGCACAGCGAGCCAGAGGCTTCACAGCCATTGCTGGCTTCCCCCGTGTCCAGGGTGCTATAGACTGTACACATGTGGCCATCAAGGCACCAGCAGGTGAACCCGGTGCCTTTATCAACAGGAAGGGCTTCCACTCCATGAATATGCAGATAGAGTGTGAACACAGGATGCTGATTCTACAAGTCTGTGCAAAGTACCCGGGCAGCTCTCATGATGCCTACATCCTCAGACACTCCCAGGTGCCGGGGCTGTTCAGTGCTCCGGCTCGGCTGGATGGATGGCTGCTGGGTGACAAGGGCTATCCCCTCAGAAGGTGGCTCATGAACCTCTCCACCATCCAAGAACAGAAGCTGAGCAGCGGTACAATAGGAGCCGTGCCTCCACAAGGGCTGTGGTAGAGAGAACCGTCGGACTTCTTAAGATGCGCTTCCGACGCCTGGACCACTCAGGGGGCGCACTCCAGTACCCCCCAGATCGTGTGTTGCTGATAGTGATTGTACGCTGCGCTCTCCACAATCTTGCGCTGGAAAGGGGCAATGCTGTGGATGAGGAAGATGTAGATGCAGTGGCTGCAGCTGCACTCGATGAGTCCTGCAGTGAGTCCGAGGATGAGCACGCACAGGGAAATGCTGAGGGGGTAGACGCTGACCCGGGCATACTCCAGGGAGTCAGGGACACCCGGGAGATTTTAATCCAATGAACCTTCAGCTGGCCCACCACAGATGGACCTCCAGGACAAGCCTGGGCTGCAGGCTCCATACACGATACTTGCGTGCTAAATCTGACTGGATAGGAACGTTAACTAAGGGCCTTGTGAATAAAGATCAATGTGACACAGCTCACTCATAACATCATAGGTAACCATCCACTTGCAGAGGGAAAGGGGCACCCTCAGCCATGGTCACATGTCTAAATGTAATGATATAACAAAATGAACTTAAGGAAACAAAATGACAAAGTTGTTAAACAGCACACCAACTAATCATGACCTCATTGCAGGGCAACACAAAAGCACCTGTGAGAAACCTGTGGTGTGCCTAAGTTGCCTTATGTTTATGCTTTCGAGTGCTATGTCTTGGTGCTGTCCCCTCACTGGGACTGGCATCTGAGACAGCCTGCTCACTCTGCTGTCCTGTTGGCCTCGATGACCTTGGCGGTTGTCCTCTGGACCACCTGGGAGGGAGCTGCCAGTTCCACAGCTGGCATCTCCCCAGTCGTTGAAGCCTCATCGGATGTCATGGTCATGGGCAGAGTGGTGGAGGAGCTGCTGCCCTCATTCAGAGCGCCCTGAGAGGAGCCCGCAGAGACAACAGGCAGCTGCTGCGCCAACATGAGGTCGCTTTGAACCTCCCTGCTCACCGTAGATGGGCAGGCACCGAGCTGGGAAACTTGGTGCCCAGACCATCTCCCACACTGGCACTGACCAGCTGAGGTCAATGCCCTGATTGGTCTCCTGGAGGAGCCTCTCCACGAGAGTCGCCACTCTCTCCATGGGGGGAGCTTGGCACTCGGCCATGAGGCTCATTGTGTTGGCGAGGGTCCGCGTGGACTCCTCCACCATGGAGACCAAGCCAAACATAGCCAGATCCTCCCACACACCCTGCTGGACATCCAGCATCTGCTGCCTCATGGGCAAATCCAGAGGCCCATCATCAGCCTCCTCCCAGCCCTGCTCTGCTGATGCTGAAAGGAAAAACAAGGACATTGGATCAGTTAACGTGGAGACAATGTCAATCTGCATCCCTGTCCCCTGGATCATTATGTGCTCATCCTCCCATAAGCAATGGTCAAGCCATGTTGCAAACTTCAATCACTGAACATCCAGCACTGCCATGGCTGTTGGGAGAACAATGGTGACCTCACTGCTGGGCAAACATACCTGCCCACGGCACCCCAGCCTCACCGACACTGGTGGACCTGGGCACATGGTGCCTCTTCAGATCGAGGGCTTCCTGCTCGAACCTAGAAATGATGACTAACTGGGCCGGCCCTCCGCCAGTCCCCACCCACTCGGCGGCGTTATGTGCATCCTTCTCCTGGAAAGGAGAGAAGACCATTGATTAGTGCTACTTGTACCTGGACTCTCCTCACAGACGGCCCACCCCAACCAGAGTGGGACATTGCAGGGCTCCAGTGCCTCCTCACCCCGCTGCTGCCGAACACTCACACGCAGATGCCAGGCCTATCTCCCCTCCACCTCCTTGGCCAAATGCTGCCTACATCACATTTGGCACGACACGGTGCAAAGCAAGAAGGCGCAAGCACGTGGAGCACAGAGGGCAGCAGATGGATCGGTGCCCACGCCACCTTGAAGCTCCCTCTCAGCATCTCATCACCCTGACTTTGACATATTTTGCAGTTCTAGCACTGCGCCTGGGTGCAGCTCCTCCAGGTTGCCCCCAAAACAGTAATGTGGGTCTCAGTGTACCACATGCTGCGGGGGCAGAACCCATCTCCTCACCACCATCTCAGGGTGACCTCAGCATGGGCAATATCTGCTGGTTCACCCAGCGAAGGACACTTGTTGTCAATGATTCAATGCAGTAACTGCACTCAGAGTTGGGGGGGCACCAGGGGGGAAAGCCTACCTGCTGGCTTAAGTGACCAATGCCAACTTGGTACCTCACCCTTCCCGGGCGCAAAAGATCGAGGAAGCGCTAGTGACACTGGATCCAGGTGCATTGCACCACGTTACGGGAGCTCACCACATCCACTACCTCCCAGGTATGTTTGGTCATGTGGGGGGGCCTCCTCCTCCTCCTCTCTCTGGGAATGAGGACCTCCCACCGTGCTGCCACCTCCTCAAGGAGGGCAACAGGGCAATTGTCTGAGAAACGACGGGCAAAGTGACCCCCTGCCCCACCCTCCTGCCTGGCCTCCTCACCAGCAGCGCTCTGGGGAGCCCGTCTATTGGCCATGTTTGACAGCCTACGCGAGGCCGGAGGAGCACTTTTAAAACAGGCCGCCGGGTCACCATTGGACCCGACGGTCATAGCAGTCCCGCCGCTGCTGCCCGGCCACTCCCGCTGTCCTCGGGAGCCACGTTTCATGCTGCGCGGGCCTTATTGGGCTCACCCAAGTAAAATGGCGGCACGAACCTGATCGCGGGCGGCGATCGGGTCTGTGCCCATCTGTGCCCACTCCCACATAGCTCACCCAGCAGGCAGGAAATCCTGCTCTTTGTGTTAGTTGTTATTTCCATTCTAAAGCTAGTTTTTATGTTCATTATCAATCTCTCCCCATCTCTCTTTGAGTGACGGTCCTTATTTGCTGTTATAGAATCATAGGATGGTTACAGCACAGCAGGAGTCCATTTGGCCCACGTGTCTGTACTGGGTCTCTGAGGAGGGGGGGGGGGGCATCGTTTCACAATAAGGGGTCTCCTGTTTAAAAGGAAGAGGAAGATTTATTTTTTCTCTCAGCGGATTGTTAGGCTTCGGAATTCTCAACCCACAGACGCTATGGAGGCTGGGTCTTTGAATATATTCAAGACTGGTGGGCAGATTTTTGATCTACAAGAGAGTCAAGGGCTTTGGTGGACTGGCAGGAAAGTGCAGTAAAGGTGTCCTACAGAATTTTTAGTTTTTCCCTCTGATTTATACTTAGCTAAACCCAAAACAAAGAACCCCGCCACTTTCATCTCCATGCAGTAAAGAATTTTCCTCGTTTTGAGCTGAATGAGCCTCCATTCATGACAGAAATGGGATCATTGTGATAATACAGAAGAGGTACAGTTAGAAAGGTCAATTTAAAAGTCATATAGGATTCTGGGCTTATCATGCGAGGCATTGAACATAAAATCAGCAAAGTGACACTGCATTTGTATCACACATTGGTTACGGTTGGAATATAGGTGCAGTTCTGGGAATCCCATTATAAGAACAATATTAAAAGCCATAGAAAGAACAAAAGTCAGGTCACTCGAGAGATATCAAACATGATAAATTTAGAGTTATAAAAAAGATTTAGAAGCTGGGACTGAATTTCCCAAGAAGGTGGGGGTTCTGCTTCACAGGGTGGCAGGATCCAGGCTGCATTTTGCTGGTGGCAGCCAAGTGAGGGGTTGTCATTGGAGTCCCAGTCCCAGTCCCAATTAAGGACTTTTTTATTCATTCATGGATGTGGGCTTCGCTGGCTGGGCCAGCATTTATTGTCCATCCCTAGTTGCCCTTGAGAAGGTGGTGGTGAGCTGCCTTCTTGAACTGTTGCAGTGCATGTGGTGTAGGTACATCCACAGTGCTGTTGGGGAGGGAGTTCCAGGATTTTGACCCAGCAGCAGTGAAGGAATGGCGATATATTTCCAAGTCAGGATGGCGAGTGACATGGAGTGGAACTTCCAGGTCGTGGTGTTCCCGTGTGTCTGCTGCCCTTGTCCTTCTAGATGGTAGTGGTCATGGGTTTGGAAGGTGCTGTCTAAGGAGCCTTGGGGAGTTCCTGCAGTGCATCTTATAGATGGTACACATTGTTGCTACTGTGCGTCGGTGGTGGAAGCAATGAATGTTTGTGGATGGGGTGCCAATCAAGTGGGCTGCTTTGTCCTCAATGGTGTCAAGCTTCTTGAGTGTTGTGAGAGCTGCACTCGTCCAGGCAAGTGGAGAGTATTCCATCACACTCCTGACTTGTGCCTTGTAGATGGTGGACAGGCTTAGGGGATTCATGAGGTGAGTTACTCATCACATGATTCCTCCCCTCTGATCTTCTGTTGTAGCCAGAATATTTGTATGGCTAGTCCAGTTCAGTTTCTGGTCAATGGTAACCCCCAGGATGTTGATAGTGGGGGATTCAGCAAAGGTAATTGCATTGAATGTCAAGGGGCAATGGTTGGATTCTCTCTTGTTTGAGATGGTCATTGCCTGACATTTATGTGGCGTGAATGTTACTTGACACTTGTCAGCCCAAGCCTGGATATTGTCCAGGTCTTGCTGCATTTGGACACGGACTGCTTCAGTATCTGAGGAGTCATGAATGGTGCTAAACATTGTGCAATCATCAGCAAACATCCCCACTTTTAACCTTATGATGGAAGGAAAGTCATTGATGAAGCAGCTAAAGATGGTTGGGCCGAGGACACCATCCTGTAGAACTCCTGCAGTGATGTCCTGGAGCTGAGATGACTGACCTCCCACAACCACAACCATCTTCCTTTATGCTAGTTATGACTCCAACCAGCAGAGAGTTTTCCCCTGGATTCCCATTGACTCCAGTTTTGCTAGGGCTCCTTGATGCCACACTCTGGTGGCCCACTCCCAGAGCTGCCAGCCCAAACATAGGCCGGCAGCTCAGCAGCGTCCCTGCACAAAGTGGCCATTGCTGAGGCAGCAGCCACAGGCAAGAGAGTGCCTCAAATCCCGGCCATCTTGAAGAGCGGTAAGTAGCATTGGGGAATGCCATAGCCAGACAGGCAGGTCTGGGTGATTGGAGGGGTGGTCACTAAGTGCCAGCAGCACTGTTGTCATGAAGCAACCATTGTGGGCCTTAGATTACCCAAAAAGGGGACCCCCAATCTGGGCCCAACTGGCAGGCTGCTAGGTCTCACTGGGCTGTCTCCCCATGGAGGGCTTTCCTCCTCTGTGCAGCCACACCCTGCCCCCTACCCACCACACACACACACACACACACCCCCCCCACCCACAACCTTCCCAACCACCGGAGGCTGGAAATAGTGCTTAATTGACCACTAAAGTGACTCAATTAGCCTCAGGGTAGGCATCCAATTTGCCAACTTTCCCAGCAGTGGCAAAAGGGCATGGTGAGGGGATTTTGGGATGTCCTGAGGTTGTAAAAGGCTCTATGTAAGTACATGACCTTGTATTAGCATGTTATTGTTGCCAGCTAATAAACACCACAATCATGTTTATTTTGATAGCTGACAGCCTTTGAGGTTAGGGCAGTGGATATTCATGAATAGGTTAATATTTGCAGGTGGTTCCCCACTGAGAAAGTTTGAAAATCACCAATTTTATAAAATTGTTATACTCCATAAGTTATCAAGCTATCTTTACTGACTTAATGTAAAATGGACAATACTTGTGTTAATTCTACCATGATAATCATTGTTTAATTTATCTTATCTTATTTTTATAGATTTTATTTTTTAACCTTCATAATCCATGCTGTGATTAGGAACGAGACCACACTGCAGAAGGGCCATTGAAACAGAGATACAGGTTAAAACGGGCCTGTTGCCAACAATAGGAAGTTTTGCCTGTATCCAAAGTATCCACATATGCATTACTTAAAATTTCAATTGTCAATCTTCAATATGTTAGCCAAGGATTAGGTGATCTTTTGTGATGTTGCTGAAGAACAGTTTTAAGTTTATATTCATAATAGGTGTGAAAGTGTTCACTTGTTCATTTATTTTTATTAATTCATGGGATGCAGGCTTCACTGACTAGGCCACCATTTATTGCTCATCCCTAACTGCCCTTGTTCAGGGGGCTTTTAAGAGTCAACCACATTGCTGTGGGTCTGGAATCACATGTAGGCCTGACCAGGTAAGGACAGCAGATTTCCTTCCCTAAAGGACATTAGTGAACCCGATGGGTTTATACAACAATCAACAATGGTTTAATGGTTATTATTAGACATTTAATTCCAGATTTTTATTGAATTCAGATTCCACCATCTGTCATGGTGGGATTCGAACCCAGGTCCCAGAGCATTACCACTACACCACCACCATCGCCTCCCCTTTCATGGTAGTTAGCAGCAATTTATACTGTAATAATTTTCAATTCATGCAATCATACCACCCCCGGCCTCTCATTCCCGGTTCCACAACCACCTGTGGCTGGGGCCTGCCAGCTAGGCCTTATCCCAAACTTACTTTCAGTGCGGCTTCAATTAGCCCCTTCACCGAGCGTTAAATGGCCGTGGGCAAGATAGGTTCCCTGTTGAATCTTCACGGGGAGTGAAACCTCACCATCAGAATAATCCTGCCATATGACACAGCGAGGGCAATTTGAAAGAATTAATGAATGGGAGGCAGGGAGAGAAAGTGAGGGAGAATGTTACTCTGAGAGAGAGAGAGAGAGAGAGACAGAGTGAGAAAGATTAGAGAATGAGACAGAGACAAGAGAAAGAAAGGGAGGGGTGAGAGAAAGGCAGCAGGAGTAAAATGTAGTACAAGTGGGGAAACTCATGCAGAGGGGCACTGGGATAGAAACAAGGATAAACAGAACCAAAAGTTCCATGTGAGGGAGAGAGCCTGAGAAAATGGGACCTAATACGACCTGTCCACAGAGATCAGTTTCTTCGGTCAAACCTGACCATAAATTTTCCGCCCACCTACTTACCTCCCTACATTGTTCCTCATTCTGTGCTGTCAGTAAATACAGTAAAAGTGCTTAAACCAGCATGGAGCAGCAGATGGATTAGAGACAAGCAGGAAAATAGGGGATTCCAGCAAATGGAATGGTTAGCAGGTCTGGGAAAGTGGGATGGCAGGAAATAATGGGGGCAAGAGGAGCAGTCGGTGAATTGGGCGATGCTCCAATGCAAGAGTGTTTGTTCATAGAAAGAGATTAATTGTCAGCATTGTAGTTGAAGAATGGCGCTGGGACATGCAGACTTTGAGAACGAGTCAGCTAAATAGCAAAACTAGTCAGAAGTAAGAATAAAAAATAAGGCTAAACATAGCAGTATTATGCACGAAACTAGAGAGGCTGACAGGTAGAAATAGAGAGGCACAAGTGTCACAGATAAAGAGGAATAGGAATATGTTGAAGCGCAGACAGGGCTTTTAAGGTGATGAGATACAATTATTCTGTAGTTCACATTAAAAGATAAATTCACTAATTTTCATTTCTAGGCAGGAGCCACAATTGAAAGGAGCACAGAGCGAGAAATGATGCAGCACCAATTCTCTGCACATTTGAACATAGCGCCCACCACTGGGAGCATGAAATTAAATGTCAAATTTTAATATTTGGAAGATAAATATGTTTATCTTTAATGGTTTGCCCCACATACTGATCTGCTATATGGAAAAGACCTGTTCTTATTAACATTTCTCCTCAATTTTTACTGGCTTTCCAGAATAAATTCCCTGATCTTGAGATAATTTTAACAAGCTTCTATTGATTTTCACTGGTAAGCTGACAGACTAACGGCTTGTAAATTCATTGAATGAGGTCCTCAGTATTTGGTTCTGTGTGCCTGTTTCGGCTGATCCTAGCAACGTCACTTCTGCAGTTGAACACTGAAAGATCTGAATTCAGTTAAATTAAATACATTGAATTAAAATTTATCTGCAGGAGCCATGTGATGACAGCATTTATTTATCCTTGCGGATAGAACACTGAAAATTCCAATATTCAACATTACAAAATACCATTGGCAATAAGTTAAAAGCACGCAAATCTGCTGTCTCAACATATAGTATTGGGCCTTGTGTTCAAGTGCCCCTTGTGTCTGAATGGCCAGCCTTTGGATCACCCCTTTGTGTTCTCAATATTAAATCAGTTCAGTCGATTCAACGCAATTCAGCGCTCCTCGACACGCTTATTGTTTCACATGTTTACTTATCAAAACCTCTGTCTCTTCTCCCACACAGGTCTGCCCTTAATCTGAAACACTAGGTTATAGGAACACAGGGACTTGGGACTTAGGAGCAGGAGGAGGCCATTTAGCCCTTTGAGACTGCTCCTTCATTTAATAAGATCATTGATGATCTGGTTATGGTCTCAACTCCACTTTCCTATATGCACTTCAAGTGACTCGAAAGTCAAAAATCTGTCTAACGTTGCCTTGAATAAATTCAATGACCCAGCCTCCACTGCTTTATGGGGAAGAGAATTCCACATGCTAACAACCTTCTGAGAGAAATAGTTACATAAGCTTTGTGCAAAACTTGCCCCTGTGACTAAAGTTCTGGTTTAAGCGGATACACCTCATGCAAGAGATTGCTAATTGCTCCAGGATTTTATCCCTTCTTTCCTCTCCCAGCATACAATGTGGCACCCAGGTGGTTTGCAAGTGTCTCTTATTATAAAACACAGGACGGTGCTACTAAAAGAGGCAGGATGGATGGAATAAGTTAGTCTTTTCATGTGCATCACTGCCATGGTTGGAAATGTTTTACAAAGGCTGAACTGGTTATTCTGCTGAAACAACTCACCAGAAATTCAAAGCCGTGTTCTCTCTAACCCAATCAATTGTCCAAGCAGGACTACCCGGATGCTGCAATGGAATATCAGGGTATTTCCTGAAGTTAGCAAAGCATTGGGATTTTCTTGGGTTTACTGTCATCAGATTTCAGTGAGCAGTGGAGAGAAAAGTGTTGGACAATGTTTTAAAAAAAAAGAGGCAAGAAGCTGCCAAGCACCAAGTAAGCAAGTAATAAAATATCATGTGGGAATGACTGCCAAGCATTCCTACTTGAACAAAGGAAATAAGTGTAATCCCACAGTGGGTGTGCACAGGGAAAGGCCCATGGTCTGCAGAATCGGAAAGACAGATCCAGACACACCCAGTTCTGAACTCCCAATTCAGTGGACGGGGAAGAATTGATACATTTTGACATCAAGCTTTGTGTTTGCACTGACTTCACTGCATGCTGCAAAATCACATAGAATTTCCAGCACAGGGTCAGGTCATTCAGCCTAATTGGTCCAGGCCATTGCTTAAGCTCCATGTCAGCTTCCTCCTTTCGCTCTATCTCATTCTATTGTGTTAATGCTCATCTGTGCTGTTTTGCGTTGCGACTGTTAATTCGCAGAGCGCATTTGTAGACAGGCACCAGATTACCTGCAAACTGCTCCCCAAAGAACTTTAAAGTTAAATTGCCATATTGCTCAGAGTGGCTCCTATTTTGACTTGTCTGACTACATTTTGGTTATTAGTACTTTTTGTGTCTCTCTGCCTTGATTCCCTTCAATGGAATCCTCCTTTGATACAGCCCCAGGCTTGCTTCCAACTGACCTTTCAGCAGCAAGCATTGCAAACTAAGGGCACTCCATTAGGCCTGCCAATGTTCATGCTGGATATGAAAGGAACTCCTGAAGAGGGAGCAGTGATAACTGGCAGTACCCACAGGTAACCTGGGTATCACATCACCCAGCCCAGGCAGAACTACCTGGGCATGTTGAAAGAGATTTGATTTTGATGTCTATGACCTAGCAGGAAAATGCTCACCAACTTATCCTGTCCACTGGATTATGACCAGCTGATGATAGCTACTGTGGTTAAAGATGCCACATATTGAACTATTATTCCACCAACTGATTTTGTATTGTTACACGTTACAGTTTCCAACATATTGAGTCTTCTTACAATGCATAAAGCAGGCCACTACTGTCTTGTGTGCCAGAGGCAGCACATTAATCACTTTCCCAATGGAAAGAGAGAACAATTATAAAGGGATCAGTACTTTTACCAGATGGCCAGGCCCAAAGAGTGGAGGATGTAACTGATGGCAGCCATGTCACTATTAGTGTACCTAACAATGTCATATTATAGGGTAGGATTTCACTAAATCAACAGGCCCAGGAGATCTCGAATTCACCCAAATTCCTAAAGACCGTCCCATCAGGTTGTTGAAACAACACTTCCACAATATTTCACAATTATTTACATCAGCACAACTCTGCCATTAGAAGGAAATCTGTGCAGCCAGAAATACTGGATGAGGAGTCTGTATTGTTACCTGCAGAGAAGGAGGAGGAAGTGAAGGAACAGAAAAAGGAAGTAGTTCCTAATTCCAATATTCAACATCACAAATTACCATTGGCAGTAAGTAAAAAGCACACAAATCTGCAGTCTCAACATAAAGCATTGGGCCTTGTGTTCAAGTGCCCCTTGTGTCTGAATGGCCAGCATTTGGATCACCCCTTTGTGTTCTCAATATTAAATCAATTCAGTCGATTCAACGCAGTTCAGCGCTCCTCGACACGCTTATTGTTTCACATGCTTACTTGTCACAAACCTCTGTCTCTTCTCCCACACAGGTTTGCCCTTAATCCAAAACATTGGGTCATAGGAACATAGGAATGTGGGACTTAGGAGCAGGAGCAGGCCATTCAGCCCTTCGAGCCTGCTCCTTCATTTAATAAGATCATTGCTGATCTGGTTATGGTCTCAACTCCACTTTCCTATATGCCCCTCATATGACTCAAAAGTCAAAAATCTGTCTAACGTTGCCTTGATTAAATTCAATGACCCAGCCTCCACTGCTTTATGGGGAAGAGAATTCCACATGCTAACAACCTTCTGAGAGAAATATTTACATAAGCCTTGGCAAAACTTGCCCCTGTGACTAAAGTTCTGGTTTAAGTGGACACACCCCATGCAAGAGATTGCTAACTGAAACAATTCACCAGAAATCCAAAGATGTGTTCTCTGCAGCCCAATCAATTGTTCAAGCAGGACTACACGGATGATATTCCAGTGAATCAGGAGTGGGTTGAAATCAGTAGGAGGCCCCATTAGCTGTACTGTAAGCTTCTCCTTCCTCAATCCCTACATACCTCTGTGTGAGGACAATCACACCTGGCTCCACTACCATTCACACAACAACTCTCAACACATAAGCTCATCACTAAACATTCCAAGGAAGATGTCTATATCTCTGCTCTACCCTATGTGTGAATCCCTGCATCGCTGTTTATCATACCAGTGCTTCACCAGTAAAATGCACAGCACAGGAACAGGCCATTCAGCCTAACCGGTCTATACTAGCCTTTATGTTCCATTTGAGCCACCTCCCACCTGTATCTCACCCCATCAACATACCTTTCTACTCCTTTCTCCCGTGTGTACTAATCTAGCTTTGCCACGATTGCATACATTTAGTCAAAATCTAATAGAGCTTTAAATTACTAAGCTGATCAAATACTTTGAAGAACAAATAGACATCCAGAAACATGACTATGTAATATTACCCCACCCACCACCACCACCACTTCCTCACTAGCAGTACTGCATCAAAACCAAACAAAAAACTTACATTTTACACAAAAGGCAGCAACTTAAGATGCAGGATATTGAGTGTACAGCTTTTGTCCTACTATCTGTATCAATCTAGAAGATGTACAGTGGCTACCATCACTTGTGATGATTTCTGATCATGTGTTAACAGCTTAATTCCGAAAATCATGTACTAAAGCGGCACAAGTTATATTTCCATACTGGAAAGAGACAATTATACATCAGTGGGCCCAATTTTAATTCTGTGCAAGTGGGCAGGTTATCAATAGATTAAAATTGGGCCCATTAGCTCAGAGGTTATGGTTGGAATGATGCTGAGACTGTCAGCATTCAATGCTCTCACTCCTCTGAAATTGGCAGCAACCTCTGGAGTCCGTACATGGGCAGCTGAGCACAGAAATCCAGAAGGTGCTGTCTGTATTTCGATCCTTCTCCATAGAGTGTGTTAAACTTCCCCCAACTCTGCAATCAAGTAGAATTCACTGAACTGAGAACTTCCACTCTTAAACTATATGCTCACTATAAAAATCCTTGAAAATATTACATCTTGTTGAATGAAGTGCAACTGGGTTTTATAAGGAAAGAGCGACTTGCAATTACATCACGCTTTGCATGGCCACCAGATGTCTCAAAGCACTTTGCAGCCACTGAAGTGCTTTCAAAATGTGCTAACTGTTGAAATGCAGGAAATGTAGCGGCCAATTTCCACACAGTAAACTCCCACAAACAGCGATGTGATAATGGCCGAATAACCAGCTTCTGTGATGTTGACCGAAGGAGAAATATTGGCCAAAACACTGGGGATAACTGCCCTGCTCTTCTTCGAAGTGGTTCCATGGCACCTTTTACATCCACCAAAGCAGGCAGATGGGGCTTCAGTTTAACACCTCATCCAAAACATGGCACCCCTGACAATGCAGCATACCCTCAGTACTCACTGTACTCATATCCTGGAGTTATTTTTTTATTTATATGTTCAAGGGATGTGGGTATCATTGTCTAGGCCAGCATTTATTGCCCATCCCTAATTGCCCTTGAGAAGGTGATGATGGGCTGCCTTGAACTGCTACAGTCTATGTGGTGTAGGTACACCTACAGTGCTGTTAGGAAGGGAGTTCCAGGATTTTGACCTAGCAGCATTGAAGGAACGGCGATATATTTCCAAGTCAGTGTGGTGAGTGGCTTGGAGGGGAAATTCCAGATGGTGGTGCTCCCATGCATCTACTGCCTTGTCCTTCTAGATGGTAGAGTTCGATGGTTTGGATGGTGCTGTCGAAGGAGTCTTGGTGAATTGCTGCAGTGCACCTTGTAGATGGTCCACTCTGCATCGCCACTGTGTATCGGTTGTTTAAGGCGGTGGATGATGTGCCAATCAAGCAGGTTCCTTTGTCCTGGATGGTGTTGAGCTTCTTGAGTGCTGTTGGAGCTACAGTTATCTAGGCAAGTGGAGAATATTCCATCACTCTCCTGACTTGTAGATGGTGGACAGGTTTTGAGGAGTCAGTAGGTGAGTTACTCACCACAGAATTCCCAGCTTCTGTCCTGCTCTGGTAGCCACGGTATTTATATGGCTGGTCCAGCTCAGTTTCTTGTCAATGGTAACTGCCAGGATGTTTAGACTCAAACCCAAAACCTTGTGACTCAGAAATGAGAATGCTACCAACCAAGCCGCAGCTGACACACGGCCTTTGTACTAAGAGAGTACTAGGTTCATAATTATTAATGATTAGCCTCATTGGCTCTGAAAAACTAATTTCATAATTGTGGAATGTCAATTTTCTCAAATATGGCAAAAAGAAATTCTCATATGTTTGAAATAATATTCTTAAAAGATGGTTTGTGATAATTAAGCTTCTGCCTTAATCCCATGTGTATGAACCAATCATTTATTTCACTTTCTGTAAAATTTTATTTAAAAATGAAATGATTCAATGTTTTTAATTTCCTGCTTAGCTGTCTGTGTGCATTGTGCAATGTAATTGGGCACTTGCCCTGCTTGATGACATCACTGTTGCTGGTGATGGGGGGGTCCCCTTGACTTGGTACCAGGTTCACACTGAGATCAGGGGCAGCATTTTCCAGGCCCACTCGCCGACGCGTCAAGTGACGCGGGGTGATGTCGGGCATATGTCCCAATGTCACCCCGCGTCATTTAGATTTTCAGTTCGGCGGGCCCGCAGCCAACTTGGCTGCGTGCCCGATGACCTGTCAACGGCCTATTAAGGCCATTAAAAAAGTAACTAAAATGATTAATGCACCTGCCCATCGAACCTTAAGGTTGGTGGGCAGGTGAGGAGCTCAGGTGGCCTTCCAAAAAAAGCATGAAACCTCATCCATGGGCGGGATGAGCGTTCATGAGGGAATTTAAAATGTTCGGAAGACTTTTAAATAGAAGTAATGGACATGTCCCAGCTCATGTGACAGTGTCACATGAGGGGACATGTCAGGGAAATTTTTTCTTATCTTTAATAAATTTTTAAAACTTCAACCAATTTCCCTGAGGCAGCCTCAGGGAGATCTACACGCTCTTCCGTATGCATGCGCAAGAGGGCGCACAGACATGCTCAGGGAATCCCCCCCACCCACCCCCGCCTGTACCACAGCGCTTCCGAGCAGACCTCACGCTGGGCCGGCCTTAATTGGCCCACCCACAAATGGGGCACCAATCGGGAACCCGCCCACTCGTGCCGGCTCCCACACAAACCAACCCCCCCAACCCCAACACCCGCCAACAGGGGGAAGATGCTGCCCGAGGAAAGGGAAAATCTCTACACCTCAGAGATTACTAGATCTTTGTGGGCAGTTTTCTGTGAGATCAGTGGCAAAGCTTCAACAATGATGGCAAAGCCTGGGCCAATAAAAATCAGGAAATATACTTTTGTAATTGGCATGTTGTACAATCATCTATAGCATTGCGGTATATAGGTCTAGTTCTTAATTTTTTTGCTGCTTTTCACTTACATCTCAGTCGGAAGAGCAAACGTCATGCTACACTGCTCCGCGGCCTTAGCTGCTATGACACCTGTGCTGGTTGCCTGTTTCTGACCCCCTACCTTCCTCTGCTGTAGTCTAGAATGAACCATCATCTTGAAAGTCTCCATAGCTTCTCACGCACGGCATATCCCAGCTGCTGACAGCCTTCCAGAGACGGCCAGGAATTCTTGTGGACATAGTCCCTGTGCTTGCAGTCATCCTTAGCATTCTCCAGCATTGCATACGGGGAGTTAAGAAGATCTGACAGTGCTGCATGAAGGCATTCTGTTAACTGATGAGTGTCATGACAAGTAGATAAAGATGAAACAGACCCCACCTGGCTGTACTTGCTCAAAGCCACATGTCCATTCCCTCAATGCCATCAGGTCCTCATAGACATTGCAGATTGGTTTATTCACCACCCCTGTGGTTTCCCTGTGGGTGGTTGTGCCTTCCCTATTGAAGAGCAAACAAAACAGAAACTTCAAATTTCAGGAAGGAAGTCAAAGGGACAGCCGAGTGAGCAGCCTACGTTGTATGAGGTGTGAAAGGATCGGGTGTGGGGGGGTGGCGTGGAGGTGGTGAGCATGCAAATACAGTGGAATCTCTATAAACGGACTCTCCCTAAAAGCCAAGAGCCAAAAAGAAAACAGGTCCTTATTGAGTAACACAAATATTACATGGGGCTGCATCTTGTGGTCGGCGAGCAGAGGGCGGGGCCCGCTCGCCACTGCCTAAAATGACGCGGGGTGATGTTAGGTTTGCGTCCCGAGGTCACCCCACGTCATTTTGATTTTCAGGTCGGCGGGTGCAGCCGATTCCGCTGCGCACCCACCGACCTGTCAACAGCCAATTAAAGCTTTTGAAAAACCAGTTTAGCCAGTTAATGGACCTGCTGTCCAACCTTAAGGTTGTTGGGCAGGCCGGGAACCCAGGCGGGCATTAGAAAAAGCATGAAACCTCATTCATGGGCGGGATGAGGTTTCATGAGGGATTTAAAAATTTCAGAGTATTTTATAATAAAGGTTATGGACATATCCCAACATGTCAGTCAAATTATTTCTATTCTTTAAACTGCTTTTCACATTTGAGCCGGTCTCCCTGAGGCAGCACTTTGCCTCAGGGAGATCTGTGCTCTGCACTCCCGGCTCGGGGAATCCCACCCCCCAGCCCGCACAGGGGGTGCACGGCGCTTCCGACCGGGTATCACGATGGGCAGGCCTTAATTGTCCCGCCCACGTAAAAGGGTGGTGCGCCCCCCAATCGGGGGCGCCAATCGGGAACCTGCCCGCCCGCGCCCACTCCCATAAATCACCCCCCCAACCCCCCAACAGGGGGAAAATGTTGCCCGTGGTAAAATATACAAGAGACATTCTGAAATCACAGATAGTTGCAAACGACAAACAGCCTTTAAAGTACCAAGACCATTTACAACATAAAACATGGGACACGGGATGGTGTAAAGCTGCTGTATCTGGAACAGTCATGATCACTGTTGCTTTTCCTTGTAACTTACTTCCTTCCTGGCCCTAAATTCTCTTGGATTCCTCATTTTTGTGAGCTCAGTGCATGTCGGTGAGCATGAGGTGAAAGCAGGTTTGATGAAATGGAGAGCTTTTTTACCCAGAATCCATAGACACAGAGAAACCACTCTGGATCTGGGATTGAATGCTCACTCAGTTTGAACCGAGGGATAGCGAGGTTTCTCTGTCACTGTGGATGCTGGGTAAAGGGCTCCCCATCCCACAAAAGCCCTTTCATGCACAAAATCAACTGGAGCCTTAAACTGATCTACTTAGGCTGACCTCTCTAGACCTTAAAGAAAGCACTTGTGAACCATTAGAGGTGTGTCCTCTCCTTTCCCAGTCTGTGTCCATATATTCTTTAATTCACAATGAAGTGAGGATAAAGCTTTCACCTCATTGGCCACTATCTGCCAACATTTCTGTAACTCGATATTGGAGAGTTCTTTGCTCCAAAAGTTGACACTTCCCTCAAGGTCATCTGCTTCGCTGGAGGGGTCAGTTCTGGGTGCTCCTCTAGCTGTCCTATCCCATCAGTCAACGTCCAAAAAAAAAGTTCTCCATCGCTTTGAGAATGAAGCAAATTCTAAGAGATTACTTGTACTATGGTAATTAGCTCTTACCCCTGTAAGCCAGCCTATCACTCATCCAGTGTGTCTACGTCTGGTAGCTCAGGCCATTTTTGGACCCAGCCATCGAATGGGCCCTATCCACCTAACTCAGGGCCTGAACAGTCATTTGACACTATTGAATCAAAATAACTTGTTGTGGTGTTTCCTTGTAAACTAGGCCAATCTTTTGTATGACCAGCTATGATATTCCAGAGTATGTGATGGATTGTTTCTTTTTTTTGCATTTTATGTGTGATTTGGTAAATTTAACCATTTAGCTTGAGCCTTAAAATTGTTAGCATGGTGCAGTTTATTCGACAGGCAGCACTGAAAGGGATGATTCAGAAGTCAGCACCTATTATTAAACCTTTCCCTATTATCTTAATGGTCCATTGCACTCTTGAAAGTATTGTTTTTTAAATACTGGGGACTAAACCACCACCACAAACTCAAAAATTTCAAGGTGGTTTGACAGCTCATAGGTTAAGAGTTAGTTTCATTACTCGGGTTTGTGGTTTCAAATGATGCACATTTGAAAAAAATTCTCCTAATTATTATTCCATTCTACCATCTCACTTAACATTATTTATTTGATCCCTCAGCATGTATCTTGGGCGAGGCAGTATTGCAATTTTTAGATGCTGTTACGTTTAAATAAGCTTAAGTATATTGCGATATTATATATGTCAAGGACACTTTTGCTGCTGAAGTTAACCCCTGACTGCAAATATTAAATATTTTGAAAACAAATAGAATTTGAAAATAAAATGCTTTAATTCTGCCCTCAACCTCTTCAATGCATTTCTTATCCTTTTTTATCTGTCCCATTCTGTTTCCCATTTTTATTTCTGAACTTGAACTTTACTTAATCTACTTTTTCTTTTTGTTATTTCAATCTTAACTTTTTACCACATAACATATTTTGTTCTTCCTCCTGTCTTCATCCATTTTGGAAGTTGGAGCAACTGCTAAGAAATGGGTTTTGCCTGGCTTCAAATCAAATGTGCAAGTTGTTTTTAACCATATGTCAGTCAGGAGACTAATGATTGATGATTAAATTAGCAGAAACAGGGTTCTTGCCAACATGCTTCAAACATGTCAAAACAGGAATAGGTAAATGACAAATGAGTGCACACAATAGCTGCCCACAAGCCAGTAGGGTGCTCAAATGAGTAAAAGCATCTGAAGTTTGCTGTTGTGTAAATAATGCCAATTTGCGCTGTGGACTTGTGACTTTGCAGAAGTGGAGGGGAACCCTGAGACTAGGATTACCCACCCGTCTCTCAGGCCCCAAGCCCAGTAGGCTCCCGCTGGGATCCCTGTTGCCAAGAGGAAACATTGCCCCATGACAAAGTTCCACCAGTAGTCTTGGCATGGCCATCAAAAATGCAGAAGAGGCCTGAAGGTCTGGAGAACTGCATCCTCGTAAGCCAGCACTAAAAGGTTAAGTAGAAGTAAGTGGCCACCAAAAGGACCTCTCTCCTCTATCCACAGGGGAACCTGAGGGCCATGATCAAGATTTCCCAGCATGTACAGTCATTACCCCCATGTTGGCCCCAGGAAGCGGTGGTTAGAAATGAAGGCGGCGGGGAAACTCTGGGGACCCTGTCACTATTTAGTGCAGTGAGTAGAGCAGGAGCAGCCAGCATCAGTCCTGGAGGGGGCAGGAAATACAGGAGGGCTTGTGAGGTGGGGGTAGACCCTTGCTCAATTCCCGATTGATTCCAGCCCCAACCTCATCTAATTTAGCACCGTGTAGCTGTCAGAGAGGGGAACGTCTGCTACGCAGAGGACCATTTCAGATGTCAATCCTCTTTGTGTGGATAAGAACTTCTTGACATTAATCCTAAATTTCCATGTTAATAATTTGAATCTGAGCCCATTATCCTTCTGTCACACTAAGCACCTTCCCATGTTTCCATTTCTACAATATAATCACTTGTCTATAACTCTATAAACTTCCTTTAAAGGCAGAAAAGTCAAACATAATCCAATCTTACCTCAAAGCTTAATCCTCTGTCACTAGGGATCAATCTCATGACCCTCCATGATCAGTGTCCAAGGCAGGAATTATATAGAATTACATAAAAATTATCAAAGAAACAGGTTATTCAGCCCAACAAGTCCATGTTGGTACAAGAGCAAAATAATGTGAATGAGTATTTCGAGCATTTTCTGCCTCTAAGTCCATGTTGGTTTTATTCCTCATAGGATAGCATTATGCCTAGGCCCACATGCCTGCTGTGTTCATAGAATTGTTTATTCTCGTTTCTTTCTATCAACTGCTTTTTATTTATTGAATGCAGCTTCACAATGAAGCACCGGGATTGACCAGCGTCCGCAATTCCATGTCGATAAACCATTAACTCGTCACATTTCTTATCTCAAAATATCATACCAAATAAAACAACAAAACCCTCCAGAATCTCAGCTGCAGAGATATAATTGTGGTTTTGGGGAATTTTCCAACAGACTCATTCCTAGAACAGTAGGTCTAAACATTAAGATGCAGAGCAACTACATTGGCTACCCGGGAAAGTCCACAATGCTGCTCTGTAAAGCTGAAATGTTTCAATAGTAGCCCCAACTGGTAACACAATGATACTATTGCTGGATCAAACATTGCTGTCTTCACTGTGCACAGTAAGATGCCACAAACAACAGTGGTCAGTTAAAACATTTCGGATAGTGCTGGGTGAAGGGAAGCCGTTAGCCAGAGATTGGGATAATGAACTGCTTTTCTTTGAATGATGCCACAGGGTCTTTCGCATTCACCTGAACAAGTACAGGGGGCCTTTGAAATCTGGTATATCTAACAGTACAGCTCTTCCTGCATACTGGACTGAAATGTCAGCCTAGGTTATGTACTCAAGTGGGGTTTGAATCCATAAACTTAATGTTGAGAGTCATGCAGGACAGTTGATTATGTCTTTAATTTCATTTTGTAAATGCTATTAAACACAAGGTTAGATTTTCCTCAGGTTCAAACTGGGCTGCTTTTCAGACAGTGCTTTTGTGGCAATACATATTATATCAATATATATATGCGCATGTACACATAAAGGTGTATCTGGAACATGTTTGTGGTGATTAATTGTTAACTTGACCTTCCCTTTTAGGTCATTCCTCAAGTACGCCCTGTAGAAATATACATAATGATTAGACAGAGGTGGCATTACAGCTCGACTGTGCAGAATAGAACCTACAAAAACACATAGTATAACAACATCTCTTGTAGCCCTGAACTCTCAACGGTGTTGAAAAGTTTCTTGTTTTAGAGTTAATGAAAATGAGATGGGAATGTTTTGTCCGCATAAAAACCTTACATCTAATGGCTTGCAAAGAAGTAAATCACACTGTTCCACTGAGAAACCTTCACACATCTCTGCAGTTTCTGCTCCTCCAATATGGAGGGCATATTCTCTTCACATGGGGGACACAACCCACTTGGCCGCCCCAGAGAGTTTGGGTACAGCTTGGCAGAATGAAGACTAGGAAACTCCCAAATGTGCATGGGAGCACTGCTGGGACTTACTCACCCTAAACTCTTCAGTTTACCAGTGCGGAGGCTAATAAGTTTAGATCTGTTTGTCCCCCTGGACCATCTCACCTGCTTGGGCATTGGTGACCTGGAGCAAAGAGGAGAAAACCATACACCCCTGTAAGAGATATACCATTATTCCGTGAGGCTAGCTGATCAATCATTAAGCGTGCTCAGGGGTACTGTGGACCAGCCTGATGATGGTAGCAAATTATCCAGCACCATGGCAGGTTGATCATTGTCTCTGGTTAAGCCCTCACTCCCTCAAGCCACTTTCCATTTTTACTATAAATCCATCTCAACTTTGTAGATGGGCTAGATGGATTTATGGTAAATGAGAACTGTTAGGCATGTTTTAAGTGCCACAAACTTAGCATGTGTTGACTTTTCCAAAAAAGTTTTCAAGGTCCCCTCTTGACCTATGCAGACATGATACTGCATTTGGGGTTACCATTACCATATCTCATTAGCTAGCCCATTGTCCAACATGGTAAATCGAGTGGGCATTAGATTTCTACATTATCTGTCAACAACAAAATATCATCTGCAACTCATTAGTGTTGCAATATTTTCAGAATTTGGATGAGCAGCACTGGACAAACTTGCCTTGAGGTTTTTTTTGAGCAAAACAACATAAGCCTTAACCCTTGCTCTCCCGACTAAAATTCTTTCTGTCCCCACTTAAAAAATGATTCCAGTGACCTGAGAAAATATCCAAAGTGAAGTTCAGAAACCTCAATTGGTTAAACATCTAACCTGCAACAAGAAAAGTCAGCCCGGATCACACCCTATGACCGGAATTTCCCGGCCCCATTACCATCAGGCAGGTGGGGGAGGACAATATGGTGGGAGGGCCGAAAATCAGTTTCATGCCATGATCGTCCACTCCACCTGTCAAGGGTGGGCCGCATTTCCGACCACTGCACACCAGGAGCCTCATTTCAATATTTTCGCATCTCATTTATAAGGCTTGCTGACCGGAATCATCCTCCCGTGCTGGATCATTCGGGCAGGTCGGTGTGCTTGCACACCATCATGTTGCACAACTGTACATTAGCGACGCGTACCTGGTGAGCTGCACTTCTCTCGGGACTTTGAGGTTTGTTTGCCTACCTTGCTTCGGGCAGCACTTGTGGTCAACAGCGCCAGGCTTCGCAGGCAGCATCACATCACTTTTAGATCTCTGCCTACCAGATCAGCCGTAAGGCAGGGGTGGCTTTCCAATGGCTGCAGGGCTAAGTCTTGCTTGGGGAAGGGGACAAGGTGGCCGCAGGCAAGGGAAGGGGTTGCAGGACAAGAGCTGTATTGGGGAAGGGGATATCCCAGGGTGTGTGTGTGTGTGTGGGGGCGCATGTGGATCTGTGAAAGTGGCCTCAAGATGGTGAGGGCTGAGGAAGTAGTCTCCAGAGGAGATGAGGCCAGGTGGAGATGTGACTGTGAGAGAGTGAGTGGTGATGTCCCTTGAGCTGGCAGTGAGTGAGATGCCAGTGAATGTGTGATGGCTGAGTGAGTGCGTGTTTAGATGTTTGCCTTACCCTGGTGGCATGGATGAGATCATTCATCCGTTTTCTGCCCTGGATGGCTGGCCTCTTGTGTGCAGCATGGTCACTGACCACCTCTGCCACCACCCTCCCAAGCTGGAGTGGTAAGGCTGATGGGCCTCCTACGGCCAAAGCGAGGATAGAAGACATCGCTCCAGGCCTCCCCGGCATCCATAGACCTCCCAGGGATGCGCCACTGAATCGGTGGGCGCGGAGGAGGAGGTTGGGGTGGGGGGGGGTGCGGTTTGCGGTGGCTGAACTCTTCTTGGCTTTTGGGGCCATGTCTTCACTAGACCAGTCCTGGGCTGCAAGTATTGAGAAGTGTGCTGGTGGCTGCAGTTTAAATATGGCGCCCTGCATGAGGAAGCAGTGAGATAATGGTGTGGCGGGCAAGTTGGAAGACCCGCCAGCGAGGCGCCGTGTTTCCTGAGGCTGCATAATTAATGAGGTGGGAGTGGGACGATACGGCACAAAAACCCGCCATTGTGGCCGGCGAGTAAAACGACGATTTCCCGCCAGCTACTGCATTTCGTGCAAACCTGGGACAATTCCGGCCAATGTATTGGGAAAGTCTGTCACCTACTGGCTGACTCATAGAACATCTTCTTTTAAGAAACATATAGATCTTGTAATCTGAATGATCTTGTTATTGTATTTTCATGTCAGTGTTAGACATCGCACCCTGCAAAACCTTGACAGGGCAGTAAAGGACTCCCCTCCAAATGCCCAATTCTGCTTTTTGACAACTCGACTGAAGAGCCAAATCTAAACAATCCAATTAACTGGCCAATATTTTCACAGCTGAAGGGAAAATAGGCAGAACTTTCTCTATTCAATAGAACTGTTAAGGAAATAGCGATTGAAGAAAAGAGGTAGAATCTGGGGTATACTAAGAAGTGCTCATTAAATCTTTAGTGCTGTTCTGACTGTTCTTACTAATAAAGTGGATGAACAAATCTTAGTGAAAATTGTATTCATGAATACCATGCTCCAACCAGTCTCAGTAGTTGGTGAAAGTACTCCATCAAAATTCTTCATAATTTTGAATATCTCTAATTCCCCTTAATTTCTCAGTTTAAGAAGAGCAATCCCAGCTTTTCCACATAACGAAAGTTCCTCGCACATGTGGCAAGATCTTCAGCTCGGCAAGTGGGGGGTGGGGCCTGCTCGCTGAGGTGTAAAACAACGCGGGATGACATCAGGCATGCAATCCGACATCACCGCACATCATTTAGATTTTCTATGTGTGCCCACTGAACTGTCAAAGGCCGATTAAGGCCTGTTAAGCAATTAAGGCAAACGGCTGAGCTGCCCGTCCAACCTTAAGGTTGGCAGGTGGGCAGGCAAAGAGCCCAGGTGGCCTTTGCAATTTTCATGGAGCCCCATCCACGGGCGGGATGAGATTTCATGGATGATTTAAAATTTTCAGAAAAATTTTTATTAAATTAATGCACATGTCCCAGCTCACGTTTCACACTGGGGGACATGTCATAAAAAAAATTTTTACAACTCTTTATCAGACTGTTTAAACTTTAAACTAATCTCGCTGAGGCACCTCTGTGCCGCAGGGAGATTTCTGCACTCTTTCGCGTGCATGTGCGAAAGAGCACACTCCCGACTCTGGCAACAACACCCTCCCCACCCCTCACCACCTGCACTGGGAGCGCTAAGCGCTTCCGAGCGTGCGTCACACCGATAAAATGGCTTGCTCAGCTGATCGGGGGGCGCCAATCGGCTCTGCCCCCGCCCCTGCATAACCCCACCCCCGACGGGGAGAAAATTCTCCCCATGGTTTCACTCTAGCAAATCTTCACTGAATCCTCTCAAAAGCTTTGACATCCTTCCTAAATGGCGGTGTCCAGAATCGGCTGTACTATTCCCAACCCCGTACTCTATTCCTCTATTTATAAGGCTAAGGATTCCATTCTTTTAACAATATGGTGGATAGACAAACGTCAAACTGCAAGAAAGGGTCATTGGACAGTAATTATCTAAAATAAAGGTGATTTGATTTCATTGTGAATTAAATTGCAGCCCATTATAGCAACTGTCGAGTATTTGGATTCCAGTTAATACATTTTATTTTCTCTTTAGCATTAAATAGAATCATAATCTTGTTAATGCAAGCTGGTGTTACAAATAACTCAGCAATCGTTCCTTTCATTGCAATTAATCAATATAATTGTCTTCAAAGTCAATAAATTGTGCACACTCTGAGAGGTTTTTGGCAATCAGCAGTCCTGGTGTGCTGTAGATTTTTGGAATGTATTGAACTTATTTGATCTCGAAACTCCGTGGACTGGATTCTATGGTGCCCCCATCTAACCCCCCCTGCTGGGCAAGTTTTCAGCTGGGCTTGAAGAGGGGGTGGTGGTGGAACACATAAAATGTGGTGAGTGGCTAACCCACCACCTTGCTGCCCACCCCCAAGCTGACCTCTATGATCTGCTAGGTGGGCGGCCACTGAAATCAGCACACAGCCTGCTAAATTTAATAAAATAATTAAAGGCCAGTTAGGCTTGGTAGCAAGCCTATTGACCAGGCTAATATGCTGCCTGCACCAGAATACGGTTGGGGTGACCGGTTGGCCAAAAGGGTAAGGTATCTGACTTCAGGCCGAATTATGATGCTATCAGACGTGTTGGATCCTGGTCACTAGTTTGGTTGGATTTATGGGTCCAGGTTGCATGCTTGTTTCAGGATGGCTGAGTTGGTACCATAGGCAGAGTAGATCAGCAGACAGTTCTTAGGTAGAGCACATTCTATTTATTTACAAAGGGACTCAGCAGCTACACTTGTGTGCTTACACCTCAAACCCTGTCTCTGCTTACAGATTCTAACTGTAGACCATTGATTACTGAGGTAGCCCGTGCTACTCTGCTATTGGATACTAAGATCATGTGATCTTCCATTATAACATTTTTCCTAAATCTATATTAAACATCAGATTACCACATCCCTCTCCCTTTACTTAGAAATACATTTTACAGTTACAATTACAATTTTTATCAAAATGTCAAATTGTTTACACAGATAAGTAATTTACAAATTCTGTCTTTCTGGGGGTTTCCTTATGTATGTAGAAAGTCGCAGCTCTACAGCTTCAGATGCTTTGTCAGGAACCTACTTTTCTGGAGTTGTCTGAACATCAGGTTCTTTGGCGGGCACCTGCAAATCTGTTTCCTCAACTCTTGTAGGCACAGCCGATCCTTCAGACAGCTGAGTTCTTCCAAGTGGATGCATTGGTGATAATATTCCAAAATTCCTTGGAGTGGGTGCGTTGGCTATAATATTCCAAAATTTCCTGGATTCTGGAAAGGTTCCAGTGGATTGGAAAAATGCTAATATAACGCTCTTATTCAAAAAGAGGGGAGGCAGAAAATAGGAAACTGTAGACCAGTTAGTTTAACATCTGTCATTGGGAAATTGTTGGAATCCATTTTTAAGAAAGTGGTAATGGGGCATTTGGAAAGTCAAAATGCAATCCATCAGAATCAGCATGGTTTTATGAAGAGTAAATCATGTTTGAGCAATTTGCTAGAGTTCTTTGAAGATGTGACAAGCAAAGTGGATAATGGGGATCCTGTAGATGTAGTATATCTGGACTTCCAGAAGGCCTTTGATAAGGTGCTGCACAAAAGATTAGTACACAAGATAAGATCACATGGAGTTAGGGGTAATATATTAGCTTGGATAGAGGATTGGCTAACCAACAGAAAGCAGAGAGTCGGGATAAATGGGTCTTTTTCTGGATGTCAAGCTGTAACTAGTGGGGTGCCACAGGGTTTGGTCCTTGGGCCCCAAATATTTACAATCTATATTATTGACTTGGATTCAAGAATAGAATGTACTATAGCTAAATTTTCAGATGACACCAAAATAAGTGGGAAAGTAAGTTGCAATGAAGAAGTAAGAAGTTTACAAACGGATATGGACAGGTTAGGTGAATGGGCCAAAATTTGGCAGATGGAGTTTAACATGGATAAGTGTAAGGTTATCCATTTTGGTTGGAAGAATAAAAAGGCGACTTATTGTTTAAATGGAAAGAAACTTCAGAATGCTTCAGTGCAAAGGGATCTGGGTGTCCTCGTGCATGAATCGCTGAAAGCTAGTATGCAGGTACAGCAGGTAATAAGGAAAGGAAATGGAATTTTGGCATTTATTGCTAAAGGAATAGAGTATAAAAATAGGGAAATGTTGTTGCAATTGTACAAGGCATTGGTGAGACCGCACCTGGAGTACTATGCATAGTTTTGGCCCCCTTACTTGAGGAAGGATGTAATTGCATTGGAGGTGGTTCAGAGGAGGTTCACTAGATTGATTCCAGAGATGCGGGACTTATGAGGAGAGTTTGAGCAGTTTAGGCCTATACTCGCTAGAGTTTAGAAGGATGAGAGGAGATCTAATTGAGGTATATAAGATGCTAAAGGGGATAGACCAAAGTAGACATGGAGCGGATGTTTCCCCTTGTGGGGTATTCTAGAATGAGAGGCCATAGTTTTAGGCTAAGGGGTGGTAGATTTAAATCAGAGATGAGGAGGAATTATTTTTCTCAAAGGGTTGTGAATCTGTGGAATTTACAATCTCTGAGTGCAGTCGATGCCAGGACACTGAATAAATTTAAGGAAGAGATAGACAGATTTTTAGTTAGTAATGGGTTGAAAGGTTATGGGGAGAAGGTGGGAAATTGGAGTTGAGGCTGAAATGAGATCAGCCATGATTGTATTGAATGGCGGGGCAGGCTCAAGGGGCTGAATTGTCTATTCCTGCTCCTGGTTCTTATGCTCTTCTGTTCAACAGGAGACATTGACTCAGTCATGAACACTGGTGATATAATTTCTTGGTACTTTGTTTCTCTCCTCATGATACGATCCACATGTCTCCAGTCTTCCACTATCACACGGTGAGGAAGAGGTCCAGTCACTGTACTTATTTCACCTGATAACAACTTGGGTCCTTCTCCAAAATTCTTCACATATACAGTCTCTCCTACAATAAACTTCTTGTCACGACTATGCCAGTCATGCCTAGTTTTCTAACTTCCCTGACGCCTTTCCACTTTCCCCCCTAAATTTGACGTTATTAAGCTCAATTTTGTCTTAAGACGACGTTTCATCAACAATTCCGTAGGTGTGACACCTGTTGTCGTCTGAGGGGTGGTCCTACAATGGAAAGGAAATCATGCTAGCTTTGTCGCTAAGGAATCTCCAATTAATTTTTTCCGGTCAGCCTTGAACGTTTGAACCACTCTCCCGGCCAATCCATTTGAGGAAGGGTGGTACGGTGAAGTTTTTACATGAGTGATACCATTGAGGCTGATAAACCGTTGAAGCTTAGCGCTCGCAAACATCGTGTCGATATCTGATACAAGTGCTCCTGGCAGTCCGTTGATGGCGAAACTTTGAAGTAGCAGAAGATGTGTTGACTTCACCTTCGGCTTCCCAACCACCCCTGTCTGCCCCTGCGGACCCACACGCCAAGGGCAAAATTCTGCCCCATGTTTTCGCTGCTAAGTCATTTCTTTTTATTTGTCTGCCAGTGGTGGCTGCTTCCCCTTCTCAGCAGAGCCTTGCATTTTTGTGTCCTTTTTGGCTGGGGCTTCCCACCCATTGTGGAGGACGGCGCCATCTTGCACTCCCTGTTTGTCTTTTGAATCCCACACTGAGCTTTCCATGGCCAGCGCTATCTCTGGCGCCTTCTTAAAATCCAAATTTGTTTCAGACAGTAATCGCTTCTGGGTGGTATATTCATTTACACCACACTGCAAACGACCTCTAAGCATGTCATTTATAGATGTACCAGAATCGCAATGTTCTGTTAATTGTTTCAGACTTGCCACAAAACAAGCAACTATTTCCCCCGGGGCTCTATTTCTTGAGTTAAATTTGAACCGTTGCATCATTACTGAGAGCTTTGCCTGTGACTCTTTACGAGGTTCACTAAGTCATCAAAACTTTTCAATCTGGGGCACTGGGTGCCATCAAACTTTGAATCAATCCATTGGTCTTACTCCCACACATAGATAAGAGGATCGCTCACCTCTTTTCCTCCCTGGCAATGTCGTTTGCTTGGAAAAAGAACGCAAGACGTTCAATATAATGAGATCAATCACCTGCGGCTGGATCAAAAGGATCAATTCTTCCAAATTGCATCATGCTTTGAGGGGATTGCTTCAATGGTTAGGACTGAAATTCTACTTACAATTACCATTCGAGGCATGGCCTGATTTCGTTTGTTTATTTTCTCCATAAACTTGTTTCATTCTCAAAGCCAGCTTACTGTATCTTCACCTTTTCCTCACTTCTTCTTGTTTTTTTCTCATCCTTCCTTGCTTTTTCCCCACTGTCAGTTTGTTGGACCCTAGTCACTAGTTTGGTTGGATTTACAGATCCAGGTTGCACGCTTGTTTCAGGATGGCTGAGTTGGTACCATCGGCAGAGTAGATCAGCAGACAGTTCTTAGGTAGAGCACATTCTATTTATTTACAAAGGGACTCAGCAGCTACACTTGTGCGCTTAGAAGTCAAACCCCGTCTCTACATTACAGACTCTAACTATAGACTACTGCTACTGAGGTAGCCCGTGCTACTCTGCTATTGGATACTAAGATCATGTGATCTTTCATTATAACATTCTTCTTAAAGGTATATTACACATCAGATTACCACAAAATGGTTGTAGGCTCGAGTCCTATGGCAGTCAGGAGAAGAATGTGGTGTCGTTGTAACGCCATTGTTCTAGCAGTTGAGCCACCCAGGCTCATGCTTTGGGGACATATATTCAAATCCCACCTTGGCAGCTGGTAGAATTTAGATTCAATTAATTAACAATTCTGAAATTGAAAACTGGTCTCAGTATTGGTGACCATGACAACTATCATGAATTGCTATAATACAGCTGGCATGGAGGGCAGGCCATTTTTTGTAGCCTAGATTAAAAAAGGCAGGAAGGAAGGGGAGACACCTCATTCAGGGGGCTGTGTGCATCAGGGTTACTATCACCCCACCAACCCCCCCACCCCACCCAAGATATCAACCCCCTTCCTTCCGTGCAGCCTGCCCTGCAAATCCTGGCCCCACCTCTCCCCTCCTCAGTCCTTAAGCTCTCAGATCCTTTCCCAGTCTAAAAACCTAAGTCTTACCTTTGTGCAGCAGCCATCGAGCTCCTTCATGCAGTCCTGGCAGCATCCACAACTAAGTTCTGACGCTGAGGAGACTGCTAGACCTGTCAGCCAAGCGTATCCCCCACAAGGTGCAGTCCCACTTGTCAGCTCATCCCAGATATGTAGATCCAATGACTGCTTTCTGTTTAGAAAAAGACAACAGATGGTTCAAGAAAATGTTCCATTCTAAGCAAACATAAGAACTATAAAGTTCAACTTGCACCTTGGAAAACCTAATATAGCACACAGTGATTGTTTCGCCAAGCACTTGGGGTCTCGATGGTGTTCTTTAGGGTTTGTCTGTTTACCTAAGAAAGTTACTTTAGACTGTAGTTCGTAAAAACCATTATCATGTACTTACATCTCTATGTACCTCTACACAAGGTTGGACTTCTCTTTTCCTCTAGATCTCAATTACTTAGTCATGTGTTATTGTGTCATAATTACATCAGCATCATGTACTTCTGATGTTAACTGTACATCTTTACCAAGACCTTACTCTACATATCCACCAAGTCTTTATCCCAAAGATATACATCCTCCTACACATCCTGCCCAAAATCCCAGACTTCATTCAATTTTCCTTTTATCCTCTTCCAAAGATCTGTATGCCTGTCAGGTCTGCAATTTCACTTGAAGTTTTTCTGGGTCTTTTACTCACTTTCCGCTGCCACCATATTTTGTCCTGTGTTCAGGGTCCAGATGGAGCTGTTTAGGGTTTTGTTGTTTCCCTAAGAAAGCTACTTCAGACTGTAGTTCATAAAAACCATTTGTGTTTATTTATTGCTCTATGTACATCTTAGGAATTCTGCACGATTGGACTTCTCCTTCCATCCAGATCTCAGTCACTTAGTCATGTGTCATTACATCATAGTTATATCAGTATCACATGCTTCTAATGTTAATCCTTTACTCTACAGTGGCTATACTTCAAAAGTATCTCCTAGGTGGTACAATGCTTTGGAGCACCCTGAGGCCATGAAAGGTGCCATATCAATGCAAATTATTTCTACTCCTTCCATTTGAAAAGCACTTCTGTCTGGTTTCCAATTCCATCAAACAGCAATGATGCTGCATAAAATGTTACCCATGGATATCTTCTGTCTCCCACATTAATAGGAAACATAAGAGAATATTTTCCAGTCACCAATGCTTTAGGAACAAAGCAGATGATCGGGATTGGAAAAGCAGGCATAGATCCAAATACCAAGTACCAATAGCTTTCTCCTAACTAGCTGTAACAGATGGGATATGTGTAGAAATGTTGACATTTGCAAACATTAGCAGGATGATGCTGCCTTGTTCTGGGCCAGTGGCACACAAGAGCAGGAAAGAGACAAATACTAGACAGTTGGCTGCAAGGCACTTTTAAGTGGAGCATGCATTGCAAGGCATAGCATTTGTTTTTCATGTGGCTATGTCAAGGTACTCCCTCAAGGCTGCTCCCAATCGGCTGCCATAATTTCCTCAGAATTTGCATGTAGTTAGGAACAGGAACAGCTCTGAGGAAACTCCAGGCCTATGTAGCCCTATGCCTTTGTCGGATTGGTGAGCAGGCAACCAACACTAGCCAAGGGCTTGGGATGGTGGAATAATTTTGTTTTACCCTCTCCATGCTCCCGCAAAGCAAAATGGGACTTGGGGGTTTCCTCTTTTTGAATAGGTCAAACACAATAGTTAAAATTGATTACTTATAGACAGCAGGATATAATTTGTTATAGATATTGTGGGGTGTACTTTGTATAAATGGTGCTTCCCCATAGACATCCAATTTTAATACAATTTGTGGTGCACTCCTGACATTACTGTTTAAGCACTCATCTAGTGATGAAAAAGTACAGGCTCCGGTTTTAACTAGGGCTCTGTTTTTGGAGGGTGACTTGTTATAAGTACAATATTTAACTGCTCTGGAAGAAGAGAAAAAAATGAGGCCTTGGGTATTTTATCTCCCAAGGTATTTTATCACCTGGGGTGTTTTATCTCCCAGGTTATTTTATTGCCAGGTATTTTAACTCTTGGGATATTTTAGCTCCCAGAACTCACTTAAATGCCACTAGCCAAGTTCTCAATTGTTCCAGGTGGGAAGTCAGTAGGAAAGGATGCACATTTCATGATCCAGAGCAGGACCAAATACTGTTGCTGACAAGCTACTTACTTGACACAGCTGGTTCTGTATGAACGCAACAATTCTGAAAGTTTTTCTGCAACTGTATTGTCAGATCTTAATAGATGGAGGCAGTGTTGCCATCTTGGATTTTCCAATTCAATTCATTTGATTAATCAGGAGATTTCTTGAGCTTCTGAGAACAGTAAAACAGCTAACAGAATAAAATTGCGGGCAATATTGTAATAAGGGGAAGCTCTCAAGCAACAGAAAGCAGTTCAGAGAAATAGTCAGTTGCTAAATGTCAACCATGTACAGGCGTTGTCAGATTCAACACTTTCCTCTCAATTTGCGTGTCAGATCACGGTAAGATAAATGCTTGGGAAAGAAGAAAATAGGAACTGACTTTGCACAGGAAGTTATCTGTGTTGTCCCGAAAGAAATGTCATGCAATCCATTTGAAGTAAGTGCTATTTCCAACACAACCTGATACCCAAGTCAAGACACTGCATTTAGGAAAATAAATTTTGCAGTTTAGCTTATTATTGATATTAATAATAGAAGAAATTATTCAACCCATTGGAAAGAAAGTACTCGCATTTAAATAACACTTTCCACAGCCTCCTGAAGTGCTTCAGATCCACTTGAGTCCTTCTTTCAAGAGAAGCGTTGTCACCATTGTAAGTAAAAACAGCAGCCGAATTGTACACAACAAGCTCTCACAAACAGCAATGTCCCAGTAATTTATTCTTAGTGTTGGTTGACTGATAATTACTAATCAGGGCATCAGGGGGAATTTCTCTGCTCTTCTACAAAATAGATTCATTGGATCTTTATGGCAGACAGCAGATAGAATCTTGATGTAACGTTTCACTTGAAAGGGGAGAACCTCTGTCAATGCAGCACTCCCTCAGTACTTCACAATAGTGTCAGCCTGTGCTTAAGATTCTGGAGTGCAGATTGAACCCAAAACCTTTTGAGTCAGAGGTGAGCACAGAACTACTGAACCGAATTATCATGAGGGGTGTGTGGGTTGATGTACACTTGTTTTCTGGTTATTTTTTGCAGTGGTTATTCCCCTAACTTCTCCCTTCTCTTTTTCATCCTCCTCCTGGGACGAGAATTGAGCAGGTTCTATGAAGGGCTCACGATCCACTCTGTCAGGTCACTGCCCAGGTGGCCATGTTAGGTGATTACCCTCAGAATGTCAGCATTCAGATTGCATTGAAGTAGTTGTCTGATCTGAAAAATGATTACAACTTTGAATTTTTACATTGAACTTATCACATCTCCCAGAAACATCCAAAAGCACTTCAAATACAATTAATTACATAGGATTTAATGGACCCAACTGGTCTTTGCAACTGCTTATGCTTCCCCCCACCTACATCAGCTCACCGTAATGGTTTTTTTTATTCTTTTCTCCCTCTAGCTTCCTTTCAAATGCATCCTTGCTATCCACTCAACCACTCCACATAGCAGCAAGTTCCACATTCTCATCACGAACTTTCTCCTGAATTCCTTATTGGATTGATTTTAATGACCGTTGTACATTTACGGCATGGACCCTACCACACCTCCACAAGTGGAAACATCTTCTCTACGTCTATCATTTCAAACACCTTTATAATTTAAAGCTCTATATCAGGACATCTCTTTGCATTCTCTTTACTGGAGGAAATAGCCCCAGCCAGTTCAGTCTTTCCGGATGGTTATCACTTCTCAGTTTTGGTGTCATACTTGCAAACCTTCTTTGCACTTTCTCCTGTGCTTTTATATTCTTTTTGTGACATGGAGACCAGAACTGTGCAAAGTACTCTATACATAGTCTAACCAACCATATATTTAACATAACTTTTATACTTTTAAATTCTGTTGCTCAAGAAACCAAACCCTATTGATTTGCTTGCACTTTTTTATGGCTTTGTAAATTTGCTTTGCCACTTTTAATTATTTGTGAATGTGGACCCCCAGACCCATTTGCACTAATATTCCATCTTCTATAACAGCAAGGTCCCAACAAATAGCAAAGAAATGAAAGACCAGCTCTCCTTTTCTTGATGGTGTTGGTTGAGGGAAGAATATGGACCAGGACATAAGAAGAAATTAGTGCCATGGGATCGTCGGCATGTACCCACATAGGCAAACTGATTTCGCATTTCATCTAAGGATAACAGCTCCAACAATACGACACCCCCTCAATATAACACATATAATTGCAAACCAGGATAGCATGTGGCTTGTAGGGGAACTTGCAGGCAATAGTGTTCCCATACAGCTGCTGCCTTTGTCCTTCGAGGTGGTAGAGGTCCTGGGTTTGGAAGGCGCTATCGAAGGAGCCTTGGTGAGTTGCTGCAGTGCATCTTGTAGACACTGCTGCCACCAGTGCCAAAGGAAGTGAATGTCCAAATTGTTGAAAGATGTACCAGTCAAGCGGGCTGCTTACTCTTCAATGCTAACGTGACAAGCCTTTCCACAGGTAGGTGTCACAGTGCTCTTACCAGCTCTCTGGATGGCAGGTGAGACCCTATCACCTACATTAAATCCCACCCATTTTATCCCTGCTACCACTGCAAACAACCTACTTCCTTTGTTCTTTGCCAGAAGGTAGGTCTGATCCACAGCACTGTGACCTCCACCGTGGGTAGGGCAAGGAGGCAGGTCCCAAACAGTGATTGAAGCCCATGCTGTTGGCACCATTCTAATCCACTCCAACCAACCAACCAGCAGTTCACCCCCACATTCTAAGTGGCAACATACATTTCTACATGTTGTAGCCTGGAGCTATGGATAGAGATGGTAGATGCTCCAATTTCCCTTTCCAACACATAGGCTGACCAGGACTCTCCCCCACTTGCTATTAGTGTATGTTGAAAGATATTCAAACTGCTTGGTAACATCATGAATGCACCTTCCTTGGCTATCATGTCCTGAAATGGGGCTTGAACCCAGAGCTTCTGGGCTCAGAGGCAGCAGCTTTATCCACTGTGCCACAAGACCTCAATCTATTCCCTACGTACCTTCAATCTAAGCCTACTTCCCTACTTGTTCCTCTGCATGCAGAGGTTTTAAAAGGGGAAGAGATCAAAATAGCTCAGTGAAGATAGGAAAAAGCTATAATTATTTTTACAACAGCATAATAACCGTTATCTACAGGACAGTATATTCGGCTCGGCGAGTGGGGGCGATGCCCGCTCGCCTTGGCATAAAATGACACGGGGTGACATTGGGCATGTGTCCCGACATCACTGCGCATCATTTCGATTTTCAGTTTAACGGGCGCGCAACCGAGTCGGCTGTGCGCCCACTGAACTGTCATAAGCCGATTAAGGCCATTTTACTAACAATTAAAATAATTAAGGGGGCTGGCCGTCCAACCTTAAGGTTGGCGGATGGGCAGCCGAAGAGCCCAGGCGGCCTTCACATTTTTCATGGAACCCTCATCCACGGGTGGAATGAGGTTTCATGAATGATTTTAAATTCTCTCAAAAATTTGTTTGAAATTAATGCACATGTCCCAGCTCTTGTGACAGTTTCACATGAGGGGACATGTCATAAAAATCTTTTCAACACTCTATTGAACTGTTAAAGCTTAAAACCAATCTCACTGAAGCACCTCTGCACCTGAGGGAGATTTCTGCACGCTTTTGTGCGCGTGTGCGAAAGGGGCACACTCCTGACTCAGGGAAGACCCCCCCTGCCCGCCCATACAGGGAACGCTCAGCACTTCTGGGTACGCGTCACACGTAAGACGGCGGCATGGACCCGATCGGGGGCACAACCCCCACCTCCCCCCTCGAGGGGGAAAGATTCTACCCCTAAATTTCAAGGGAACTGTCTTGTCCTCAAACAGTTGAAAGACCTTAACAAACACAGTTTGCATCATTTCGTGAGTAGATTCTCACTGGATTTTCCAATCAGCATCTCGATCGAGTAAGTGTGCCCTCTCGGTTTTACTCATGGAATTGCGAAATAAGCATTTTTTTCTGTGTGCTTCTGATGGTTTGAAAGTTCATTTGAATACATTTTTTTTTAAAAGGTCAAGTAAAATCTTTGAAGAAAACAGTGCAAGCTTGTAGTTTATGCTTTGGTTGAACAAGCACTCTGCAAGGACATAGGGCAGGCTTTGCCATTGGCAGGGGTGCTCGGCGGGGGCGGGGGTGGGGACGGGGGCGCTGCCTGTGCGGGCAGGGGGGAGGAGGGCAAGTAGGCCAAGCACGAAAGAGCACTTTAATCTCCCTGAGGTGAGGCACGGAACCGCCTCAGGAAGATGAAGTGCTCTTTGAAAACAATGAATGAGCAAAACAAGAATGCCTTAAAACGTGTCCCCTCGTGTGACCCTGTCACACCAGCAGGGACATGTTTTTAATCCAAGTGTGAAATTTTTATTGCATTTTTACTTGCTTTTAGGAAACCTCATTCCGCCCATGGGTGAGGTGCCCCAAAAAGTGCCCACGCAGCTTAGCGTTTTCACCCGCCCGCCAACCGTTCAGTTGGATGGGCAGCATGAATTCGACATCAATTACTTTACTAGTGGCCTTAATTGGCCTTTTAATTGTCGGCAGGGGCGCTGCCGACTCCAGTGCGTGCCTGCCGACCGAAATATCAGAGGACTACGCGAGGATGTCGGGACACTCACCCGACGTCATCGCCCATCACTTTACCCTCGGCCTGGTCAGGCGCTCGGCCGCATGCCGAGCTCAATATTCTGCCCAAGGTGGGCAAGATTGGACTTGGGATGAGTGGGTGCCATTCAGACCTTGAACTGGCACCTGCTGCGTGCACGCACACCACTGCCGTGAATTGTGTTGGACATCATATTGGTGAAGGCGTTAGAGCGCGCAGTTAACATCTGCTGGAAGTATCCACATCGTGGCATCAATAAGCATGCAATGCTGATTTGATGACAGCAGTGTTGTTTTGAATCTCAACGCTCCAACTGATGCTGCCTCTTAACTTTTCACAGTTGAACACATGTTAAGCCACATGAAAGACCCCTCCTCCACCACCTTCCCCTCCGCCCCCACCAACCAGTGCTATTTAAACGGGATCATCAAATACTCACGGATTAGTTGCTGGCTGATTTCTTCTGGCTGTTACTACGCCTCTGCAAGTGTTTGGTGCTTTCCATAATTGTTCAAATTTGCAAAAATCTACAGGGTGTGGTGTGCCAGGTGCTGGAGGACATCTTGCTGACTTCAGGCTTCTGCACAAATCAGTTGCTGTCAGGCATGTTTGCACCAGTGGGCAATGCCCTTCAATAACAGCATGGTAAGGACAATGAATAGAGCCTATGCAGATCTGGACACACTGCTCGATGAGGGAGGAGGAGGAGGAGGCTAAGGGCTCTCAGCAGGAGGCCACATCCACTTAGGGTGCCGGGGGAAGCAATCCTGCAACTTTTTGCTGACTCCAGGCTCCTGCACAAGTCAGTTGTTCTCGACACAAATCAACTGATTTGTGCAAAAGCAAAAAATGCAAAAGCCATTTGCATTGAATAACACAGGCTGGCCAGAAGGAGACTGATAGCCTGCTAAGACAAAAGGCCTCAGTGAGGAACAATACGTGAGTTGTTTGAACTTCATTAAGGATGTCCTCACTGAAATCTGCCAGCTACTGCAGCCACACATGCAACCTCGGAACAGGGGTAAAGACTGTATGGCCAGTGGCTGTGAAGATCACTCTGGCCATGAACTTTAATGTATTTGGCTCCTTTCAGGCTGGAACTCGAGATATTTGCAACACCTCAAAGTTTTCCATCCACTGATCCGTTAGTGAGGTCACTGACACATTCTACTCAAAGAGTGGTAATTACATTTCATTCTCTCTTGTGAGGAGTATATTTTTATAAAAGATATATAGACATTATCATTGTGATTTCTTTTTTTTAAACTGAACAAAGACCCTTAAAATGGCTGAACCTATGTCTGTCTGTGACCCCAGACAAAAGAAGCCACTTGGCAGTTTTAGAAAAACTCACACCTCGTTATCTCTGAGGAGTCACTAATGACCACCTTTGGACTGCACAGCTTAACTTCAATGAGAGCCATGTATACAAAGGCCATCTGCACTGAATAACCTAGGCTGGCCAGAAGGAGATGAATCATCCACCAAGGCAAAAGGCCCCTCAACCTTTCTTTCAATTCGTACAGACTGGATGCAGGGGTGATATTTCCTTGGGCCGGTGTTCTAGAATAAGGGTCACAGTCTCAGGATTTGAGGTAGACCATTTAGGACTGTGATGGAGAAACTGCTTCAGTCAGAGGGTGGTGAATCTATGGAATTCTCTACCACAGAAGGCTGTGGAGCCCAGTCATGAATATACTTAAGAAGGAAATAGGTAGATTTCTGCACTCTAAAGCCACCCAGGGGAGAGTGCAGGATTATGCCATTGAGATAGAGGATCAGCAATGATCATATTAAATGGTAGAGCAGGTATGAAGGGCCGAATGACCTACCCCTGCCCCTATGTTCTGTGTTTCTATGTTTCTACTTAATGGCTGAGACCTTTAGAAATCTTCCAAACCCATCTGCATTCCAAACTATCTCTTTTGTTTGAATGGGCCTCTGGCTTGTTGAACAAGTTAATATTGCCTTGCTGAGCTAAAGAGCTCAGTCTGCTCTTTATCATCTGTCTAGCAGCCTCACAGACAAGGAGCTTTGCCCAGGTGAAACACAAGGCCACACCTACACTGGTTCTGCTTGAAATTCTGTACCGTTGCCATTTCTGTGTGTCTGTCTCACCTTGTGAAGTGAGCACCACCAGAAAAGTGAATTATACAGCATCAGTTTTCAATCCACTGACCTCCGTGGAGGAATACCTCATTTTATTTTGAGTCTGGACTCTGGAACCCATGTGAAACCTTATTTCTTTTCTCTTTGGTCTCTGTACTGTAAAACCTTCTCTCTATCCCTCTTTTCACCGTATGAATGCAAGAGGGTGACTTGCGACCCTCCTTTCGACATTGTGAGTGGGTGCAAATAAACTAACCCTTTGAGTTCATCCTATCTCGAGTTTGCTGTGGGGTTATTAATAGAAAATTGGATAGAACCAAAACCGAGGAGTTGGGAAAGATGCCACAGCTTATAGAGGGGAAAGCAAATCAAAAATCACCTTTCCATTTATGGACGAGTGTAAGCAGAGAAATTAGTGCTATTCAAATTAATCCTCCTCGCCTGTCCATAACACTTGTCAGTGACAAGCAAGTGGAGCAAGCATGCAACTGCTAGGATTGCAAACTTCCCTAGGGAGCAGGGTACACTGACTGGCAGGGTACACTAATCATTTTGCAGGTACCACATTTCAGCTCTGCCCTAGACCAGAATTGAAAGGGATTCCATTCCCTAAACATCCAGCTGCTGTCTAAACAAAGACAGAGAATTATGCAGGCCAATGCCTGGTATCCTGGCAGCAGTTATGATGGCTTCATTCTGCAGCCTTTCACTGTGCTAACTGCGTTCAAAATGCCAGGAGAAAACAAAGAATGGTTACGAGTTGACAAAGGTGCCGATGTGCCTGCTGTCTCTGCTTCATGACTCACACAAACGTGCACAGCAGGCAGAGTGTGAGAACCATTCTCCCACATGAGATGTGATAGAGCTAACCGCTGGGGCACTGAAACAAAGCTTGAGTGCTTGAAGCGTTCTGAAGGAGCTCTGCACTCTGCAAAGTTGGTGTCAGGATTCATGCTTCAAAAGCTCGCCATCATGAGGGGGCAGCCCCTGTCATCAGCTATACGGCGAATTGAGGAGGAGGAAGCAGGAGAAAAGGAAAGGAACCTAAATATTCCCTTTTTGGCCAGGCTGTCCATGAATAATTAATTCATGTGCAACACCAGTAACCACAAATCCAATCCCTTATTCGCCAACAGTTGCCCATTCCTTACTAGTTAAGCTTCTGGATGTTGATGTTGTGGGATTCAGCAATGGTAATTCTAGTAAATGTCAAAGGGATATGTTTTGATACTCTCTTGTTGTCGATGGTCATTGCCCTCTGTCATTAGGTCAGAAATAGAGACATTCACTGATGATATTCACACAATGCTCAGCACAATTTGCCACTCCTCAGATACTGAAGCAGTCCATATTCTCAACATTCTGGCTTGGGCTGATAAGTGACAAGTAACATTCATGCCACACAAGTGCCAGGTAATGACCATCTCCAACAAGAGAGAATCTAGCTTTCTCCCCTTCGATGGCATTATCATTGCTGAATCCCCCGCTATCAACATCCTGGGGGTCACCATTAACCAGAAGTTGAACTGGACCAGCCATATAAATACTGTGAGCATGTCAAAGGCTGGGAATTATACAGTGAGTAACTCACCTCCTGGCTCCCCAAAGTCTGGCCACCATTTACAAGGTACAAATCAGGTGTGTGATGGAATACTTTCCACTTGCCTGGATAAGTGCAGCTCAACAACACTGAAGGAACTCTACGCCATCCAGAACAAAGCAGCCCACTTGATTGGGATTCCAGTCAGTCACTCCCTCCACCACTGACACACAGTGGCAGCAGTGTGTACCATCTACAAGATGCATTGCAGCAACTCACCAAGCCTCCTTTGCCAGCACCTTCCAAACCCTCAATCTCTAAAACCTAAATGCCAAGGGCAGTAGATGCATAGGAACACCACCACCTGCAAGTTCCCCTCCAAGTCACATGCTGTCCTGACTTAGAACTATATCACCATTCCCTCAAGGTCTCCGGGTCAAAACCCTGGAACTCTCTTCCCAACAGCACTGTGGGTGTACTTACACCACATTTAGGGTTGCCAACCTTCCAGAATTGGCCTGGAGTCTCAAGAAATTGCAGATCAATTCCCAGGACAATGCTGTGTGCAACCCTGGAGTGAAATCATCTGGACATTAAAAAATACTTTTTTGTCATTATCTTCGAACATTTCCCTTTAGCACAGAATCACAGAATTTTAACAACACAGAAGGACGCTAATCGGCCCATCATGTCTGCCCTGGCTCTCCAATAAGCATTATGACCCAGTGCCATTGCCCTGCCTTTTCCCCATACCCCTGCACATTGTTTCTATTCAAATAACCATCTAATGCCCTCTTGACTGCCTCGATTGAACCCGCCTCCACCAGACTTCCAGGCTGTGCATTCCAGTCTGGAACCACTCCTGTGAAAATCTTTTTTCTCACGTCACACTTGTTTCTTTTGCAAATCACTTTAAATCTGTGCCCTCTCATTCTTGATCCTTTTACAAGTGGGAGCAGCTTCTCCCTATCTACTCTGTCCAGCCCCCTCATGATTTTGAACATCTGAATAAAAACTCCTCTTGGTCTTCTTCTCTCCAAGGAGAACAGTCCCAACCTCTCCAACCTATCGTAATAACTGAAGTTTCTCATCCCTGGATGAATTCTTGTAAATCTCTTCTGCACACTCTCCAAAGTATTCACATCCTTCCTAAACTGTGGTGCCCAGGACTGTGCACAATAATCCAGCTGAGGCCTAACGAGTGTCTTATATAAATTCAGCATAAACACCCCTGCTCTTGTACTAATAAAGCCCAGGATACTATATGCTTTATCAACTGCTCTCTCCACCTGTCCTGCCACCTTCAATGATCTATGCACATATACACCAGGTCTTTCTGCTCTTGCACCTACTTCAAAATTTCACCCCTTATTTATTGTCTGTCCATGTTCTTCCTACTAAAATGCATCATCTCACACTTCTCCACATCGAACTTCATTTGCCACCTATCTGCCCACTCCACCAACTTGTCCATGTCCTCGTGAACTTCTACACCCGCCTCCTCACAATTCACAACACTCCCAAGCTTCATATCATCCGCAAACTTTGAAATTGTCCCCCGCACACCAAGATCTAGTTTATTAATATATATCAGGAAAAGCAAGGGTCCCAATTCCGACCCCTGGGAAACTCCACTACAAGCCTTCCTCCAGCCCAAAAAATATCCAATGACCACTATTCTCTGTTTCCTATTTTTCAGCCAATTTTATATCCACGTTGCTATTGTCGCTTTTATCCCATGAGCAATAACTTTTCTCACAAGTCTGTTGTGTGGCACTGTATCAAATATCTTTTGAAAGTCCATGTACACCACATCAACAGCATTACCCTTGTTGACCTTTTCTGTTACCTCTTCAAAAAACTCCAGCAAGTTAGTTAAACATGATTTTTCTTTTAGAAATCCATGCTGGCTCTTCCTTATCAACCCATATTTTTCCACATGACTACTAATTCTATCCTGAATAATTGTTTCTAGAATCTTGCCCACCAATGAAGTTAAACTGACTAGTCTGCAATTGCTGGGCTTATCCTTACAACCATTTTTGAACAAGGGCTAATGTCTGCAATTTGCCAGTCCTCTGGCACCTCCCCTAAGCCTAGGGAAGACAGAAAGATTATGGCCAGATAAAAACAAAAAAACTGCGGATGCTGGAAATCCAAAACAAAAACAGAATTACCTGGAAAAACTCAGCAGGTCTGGCAGCATCGGCGGAGAAGAAAAGAGTTGACGTTTCGAGTCCTCATGACCCTTCGACAGTTCTGTCGAAGGGTCATGAGGACTCGAAACGTCAACTCTTTTCTTCTCCGCCGATGCTGCCAGACCTGCTGAGTTTTTCCAGGTAATTCTGTTTTTGTTTAAGATTATGGCCAGAGCCCCTGCATTTTCTATTCTCTTTTCCTTCAATATCCTTGGATGCATCTCATCCAATCCCAATGCCTTGTCAACTTTGAGTACCGGCAGTCTATTCAACACCTCTTCCTTATCAGCTTTGAACCCTTCTAGTGACAGAGTTTCCTTGTTTGTCACCATGGATTGGGTAGTGAAGGGGGAGGTGAAAAGGTTAAAAACTGAATACAATGGACAAAGAGGTAGCTTTTGATAAACCAAGTCATAGTCTAGACCAGATAAGAGTCAAGGCCTTTGATTCTGACTGGGGTATTACAGCCTTGAATATATGCCTGAATTTGGTTGGATAGTATAATCATATATACATACTTTGGAATGATTGTATAAACATAGTCAAAAGTATACAAATTCAATAGGGTAAAGATAGTAGAACATCAGTGTGTCAGGCACTGATTTGATGTATTCAAATGTATTCAACTGTATTGTGATAAGAAAATGGTACAAAAGTAGTGGAATGTAATTAATTGGGGAGCTGGGTCACCATTTTATGGAATGGTTGTGGCTCCCTTGCATATGCTTGAATAAAATCAGTTGAAAGAAGCTCGGTCGCTGCAGGATCGGAGGGTGTTTGAACTCCCTTTCAGTGGCGTAATTGGCAGGACTCACCCGGACTTCTGTGAAGGCAAAACAATGATCTGATGAGTATCTTTCATTTGAAAGATACTGTCCAGTTGTTACACGGAGGTGTAATAGGGCAGGTCCGAACTTTAGGCCAGAGACTCAAGTGGGTGGGGACGATCGGGTCCCGGGTGCATGAGTTAAGTGAGAGTAAAGTGAGACGATTGAGTCTCGGGGGACGTCTGGGTCCCCGTTTGGCGCGTGAACATGGTGAGAAAATCAAACTCGAGTTTTTGCGGAATGGGGAGGTGAAGGAACTAAGTCCCTTCACCCCGCCCGGAAGCATATAAAGCTGATCAGCAAAATGAAACAACACGGTTGGCAGCCGAGCGATTCACTACCCAGCTCTAAGGAGTGGAGGAAAGCTCAGACAAGTGATAAAACTGACAAAGCTACAGTACTTATTTTGAGCTTGTACCTGCAACAAGCTAAACTCATACAGAAATACCTCGGTCAGGTTGCACCAGCTGCAGTGGCAGACTGATTTCTCCCAAGGGCCAATGATGATGAATGGGGCTTAGGTGACGAGGCAGCCACATATGGTCAACGATGGGAAGGCTGGGAGAAGGGAGGGAAACCACCTCTGTATCACAAACCCACAGCACCCCGTGCCCCTACATAAATGACCCCTTATCAGACAGTGGACAAACCTAATAATAAGGGCGCAGGTACGACCAGGTACACAATAGTGGTGCCCTTCACAACTACTCAAAGGCAGAGATAAAAACAAAAAAACTGCGGATGCTGGAAATCCAAAACAAAAACAGAATTACCTGGAAAAACTCAGCAGGTCTGGCAGCATCGGCGGAGAAGAAAAGAGTTGACGTTTTGAGGACTCGAAACGTCAACTCTTTTCTTCTCCGCCGATGCTGCCAGACCTGTTGAGTTTTTCCAGGTAATTCTGTTTTTGTACTCAAAGGCAGATGTTGTTAAAAGAGCTGCCCACCCCCAAGAAAATTAATGGGAACACAGGTTTTTGGCAGAAATTGGAAGAATTAAAGAGGCCCATGCACTCACCCCAGAGGACTGCCGCCCGCTAGTAAGGGCAAAAATTGATAGAGGGACATGGGACAAAGTTATACCCAGGGTGAGGGACGAGACCTATCTGACGGAAAGGAGGCATGACGGCTTCCCTCGACCCAATGAGGAATAAGTCCAACTATTACGGACAGAAGTAATTGAAGCACTAGGGGAAGTGAGGTCAAACTGGGGGATTGTTTTGGGAGTATGTTAGTGGGAATCTCCCTCTGAGTTCAGGGAGAGGAAGTGGGCTATCTATCAAGATCATAGTGGGTAGCGGCCCCACTAAAGATGATCTAGTATTCCTGAATATGGTAAAGGAGGGGCTAGGCGAGGATCACCAAAGTGTCTTGGCTACAGGATTGGTCATGGCTTGTACTTACAATGATCTAATGATATGGGCAGAGGAGTTAGAGAGTCAAAAGGCAGCAGGTAGAGGAAAGGTAGCAGCTATAGCAGTGACGTCAGTAGCAGATGCAAGCACTGTCTCTGGCTGCTTTAGGTGCAAGCAAACAGGACCCCTTGCCTGAGAATGCCCCCAGGGAAATAAAGTAGAGGAAAACTTCAGTGTGAGAATTGTAAGAAGATGGGACACCTCAAAGAGGATTGCTGGCAGAAGGGGGGGTGGCAAAGAGGGATCTGGGCCCAAACAACAGGTGCACACTAGGGAGGCAACAAACGGAATGGAATTCACTGCAAAGCAAGATCTGGCGGAGATAATGAAACTCCTAAAACCTAAATAGGTAACCTCGGCCCCCAGCAATGAGAGAGGTGGAGACCCATGAATGTTTATTGATGTAGTGTTAGGGGGCGGGCATTGCAGTGTATTAATAGACACAGGGGCTTCTATATCTCTAACAAACGAGGAAATTGCCACAACCGAACAGACTATATTAATACAGGGGGTAGGTGGGGGGAGAATGGAGACGAGAAGAAGTGAATGAGTATAACTAGACTTGGAAGGTATAGAACTACCTGTCAAATTCTATGTGTGCCCAAACAGTGAGGGAACAATTTTAGGGATAGAAACATTATGACTGTTGGGCGCAGTCATAAACCCACAGGGAAATATCCAAGTCCAGAATATAACAGGGCTAGCCCCCAGTGGTTAGGGTCCATAGAGATTGTTAGTGTAGAATGGAATACAAAAGGGGAATATGGAATAATTTTCAGCCTATTCACAGATATATGGGCAAAGCACAAAAGGGACTGTGGCTACATGCCAGTAGAACCAGTTAAAACACCAGGACCAATAGACCCACCTAAGAGACAATAGCTGATCAAGGCAGATGCTATTAGAGCAGCGATTGACATAGTTAAGGATTTAAAGGGACAAGGAATAGTAAGAGAAGTATTCTTGACCACAAACTTCCCAATTTGGCCCATTAAGAAACCTGACGGGTCATAGCAACTCATGGTAGATTATACCGCTCTTAACTCAGTAACGCCCCAAATACACCCCATCGTAGCCAGCCTAGCTACGAACCTTAATGGTTTAAGCCCAAGTCGTAAGCTATTCATGGTACTAGACGTTTCGAACGGATTTTGGTCAATACCATTACACGAGGAATCCCAAGCAAAGTTTGCCTTTACAATCGGAGAGACCCAGTATACCTGGACGCGGGTCCTACAGGGATTTCACAATAGTCCAGGTAGATTTCACCACTATATGGCCAAAGCTATCAAGGGAGTTGACCTGACCCCTATGGGGGTGGGGGCACTGTTGCAATATGTGGATGATCTTCTTCTAGCATCCACGGATACTCGGAATCACACATTTGAGCTATTGCAGTTATTTGAGGCTATAAGGGGAGCCGGACTAAAGGTGAGGCACAGATAGGACAGGAAACTGTGACTTACCTAGGGTATACGAAAACAAGGGGTGCGAAAGCACTTCCACCGAAGCGGAGGCAAGCGATTCTTACCCTACCCCGCCCGAGGATGGTGCGTGAAGTAAGAAAGATGTTGGGACTATTCAACTACTGCAGGAGCTTTGTGAATAATTATACGTCAATAATTATACATATGTGAGACCCATACAAGACTTAACTAGGGGAGGGTGACCATCTAAGGAATGCTTACAGGACCATGACTGGACCCTAGAGTGCGAGAGAGCGTTCACTGAGATTAAGCAGCTGCTTACCACGGTACCAGCACTAGGGCTCCCAGATCTGACCCGCTCTTTTCACTTTTACTATAATAACAGCTCAGGTTACTCCAGGGCAGTAGTGACACAACAACACGGAGATCACAAACACCTCGTAGCTTATTATTCTAACAAGCAGTCTCCAGTAACCGCAGGACTGGCCAGATGTACTCAGGCACTCGATTGTGCTGCCTGGGCAGTAAAGGTTAGTGAACCCATAACGATGTTAGAGGAGGCAAAATTGCACACGGCACATACCCTGGTCCAGATATTAAACACAGGAAGACTTAAAGCCGTATCAGATGCCCAGAGAGACCAGTGGGAGAGCCTGTTGCTCCCCAAGAATGGTAGGATAACCATAGTCAGAGGCGATGGAAACAACCCAGCAGGATTTATGAATATTGAGGGAAAGGAACAGGTATGTGATGTACAAGGAGGCGAGGAGCAAGTAGACAGGGTGAGGGAAGAACCACTGAAGGAAGCAGAGGTGACTCTCTATGTAGATGGATCCCGAAGGATAGTGAATGGGAATCCACAGACAGGATGGGCTGTGGTAGAAGAGGGAGGAGAGGTGAGAGCACAAGGATGCTTATCGGGAGACAAGTCAGCGCAAGTAGCGGAACTCAGGGCCTTAATAGAAGCCCTGAAACTGGCAAAGGGAAAGAGGGTGAATATATACGGACAGCCGGTAAGAGTTTGCCATGGTCCATGACTATGCTGGACCATGGAGCAGGAGGGGATTTGTCACCTCCAGCAGGCAGGCAATCCAGCACGAAAGGTTAGGCAGGGAATTAATAGACGCAGTACAGGAACCTCAGGAAATAGCAGTGATAAAAGTAAGGGCCCACCAGAAGGTAGCTACCCCAGAGCAAAGAGGGAATAGCCAGGCAGATAAAGCAGCAAGGGAACATGACCAACAATACTGCGGATGGAATGGTAACTGTTATCACAGGCTCAGAAAAAAGATATCCACAATGCTGCAGGGGAAATGTGGAGAGAATGGGAAGGATAGGGGGCAGTTAAGGATCAGGACAGAATTTGGCGGATGGAAGGAAAGGTCATCACCCCCCCCAGAATATTAGGCGAACCCTGTTAGAAATCTACCATGGAAGCCAGCACACCGGACAGAATAATATGACAGACTCGATAGGTCGATGTTGGTGGTGGAAGGTGGTAGAGAGGTTGCAAAATACTGTCAACAGTGTATAGTGTGCGCACAGCACAATCCAGGCAAGGCCGTTAAGATCAGGCTTCAACACCAGCATCGCCCCAAGGGGCCCTGGGAGCAGATTCAGGTTGACTTTACTGGACCACTTCTGACATCAAGGAGAAAAAGATACTGTTTAGTAATAATTGGCCAATTTACCAGATGGGTGGAGGCATTCTCTACCAGGATCGCTCAGCGACAGCTGTAGCTAGGATACTAGTGGAGGACGTGATGCCTAGGTGGGGTGTGCCCACCCAGATGGATTCAGATCAGGGCACACACTTCACAGGTAGGATCATTAAGGAAATGTGCAAACTTCTATGGGGTTTAAACAGAAATTCCACATTCCCTGCCACCCACAGAGTTCGGGGGTGGTGGAAAGGATGAACTGAACCTTTAAAACGTCAACAGCAAAAGCAATTCAAGAGACAAGGAACAGCTGGACAACAGTGTTACCTAATATTCTGATGTGCCTTAGGGCTACGCCAAGCAGAACCACCGGGTTCACCCCATTTGAACTGATGACAGGAAGAGCTGTGCAGTTATCTGAGAGAATCTTAGTAGGAGGGGGAGATGTAGGACCACTAAGAGGAAGGGTGTGAGACTATGCGAGGGAAATGAGTAAACAGTTGCATGAGCTAAGGAAAGAAGTCAGAGACCGACAGATGATTAAGGATGTGGAAACAGATAAATCCGAAAGACAACAACGGACCCCCCCCCCAGTTGGGGACTAAGGCTTTGTCAAGACGAACCCAGAACGAACAGGGTTTGCCCCCAGATAGCATGGACCATATGATGTAATTATGACAGGTGATATGTGCGCATTCGTGAACATGAAAATGGGAAGCAAATGGAAACACTATGCTCAGTTAAAAGTATATGAAGGAAGTAATGGTAACCCGGACAACGGGAGCCGAAGTTAATGTCTTTACAGGTCTGCGATCCTGATTATGGGAGCATTAGCGCTGACCTGGGAGGCGCCAACTGTCAAAGTCAACAACGACACCTGTCTCCACCATGGGCAATGCATACTACTTCCCCGAGGAGGAATTGGGGAATGGATAAGGAAGCCCAACACCTGAATTATGGATCAAGTCACTACACAGACACACCAAATGAATGATTGGAAACCAGACCCCATGTACAAAGGGTTTTAAGAGTAATTTACATTTAACAGCGCCAGGGCAGCCAGTCCAGCTAACACCACTCGAGTGTAACAATGGGAACTTCACAGGGTGATGGTACTTACCCAAAGGTAAGGACGATGATGAAATGACAAATGCACTCTTGAGAGTACACCCCAGTGGGAGACACTCACCCAGTGACACCTCACTAAGCATAAGTACAGACACAAGTGGCGGGGTAACAATAATTGGGGTTTATGACAATAGGACAGGACTGGGTTGGTGATATGGGGGATGTAGAATGCATGCGCCCCCCACCAGTTTTTCACCAATAAGTATTTGGATGTATCAGGAGATTAATATGATTGTCAGATGGACAGACCTACCTCCCTTTGTTTGAGAACCCGGTCTTGAAGGACAATACTGTCAAGAAATATATAAACAGATAATAGATAGGCATGATTGTTATGATATGCGATGTTTTACTTTGACTACTTGTGGATATCAAAAAGCTACCCAATGCCCATTTATAGTAAGTCCCCCATCAGATGGGATAGTTAGGATAGGGAAGTCAAAACCGTTACAACATGATGTAACTATGGTCTCCCTGGAAGTAACATATAATATCTCGGGACTCGTGTCCGTATTGCCTACGACTTGTCACAGCCACCAGAACTCCGTCAGGTGGGCCAGGAGTCAACTACAACGGATAATCAAGGGTTAGAAATTTCAAATTGTCCCAGGGGTTAGAGGGAGGGTACAGTCTAGGTTAAAAGGAAGTATACTGGGAGATGTAGGAGGGCTAATTGGGAGTTCCAATTCCATGCTTAATTCAGGTCAGATCCACAACTGAAATGATTATGCCTCCTGGGTGGCTGCTGAGACTGCCAGAGGGTTGCACTTTGGTGTGCGTGGAACAGAGTATACCCTGACGGCTGTAGAACTACAAGGAGAGGGTCTGTTACGGGTTCTCAGGCACACCACTGATGGGATTATAGATACAGCCGAATGACAAGCTACAGGGAGGGCATGCGATATGCTAGCACGGGACCTGATTGATGGGGTGAAATCTGACATCAAATATATCAGGTTTGGGGCAATTCCCAAACACATATTCGAGTTGATATACCAATTGAACCTCATAAATTTGCAGGAATTGGTAATAACCCAAACCCCAAGGTGGAGGAGAGGATAGAGTCATAAAATTCCTCGTGGCCATTCCCCAACAGCATCATCCAAATGGGGCTTACCTGAGCAGCCATAGGTTTGAGACTCTAGGATTAGACAAAGGGGGGGCTGGTGTACCATGTAGGATCACGTGGGTACATTTCCTACGTGAAGGACACAATACTGATGGGCACTAGAGATTGTTGTACCGAGTCAAGAAACTACCTTGTGTGCTCCTGCCTGACGCTAGAGGTGTTTGTGAATATTAGCAAAGTCACTTTACCACATTGCCACTTCAGGAAGCATTTAAAGCCATTCAGGCGTCCTCGACCCAATGTTGTTTGCTGACTAACGAGGCCGAGATCCTCGATGGAGGCTTAATTTGTGCCACCAACTTGAGCTTCTGTCTACAGGTGACTGATGCTTTTACCATAGGGGACTTTCATTTGCCAGGAAGAACTACAGGATATTTGTTTAGCCCATGGTGGGATGACACATTGTTTACAGACGAAACCCCTGGTAAGATACCAAATCTAGCCATGCTGGAGGCTACAAAGATAGCTCAATCATATTACCCAGGGGCATGTGCAAGTGAACTTAGCCACCCAATCGGCTAGGAGGTTAGCCCAATCAGCCACAACTTACGCTACGGCTGGAAGGTTACTGAATTGGTGGGAGGTATTTAGGATGGGCATGATGATAGCAACAGGGATCATGCTCTTATGGGCTATTGGACTTTGCTGTCATCAACGAAAAGCCTGGAGAAGGTCTCTTCTAATGCAGACAGCAATAGAACAATGGTGCGCAACAGTTCCCCAGCCCATGCACCCTCAGAAGGACAGAGGAAAGGAAGGTTAAATTGTATAGCCAGGTAGTTTACGATTCCTCTGGTCTGGATGACTGGCCATCCAAAGGACAAGAAGAGGAATTCTCAACTGAAGGTGTGGCCAGCTTGGGCTTTGCCAAGGGCCAAAAAGGGGGACTGAAGGGGGAGGTGAAAGGGTTAAAAACCAAATACAATGGACAAAGAGGTAGCTTTTGATAAACCGCAAGTCATAGTCTAGACCAGATAAGAGTCAAGGCCCTTGAATATGTGCCTGAATATGGTTGGATAGTATAATCATATATACATACTTTGGAATGATTGAATAAACATAGTCACATGTATGCGAACTCAATAGGGTAGAGATAGTAGAGCACCATGTGTCAGGCAGATTTGATGCATTCAAATCTACTCAACTGTATTGTGATAAGAAAATAGTACAAAAGTAGTGGAATATAATTAATCGGGGAGCTGGGTCACCATTTTATGGAGTGGTTGCGGCTCCCTTGCATATGCTTGAATAAAACCGGTTGAAAGAAATTTGAGTCTTGTGTGGTCGCTGTGGGATAGGAGGCTGTTTGAAATCCCGTGGTAAAGACAGATGAAAAGTATTAATTTAATACATCAGCCATGACCCCTCCGTCCATGTGTAAATTCCCTTTTAGGTCCCTAATCGGCCCTACTCCTCCTTTTACCACCCTTTTACTATTTGTGTGTCAATAGAAGCCTTTGGGATTCCCCTTTGACTGCCAGTCTTTTCTCATAATCCCTTTTCGCTTCTGTAATATGCTTTTTCACCTCCCCTCTGAGCCTTCTGTATTCCTCTTGGTTCTCAATTGTATTTCCTACCTGACACCGTGAGCACACTTATTCTTCTTTACCTTAATTTCTAACTCCTTTTTCATCCTGGATCTCTGGATTTGTTTGCCTTACCTTTTCCTTTCGATGGAATATACTTGATTGTGCCCGAACCAATTCTTTTTTGAAGGTAGCCCATTGTTTTGTTACAATCTTTCCTGTCAACCTTTCATTCCAGTCTATCTGTCCCAGCTCCGTTCTTGCCCCATCAAAGTCGGCACTTGTCCAGTTAATTATTCTTACTCTGCGTTGCCTGTCATCATCCTAAAACGTACAGTACAATGATCACTGCCTCCTAAATGTTCCCCCACTGACACTTGATCTACTCGACCCACCTCATTTCCAAGAACCAGGTCTAACAGTGCATCTTTTTTGTTGGATTTAACACATGCTGCTGTGGAAAATTCTCCTCAATGCAATCTAGGAGCTTTTGCCTCTCTCCACCCTTTCCACTACCACTGTTTCAGTCTACGTTCAGGTAATTAAAGTCCCCCATTATAACTATTCTATAATGCTTACATCTCTCTGTAATTTCCCTGTAGATTTGTTCTTTTATGCCCTTCTCACTATTTGGTGGTCTATAGACCACACCAAGCAATGTAATTACACCCTTTTTGATCCTTACCTCTAGCCAAATTGACTTTGTCCTTGAACCCTCCAGGACACCTCTTTCTCCAGCACGGCAGCGCTCTCTTTAACTGATACTGCCACCCCTCCTCCTTTTCTGAACACCTTGCACCCAGGAATATTTAACACCCAGATTGGCCTTTCCTTGAGCCAGGAACCAGATATAAAAAGCGTTGAAAATGTGAAAAAAGGGTCTTTTTGCTTTCCAGTTGGCAAAGGAAGATGGTGTACCACAAGAGTGAATGTGTTGGCTGACTAATGGCTGGAGCGTGCAGCAAGTCATGAAATGATACCTCCAGGAATATATTTTGTCACAGTTGGCAACCCTAACCAGATGGCTCCCCACCACCTTCTCAAGGGCAATCAGAGATGGGTAACAAATGCCAACTTTGCCAGCAACGCCCATATCCCATGAAAGAATACTAAAAGAAAGTCCCTCTGTCACTGACCATTACAGCATCCGCTTAACCACATTGGGAAAATAAAATCTACCACAAAATAAACTTTCCAAAGTAAATTTATAAATGATATCATGCTATACTCCGCACAAATGTAAATTAACCACCCATGTGCATTCCTTTAGTGCCTGCCTTACATGTACCTTTGCCTGTCCTCGTGGTTCTTTACAGCGCTACCCCAGGTTGGCTGGTAAAAGGCAGCATGCTTTCATTGGAGGAGACTGCAGATGGCCTTGCAAGTCAACCTCAAGCAGCTCTGCCCCTGGAAAGCTTAGATTCAGACTGCACCACCTTAGCATGAGTGGAAGCAGCCTGGGCTTGCTGGCTGACTGCCACTGTGGCAATGATTGCAGGGCCTGTGCTGTCATCCTGAGATTGGGGTGTATGGGCTGCGTGTCAGAGGTAGTTCCTTCAGCAGGCGTTAGTTGCATCCGACTGCATAAATGGATGGATAACTGCACCTGGTCCTTGACAGTCACTCAGCTCTCACTTGTGGCTCCATATAGCTGCTTGTACATGCCAGCAGCCACGATGGGGTAACTGCATCGGTTCACAGGCCAAACAAGGTGAGGGTAGCATGTGGGCCTGTGTCCACATGTGAGGGAGAATGTCTCTCTCCAACCACCTTTTTTCAATGCGTAAAAGGCTGTCTTTGTAGCAGAGGAAATGGTTTTCCCTCACTGGTACTGAAAGCGCCCCTGTGTGGACAGCTATAAAGTTCTTCAGCACGGGGGCAGAAGGTGCTGCAGATCATCCACTGCAGTCGACAACATCTCCAGTCACCTTGACCTGTCAAGCCGTTGGGAACAGGGGTGCAAGACTGAGAGAGTCAGGCTGGCCAAGCGCAGTCTATCTCCACTGTAACCAACTCATGTGCAGGTGTTTCCTGTGTGCACACCTTATCGACTCCCTCACACACATCCCGCTGTACCCTGACATACACTCCTTTAATATTCACCCACACTCTAAGCCATAAAGGTCTGCCATTGGACTCCACAGCCATGTTAGAATGCGAAACAGATGAATCTACGGAAGCGAGAGACAGCCCTTTTTGACATGAAGGGGAACCGATGAGAGCGGATAGTAGGTTCATGCCCCACGGAGAGCTACTGATACTCACCCAAGGTGTGCCTCAGCAATCCTAGTAATCTGCTGGATGATGGATTTTGGGACTGCTCCTTTAAACAGTGGCATCCACAATACTGACAGCAGTCTGAACTTCCACTGCAGCACTCAGGTATTGGGTGGCTGCTGCTGGTGCTGCAATGGAAGCAAGAAAATTTGCAGTCAGGTGCTGCATCATGGCTGGGTCCACAAGTGTGAATGGAGTTGTCCACCACTTCCATGCTCGAAAGGATGGGCTCCAAACTCTTCACAAAGCCCTGTGCCAAGTGGGGCTGAACCCCTTCAATTCTTCTTGACACTGACAGCAGGGTTTCTTGCAGGCTTCCCAATATGCCAGTCCTGTGTTATGCAGAATTATCATCCATGTTGTGTAGCCTTCCCTGCTGAAGTGATCATCTGAACCCTCTGCAGCAGAGCTCTTGTGCAGCCTCACAATCCGGCAAGCTAACACCCGTGCTACCTCTTTTACCCTAGCTACTCATGCCTGGTGTCTCACCATGTGCAGACCTTGCCTCTAATCTATGCTCTAAGGTACACACAGTGTCAGGAGCTGAGCTGGTGGTTGCAAGTGTGAAATGAATGGGCATTACAATGTCTTCATCATCATTGTCCTCTTGCTGTTCCTCCACTGTCTGGTCAAGTTGGATACTCCCTTGGGGGCAGAAGTCACAGTGGCAAGGGTTGTGGTGTGGGGAAGTAAGAGGTGCATTTATACACCATCTGCAGCTTGTAATTCAGAGAAGAGTGTGGGATGAGGGGGAATTGGGATGTGAGATGGAGGATTAGATATGAGGATACCATCATCTTCATATGTTTCAGTCCCACCCCTGACCTCAGAAATGCTCATTCCAATAATGGCCAACACCGTCCCCTCTTTGGGATTCAGGGCATGTATACCCTTCCCCTTCCCTGAAGCATGGGACAAGTGATCTTATAGTGGTTTACTTAATTAAGATTTAAAATAAAGTTCACTGGGAATATTACTTTAAATTAAACCATGGGAGTAGAACAAGTTCAAGCTAGCAGAAGGAAATGTTATCAATAATGTCAAAAAATTCCTTGATAACACAGAGTGATAGCATAAGCTTCCAGGTAGAGTAAGGGAGGCAAAATCCTTGCAGTCATTCAAAAAATAATTGGATTCTTCAATGGGGGGGAGGAGGAGGTGGGTTAAGATCCCTCTGGGTGGATGAATTCGGATGGTCTTCCTGATCCATAAATTAACTTGTGCAAAAGCTGAGCATTCATCTGATTCTGGGATGTTGCTGGTGCAGGATAGTTGCTGCATTGGCCTATACAACAGCAGTGTATACATCACAAAAGTCACCCATCTCATGACATTTATATAAATGCAGTAATTATTATTAGACAGATAAAGAAACTGAACATTATACTAATCTCAGGCCATACACACATGCTAAGGGCAACACCTACACAAAGGAAAACAGTGATCATGGATGAAAATAAGTAATTTCACAGATAATGTACAGAACCTATACTTGAAATGAACTCTAATTAGATTGTGCAAAGGAACCACTAAAAAAGATAGCAACAATTGTGGTTTCAGTATTGTCTTTTGTCAAATAATTTGCATATTTGAGGATGTGTTTCAATTCTGGGTAAAGTACCTCACAGTGAGAATAATGTACCTCTTTTCCCTTCTCGTTAATCACAGTTAATTGGAAACATTGTCATCTACAGTGAGATTCTTCTACGTGTTTGTGTTGTAGATTCTCACACGTTATGAACTGGTTTGATCTCGGTGGGATGCTGCCGGCGGGGGTGAAGGGAAGATGTGTTTGGTGGTGGCATCATGCTGGAGTTGGCAGAAATGGCGGGGGATGATCCTTTGAATGCGGATGTTGGTGGGGTGATAAGTGAGGACAGAACCTATCATGGTTCTGGGAGGGAGAGGAAGGTGTGAGGGCGGATGCGCGGGAGATGGGCCGGACACGGTCGAGGGCCCTGTCAACCTCCATGGATGGAAACCTCAGTTAAGGAAGAAGAAGGACATGTTAGAGGAACTGTTTTTGAAGGTAGCATCATCAGAACAGATGCGACGGAGGCGAAGGAACTGAGAGAATGGGATGGAGTCCTTACAGGAAACAGGGTGTGAGGTGCTGTAGTCGAGGTAGCTGTGGGTGTCGGTAGGCTTGTAATGAATATTGGTGGACAGTCTATCACCAGAAATTGAGAAAGTGAGGTCAAGGAAGTGAAGGGAAGTGTCAGAGATGGACCATGTGAAAATGATGGAGGGGTGGAAATTGGAAGCAAAATTAATAAATTTTTCCAGGTCCAGACGAGAGCATGAAACAGCACCGAAGCAATCATCGATGAACCTGAGAAAGAGTTGTGGGAGGGGGCCAGAGTAGGACTGGAACAAGGAATGTTCCACATACTCCATAAAGCGACAGGCATAACTGGTGCCCATGCGGGTACCCATAGCCACACCTTTTATTTGGAGGAAATAAGAGGAGTTTAAGGAGAAATTATTCAGTGAGAGAACAAATTCAGCCAAAAGGCTGAATTCCTTTTTCTTTATGCAAAGAATGGTGAATATGGAGATCGCTGCCATATGGAGTGGTTGAGGTGAATAGCAAAGATGCATTTAAGGGCAAGGTAGATAACAACTCATAAACTCTTCATGTTTCACCTTACCAAATGCCTTATTATAATCAATAAAGCACATGAATATATCTTTTTTTTCATCTCTATGGGTGGATTGATTTAAGTCTTCTGGGATTTTTCACATGTTGTAAACTTCATTAAAGACGAGTCAGTTTGTCTATTCCAAAGTCTTCTAAACTTTGAATTTGTTTGGTGACTTTCATCTGGGCTTTTAGCTTTATGGTTTTTTATCTTATTTATCACTGTTCTCATTAGGTCTTTCATGATCTTTGGACCACCCATGTTTTTCTTAATTGCTGGTTTTTCTTCTTGTGTGGAGATTTTAAATGAACCTTGTATGTATTCAGTCCATCTTGCAAGCACTTGGCCCCTTCCCATGATAACTTCCCCTATGATGCATCCGCCAGATGTACATCCAGCTTTTCCTGTGATTTCCCTAATGTCTTTATGCATTTTTCTTGAGTCTGTATTTTTACATTTTTCTATTCCTTTGCATTTTTTGTTCAACCACTTTTCCTTCTCTTCAACACATATTTTGTTTGATCATTTTACCCAATTCCTGGTACTTCTGATGATCTATTTACTGTTCCTTCTTCCTGTGCCCCAACAGGTCCAATATTTCATCTGTCATCCATTTTTGTATCTTTCTCTTTTTTTTAAATTGGAATGGTGTTTTTTGATCATTCTAACACTGATGCTCTGAACACGTTCCATGTTGAATAGTTTCCTTGGGTCTTGTTTGAAATGGCTTTGAACTTCCGCTTTAAATTTTCCTTTAATTGAGCTCTCTGCATTGAGTAGGTGGTAATATAATCCCTTTAATGTCATTGTGTTTTTCAACTTCCTCAGCTTTATTTTGATGGTGCAAACTACAGGTACATGGTTCCGTCTGCAGTCGGCACCCGAGTTGGTCTTTGCTTGTTGAAGTGCATTTCAGAATGTGTTGCCTGTTGTCACGTAGTCTATTTGATTTCTGGTCATGTCGCCAGGACTTTTCAAGGTGTATTTCCTTCAAGAACGCACCTTGAACCAGGTATTTAGAATAACCTGACCATTTGCTGTACACATATTGATCGACATTTCCCCTCTTCCATTGGGATCTGCTGGTCATGAAGCCACAGTTATGTTGCCTTTCCTGACAGAACCTACTTTTGCATTTGATCACCCACGACAGAAATTACCTCGTTTGTTTTACATTGATGTTTGGCTTTAACCAGGTCTTCACAGAAGTGATCGATATCCTCTTCTTCACTGTTAAATGTTAGTGCATAGACTTGGCTGAAGGCAAGAGTGAAAGGTTAGGCTCTGATGTTAACTAATGTCACTGTCCGAAATAGCCCAGTAACCCAGCACATATTTTGAAACTTCTTCATCTAGGAAGATTCCTACATCTCTCTCGTGCTTTTGACCTCCTGTGTAGAAGAGTGTAATGAACCATAGAGATTTTAAAAAGCCATAGAGATGTGTTTTATTGATTACAGTAAGGCATTGATAGGTGAAACATGAAGAATTGATGAGCATGTTAGAGTCATTTGACCTTGATGGCAATGATCTTAGAGTATTAACAAATTCCCACTGTAAAAGTTGAGAACAATCTAAGCAATTTTGTGAAGATTCAAGGAGAGATCAGACAGGAGTGTGTTTCTTCCCTAGATTTATTCGATTTGTATAGTGAAGACCTTACTGGATTATTAGTTGGAGGTTACAACTTTAATAATATAAGATATAGCGATGATACTTATTGCTAACTCTGAAGAAAAACTGTGAGAGATTTTGGATAGAGTCTTGAGGTAAAGTGAGAAGAAAGGGCTGAGCATAAATTGCAAGAAAACAAAATGTCCTAAAAGAAAATCATACAAGAACATAAGATCACAGTGAAGAATGAAAAGATCAAACAGGTAACAGATTTTGTTACCTAGGAAGTATGTTAATACCGAAAGTATGTTAACAAGTGCGACAAGAAATAAGACAAAGGATTGGAATGGCCAAAGATGCATATCAAAAAATTAAAAAGTTTATGATCAACTCAAAATTTGCTATTAAAACAAAGCTGATAATCCTGGAATGCTCCATCACACCAATTTTGACATACAGAAGCAAGTGTTGGATAATCAGTGAAGCAATGCCGAGAAGAATTGAGGCTGCAGGGTTATGGTTTTTGAGGTGAATAATGAAGGTATCTTGGACAAGTCACACTAACAATGAAGAAGTGGTAGTAAAATCTGAGACTGAAAGCATTCTGCTGACCAAGATCAGGAAGAGAGAGTTGGAGTTTCTTGGGCACATAATAAGAAATCATGATTTCGAAAGTCTGATGCTGATGGGAAAGATCGAAGGTAAAAGAAATCGAGGTAAACAAAGAATGATCTTTCTAAAGGGCTTCGGAAACTGGATGAATGCACGACCAATGAAGATGATCCATGCCTTTCGAGCAAGATTAACATGGTTGCTGTAGTAATTATAGTTTTGGGAAATGTTGGACTGCAGTTTTAAGAATAATCCTGTGTTGTTAGATCACATGATCTGTGTAAACCAATGTGTTAACAGTGCGGGGAACCTCTTCAGGAGGGTTCTTCTTTAGTTATGGAGTTTGATGCACACGTGTAGCTGCTGCTGCTGTCTTGTAAATAAAGTTAAATGTTTCCACTAAGAAAAGTTGCCTGAAGATCAACTCTATAACAATTGCCAATGCCCTCTTAGGGCGTGGCCCCTGAAGAGAGAGAGGTAACAACATGAGGGAGAAAGGAATAGAAGGAAACATTGATGGGGGTTAAATGAAGAGAGGGGAAGGGAGGGTCATATGAAACATTAACACTGGCAGGATCAGTTGGGCCAAAAGGCTGTTTCAATGCTGAATTGTATGTGTAGGTTACCACAGATCGTCAGAAGAACCTCTATGGAAATTACTAGAACACATTTTATATAAAACTAGTGGATCATTCACATTATTGGTAAAGGGAAATTGTTTGATAAGGATAGGAGATTATACAATATAATTGAGGAAGGTTTAATTGTGGTGGTGCATTTAGCTGTTGCTTGGAAAATGAAATGATAGCAAAAATGTCAACATGAAATGCAGTGAATTACAGAGTGAAATTCCATTGAAATTCAAAAATATCAAATTAGTTCATGGAAGTATGAAGTTAACAATGAGGGAGAGTTAAGTATTGCAGAAGTGTTGGTATAAAGAAAAAGTAGTTAAAATAAATTACATTATAATTCTTATAACAAGAATACTTGCGCTTTATCATGCTTTGAAGAGGTCTTAAGGCACTTTACAACCAATAAATTACATTGGAAGTGCAGTCACAGTTGTGTTGAAGGAAAATGTGGCATCAAATTTGCGCACAGCAAGATCCCACAAAAAATTAGCAAGTTAATACCCAGTTAACCTGTATTTGAGATTTCTATTTGCTAAAAGTGTAGAATATTTTACATGTAATGGTTAAAGTAATTTATTTGATGTATTTTCTGTATCAATTATATAATAAAAATCGCTTGAGAATCACCTGAGTTTTAGTTCCACCATAGTGGTGGAGATTGTGTTTTTAAGTCAGTGAACATCTGGCCATTGATGTCTTTTAGTGGGAGGTTAGTCATGGTGTTCAAACTAATTCAAAAGGTGATGTGGTGGAGGTGGCTTTTATGTAAATGTGAATTTAGATGTGAAATTTAGATGCCTTAGGGAGGTTGAGTTGATTGGGACAGACTGTACTTCATAGGGCAGGTGGAAAGCAAGGAGGTGGAAATGGTGGTGGTGAGTGGGAAAGAGGTCAGTGTGAGCAGTGGTGAGGAGGAAAGGATGGGTTAGTGCCTGGATGATGAAAGCAAATGAATAGAAACATAGAAAATAGGAGCAGGAGTAGGTTATTTGGCCCTTCGAGCCTGCTCTGCCCTTCAATATGATCATGGCTGATCCTCTATCTCAACACCGTACTCCTGCTCTCTCCCCATACCCCTTCACACCTTTAGAGTCCAGAAATCTAACTATTTCCTTCTTCAATATATTCAGTGACTTGACATCCACAGCCCTCTGTGGTAGAGAATTCCACAGGTTCACCACCCTCTAAGTGAAGACATTCCTCCTCATCTCATACCTAAATGGTGTCCCCCGTATCCTGAGACTGTGACCACTTGTCCTAGAGCCCCCAGTCAGAGCAACTATCATCCTTACATCCAGTCTGTCCATGCCTATCAGAATTTTATGCGTTTCAATGTGATCCTTTCTCATTCTTCTAAATTCCAGTGAATACTGGCCTAGTCGGCCCAATCTCTCCTCATACGACAATCCTGCCATCCCAGGAATCAGTCTGGTGAACCTTCGCTGCACTTCCTCTATGGCAAGTATATCCTTTCTTAGGTACGGAGACCAAAACTGCACACAATGCTCCAGGTGCGATCCCACCAAGGCCCTGTACTGCTGCAGTAAGACATCCTTGCTCCTGTACTCAAATTTGGGCTGTGAGGTGTTGTGATCATGGATTTGGATAGAATGGGGTCCAGCCTGTGGTATGTAAAGAGGAGTGATTGGAAATAATAGTGTGGTCAAGGAGAGATGTAAGGACAATAATTATCGGATCAGTTAGAGATGAATAATTTGGGGTCTGGGTGGAGGCAAAAATTATTAAACTACAAGTCATTAAGTATTGCTGTGGGCATTTATAAGAATTAAGAAAGATCACAAGGGTACAGCAGTCCTGGCTGTTTGTGAATTAAAGCAGATCAGGGTTAGGAGCAGTGCACCACGGGGCGAAGGCCACATTTGGAGTTCAAAAAATATTACATTTTAAAACATTATAGATGATGTCTATTGAAGGAATCAGACTAAAACTTCGACATGGATTGTGGCTGGCTGGCTGACAGGCAATAGCAAGGGCACTGGCAGAGTGGCAGTGTTGGGTACATGAATGCTGTCACCCCGAGCAGACAGCGGGTTCATGCTACACGGAACCACTGCCATTCCCCTGGAGCAGAGTCTCAACAATCCCAGGAAAGCGTTGGAGGATACTATAGGCTGAATTGCTGTGAGGCCCGGCAAGCCCCTTTGAGCACTGGTATCCACGGCTAGGATGGCAGCAGGTCTGAGTCTGCATACACCAAGCTGGGCTTGCAAGACAACTAGCTGAAATCTCCTGACTTCAGTCTAGGCTTCCACTGCATCACATGAGCACGGGGTGGCTTCTGCTTGTAAAGCAGGGCAAGGTGAGGCATCAGCCACCAGACACTGCCACGCAGCTGGGTCTGCAAGACCTCTCATGGAGTTAGCCACCACTTCCATGCTGGAAAGGACGGGCTCCAAGCTCTGTGTGAGGCCCTGACCCCTCCTCCATGCTCCTCTGACATTGACAACAGGCTCTCTGGTAGGCCTGCTAATGCACCACACATTCCTGTGTACATGCCAATCAGCATTTTCCATTGTCCCATCGATGCCCTCATCTGAGCCACTGCAGAAGAATTTGTCTGCAACCTCATCCTCCAGTGAGGTGGATATGCACTGTCCCTTCCCCCTCACAGGCCGCAGACCACTGTTGCCCAGTGACCCACCACATTCAAGTCCCACCTCTACACAACACTCTAAGATATGCACAGTGCCAGTGTCTGAGCTGGTGGCTGCGAAAGTCAGATCAAGTGATGATCTATCTCGCTCAATGTTCTCCTATTTCTCTGGTCCTTCACCCTCAGGTACCACCAGGTGGCACTTACTGGCTGTCAGAATGCATTAATGTACAAGGTGAGGATTAGGGTGAAAGGAGCAGGGTTGGAGGAAAGCACAAAGTACGTGGTTACACCATCTGCAGCTTGTAAAATCATACTCAATGTGGGGTGAAGGTGAAATGGGAATTTAGACAGGAATATATTATCATGGTCAACGCCTTAGTGACAGCTGCACCGATAATGCCAAGCACCCTCTCCTCCGAGGGGGTGAGCACATGGCTGTTCCCTGCTGGTTCGTTGATGCTGCCAGCTGTCATATGCCATCTTGTTCCACAAGAGAGAGGGAAGAATGCCAGTGGCTCTCTTACCAAGTGTTTGGGTGGTGTGCTAGCAGCTAAATAGTTGGCGGTGTGTGGAGGTTGCAAGATCTGGGTGCAGCTGGGGCAAATATGTGAAAGGGTGGAGCATATGAATGTAAGGCGTGGGTGCTGATTGCTAGAAATTGCTGATGGGTGAGTGATGGGAGCGTGGTACCTGGAGCAGTTTGGGAGGTTGGCGCTGCAGTTTGTAGGGTATGGCATTTGAAGATGCATTCACTGACATTGGTCACTCGTTTGAGTCATTGAACTTTTTTTGACACAGAATCCAGGACCTCAAGGCCAGGGCGTTGACCTCCATGGCTATCTACTCCAGCTGTTGATGCTGTGTACATCTGGACAGCCTCCTGGCCTCCCGGTGGAAAGGTGACCTCTCCCCTCCTTTCCAAAGCCTCAGTAAGGGCTCCAGCATTGCATCTGAGAACCTAACAGGCCTCTCTCCAGCCTCCTGTTCCTTTACTCCAGTATCATCCTGCACCCTAGTGCCATTCCCATCCAGTCGAACAGGCTGCAGCCAGAATTAGAAAAATTAGAAAAAATACATGCTGGAGAATTTGGTTACATTTTCAATCATGCTAAGAATGATACTAACCAACTTTATTTACAGACAAGTCGCGCTTAAGAAGTTTTACAGACAAAATAATTATATTTTCCATTTTAAAAACAATTTGGTCTTTTGATCTGAATAAATAAAACAGGCTGCTCTTTCACATAAATCCTTTAAGACGTGCAAGCAGTCAGCGGCGCGTTTAACACTGGGCTGCACACCACAATCATGGAGGTGAATTGACGGGCAGCACAAAGTTTGGGCACTGCCGGCATCACTTTTATCAGCTGGGGGTAAACACTCATTGCAAACACCGCTCGCTCCCGTGAAAGACCCTGATGGGATTTTTTGCACTACAGCTCCTTGCACATGATTCCCCCACCAAAGGAAATAATTTCTCTGTATCTACCCAGCATTTTAAACACCTCAATGCGATCACTCTTTATATCCTCAACACTCTGGGGGAATACAAGCCAAGTTTATGTCACCTGTTCTCATAATTTAACCCTCTAAACCCCAGTATCACTCTGATCATCATTAACAGTGGAGCAGATTCTTGCAGAAAGGTGAGGTGCTGAGGAGAAGGGGTGGTGGGGGTTGGTCAGGGAACAGACTAAATGACTGAGGGGATTTTTTCTAAATAACTAACTGGGAAAAGTACCAAACAGTTGGTAGATTGGCCTTTTACAGTCATATTCTCCTTTAATTAGGTCTGTGTATGGCTTCACCTTTAGATCTGACCACAGCAGCAAGCAATGTCTCTACGTAACTTGGAGTCTAGCTTTCAGGCATGTCTGAGCATAAACCAGTCATGAACGATGGGATGATGAAAGACAATGTAAGTATGAGTCATCTCATTTGGAAAGGGAAATTTGCTGGAACTTCAGTTGTGCCAAACCACGAAACCACCAGGCAACAGTACATAAGACATCTGCAAATAGGAGAGAAAATAAGTTCAGCGTGAGAAAAAGTTTTTGAACAGAAGATCAAAATGAGCAAAACTCACTGCTTTAATTTATTCTTCTGAAGGATTCCAATTGTTTTTAAATTCCCGAGGTGAACGAGAGGTCAATAACATTCTTCTAAACTTCAAGCTTTGGGTCAAAAGTCTGGCTTGCTTTTTTTAGCGCCCGTAACAAAATCTGACAGCAGGGGTGTGATTTTTGTGCACTGGGTGCAAGTCTTTTTTTAGACACGCGACAGTAAATCAGGTGATGCGCTATTTTATAGAGTCAGGAGTCGTTACGTCATGCAGTGCAAAATATGTAAGTCCCCTGTTAAAGTGAATCCATGCTCACTTTAAGACCACAAAATCTAGCCGCTGTTAAGAAAACACTAAGAGAGTCCATTCAGAGACCAATTGCTCCTTGGGGTGCAAGTCAGAACCCAGGTTTTGTCATTTCCTTTTTTAAGCTTCAATTGGTGGTGTCAATTAAGAGATTGCAGATTTTTGACCTCTGGTGTATCATATTCCTGAAGAGCGTGACAAATGACATGGCTTTGATTTTTTAATGCCTTTTTTTAAGGGCGGCACAGAGTTGGAGAGTGACTTTTGAAGTCACTGGATTTGCAGACTAGATTTGCAAGCTAGATTTACCATCTAATTATATTTGATGTGCACTTGTCTCTCTCTCTCCATATTGCTCACAGACATTTTATTAAATTAGGCTCTTGCTACTATTGGTCAGAAACATGTTTGTCTCTGTGTTATTCTCACACATTCGCAGAGTCATCTTTATTGTTGTTTGCCTGCATCTCTTTCTCATTCTCTCTCCTCTCCCCTGAAGGATAAGAGGGAGATCTTCCAATTTAAATAAACCTATAACGCATCACTATGATAAGGTTAATCTTGCTGTGGCAAAATAAACATTGTTAGAGAAGGTTTTGGATTTCCAGCATCCGCAGTTTTTTTGTTTTTATCTAAGGTTTATTTTACAGTAGATATACCTGCTCAGTTTTGCTTTAACTCAGTCTTGTGGTGTTGGATATCTTCCTAACAGCCATGCTTGAAAATCTGCCACTAATCAAGCTAGTACTTTATTTCTTCCAAAGGAATAGTATATGTTGAGACATGAATTAAAGACCTGGACTCAGTCACATTGCTGACTCAGAAAAACTATTTGAATTACCACAATCTCACCCATCCTTACCATCTGTCCTTGGTTTGCTTGTCCTCTTGAGAATAACTTTCTTCCCCCACCCCCCCTCAAGTGTGGTTTACATTTGCAATTAGAAATTACAGTCAACAAATTAACACAAATGACTATAACCACGAATGAAAAACTTGCACTTGCACTGACCAAACTCATTGTTAGCTGGGTTTTACAGTTAGGACACAACAGACTTTATTAGTTGGCAGTGACGATGAGGAGCATTGAACAATGCCTGGGCGAGTGGGGGAGGGATAACTCACTGTTAAACTACAGAAACATTCAAGACTTGGAAATGGGGATATTTCTCATCAGAGAAAAGCAAAATAAATATTCTAAGGTGATTTAATTAACTTTATACATCGACTGTTTGTCACATTACGTAAAAACAAACAGCAATTCCATATTCGCCATGTTTCTGCTTTTTAGCGAGGAGATCAGGTCCTTGATGAAAATCATTCAGGCAAATCCCAAATTCTTTTGCAGTTTCTCTAAAAGGGATCAAGCACCAAAAATTCATCATTGAGTTTGCTGCCGTCAAAACTCTTAGCTCGTTGGTTTAGATGGGGCCTTGACTAGCATCAGGGCTCCATATTAGCTCTTTCTAACAATTGACCCTGCTTTCTGTCACGTGTTGCCCTCTCTCAGGATGGCAACATGTCTGCTTCTCTGCTCCCTCAGCCAATGTTTACCATGTTGCTGGAAAACCAGACTTCCCCAACAACAGCCAAGATTCTGCAATCTGCAGCTGGGCCCTCTCAGGCCCAGGTTCCTAGACGTCACCGGCCTTGAGTGAGTCAGGGGCTCACACCTGAGCATGATCAAACAGCCTTACAGTGTTTACCAAAGTGCCAGCCTCAGTTCAATTGGGAGCACACTTGCCTCTTTGCATCAAAGCATTGTGGGTTCATGTCCCACTCCTGAATCTAGACCGAAGCTCCCAGGGTACCACCTGAGCTCAACGCACTGGGACAGAGCCTCGTCTGAACACAAGAATAGTTAAAGAGCCACTTGAGAAAAGCACTACTTCAAGTATGGGTGAGAACATTGTTCAATGGCAGATGTGTCAATCATGACAATTTGTTAGAAATTGTGACTTTGTCTACAGGGTAGTTTGATACTGGTTACTGAGTCTGCAGTGCTGGGTATAATACAGCAGATACATGGGAACACCACCACCTGGAAATTCCCCTCCAAGCCACTCACCACGCTGACTTGGAACTATATCGCCATTCCTTCACTGTCACTGGGTAAAAATCCTGGTACTCTGTCCCTAACAGCACTGTGGATGTACCTACACCACATGGACTGCAGCGGTTCAAGAAAGCAGCTCACCACCACCTTCTCAAGGGCAGTTAGGGATGGGCGATAAATGCTGACCCAGCCAGTGATGCCCACATCCCATGAATGAATAAAGAAAAATCAATCTTCGTTGGGAGAAACTGGTAGAGGTGTTAAAATCAAAGTACTGCAGGTGCTGGAAATCTGAAATAAAAACGGAAAGTGCTAGAAGTGCTCAGCAGGTCTGGCATCATCTGTGGTGAGAGAAACAGAGTGAACATTTCAAGGTTTCAAGTTGAATATGATTCTCCTTCAGTTCTGTCAGCCTTTTAACTCACTTTCATCTCAGAGAAAGACTTTAAGGTGGGTTTCAATATGCCGAAGACTCAATTTCTTTTTCTGAATTAAACATTTAAAGAAAGAGGGAGTCCATACCAGAGAAATTCTATTCTTCAGGGAATTTGGTGGGTTAAAAGGAGATGCACAAATTTCTCTCCATGTGAAAAGATTCCAAACCCATACCTTCCTTGATCATTATACCACGGAACATATTGTGGAATTGATCCTTTGATAAATTTTTCATACTTGTGGTCTGCAATTGTTACTCACAACACCGGACTAAGAGATCCAGGTGGGTGAACTCCAAATGAGCCTCCACAGGTATCACTGAGTCAGGAAGTCAAGGAGCTGTCGAAGAGAACCACTGGGACTCCCACAACAAACAGCACAGATCAAGGTCAGCAAGGGGGAGATAGCAGTCAAGATTGCCCAATAGTCCATGCTGTCACCCGTCATTTTTTAAATCAAACTGTTACTCAACTCAGATTGAAGTTAGAAGGAACATACATTTGCATAGCATCATCCATAACCTTAGCGTGTCCCAAAGTGCTTTGCAGTTAATTTAATATTTTTGAAATATAGTCACTGTTATAATGTAGGAAACATGGCTAGCAATGTGCACACAGCAAGCTCCCACAAAGAGCAATGCAATAAATTACCAGATAATCTGGTTTAGTTATGTTGAATGTGGGATAATTGTTGGCCGGGATGCAGACAGAGGACTTACTGTTCTTCTGCAAAACGTGCAGGAGAGCAGAAAGGTTTAGCGTCTCATCTAAAGGATGGTATTCCTCCACAGTCACCCACCCTCAGAACCACATTGGCTGCTACAGCCTACATTCTGGAGTAGGACATTGATTCACAATGTTCTGATGCAGAGAGGCAAGTGTGCTCCCCATTGAGCTGAGGCTGGCACTGTGGTAAATACTGTGAAAGGCCAGTCTCTTACAACAGCAACACTCATAACATAAAGACAGAACCTCCTTCTCTGCACAGAACTGTCAATTGTGCACTACCTTTTCCTACAGAACCTACAGGGTGGGGAAGGGGTTTGATATTGGACATGGGTGGCAATGCAAAGCAAGCAGTATCTGGTGACTATTATATTCTGTTCCACTGGGCTGAATTTTACTACCCCAATAGGGGCAGGATGGCTGGTGGTGGGGGGGGGGTGGGGGGTGGGGCGGTGTTGGTGTTGCATAAAACTGGGCATCATGGCAGCAATGCCGTACCCAGCGCCTGCCTGCCCCATCCACTTAAGGGTCTTCTCCCACAGCTGCTTGGATTTTTCCTGCAGTGAGGAGAGGGCTACACTTGTTTGGGCATCCTGTGCCATCAGAGAGCCAGCTCCCACCAAGGTCTTATCCCCAACCCACATTTCCACTCCCCCTCACAGTCCTGTTGATCTTTGCCCCCCCAACCCCACCCCCCCAACCACCACTCCCCCACCCCCCACCCCACAACCCCACCGCGCCACCCCCCCCCCCCCCCAACCCACCCCCCACCCCACACCCATCCACCATCCCTCTTACCAGGGATTGACTGTGTGTCCCCAGCGAAACCCTAAACTTACCTCAAAGACCAGGCTCCATCAGAATTGCCTCATTGGGATTTCCTGTAGTCCCAGCAGTGACCACCACTCCTGGTGGTGCTGCTGGCCAAGAAAGCTGCCAGCCATTTGGTTGGCTGGCATCTCTCAGAGGTGGGGCTTCCTCTCCGATGGGGGTCCACCTCAAGCTGTTAAATAGTTGCAGGTCAAGCCAGCAAGTGCTGACTTTTACGCTGGGGGAGGGGGTTGGGAGTATGGGTGGAAATTCAGCTCATTGACTTAAAAATATCAGAATATGAGGCATGTCTTACACTGGTTAGGAAACGCGATCCCACCTGTTCCCCTACTATTTGTTCAAGTCACCTCTGAGCAGGCAACTGTATGCAAAAGAAATCAATGGTGAGGTCTTTGCAAAACTTCCCTTCTCTCTCACTTTACCAATCCCTCAGTCTGCATCATCTAGCCCAGCGTTTTTTTTAAATTAATTACAAAAGAATGATTGGCAAATGTCATCCTGCAACAAACGTTAGTGGGTGTTTTTTGCACACAAACTTAGTAATTTGGAAAGCCAGAAGTCTGCATTGGGCTAATGTTTCGTTTACAGTGACAAATAGTGACATTTTAATCCCTGTTTACTGTAATCAAAACACAAAACTACAGTTATCTACAAGATCACTATAAAAAGTGTGATATTAAGAAATAGCTGACCACACTGGTTAAAGCAAAGACTATGGGACCCAACAACATCCTGACTGTACCACTGAAGACTTGTGCTCCAGAACTAGCCATACCCCTAGCCAAGCTGTTCCAGGACAACTATAACACTAGCATTTAAAGATGAATTGACCAGATTTGTCCTGTCCACAAAAAACAAGGACAAATACACTCCAGCCAATTACCACACCATTAAACTGCTCTCAATCATCTGCAAAGAGATGAAGGGTATCATTGACAATGCTATCAAGTGGTACTTGCATAACAATAACCTGAATAGTCATGGTCCCATGGTCAGTTTGTGTTACCCCAGAACACCTTGGCTCCAGACATCCGAATATATACAAAAAAATTCCAGAGGTGAGGTGAGAGTGACTGCCCTTGACACCAGTGTAGCATTTGACCAAATGTGACATCAAAACTGGGGTCAATGGTGATCAGAGGGAGAATTTTCACTGGCTTGAATCACACCCAGCACAAAGGTAGATGGTTGTAGTTGTTGGAGGTTAATCATTTCATCCTCAGGGCATGTTGCAGGAGTTCCCCAGGGTAGTGCCCTAGGCCCAACCATCTTTAATGGCTTTTGACCTTCCCTATATCATAAGATCAGAAGTGGAGATTTTGTTGATGATTGCACAATGTTCAGCACCATTTGCAACTCCTCAGATACCGAAGCAGTCCATGTAATATACAGCAAGACCTAGACAACACTCAGCCTTGGATTGATAAGTAGCAAGTAACATTGATACCAGGCAATGATCATCTCCAACAAAGGAGAGGATAATAACCTCCCTTTGACATTCAGTGGCATTACCATCACTGACAGCTCCAACATCAACATCCTGGGGGTTATCATTGACCAGGAAATGAACTGGACCAGCCATATAAATACTGTGACAACAAGAGCAGGTCAGAGGCTGTGAATTCTGTGGAGAGTAACTCACCTCCTGACTCCCCAAAGCCTGTCCACAAGGCAGAAGTCAGGAGTGTAATGGAATATTCCTCAATTGTCTGGATAAGTGCAGTTCCATTAACACCAGAAGCTCAACACCAACCAATACAAAGCAGCTAGCTTGATTGGTAGGCCAGCTACCATATTAAATATTCATTCCCTCCACCACTAGTGCAGAGTGGCCATGGTGTGTACCATTTATCATGTATGCTGCAGCCACTCACTATGCTTCTTCAACAGTACCTTCCAACCCCAAGTCCTCTATCGCCTAGGAGGACAAGTGCAGCAGGTGCATGGGAACACCACCACCAAGACACACATCATCCTGACTTGGAAATATATCGCCGTTCCTTCACTGTTGCTGGGCCAAAATCCTGGAACTCCCTCCCTAACAGCACTGTGGGTGTACCTACACCACACGGACTGTAGCGGTTCTAGAAGGTGGCTCTGAAGTGGAATTAGGAATGGGCTATAAATGCTCACATCTGATGAATGAATAAAAAAAAATCCACTTCTAAGCATTAACTTAAAAAAAAAGTCTGACAAGATCAAATTGGAAGAATAATTAAGCTACACATAGCAGCATCATCTGTTTCTATGCAGCACTATAGTCAATATACTGACTGACTGAATGTCAGTACATGACTGACAATAAGAATCAGAGGCAGGCGGTGGTGAATATCTTTGGCTGTGGTTAGACATTTATGAAAAAACAGCCTAGATTAGCTCACGGAAATGAGCAGTACGCAAAAGAAATGCAAATCTCTGTGAGAAGGCATGAGTTTGGAGTGAATTGAACACCTGCAACCATCACATCAGAGGCTCTGCCCTAGGCACCAACTGGGAGTCCAACCCAGTCCTGAGGGGATGTAAGGTACAGATGAAGTAATACCCCAGGATGTCAGTTACTACCCAGAAAGGAAGCCCCTCCACAGCCTGCTGCACTCAGTTGTGCCATAATTTGTGTTGATGATGCCTTGGGATCTTGAGAAGGATAAATCCTGCCCCACTCCTTCCCAACACCAAACCTGGTTCTCATTCCTGACAAGGACCCAACAGCGATAGCAGATTGATGGTCAACTATCCATACAGGGAGAGATACAGGTATGATCAAGGTGCAGTCTAGGGCCTCAAGTTTCCCTCTCTAGGGTGCACGTGTTGGGGACACGGCCAAGTTTAGTCACATCACTACCTGTCTACAGGCCAGTGTCCAGGTCTGACACAGCTACCTCCTTGTGGGGTGGGTAACAGATCTCGGACTTCAGAGACCAGGTGACAGGTGCGGTGCAGCATTTAGGGGAAGAGAATGAGGCAGCACTCCGGGCAGGACCCTGGGAGCAGGTCAATGAAAAGGACATGCTATTTAAGAGTGAGGGAGAGAAAAAATGATGATTTGGGTTTTTTTCTGCATTTAAGACAGTGTAGACAAAGATAGGTCATTAAAGACTAAGCTATGATACCAAAATATTATGGCCTTCTTGACCATATATGCACCATCTGTTTCAATAGATTTCACTTGTGTGACAGCTGTGGATCAGTGACATGTCTTTTTGTCCCTGGGTCTGAAGGTTTCAAGTCCCACTCCGAAATTGTATCTATCTGCCCCCATATCTCCAACATTCAAACTTGACTGGTGATTTTTGTTTACACTAGAATCAAGGGGTCATTGACATTGAGGTCAATGCAGCATTAAATTATCTTTGTCTATACCGATATTCAATCGTTATAGTTTATTATTGGTAGTCTACTCCATATAAACAAGCCGGAAAGGGAGTGTGGAAAAATTCCTCCTAGTTTCACTTGAGACTTGTTACTTTTGGACTTTCTAATCATCTTTCTTCAAGTTCGCAATCCATATTAAATAGCACACTAACATCACAGCTTGCAACACACAAAGATAGAAATCAACTTCCTACTCATTTCTTTAATGCAATGGAAATTGTTTTATTTATCTTCATGTCAATTTTCTCCCTTGCTCATCTCTCCCTCTCCTCCTTTACAAGATCGCCTCAAGAACCCCCATCCCCTCGTCCAGGTTTTTTGTCACCTAGCCCTCCTTTCCTGGCTCCGCATTTAGGGGAACAGAAAGAGGCAACACTCTGGGCAGGTCTCTAGGAGCAGGTCACAGAAGGCGATTGTCAATCTTTGTTTTAATCTCCTGATACTTTTTTTACATTTAAGATATGTTATGAACACCAAGTTGTCGCTAAGGTGAATGTGTTAAAGCTAAATTTGTGTTGGAATGAAGTGTATGCTTTTAATAGTTAATTAAGCACAACTGTCCCCAGTTGGAGAAGGATTAGGGAATCATTGTAAGAATATTTAAACCTGCTCACTCTAAGAGTCTGCGAGAGGGGATGCATTGGTGTTGTGGTAATATCACAGGACTGACAATCCAGTAGTCCAGGGTGAACATGAGTTCAAATCCAACCACAGCAGCTGGTGCAATGTAAATTCAGTTAATAAATCTAGGAGGGTCTATGACTTTGTATTGCTGTCTTGGCAATAAACCAGTTTTAAGGTACAGGCTAGCTTTGGACTTGTTGTTCCTCAACATGCAATTATTGGAATTAACAGAATGCATTGACTCCTTGCTGGGTACAAATCCTACAGCATCTGGTAACATCCCCTGCCTCCATCCAAGTGTTTTTTTTGTAGGTGAGCCTGCACATTAAGTCTGCAAGCTATTTGCACAAGGGAGGCCTCGCCAAAGTGCACACATGCCTATTCCAAATGTGGATTACTGGATATTGGCCATGAGCAGATACTCCTGTCAGATTTTCTCCTCTAACTGCTTTATCATCTCTTACTGAGGCTCCAGCTGAGGTGAGTGAACTCAGATCAAAGTAGAGAGATGAATGGGCCTGGTGCCTGACTAGAGGAGTGAGCTGATGATAAAGAGCCTGCCTCCCCTCCTCCATCATTCTGAGGCCCCCAGCCTCATTTAAATCTGCCAGGCGAGCTGTGGCTGTGACAAACATGCAGCCTAGAGCCAGATTGAGACCTGAAAATCAGGCTGAGAAGATAAAGTGCCTTTACAAATAACACTCGTTCATTTAATTTCCTGGACTGTTTTCAATGGCCTAAAGTGGGTTGGGGAGGAATTTTCCAGAGTACTTGTTTATTGTGCTAATTTACAAATAAAATCACTGCTGTTTCCTAAAATGAAAGTTCCATTATTTTAATAGATTTGGAGGGTACAGTTTTTCATAAGTTTAAAGGGTATATTTAAATAAAAGGAATGTACTATTATTTTGACTCGTTCATTGAATATTTGAATCCAACATCAGTAGATGTTTTTGAAATTAGATCAATTTATGTTTGGGGTTAGAGTGACCTCTGGTGGAGCAATGCATGGTATTAGATTTTCACAGTGAGAAACTAGATCTGTTATATTTCTTACAGCAGATTTGCTAACTAATGGCCTCAAATGCCAGCTGGAATAACTTCTTCTATCTCGTGAGTGTTTTAGATGCTTTTCTTCCATTTTTTATATAGTGAAGCCAAGGTTCAAAATTCATCTGACTACCAAAGTTGAAAAGAATAACTGAGGCAAATCCACAAGTGACAATTAGCTGAGCTAAAGCCTGAGGTTTAGAGACCTACAGACAGAGATCCCTAAGGAAAATGAGTCAGATTAGAAGATAAACTACATGACAGCTTGGCAGAGGCATACACCATGCATAATGCCTAGTTATTCTAAAGACACATCCAATAACCTACAGAGGACAATGCTGAAGTCACATTGGGTGATTCTTGGAGATTAGGCAAATAAAACCATCACAATCTATGAAATGTTTTAGTCATCAGAAACAAATTGAGGAAAGTCCATCAAACTAGCCAAGATGTAAATAAGGTAGCTGCATTTAATCAGGTTGTTCTGCACCTGTCCTCCTTCCTGTGCTCATGGTTTCAGTGTAAAAATATTTTAAAGGATGTAATAAATTTGAAACTATTAAAAAAAAATACAATTACATTTAAAATTGCATCACGTTTAATCCTATCAAATAATTCTTCATTCCAGAATAATGATTTGCACATGTGATACGCATAAGTAAAGATTAGCTTCCAGTACCTGGCATATTTAGCTCTGTGCCAGACTTTGCATGAAAGATGCCACCAATTAGATCATTCTAAAGATTGAAAGGGAAATGTGACCTTACAACAGTGGGGAAGTTTTCCTTAGCTATTGGACCAGGAAGTTGGTCAGTGATACCACAGGGGGATTTCCTCCAATAAGCATTAAATCTGCTATTGGAAAAGTGTCAGTCCTGAATTGCAAAATGGTTATCACCCATTTGGCATAAACTGATACAAAATGTTTCAGTAAGATTCCACCTACCTGGATGCAGCAAAGTTTTAATCTAAGAGCTAACACATCATGTTGAGATGGCTTTAAACATAACAATGATTAAGGATGCCTCTTGGAGGACCTGGAGCAAGAGCATCCCCACAACAAAATCTGTTCCCATCACTAATTCATCTGATAAATCCTGATATCTATCTGAACCTCTTTGGAACGCCAGCTTACAGCAAATACATGTAGATTAGACCTGCATCCAGCTGCAGGAAGGGGAAGTTGCAAATATCTGCTAAATTGGACAACATAACTTGTGTCACCCGCATTGGATTGAATATTGGGGGTGGTTTCTCTCTCGGTACTCCCCTAATTTTCAGCGTGAACGAGGGAAAGGAATTTAGCTGTTTAAATAATCGCAGCTGGAGGCCTGCCTAAAAGCAATGTGCCATATGGCCTCTGTTTAAGCAGAGAGATCTTGTAGCCAAAGGCAGGCAGGAGCCAGTCTTGTGAAAATACTTAAGTCGGAGACCTGAAGCCTTCTGCTAGGCAGAGAGCCCAGGCTCAGCACCATCACTAAATGGATAAAACAACAATCTTAAAGGGACTGCTGCAGGCCACTGCCAACTCATTCAAAACCAGCTTTCCCAGTGGCTTGCGTTTTTCCTCACCGTACCATCCCAGACTATCCATGCCCTTGCCCTCTGAGTTTGAGGTACGTGGTGATAGGGAAATCCGCGTAGATCAACAAGGTGAATGAGAATTCAAAATGTATTAAAATCTCATTTTGATCTTTTTCTTTGCTGACTCTCTTTTCACTTTCTGAACATTTTTCATTTTTGCAGGGGACATACATGGGTAGGGGAATTAGCTGGGAGTTAGAGTTCAACATTATAGCCACCAGATTTTACTGCTAATGTCATTCTACCCATGGATATATTCATCCAGCTCTGTGCTTGTTTCCCTTAGTAGGTCACCCTAGCCTGAATGCCCAGTGAAATAAATTCAAAGAAATTGCTTCTTTAAAGGGTGTTCTCACATTAAAATCAATGAGTTCTAGATGCTGGTACATCAGTCTGGAAATGAAAAGGAGTAGGTCTGCTTCCCAAACTGAAAGTCTATAGAGCAATAGTTCTGTCCACTCAACAAATGCAAGACTTGGACTGTGTACCAAGTGTCAGGCCAAGAAACTCAATCACTTTCACTTGAGCTGCCTTTGGAAGCTTCTGAAGATCGGAGGGTAGGACAAAATAGCAGACACCGAGGTGCTCACCCAAACTGGAATGCCAAACAAGTACAGCATATTGAGATGGTCACAACTGAGTGGACTGGTCATGTAGCCAGAATGCCTGACACTTGCTTACCAAAACAAATCTTCTATGGAGAGTTTGAGTCTGGGGTATGCCCTCCTGACAGTCAAAGGAAGCACTACAGGGACACCTGAAGGTTTCACTTTGGGAGCTTTGATATCGACTTTGAGTCCTGGGAGAAGCTCACCCAAGATAGCTGCACCTGGCGCAACCAAATAAACAAACAGTGCTAAAAACAAAAAAACTGCGGATGCTGGAAATCCAAAACAAAAACAGAATTACCTGGAAAAACCCAGCAGGTCTGGCAGCATCGGCGGAGAAGAAAAGAGTTGACGTTTCGAGTCCTCATGACCCTTCGACAGAACTTGAGTGAATCCAAGAAAGGGGTGAAATATAAGCTGGTTTAAGGTGTGTGGGGGAGGTGGGGGGGGTGGTGGGGGGGCGTTGTTGGGTGGGGGGAGAGAAGTGGAGGGGGTTGGTGTGGTTGTAGGCTTGTTTGTCCCTACAACCACACCAACCCCCTCCACTTCTCTCCCCCCACCCAACCATCCACCCCCCCCAACCCCACACACCTTAAACCAGCTTATATTTCACCCCTTTCTTGGATTCACTCAAGTTCTGTCAAAGGGTCATGAGGACTCGAAACATCGGCTCTTTTCTTCTCCACCGATGCTGCTAAACAAACAGTGCTGCCTCCTTCAAAAGCAAGGGCATATCAGAGGCAGAGAGAAAAAGCATGGGGAGCAAATCACAAGTCTGCAACTCGTCCAGAACTCAATCTTCTGCAGTATCCTGTCCTATTTGCAGCAAAACATTTTGGGTGCAGATTAGCCTTAGCAGTCACCTACCAAGCACCCCAGATGATGAACATGGTCATCTCTCCTTTAATAAAAACAGAAACTGCTGGAAAAACTCAGCGTGGAAAGACAAATGGAGTTAATGTTTCAAGTCCAATATTCTTCTTCGGAGTTCCGAAGATCGGTATTAGTGAACTCGAAACGTTAACTCCATTTCTCTCTCCACAGATGCTACCAGAACTGTTGAGATTTTCCAGCAGTTTCTGTTTTTGTTTAAGATTTCCAGCATCTGCACTATTTTTGCTTTTATTTTTATGGTCATATTTTCACCTCAAAGGACGAACAAGAACCTGCCACTCATCTTGTCGCACTTCGGTTGAATTTTACATTCCTTGGGTCTGGCTCTGATGGTCACAATCTGGATGCTCTACACTTACATGGCCCATTGCACAGTGAACTTAAATCCCAATTGCAGTGATAGCTGTCTCCAGAGATGCACAGTAGAATTGCAGCCCTGAAGATAGCAAAGCAAATGGCCTTGGATGAAAAGTCCTGCTTTTAAAAAAAATGAAATAAAAAAATATAAAACAAAGGGAGAAACTCTAAAGGGGGTGCAGGAACAGAGGGACTTCAGTGTATATGTACATGAGTCATTGAAGATGGCAGGGCATGTTGAGAGAGCAGTTAATAAAGCGTATAGTATCTTAGGCTTTATTAATTGGTGCTTTGAGTACAAAGGTAAGGAGGCCATTTTGAATTTGTATAAGACACTAGTTAGGCCTCATCTGGAGTGCTGCATCCAGTTCTGGGTGCCATACTTGAGGAAGGATGTGAAGGCTTTGGAGACAAGATTCACAAGAATGATTCCAGGGATAACGAACTGTAGTAATGGGGATAGATTGAAGAGGTTGGGACTGTTTCCTTGGAAAAGGGAAGGCTGAGAGGAGAGTTGATAGAGGTATTCAAGATCCTGAGGGGTGTGGACAGGGTAAATAGTGAGAACCTGTTCCCACTCAAGACAGCATCATGAACTAGAGGGCACAGATTCAGAAGAATTGGCAAAAGGGGTAATAGTGATGTGTGGAAAATGTTTTTCACCCAAAGGGTGGTTAGAGTCTAGAACAAACTTCCTGTGAGGGTGGTGGAGGTATGTTCAATCGAGGTATTTTGAAGTTGTATGGGTGCTTCACCTGGATGTAGTGTTTGGAACCTTGGATGGTGAGAAGGGAGGAGTTAAAAGGGCAGGTGTTACACCTCCTGTGCTTGCATCAAAAACTGCTGCAGGAAGAGGAGGGGTCATCGATTGAGGAGTGGACCAGGGAGTCGCAGAGGGAATCGTCCCTTCGGAATGCTGAGAAGAGAGGGCAGCAGAAGACGTGTTTGGTGGTGGCATCATGCTAGAAGTGCAAAGGATGATCCATTGAATGTGAAGGCTGGTGGGATGGAAGGCATGGACTAGGGAAACCCTATTGCAGTTCTGGGCAGGAGGGGATGTAGAAGTGCAAGAAATGGGATTCTTCTTCATACACACATTTTTCCCTTTGGGGAATGGTGGGAAGGCAGTGAAAGGATTCACAGGCTGATTATCAGCATGTCGAACCACATCACAAACACCTTCCTTAGCCAGTAAGTCCCAGCAGGAGTTTGAACCTGGAACTTCTGGCCCAGAGGTAGGGGCAATACCACTGCACCACAAGACCTCCCTAGAAATGGGATGGACATGGTCAAAGGCCTTGTCAACCATAATGGTGGAAGGGGGGGAGGGGGGAATCCTTGGCTGAGAAAACAAGAAGGCACATGGGGTGTGCTGGCATAGTACAGATGCAACCCATTTAATATCTTTCTCCACTTTGTATGCTGAGAGATATGAAATGAATTGCTGACTCACCAGTACCCGTTTTATAGCATTGAAAGACTATCCAACCAATTACATCACAGTAAATTTCACTGTTCAAAACCCAAGTTTTTGTGGCGACAAGTACTTCAATGAATAGTGTCTCTTTAAAAATTATTAAAGTGAATTCAGTTGAAAAGAAACTTTTTTCAAAAATTCAAATGTGACATGAATTTCTTTGATCAAAACCTCAGTGACGTTACCACCCCGTCTCAACAACAATCCCAGTACGAAATATAGAAAGTATCGGGGGTAAATTGAACTATCCTGATTCCTCTCTAACTTAAATAAAAATAAAAAATGCTGGAAAATCTCAGTAGGTCCAGCAGCACCTGTAGAGAGAGAAACAGAGTTAACATTACGATTCCATAAGACTCTTATTCAGAACTTTACCTTTCTGTTTAAATCTGCCATTGTACATTCAGAATGCAAATTTCTATCTCTCTGAATTCCATCTCAAATTATTGAATTTAGTAATAATTTTAGAGCAGTTTTTGAACTGGGGCTTTCAGGGAAAAAAATTCACAACCTCAGGGTGTCCCAAAGTACTTTGCAGTCAATGAAGTACTTTTGAAGTGTAGTCGCTTTTGTAATTTAGGGAAATGCAGTACTCAATTTGCACGCAGCAAGCTCCCACAAGCAGCAATAAGATAATGGCCAGATTATCCATTTTTAGTGATATTGGCTGAGGGATAATTATTGGCCAGCTACTGGGGAAAGCTCGCTGCTCTTCTTCAACATGGTGCTATGGGATCTTTTAGATCGACCTGAGAGACAAGATGGGGCCTCGTTCTACGATCTCATCTGAAAGATGGCACCTCCGACAATGCAGCACTCCTTCAATTCTGCACTGGGAGTGTCAGCCTAGATTACCTCTTGTGTCTGGAGTATTACTTGAACCCACAAACCTCTGACTCAGAAGCAGAGTTCTACCAATATTTAGAGACCAATAACTAAAAGCTGTGGTATCATAAAATCTTTAGCACTGTTTTTTTCAAGTTTCAAACAGCTCAGGCAATCTCAATGATTCCTGCATGTGGTTTGGTGCTGTTCCAAACATTAGACTTTAAACTGAAAGGTTTTTTTTTACAGTCATTCTTGCTGTTTTTCTTCAGTGGACTGATAGGTTTCTCGCAAGTCTCCTCAGATTGAAGACAGATTCCTAGAAGGATCTCAAGTGTTAATAGAGCTTTTTGACTAAATGTACCCATGTACAGGGAGAAATTGCTCACTGTCTTCAATCGTGTCAGAACCATTATTTTTATAATCCAGATAGGGGAATTTTAAAAGGTGTTTTCCTTTTATTTTAATGACACTAACCAGATGCAATAATTTTTATAGGGCAAAGGTTCCTGATTCTCAAAGCCTGGCGTCCAAGACATTTCATTAAAGCACAGGAGGTACTTATTGCTAATGACAAATGCGGCTGTTTTATTGGTCCAGAACTTACTGCCAAGGGATCACACGGTGAACGCCATTGGTTGGGATTTTTTTACTCAACATTCAGCTCCAATTAATGTGGTGGGTAAATTTTCCTCAACCAATGGGATTTAAGGATTGAGAAAGAATCAGAGGAACAATGGAGGAGGAAATAAAGTGAAATTGAGTCAAATTTGATACAGAAAGAGACAGACAGAGAAAGCGAAAGAAATATTTGATTCAGAGAGAGAGAAAAGTGAAAGAATGGGAAAAAAAGACTTGTATTTATACAGCACCTTCCACGACCACCCAACATCCCAAAACACTTTCCAGCCAACTAAGTACTTTTGAAGTGTAATAATGTCAGAAGCATGACAGCTAATTTGTGCACTACTACCTCCCACTAACAGCTATGTGATAATAACCAGATACTCTGTTTTTGTGATGTTTGTTGAGGGATAAACATTATCCAGGATACCAGGGAAAGCTCCCTTGCTCTTCTTCATAGTGCCATGGGATCTTTTATGCCCCCCTATGATGACAGGCAGGGCCTCGGTTTAAACTTCTGATCTGAGAGATGCCATTGCCACCAATGTAGCACCCCCTCAGTACTGCGCAGGAGTATCAGTGTGGATTTTCAGTCCAAGTTTCTGGAGCAGGACTTGAATGTGCAACGTTCTGATTCAGAAGTTGGAGTGCTATCAACTGAGCCGCAGCTGGAAGTAAGAAAAAAAAACAATAAATCTCTAGCAGCAATTTACTGGCTGCAAGAATGAGGTTCTGCAGTTTCGATTGTTCCCTTTCTGGGCCTCCAAGGTCAAGTGGCATTACGGGAACATAAATCTCATCATTAAAGTCATCCTTATATTGTGAAATACTAGCCCTAACTTTTGGTGTAAAGTTTAATATATAATTAATGTGCAAATTCAGCAATTTCTTGATGCTCACAGGGAGGTTGATACTGAGCTCTCGTTTTCATGAGGCTAACAGCAGAGTGAACAAATCATCCAATAACTTGTGGTGACCTGCAACTCATAGGGCATCTCTTCGTTGCCACAAATGACTGGGTTTTCTACACTAATAATAGCAAGTGCATTAAGCTCACCCATTACTTTGCTTAAATATTAATACAACAATAAGTCTTGTGGCTGAGGTAAGTCCACAGTTTGGGAACATTTTTGATATGCCTGGAGGTTGTGAAGTACAGTGGTTCAAAGCTGCCTTTCAAACCTTCCATTCACACACAAAGTACCTGCCTAAACACCCTGCCTCCTCCTACTGCCAATTCCGCCAACCACCGCCCCCAACCTCCCACCCCCAATCCTTCACTGGGGCAGATTACTGTGGGGCAGGCCTTCTGCTCACCATTGACGTCTGGCTTACTTTCTGGGTTTTGGGGCTCATTACCATATGGGAGGATAATTTCCCCCTGGGGAATTCCCAGATGAAGTATGGCGGAATTTCGGTGCCTGGGTGCTGTCTGCAAAATGGGTTGCATTATGAACAATTTTTTTTTTTTACCCCTCTTTCTTGGGCCTGTGCAAGCATCTGCTGCCTGAGAGGCCGGACAGGCCTTAGCTGGACACTGATTCCTCAGTGTCCTGACCCTCTTCACCGAGAACTGAACACTAACTCCTCGGCTAAAGAGGCGGGCACATCATCCTATGCAAATGGTGGCAAGCAGTCCACCTAAGAGTGGGTACCTTCTGCTTCAGCACAAGGACCCCTAGTGGAATCAGTTCTTAAGTAGCATTATGACCTCACCTAACCCAGATTGGCCATGAAGCTTGTGGTATGGGGGAGAATCTAAGCCGCTATTTCTAAAATTGTCTTATCGCCTACTTTTATAGTTCCATTCCCTAAAAATGCAGCCAATCAGGGTACTGGTATTTTTTTTTAATTGAATAGCCATGTTGATTCCTCACCCACCAATCTTCTTCAGTTCTCTGCCCAAAGGCAGGTTCAACCCACAGTGGTGTGATCTCCACCACAGGTAGAGCAAGGAGGTGGATTCTGAATCCACTCCATCCAGAATAGGGATTGAACCCTCAGCAGCAATCTGATCAGCACCAGCCGTCCAGCCAACTGAGCCAACCAACTCTTCCAAGTGGCTGAGGCAACATACACTTTCACATGCGTATTGTAGTCCGGAGCTATGGATAGTGATGTTAGAGGCTCCAGCTTTCTTTCCATCACATGACTGACCAGGAATCCCTCCCGTTCTTACTGCCTTCCAATGCCGTATGCTGGAAGCATTTTGAGACTGATACTCAGCCTGTTTGGCCACATTATGAATGCACCTTCCTTGGCCCTTAACTCCTGGAGTGGAGAACAGGAAAGTGCTGGGAAAAAAACAAAGCAGGTCTGGCAGCATCTGTGGAGGTAGAAACAGAGTTAACATTTCAAGCCCAATATGGTTCTCCCTCGGAACCTAAAGAGAGGTAAGAGTGTGATGGGTATTTTGGGGCTGAGAAAGGAGGGAGGGGGTAGGTGGAGCAAAAGAGAAGGTCAGGGATAGGTTAGAGGGCAGGAGAGATTAAATGACAAATGTGTCATGGAGCACAAGATAAAGGGAGTAGTAATGATAATGTTAAAGAAACAAGGGATTGGTCCAGAGTAGGTGTGAATAGCAGAATAAAGGTCAGTACTGTCATAAAGCAAAATAGCAGAATGTGTTAATAGCAGAATAAAGGTCAGCTCCGCTTGTGAGCAAAAACATGAGAACACGATATAGATTGGCACTTGGGGGAAAGAAAAATCAAAATGGAGGACAGAGCTCATGGTCTGAAGTTGTTGAACTCAATGTTGAGTCCATACATTGGACTAATGTGCCTAAACAGAAGATGAGATGTTGTTTCTTCAGCTTGCATTGGGCTGCACTGGAACATTGTTGGCTGAGGACAGAAATGTGAGCATGGTGAGTTGAAATGGCAAGCATCAGGAAGGTCAGAGTCATAATTGCAGACTGAGCAGAGATGTTGTGCAAAATAGGACTTGAACCAAGTGATTCTGGCTCAAAGGCAGGGTCACTAGCACTGTGCCACAAGACCTCCTCACCCACCTACTACATAAATCTTAAACATAGCTTTCACAATACAATGAGCACAAAATTGCCCAATTCTGAAATAAGTCACAAAGTTTATCAATTCCATCTTAAGAATGCCCCCAACTATGATCCTGTCCATAGGCTACCTGTCAGAGGCCTCAAGCGTGCAGTCTGCTCTATTCCTGGAGCTTAGATACTTCAGGGCCAGAGATCTGACATTCACCTCAGGAGCACACTTGTCCTCTATCAAGAGTTTTCACTTTTGCTGCGCAATTTTATGCATACAAAACACACACAATCCCAAAATGTTGCAGATATTTTGTTCTGCTGGGAATGTCACCAGTTGCTGAGTGATTTTGCTTTATTTGTGGGTCACATTATAGCAATAAACTTAGGCTTCACTTTTCAAATATTTGGACATGTTATGCTTGATTGACAAGAGAGAGCAACACAGGAAGAACAACACAAAGGATTAGAAAGAATGAGAGACAATTGTTCTTTCACAATAAGCCACTGGAGATTACCTTGTTTTTAGAAAGAGCTGGCAAAATGATTTTTTTTTAAAAACTCAGTCCTAATATAATTTTATTGTGATGAAATAAGGTTTGATTTACCTTCCTCAACCCCAGCACTGGACAGCAGCAACGTATCTGAAGTGTGCTGCTCCTCTGAGGGCCCACTTGTGCTATTTAAAGAGATCATTAACTACATACAGGTTAGTTGCTGGTTGATCTCTACTGGCTCTGTCTGAGTTTGTAGAATTACTCTGAGTTTTCTACTGCTGTTTAAAGTGGGTGAAGTCTATAGAGAATGGTGTGGCATGTGATGAAGGCCTTGGTTCTCACTTCAAGGGCTCTGCTCAGGCCATTCACTCCCCATCATGGGTGCTGCAGTTTCTATCCCCCTTGCCCTGCTGCATGATAGGGAGAATAAGTAGGGGTCACACAGAGTAGGACAAGCCGCATTGAGAGGGAGGAGGAGGGGGAAAAGGGCTGTCAGCAGAAGGACATCAACCCAAGGTCTTCAGGGAATAATTCTCTTATCGCAATTTCAGCCAGGAACAGTGTGCACTGTTCATAAGAGGGTGCTCGCTAAATCTAGCTTCTGCTGCAAATAGACTTGTAGTCTCAAACCAGGGTTAGGATGCATTGCCAATTGGCGTGAAGGTGACAATTGCTATGTACCTCTTCACATCGGCGTCCATCCATGCTGGAGTGGAGGGTATCTCCAATATCTCTCAGTTCGTCGTCTACTGTGGTATAAGGGAGATGTTTGCGATGGAAGCTGAGCCATCAGCACTCAGACACTGGTTCCATAAATATTTTCATGGAATTGGCCACCACTTCCAAACTGGAATGAATGGGTTCTGTTCAAAGCCATGTGCAAACATGGTGCCAGACTCCTCCATGCTTATTGACAGTGGCTGCAAGCATTCTGACAAGCTCCCCAGTGCATGAAACATCATACTCTTCAGCCTTTTCTCTATGTTGAAGATGCAGAAAATTTGGATTTATTTTAAATTAGTAGCCAGGACCAGCAGCTAAGGCACCAAAGCATACACAAACAGTCGCAGCCTTACATGAAAACTATAAACTTGTACAAAGGGCTCAGCTGT